>NC_062571.1:69616631-70270381 GCF_022837055.1 Prionailurus viverrinus
GGTTTCACTCATTAAAGAAGAAAGAAAAACAACAGGAAACTCAATATATGGGGACTAAGCTAAGCCTGCATCTTAACTCACCAGTCTGGAGCGTCCAGCATCTGCTGTGGAAATTTTATTCATTCTGAGTAGAAAAGATAGAGACTGATTTAATTGACACATTACTACTGTGCTCACATTTATCCTTGAAATCACAGAACAGAAAGAACCTGAGGAATACTACCGATATTTGCAAACCTGTGAAATTAGCACGCCTTGTCTTTTCCTCTAGCTTCCTTTTCTGTATCAATTTCCCCACGGGAGTTCCCCCAACTATCTCTTCCAGGGCTCAGTGTTCTGCTCCTTCTTTTTGTCCTCCTGTATCATCTGTCTATGGATCTCCTCTCAAGCAGCATCCCTTGCCAGTCATTTGTATCTTGGTGTGAATTTGCATAATCACTTCCTTCTTCTCATGGGGACAAGATGCAACCTGGATTTTGAGGAAACAGGTACATAGGCAGAGACTTCTAGTTGTCATCCCAAATCCTTTATCTCCCTAGTCTCCTCCACAGCAAGAGAACCCCAATTATCAGCTGAAGGCATGGCTAATGAGAATAAAGATTACATTTTCTAGCCTCCCTTGCTGTTAGATTTGTTATGTAATTACATCCTGTCCAGTGGAATATGATGGAAAGTCTTATGTGTGTATCTTATAGGGCATGTCCCTAAGGGGAGGAGGTATGCCCCTTTGCTGCACCCCCTTTTTTGATCCTGCTTGCTGGAACATGGTCATGGAGGTAACCCATCTCAGACCAGGAGGCAACGGTAATATCCTGGGGGTGGCAGAGCAAGATGACAGAGGAGCCTGGGTACCTGGAAACGAAATCATCAAACCAGCACTACCTACTCAGGAATTGTATGTCATGGAGAAATATTATTTAAGCCACTTCATTTTTTTAATTTTATTACATGTAGCCAAACTTACACTGTAACTAAAACCAAGGGTAAATGATTAGCTGTAGTGGAAATGGCAGTATCCTTTCAAAGCACTTAGGATTAAATTCCAAATCCACCACCGATCACCTGTGTGACCTTGGACAATTTATTTCCCCCTCCCCCCCAAAATATATTTGAAATATATTTTTCCCCAGGTCTCTTTCTGCAAAATAAAAATAAGAATTCCTATCTCATTTGTAGTAAAAAAATAAATTGAATGCTTATAAAAGTGGTTTTGTATACTCTAAGGCACTTGTAGCCCTATAATATTGATCAATGGTAGTCAGGGCTCTTTAGATTATGACAGAAGCCCACTCACACTAACTCAATGAGGGGTTTACTTTAAGGACACAACAGGAGAGAACATAGACATCCAAGAAAGGGCAGTGAAAGGTGGCTTTGTTTTCAGGATAATTGGAACTACAAAAGTCAGAATAGATACTATACTCAAAGTCCCCCAGGAACCATGTGACCTCTCCCCCTCCCCCATATGTCAGCATCCTCAATACCTCAAAGTTTTGTGACCCTTTGTCTTCAGTACCCACCATCATCTGACTAGACTCAGACGGGTCCTTGAGTCATAATTCAGATTCCCCACTGGGGATCTGATTCATTGATGCTACTGGCTGGGTTTAGGTCAGATGTGCATTTTGATCCAATCACTATGGCCACCAGTGCAAGGTCATGTGCTGTGGAGGGCTAACCTTTCCAGAGGTTGTGATGGACTAACTTCTCTAAAGTGATAACAGGTGCAGCTGTCAGAATCCCTTCTGGAGATTATGATAAAAAGTATGTTAACTACTCCTGGCAGGAGGGAAGGTATAAACAAAAGTTTAACTTTTAAATTAAAAAAGTTCACTTAAAGTATTCTCCAAATACTTCATCTTTCTTATCAATGGAATGGACCTTATAACCTTGGTTTCCCATGAACCAATACAGTTGAAAACTCATCTCCTTTCAGTCAACATCCCCTTGCTCAGCCACATCATGATCTGTCTGGACATTCACATTAACATTACACAGTCCTTTATCTTTAATGACTGAATTTGAAAGTTCCTTCCAAATGGGACAATGATGGCTATAAAGGGCATGGCCTCTTTCCACCCCAGTCTGGTACCCAGAGCCATGGACACATTTTTGTCCTCACAGAGCCTTAAGGTTCCTTATAATTTTCAGCTTTTTAGTGTGACCTGCCTTCTACGTAATTGACCTACACCTTTCCCTTTACAAAAGAAAAAGCAAAGAAAAGCTTATCCAAAGACCTTAATGAAAGCAAGAAAAGACATTCTCCTAAGCTTTACAGTCCCGCCTCACTGCTGGAGGAAACAGCATCTGATACCCAGCCAAGATCTTGTGCTCTCTTTCTGCCTCTGAGCTTTAAGCAGAAAAAAAAATACTTTTTAGAAAGTAAATGTGAAAGTGAGCTCATTTATTTCTGATTGAGCCAGATGGAGAGGAAGAGTTAAATATAAAATTTTCTAAGTCCTAGCTTCCTTAATTTCACTTTTATTCCTTCTAATGAGGGAAACATCTTCCAGAGGACTCAGATTCACCTAAGCCACCTTGCATTCAGTTTTCTGTCACTTACAACAGAAAAAACCTTAACAACAACAACAAAAATCACAGAACTAATTTTTTGTTGTTGTTCATTTTTCCTTTCCTTTTCAAACAGTTTTATTTAGGGATGATTGCAAACAATAAGCCACATATATTTAAAGCATAAAATTTGATAAGATTTGATGTATGCATATACCCAGGAAGCCACATACACAATTAAAATAATGAATATATTCACTCAGAAGTTTCCTCCTTTCTCTTCATAACCCCTTCCTCTCATTCCTCCCCCACCCCCACCCACCTCCAAACCCTTTTTCCTGGCAACCACTGATCGCTTTCTGTCTTATCCAGCATTTTTTGGGGGGGGGGGGAATTTTATAGAAATGTAACCATACAGTATGTACTTTTTTGTCTGGCTTCTCTCACTTAGCATAATTATCTTGAAATTCATCCATATTGAGCATGTATCTATAGTTCATTCATATTAATTACGGAGTAGTACTCCACTACGTGTTATACCACAATTTATTTACCTGTTAGCCTGTTGATAGACATTTGGATTGTTTCCAGTTTGAGGCTATCACAAATAAAGCTGCTATGAGCATTCAGATCCAAGTTTTTAGATGGACAGATTCTTTTATTACTCTTGGGTTAAATATCTAGAAGCAGAATGACTGGGTTCTGTGGTGCAGGATTAATCTTTTGAAAAATTGCAATGCTGTTTGCCTAAGTGGTTGCACCATTTTAATTCCCATCAGCTGTGTATGAGTGTATCTGTTCCTCCGCATCCTCACCGAGATCTGATGTGCTCAGTGTTCTCAATTTTGGACAATCTAATACACAGGGAGTGCTATTATGATGTAGTTGCCATTTATATCTCCTTAATGACTAAAGATACTGAGATTCTTTTTACATGCTTATTTTCCAACCTCTTATCCTCCAAGGTAAAGTGTCAGTTCAAATTTTTTGCCTGTTTTTAAAGTGAGTTAGCTACTTTCTGAGATCCAACTATTCTAGAATTCTTTATACATAGCCAGATATCAGTTCTTCATCAAATGTGGGATTTGCAAATAGTTTCTCCATGTCAACAGTAATGTGTCACAGAGCAGAAGTTCCTAACTGTGATAAAGTCCAAATTATCTTTTTTTTTCTTTTATAAATTACTCTTTTGGTAGTTTATATAGGACAACTTTACCTAGCCCAAGATCACAAGAAATTTCTCCTGGATTTTCCTATTTTTCTTTCTTTTTTAGACTTTGAAAGAAATGATCAAATGAGGACTCTTTATCGGGTCTTTTTTTTAAACATTTATTTATTTTTGAGACAGAGAGAGAGCATGAATGGGGGAGGGTCAGAGAGAGAGGGAGACACAGAATCCGAAACAGGCTCCAGGCTCTGAGCTGTCAGCACAGAGCCCAACGCGGGGCTCGAACTCATGGACCGCGAGATCATGACCTGAGCTGAAGTCGGACGCTTAACCGACTGAGCCACCCAGGCGCCCCTCTTTATCAGGTCTTTAGGCCACTTCCACACTTGTGACGTGCAGTGAGCTGAATCAGTCAGGAAGATCCCAAGTGGCCTTTTCTCTGATGAGTTTCCATCTGCACCATTTTATCATGGTGGGGACAGCTTTTCTGAAAGTCCAAGTGGCACCAAACAGGCAGAAAAGGGGAGAATTAGCTCTGATCAAGAAGTGTTCCTGGCACATAATTTCAAACTGAGATGTCAACAGTTCATCCCTCAGAGACCAGCTCTTCACTGCAGCCAGTTGAAAGAACAGGGTGGAAACTTGGAGCAGAATTCATTTAAAATGCCACACAGTTTTTCGGAAATAATGCCTCATCAGCTTTCTTAAGCAACAGTCACCTCATAATTATCCCAGCTCTCCTTTTTTATGACATGAGATGGTTGATTTTCCTGAGCTTACCCTTAGTTCCAACCTGTTCGAAGGAGGGGAAGGAGAGCTCTGAGCAAGTATCCCACTCAGGCTCTGGACCACCTGCACCAATACCACTGGAAAAATGCAAACCTTGGCACAAACTCCCCGCCCAGAGTTACACAAAATTTTTGAGGGTCGCACGTCAAGGTCAAATTTACCAGGTGACTCTCAATCAAAGTGGTTAAGATGAGTCCTCAGGTACTTGAAAATGTGCTGGGATTCTCTCTTGAGGCAGCTTCTAAAAAGTTCTCAGGGTGAACCACTGGTTCTCAACCCTCTGTTGTCATAGAATCACCTGGAGAGCTTAAAAATGCAGATGCCTGGGCCCCATCCCTGAGGTTCTGCAGCAATCTTCTGTGCTAAGACCAGCCTTTTTTTTTTTTGCTTTGCTTGCCTCCTTCTTCTTCTCCTTCCCCTTCCCCTTCCCCTCCCCATCCACCTTCTTCTTCCCCTTCTTCTCCTTCTTCTTCCCTCTCTCTCCAATCTCTTTCCTTCTCCCTTCTTTTTGTAAGCTCCCAAGATAATTCATTATAATATAGAGCCAAGGATGAGAACCACTTGGTCACGGAGCAGGGGCAATGATATCCCAGCTATGGGGCTTGGCAGGCAATTGAAATGAAGGAATCGGGCTAGCTGGGGGCTTTACTGAAGCAAAACCTCAGCTCCATCCAAAGGTGGGTATTGTTACTCAACTAGTCAAATCTTGCCATTTGGGAACAAAATCCATATTTGCCAATCACTCTGATATTTCAAGAAAAGTTAGAAATAATTTGTTGAATATGAAATATCCTGATTTTTAAATGTCTGAAAATGACACAAAATGAGTAAATCACTGTGCACAGAACAGAACACAGCTGTGGGTGGCTATGGGCCAGGGACTGCCAGTCTGTGACTTCTGCTCACAAAGTTTCTCAGCCATGTTAGAATGTCTTTCCAGGGTGACCACTCCTCAGGGGCTAATTCAGAAGGAGCTCATAGGTTTGTGGGTAGTCTACTCTGGTCTTCATAGAATTTCTATGCAGGGATAAACTCTACTGTGTTCTTTGACTTGAGTTTGCCAGTATTTCCTGCCTTGTATGAGGGCAGAGAAGTTAGTCTCATAATTAATGCCTTATATAGTGTATTTTGCATATTTTTCTCCCAGTAAAATCTTTTTTCCTACCTTAGACAAGTGATATCTGTTAAGAATACATTTTTTATAAATGACACTTGAGTATTTTTTTTTCCATCAAGCCCACTAATAGTTGTGTCTGATCCAGTCCCTCTACCATGGGTACAGTGGTGTTTCTCAAACTTTAACAGGCATAAAAATCAGCTGGGGGCACATGATAAAATGCAAAGCTTCAGGCCTAGAGCGTCCATTTAGTTTATTATCAAAGCACGAGCACTTCTGAGAATGAAAGTAACTCCTAGTTAATGGGTAAAAACCAGTGTATACAGTCAGCACCCCCAGCCCCCACTGGTGAAAATTCTGATTTAGTGGTCAGTGCTAGAGCTAAAGACTCCTCAGCTTTAAAAAAGCCCTGCCCCCAGATAAACTGGATGCAGATGGTTTGGTCTGTACTTCGAACAGCACTTAATAGTAGGAAGGAAAGATCGTAGAAAAATACTCATTTGGGAGATGGAAACACCAAGTCTAGAGAAGGACTCACTGAGACCCAGTTGTGTGATGCTTGCTACATTATAAGGCAAGCAACAGCCAGCAAGGAAAGTAGAAGACAAATACTAATGGCTAATCTCACATTTTCCATTTTCCAATTTCTGCACAAAAGTAATTTGTTAGCTCTACTTGATTACATAGTACTTGACTGTCTTCAAGTAAACGCCTAAAGGCAACTGGTAATTAATGAGTGCATATAAGCATTGTGATGAGCAATAAACATATGCCGCAGACACACGTTTTTATAAAGATATGCTAATGAATCTTAGTACCCCAGACTGAAAGCATAACCCCAGGAGGGTTTTCCTTTTATTTATTTCTTTTAACCAACAACCAAGTGATAGGTAATGAGCTCACTTGGGTCTGGCTTTTCATGCGATGGGCACTAGGGGCTCTCCAATAGAGCCTTTCAATCACTTCAGAACCTCAGTGGGTGAGGCTCTGTTTCCAGTAGCAAGGAATTGCTAATCCCAGTAGCAAGCAGAGGATTTGCATTTTATTTCTGTTAGCCACAGCCACGTATCTGTACAAACTGAACTGGTCAGGAAGTGACTTTCTTATTTGATTTTGTTTTTAATGGACTGCCATCAGATGAATTTAAGTCAGAGAATTCCAGAGTATTGAAGGCCATTGGGCCTCGGAGGTTTACAAGCACATTCTCCTCCATTTCTGGATGAGGCAGCATAGTGTATTTATTGTTTAGACCATGGACTACAAACCCTGGGTTTGAATCTTGGCTCAGCCACTTATTATTACTGTGTCTTAGAGTTTCACTTCTCTGGCCTCAGTTTCCCCATTTCTCAAATGAGGATAATAATAGTACCTATTTCCTAGGAGTATTCATGACTAATAAATGAGCTAATATCTGTGAAGCACTTAGCAGGGTGCCCAGTCTGTCGCAAGAGTTAGGAAGGTGAACACTGAGGTTCAGAGGGCCTAGCTGCCCTTGGAGCAGAGCGCCAACATGGGAAAGTTGGATTCAGGGGCCTGCTGGTTGACCTTGGCCCTGAAGTTTCTACCTGTGAATGACCTGCTTTGTCTCCACATGCCATCAAAACTGCTTTTCATTCAGTTTCTTCATTCCCCCAAAGTCTCCTTGGGACAATATTAACTTTTGGCATAATCTCTCACGAGACTGTTCTGTTGGTTGGATCTAGACAGAAAACACAGCTGCCAGCTAAAAAGAAAGAAGCTTTACCCAGGGAATTTCAGAACCATCTACAGAGTGGAATGGGGCCTTCAGGCCTTTCTATTCCTGCAAACATACCCTGTAGGAAGCTGAGTATATAGCTGTGCCCAGGCCCTGGCCTTCTGGGATCCATGAGCTGTCCATCCCAGAGAGCACTCTGATCTCCCTCTCTCTCCTGTACCAGATTCCAACAACACACCCTCTTCCCTACATCTGCACCCTCATCTTCAGGAGAAACTAAGACTCTGTGCAAGTGTCTTTTATCCCCCCACTAGACATTCTGTGTTTAAAATCCTAGCCACTTCTATTTTCAGCTTCAAGTAGATATTCAGGGCAGAAAATGCCTGCCAAGTGTTTCAGATCACATTGAGGAGGTTCGGGCTCATGCTTTTGTGAACAAAAATCTGTGCTGATATTCTAGAAAACATGTGAGAAGGGTATTCCTGAGAGAGGCTTGAAGCTCCAGAGAAATAATTACAATGCCTTCTACTTGATGGGATTTTACAGTTTACCAAGATATTACACATCCATGATTTCATCTGCATCTTGTAACAACCCTGAGAGGTAGTCGTGACAAGGATGAGGACGTTACTTTATAGATGACAGGGCCACAGATAAGAGTGATGCAAAGATTTGACATTCTTGCAAGAGTGTGGTCTCTCACCTTCCAAACCTATGCACTTTCCACAAATAACAACCTGCTAAATTCACATCTTGCTTTCCTATACACTTTACAAAGTACTAACGTGAGGAGGGTATCATTTTATCTACAGAAAAGTCCCATGAGTTCGATAGGGAAGCATTTTAGTCAGCATAGAGTCGGGTTTGCTTTGGTAACAAATAAACCCTGATATCTCACAAGCTCAGCCCAACAAAGATTGAGCACATGTTCATATCATTATCTGTTGCAGGCCCAGGTGGTTCACTATGGTATTTTCCTCCAAATGGTAACAAGTACCCTTCCGTGTGATCATTCTCCATTTTAAAAATATGTCCTTAGAAGTTGCCAGGGAATGGTAACATAATTCCAGAGGTTTTTATACCCAGGCTGTCACTTCCATCCACATCTTATTTGCCTGAACCCAGTCATGACTTGAGCCTAACTAACTGCAGAGGAAAGGTAGTCATCTCATGTGACCAGGAAGAAAAAATGGAGATGTGTTTTGAGAAACACAAAGCATTCTTTCTGCCATTCCAAAATATACCAGCAATGTTCCAGGCTGTATATGAGGGGTTGTCAAGTAAAACATCATGGTCAAAATCTTCAACACTGTGCCAACTATATGGCAGCAACAATATGTCTGCAGAAAAAAGGGAATTATTTCAGAGGCCAAGCTTTCCACAAGCTGAAGAAGGTTGCTGTATATCACAACAGGTTACCAGACCAGAGGAAATGAGGGAAGAGTGTTTTGTACCTCACGGGGACCAAAATGGAAACATTACTATTTATTCATTCATTCTTTCTGTATCCCCATGTACATCTACAAATGATTTGAGCAGGTTTTTAACATTAAAGCACACCCAAAAAGAAACGAGAACAAAACCATATATATAAAATGAACAGTAGTTACACAGAGCAGAAATCTAGCTATACCAAATATTTAGGATTGATTAATCATTACAACTGAATGATAGTTTTCTCTCTGAACGCCAGAAGCTAAAGAGCAAAGAATAGAAAGTTTCTTCAAATAGAATTTTGAGCACATTCAATGTCCCAGTGATTGTGTGAAATGATGAACACACATCAGCTTGTTTGACTACACATTCATCGGCTTAAGGTCATCTGTAGGCAGCACATCTTGAATTCCTTCTCAGTGAGATGCCATTGAATGTCTCAAGTACAGTCAGTGGTCAGGGCTGGGTTCCAACTCAGCCTTGATTGCAGAGTCTGTGCTCTGATCATAACCTAAAAGTTTTCCCCGTCACCTAAAAAAATCATGGAATTAAACAGACACAAGAAAAAAATACAAGATGCATATAGTGTCTATTTTTCCTAAAAGAAAAGGGTGGCATGTCAATGAGCTCCAAGCCAGCAACTATAAAAACCACTTTGAGGTGAGGGTAGAGCTCACTTCTGACACTGTCAAAGGGGTGTGCACCATGCCTGTGGCAAGGAGAGCATTGAAAAGCAAGGGAAGGAACCATGGCCAGTAAATAAAGGCTCGGATTTCTGTGTCAGGTCACACAGCAAGGAGGTGCCAGAGTCTTCCGGGCCTTCTCTTTGCATTCCACGTATCAGATTGGGTTACGTTAGGTTCTGAAAGCCAAAGTACTAAAAGAGGATGAATTTTTCATTTTTGCTAAAGGACCAGAAACAAAGAGAGAGGAGAACCTGTAGCCTACATATTTGGTCCCTTTACCACCTTTGATTGACACACGGGTGGTCATTTGGCTTACTAAGCTTGCTAACGGCATCCCTGCTTCTCAGCAGTGCTCCACTATGCGTCACCTCCCTAGTTAACAGCTGTTTCCATCCATGCCTGCTGCACAGACTCAAGGCTAAAAGTGCATCCTTTCTTAAACACAAAGACCACGCATATCATCCAGGGATGGGCATTTGATGAAACTATGCTTTGCCTATTTCACAGCCACCTGAAAGTTAGGGGCTGGCCTGGGGTGTCTCAGAAGTGGAGGGCTGAACAAAGCACTAACAGCAAGTGGCCAGTGAGCCCAGATGTCCTGAATTACAGCATAAGCGGTCTCGTCTCTCCACGGCTCTGAAATGTGGTCTGTAGATTTCAGTGACTGTGGTTTTAGGTCAATAGCATCAACAACACAGTTCAATTTTCAGTTCCCACAGTGTAGTAATTAGGAGTAATTGAATACAGTACCAACTTTGCTGCTGGCTCTCAGTCCACAAATCACCTTGAAAATAACAGGTACGCCCCATGGTCAGTGACCGATCAAGCCATGGCTTTCAAAGTCTGCATCAGTCACTGCACCTGGTTTTCAGGTTGTGCACAGCCAGCAAACCTGGCAGCTGTGTTGCCTCCTGGTCTCTCGCAGTGATAAACTCACAGGACATCTTACAGAAATGAGTAATCAAAAGAGGGGGATGGCCAGCAAAGAGGAAAGAAAGGAAACAAAAAGTGATAACAAAATTCAAATCAGAAGCAAAAGTCATACTGAAGGTAAGCAGAGCAGTAATAGGTGACCCTAGAATGCTGTCATTGCTGGGGGACTCCAGCCAGCCACCCAGCCAGCCAGCCAGCCAGAAGAACTTAGGGAAGGTGACTTACCCACAGAAACGAGGAAAAGGAGGAAAATATCCCAGAGAAATTGGCACCTTCAAAAAACTTCACATGAAAGGAACTCTCAGAGCTATTTCACAACCTTGAAGGTGCAAGGAAAAAAATGTTGGAAGCCAATCCAAACTTAGAAAGAAGCACGACAATTCGCCAAAGCACAGAGAGGATGTTCGCTCAGTATTATAAGTGATATGATGAGAAGACGGCAGGCATGGTTCAAACTACTTTTTATCAATTTTTAATAAATAAAACACTTTAGGGGTGCCACTTTGGTGGCTCAGTCAGTTAAGCATCCAACTTCAGCTCAGGTCATGATCTCATGGTTCATGGGTCCCAGCACCGTGTTGAGTAGAGTAGAGAGAGGGAGACAGAATCCAAAGCAGGCTCCAGGCTCTGAGCTGTCAGCACAGAGCCTGGAGCCTGCTTTGGATTCTGTCTCCCTCTCTCTACTCTTCCCTTACTCAGGTGATCGCTTGCTCTCTCTCTCTCTCTCTCAAAAATAAATAAACATTAAAATTTTTTAAAAAGAAATAAAATCATTTGATTTTCAATGTTTCTTTTTTGAAGTTTATTTATTTATCTTGAGAGAGAAAGAGAGAGAGAGACAGAGAGAGAAAACAAGTGGGGGAGGGGTAGAGAGAGAAGGAGAGAATCCCAAGCAGATTCCATGCTCAGCACAGAGCCTGACATGGGGCTCGATCCCACAATCCTCAGATCATGATCAGAGTGGACATCAAAAGTCAGATGCCCAACCAAGCCACCCAGATACCTGATTCCCAATGTTTCTAATGTTTTAAATAACACTGTATTAAATAAATATCAGTTCCACTTCCCCATACATTTATAAGCGACAGTAAGAGAGTTTTCTAATGTTCTGATAGAAAATTTTAAAGGTCACCAAACAATAGTAAATTTTCCCATTGATTATTAAGGTCATTTTTGCATGGTTTCAGCTTGCATGGTCAATTTTACAGATGCACGCTACCAGGCAAAGCAAGGATTTCTGTATTTCCCTGATCCTTCGTGGAGGAGTTCTGCTCAAATAAGGCATAATACAAAAAATAATGGCCACTAAAAGGTGCACATAGCATGCATAAACAGTGGCATGACCTTTGTTCATTCAACTAAACTCTGGCAAGTGTTTTGGTGGCCTGGACACAGTCCTAGAAGTGAAGGAGGCAGATTAAAAAGGCATTTGATATTTTCCCTGAAAGAGCTTCTGGGTTGTCTGAGTGGCACATAACTGGAGGGATAGAAGTTACCCAAAAGGAAGATCTATATATCTAAATGGAATATCTAAGCAGATATTTGGAGTTCTCCATCTTATTCTTAGCACAAATCCAGGCTAATGATAATTAAGTAGGAGTTATTACCCTTCTGGCAGTGTCCCTCCCTGAGGAAAAGAGAGTGAGACACAAAAGTGTCTAACTCTGTTAGCCAGCTTGTATAACGTGACACCCAGGACTCAAAGCCAAGTGCAACAATATAAGAACAAGCCCAAGAACCAAGCCAACCTGCTGAGGAGCACAGAACAAAATGGGGAGTGATCTGAGCTCCTGAATTAACCAATCTGGAACTGACCGATGTGGGAATTCTTTGACACGTGGGACAAATGTCTTTACAATGTCAGCTGTTGCTTACAGCTGAAACATCCTAAATCATCTGACAGGATTCTGAGAAGTGACAGAGATGAGGGGAGTCAGGGGAGGGGATGGAAGTAGTTGGGGAGGAGAGAAGACACATATGATGTTTGAAGGAAGAGACCCAGGACGGTGACTCTTGACTCTCTTTGAACTCTCTGATCCAAAGATGTTTTTTTCAACTTTACTAAAGTACAAATGACAAATAAAATTGTGATATTTACAATGTACATCTGATCCAAGATTTTAAAGCAGACAATCCAACTTTTCTTGCAGGTGTTAATTCATTTCCAAAGATATATGCAAGCCAGAGAGGACTTAAGAGTCAAAACAGGTAGAGGAAGAAAAATCACTATTACTGCCTTAACCAGAGAGAATTTGATATTTAGTTTTTCTCTGAAATGTTAGTTACATCTTTCAAGGCTCTCAAGCTGGTGACACATATAAAATGAAGATGAACATCTTAGCAGGTGGTAGAAAATGAACAAGCATGGGCAACTGGCAGCAACAGAAATGAGACAACCTGGAGCTTCAGTAATGCTAAAATTATCCACAACCCGGGAGGAGATTATTATTAACAAAAAGGTACCAATAAAGAGCCAAATGGAACTGTTAAAAACGAGCCCAATCTTGTTTCTGCTTTTCAAATTAAACAGGATGTGGCATCTGTATTTAAGTGAGAAATGTTTGCAGGGAGATTTTGTTGTAGGGTATTGGACTGGGACGTCAAGGAAGCATCCTTCACTCAATCGTCTTCAAGATAAACAAAGAGTCCTGGTATAATGAATGCTTTGTAATTATGATGACGCAGGGACTTAAAGGCCAGGATGGTATGAATTACTACTATGGACTTGGAATTGGAATTGGGTCAAGAAAGTCAATTTTCTCCTCTCATATTCCAACTCTCCGAGATTGAATTCATTACATAGAGATCAAGAGCTTCAGCTTTGGAGTCAGACAAACCTGGATAAGATCAGCCCCACCAATTATTAACGGTAGGAGTTTAAGAATATCACAAAGTCTGTGAGCTTGTTTCCTCATGTGAAAATAGGAGCTATAATAATACAGGGTTAATATATGTAAAGCTATTATAAATATTTAATGAGATTGTTCTTGTAATAACCTAAGTCAAAATGGTGGAAATAACTAATATGCATTAAACATTTACTTTGTGGCAGACATTTCATTAAGAGAAATGACAGAGAGAGATAAGAATTGGGTTCATCCACAATGTCAGGTTCTGATGAGAAAATTCACACTTGAGTTGAAAATGTGGGGAATATTGTTTTTCTCTTAGATCAAGGTAAGTTTTAACATAATAAACAGTGGTTTTAATAAGAAAGATTAGTCAATTCCTTAGAAAGGTGTTCACCTTATATTGAGTAATTTGAGTAACCCTAATAAGATCTGCCCTCCTAAAATTCCTCCTTTATTTTTGTTTGAAGTTCCAATTATGTCTTTCTGTCAAGTTTTACCCTCTCCCTACAATATTCTAGAACATATGTCGCCTGTAAGTCACCCATCATCTCTTCCCTCCTTTGAAGAACTAAATGTTTTCCAACTCCAGTTAGTTCTGGTGGGGCTTCAGTTCACAATTCCCCAATATCCTGGCTATAACGGGAGGGGAGGAGATGGGCAGAAGTGCCACATGACCCAGCCTTGGTTGATTATTAAAACTAGCTGCCTGATTTTAGATGAGCAGGTGACTCTGGGATTTTATAATTGGATGTTCAGAAATGACAGCTTTCTGTCCCCTGGATTTCTGTGAGTATATGACCTTCTCAGATCTGCCAGCATCCAAGTTACATCTACTGGGAGGAAATAAATCTGCAGAAGAAAATGAAATCAACAAAGAGAAGCAGAAGGAAGAGCAGAACTGAGAGACAGGAAGCCCTGAGGATATTGTTTGGGTCCCCAGATTCAGTCACACCTCAAGTTAGCATTTCCTCCATCCCTCCCGGCTATGGAAATCAACAAATTCTCCTTTTTGTTTAAGCTACTTTGTCTGATTAGAGTTCTGTCGTCTTTAATCAAAAGAGTCCTGATTAATACAGACCTAAACTGAAGCAAGTGCACATTCAAATAAAATACGAGACCTAAAATTTTGTAGTGGAAAAACATGAGAGAAAATTGTAGAAGGAAAATGCTTGAAAGCTGCTGTTTTAAAACATGTACCTTCACATAACCTCCAAGGGTACCTTTGGGATATCATGGGGAAACTACCTTGTGTGTGTGTATGCCTCTCTCCTGTCAAAGACCTGTGACTTCATAAAAACAACATTCTTCTACTCCAGGTCAGGTGGCCCTTAAAGAATCAGTTGCTGGGGCCACACACCAAATGTCCTCTTGAATGTTCACAATGCTTCAAGAAAAGTGTTGGAGGAGGGTCTCAACAGGGGAGGATGGGAGTCGCAGCCAGCTGGAGACACCCCAGAAGAAATAATGACTCATGCCCAAGACTGTCTAGAGGATAGAAATAGGAGAAATAAGATAACAAGGACAGTTTTGGGTCTACTGATGTCGGGACAGTTGGTTCCAAAGTAAAATTTGCCTTTAGGCTTTCCATACATTTATTGAAACAATGTTTGATGGCCTTGAAGAACTAAAAATAAAATTACTCTTGTCTCAAAAAATTCAGAAATATGGCAGACATCTAGGATGAATTCCTTCTGTCCCCTATCAGTCTTCTAAACTTATTTGGCCATTGAATCTTTTGTTTCTGGAACATGTTTTGTTTTTCTTATTTCAGATCACAGCACTGACATCATATGGCGGTGGTAGGACTGCATTATCTTGTTTAATAACAGTTCTCATTTATTGAGCACCTGATATGCACCAGGCATTATACTAAGCACTTAGCACGTCCTACCTCATTCTGTTCTCACAACAACCCTATTACTTAGTAAGAATCATTATCCCTATTTTACCAATAAGGTAACTGAGCCTCACGATGGTTGCCTTATGTTGCTACTACTCAAAATGCCGCTCTGTGAGCTTTTAGCTATCAATCAGCAAAGGAACAAGACAATTATAGTAGAATGTAAATGAACCCACGGTTTCCTTCATCGGGAAAGTCTTGCTTTGGAAAAACAAAACAAAGGGTCAGTAGAAGTAATGGCGTGCTTAGCGATGTAGTGGGTTTACATTCTGATACAACCTCCCATTCTCCTCACCCCTGGTAACAGTCCATGGACTGTATGCTTTGTGCAGCACTGCTCCAGGTCGCAGAAGTGTGTGGGGAGAGGACCCAGGATTCAAACAAAGCATTTCTGGCTTCAAAGCCTCTTCTCTGAAAACCAATAAGACTCACTGTCTCCTGTAATGTAGTTCTGCTGCCACCAACCAATTACCCAGCTTCCAGGCCATACCAGTTGGATTTCCCAAGCTAGTCGATAAATGTGCTCCCTCCCCACCCAGAAAACGTTTATATTTTCTTTCACAGCTGAACAAACCCATTAGTCCAAGCAGGTACCATAGAGCCTTTATGAAAAGTGAATTGTGACATGACCATAGACCTGGTAGCTGAGCCAATGCATTCAAGGGGCAGCGAGCATCTAAGCCATATGCTGACCGATGCCCCTCTGCTCAGGCAGTGGAGAACTTGCCATGGAGTCCCTTTCTAGGCTTAGTTCACTGTAGTTCATTAATTGGCAATAGTCACTTTAATGACTGAATGAATTAGTGAAGGTTACTTGGGGAATCCAGTAAAGGCCAAAATAAGGTGGTTTTACAAAAAGACATATGGCATGCTATGATGATTTAAATGACAAAATGCCAGGAGTGTCTGTTTTTCTCTCCAACCTGGAGTCTTGTCTGTATTTGTATTTCCTTTTGAGGTGGACACTTTGCCTTCTCAGACTCTCACAGGCACCGCAGTCATGTCTAATAGAGAAACGGTTCATTTTCAGCTCATCTACTTATTCTTTTCATCTAACCATTTATTGAATCCCAGTGTGTCAGACACTGTACTAAGAAAAGGAGAGGGAATATCCTGAAGCATCACAGAATTTTAAATAAGGCAATTCTGCTGTCTAAGATCCTGTCCAAGGAAAATGAGAAGGAAAGACAGATCTTATGGTTACACCAGCTTGTTACACAGACCTATAGCCGAACTCTGAGGCAGGTTCGATTAAATCTCCAGGTTAATGATAGCGACAGGTAACACTTATCGATGTGCCATATACAGTGTCAAGTACTTCACATGTTATTATATTTGATCTTCACAACAACTCTAAGATGGGGAAACTGAGGCACAGAGAAGTTAACTTGTCTAAGGTCAAACAGTTAGTGAGTATTCTATCATGGCTCAATCCAATGTAGCCTGGCTTCAGAGTCCTTGTTCTTAGTTTTAAACCTCTTTGAAATGGCCTGCTGGGGACTCATTTCTACCAGCTCAGGCTTATTTTCTACTTCAATCAGTTCATCAAGGGCAAGCACCTGCTAAACTCAAGCCATGGATCTTTCTAGGCTCAGAGATGGGGAAAACAAAGAGGCCCGGGCCCCCATCAGCTCTCTCGACACACTCTGGCCAGGCTGATGGGACACAAGCAAAATACCATCTACAGACAAGATAGCCTTTGCTACAATAGTATTGTATCATACTTCTGGGCCAAAGTCCATGGTTCACACCATTTGCAAAGAGACTAGCAAACAATCTAAAGTACTGGTTTCCAAACTTGGAGGCACCTGGTGAATTTAAAAAACATAGATAGCCACTCCCCAGGATTCCAATTTCATTGGTCTGGGGCACGGCATTGGGCGTCAGAATTAAAATCTACCTAGGTGATTTCATTGTACGGCAAAGTGTGAAATCAATTGATCTCCTGTTTATTTTGTAGTTAGAATAAAAATCAGAGGGATCGCTATTCATATTATGCACAGCTGCCATGTTACTACCTACTTTCACACAATATGCTTCCATATAACTCGTTTAAGCCTCACAGTAAGGTAGCTATTATTATGTCCCTTTGGCAGATAAGGAAACTGAGGAGCAGAGAGGAAAGCACCTTGCCTGGGGTAGAAGTCACAGAATCAAGACCTCTACCTGGAATCGTCTGCTTCTGAAGACTGTTATCTTAACCACTAGCCTATTATGCTTCCTCACAAAAAGGGAGAAGAACTCTTGAAAGAGGTGAATTAGTGTGTACCCGGAAGGATGGAAGTAAAGACAAGAAGAGTAAAGCTTGGATACTTCTGGGCATTGAGGACAATGGACCAGAAGGGTTAACTTAGCAAAGTCTGCTTTCTGGCATGAACACTCAACGGTAAACACACCGTTCTCCATCTTGAGCAGGCATTTAGAATCACCTGGAGAACTTGTTAAAAACAGACGATTGGAGCCCACGCTCAAAGTTTTTGATTCAGTAGGTCTAAGGTAGGCCTGAAAATTTTCATTTTTAACAAATTCCTAGGTGAGGCCGCCTGTGCTGGGCCAGAGACCACACTTTGAGAACCACAGAGTGGGCCCTTTTGTAGGAGGAGACAGACTTCCATTTGAAGATTTCCAGCACTTATCTTCCTGTAACTAAAAACAGTGTCAGGATCTCAAGGTCACTGAACCTGGAAAAGAACATTCTGGGTATCACAAGCAGATTCTGCACTTTAGGGTGGAAGGTGGAATTTGGGGAAGATCTTCTCCTTCTTTGTGGAGGAACCAGTTTAGTGTGTCCTTTTATTCATGTGTCCACCCATTTTTCCCCCCACAGGGGAAAAGCAGCATCCAGGGACTAATCCAAATGCAGATACTTCTGAGATGTTAAGAATTGCAGTCAACAGTGTAACAGGCTACCTTCACTGTGTACCAAGCACATCTTGGTTCTGACAGGTTTTGTTCTTCCTCTGGTACAGTCAGAAGAGAGAGGTAGGGAACCCAGAATTTGTGAGAGGCTGGATAGGGTAAAGGTGAGGAATCTTAGATGGTGGTAAGTAAGAGGAAAGTAGACAAATGGGAGTCCCTGAGAGGAGTAGACTCCAGGGCGGCACTATTTAATATCTGGTACTAGGTTTTCTGGATATCCCCACTACTACCTCTATGGCATATATTATGTGTCAGGAAATGTTCTATCTTCTCTACAGACATTGATTTACTTAAGCCTCATAGTGGCCCGATGAGGCAAATTTTATTTTACCATCCCCGTTTTACAGATGAGGACCTGAGGTAGAAGGAAGCAACTTGCCCAAGGTCACAAAGCAAAGCTGGAACTTGTTAAGAAGCAAAGCTGGAACTTGAACTCAGTGAGCTGGTTCCAGAGTCTGTACTCTTTTTTTTTTTTTTTAATTTTTAACGTTTATTTATTTTTGAGAGAGAAAGTGTGCAGGAGAGAGTGCAAGTGGGGGAGGGGCAGAGAGAGAGGGAGACACAGGATCTGAAGCAGGCTCCAGGCTCTGAGCTGTCAGCACAGAGCCCGACGCGGGGCTCGAACTCACAAATTGCGAGATCATGACCTGAGCTGAAGTCGGACACTCAACTGACTGAGCCACCCAGGTGCCCCCAGAGTCTGTACTCTTAACCAGCACCCTTAGAAGATACGTGGCAATAGCCAACTTTTAGTACACACTTACTCTGTGGTAGCCTGATATTTCACATGCATTATCTCATGTACTTCTGTTAATTACTATGAAATAAGGTGTATGTATTATTATTGCACTCGTTACAGAAGAGGCAACTTATTACAAAAAAACACAACCTGACATTACCTATGCTTCCTTCAGAAGGCTGGAGCTGGCCCATCCTTCTGGATAAGTGGTAAAGGGAGAGCACAGTGGACAGAACGAACAATTTTCAGGCACCATTTTGAGATCCTACAGCAGCCTCTTGAAAGGAGTTGCAATTAGACAGAGTCTGTAGGAATCAGTAGCATCCCCAGGGGCTCTCTGGGAGGGCTTGCTCCTAGAAGTCATAGTGGATTGAGACTGTGCTGTGTTCATTGCATATTAGAGGTAAGATGTCCACTTTGGGCCTGGGGAACTTGGATTCATTCATTCAGCAAACACTTTTTGAATTCTTTCTAGGACCCAGGTACTGTTCTAGGGATTCAGGGTTTGTTGGGGGAACTAAACAGACAAAGGGCACGCATCCAAGAGAATCATTGTTTTAATGAGCAGCTTCTTGGCAGCAAAGTATTGATGAAAGATCTCTACCAGGAGGGATGTTAAGTGAAGGGTTAAGAGACGTAACTTCTCATATGCCCTACTCTGAAGCTTTCTATCATTGGAGTCTCCCATTGAGACTCTCGGGGCCTCTCTTCTGTATACTGGAGAGTGTTAGTAGGGATATAGGGGGGATAGGGGAAGCTAACAAATAGATGATCAAAAAGAAAACATGATGTACCCACAAATAGCAAACTCTCCCTCTGGCTTAAACCCACTTTCCTGAAAACTTTTATATAATTGCCAGTAGCACATTGCTTAAGAGCGGGTGAGGACATGCTGTCTGCCAGTCCTCATTTGAGCTCCAGGACTCCTGCTCTCCAGAGGGGCTTGGCAGATGATTAATAAGTCATCTGATGAATACGCAACACAATTCTGTCTTAATAAGTCCCGCAGCTGTTGGGATCTTGACAAGGAAAACAAAGCCATAGAAATACATGATGTTAAAAAAAAAAAAAACCCGCTTCCCCAGATGGGGTCTCCCAGGCACAAATGGGTCTGGGCTTTTCCAGAGATGCAAAGTGTGCTGATGGTGGGGTGCCCCAACCAATCAGGGGTGCCCAGTCTCAAAGCATCTTCTCTCTCCTCGTAATTTGCCTCCTTACCTCCCAGTCTTACAGTTCTCAATATTGACAGATCACGCACATGCATGCAAGCACCATTTTTTCTATCAGGTCAGAAGTAGGGAATACTTACTTAGATACAGGCACAGTGGACAGAGCCAGCATCCTAAGATAGACCTGGTGAAAATCCCGACTTCCCCACTTCCTAGCTACACAGTCTTGGCAATTCCTTTAACCTCTTCGAGTTCCACTTTCATCATTAGTAAAATGGACATCACACCTATCTCATGGCATTATGATAAGGATTGTTCGCAGAGAACTCGAAATACAGTAGGCGTTTAATAAGCAATAGTGGGGGCGCCTGGGTGGCTCAGTCGGTTGAGCATCCGACTTCGGCTCAGGTCACGATCTCTCGGTCCGAGAGTTCGAGCCCCGCGTCGGGCTCTGTGCTGACAGCTCAGAGCCTGGAGCCTGTTTCAGAGTCTGTGTCTCCCTCTTTCTCTGACCCTCCCCCGTTCATGCTCTGTCTCTCTCTGTCTCAAAAATAAAAATAAACGTTAAAAAAATTAAAAAAAAAAAAGCAATAGTGATTATGTTGATGATACCAGCACATCGCCATTTTACGTGAGCAGAGATTAAAGCCCCCTTCAGAGGTTTTGCAGACATAGTTTGATTTTCTTTGCTAGCACCCGTTCCTCTCTTTTCTGGTACTAGCTTTCCAAAGATCCAGTTCGCCAGTACATGGGGTGAGGCTACAGCTGACTAGCCCCTGGCCACGGTAATTGCTTTTTGGAAAGGTATATAACCCAACACAAGCCAAAGAGCTACAATCCTCCGGTTTAGTTGGAACTGTTAGAATAAGGATTTCACGCTTTGTCTGGACCTAAACTCAGGAAAACATAAACCTGGAATTGCTAGAGGCACGAGAAAGGGTGGCTGAGATCAAGGAGAAAAGAAAATAGCACCGACAAACAGAAACAGACTATGCTGACAACACTGCCTGAGACCCTGCATCTAGCTCTCCTAGAAGCCCTAGAACCTTAAGTTACATGAGGCAACACACTTGTGGTGAGTAAGCCACTTTGACATACAATTCTGGCAGGTATGGTCACATACAAACTAAACAGTCCTAACATTGTGCATTTTACTGGATGTAAATGATAATGCTGAAAATAGATTTTTAAGCCAATGTTTTTCCGAATTCTGTATAGCTCAACATATCTTCCCAGGAACAGTTCTCACTGCCATTTCTACCAAGACATCTCTATGTAAATCATTTTTGGCCTATAAATGTGGTCCAAGTGCTAAAAGCAGCAGGTTCGCACCACCTCCCACACAGTATCTGTGGTTTGACGCAGTCTTGCATACTCAATAGAGATGTTAATTGATGCATTTTCTTCTAACAAAGCGAGAAGGTTTTTAATGTCTTAAGATACATAGATTATAATTCACAGCATTTGTAGGCACTGATGTTTGGTTTCTGTTTTCAAGATTGTTATTTTAAAATGTGGGGATCTTCCAGGAAACATTAAGGTCTTGTTTATGTGCAAACTATAGTTTAATTCTGCAAATCAAAAAGAGTTTTATGGCACTCTTTGAGGGGAATGTACATGGTAATAACCACAGTCAGCCTCTTCCCTTTCAGCTTGCTGACATATGGCCAAATGTGCTTCATCATTATTCTCCAGTAGAGTGCTATTTACGCTTTCATTTCTCATCAACAATTGGTTTTATTTCAGCTTATTCGAGTTTGGGCAAAGTCAATGGGAAGTGTCTATGTCCAAGAAGGTTCTAGCTGCCTGGAGTTGTTGTAGGTGGTTGTAGACAGAGAAGGACCACCAAGTTCATGACTACACAGTGAAAGTAGGAGACGTCGATAGCCCTGAATGGGATAGAAGGAATGGGGTGGCATTATGCCTTTATTTAGTGTCAGGTTCCACTGGCAATCCACATTATCCATGGCCCATAGTGACAATTCACCATTATAGCTGATTAACGTCCTTAGGTCCTAGTCTATGTTATGCTACTTATATTTTAACTCCTTCATGGGGAAAAATGCATATTGCGATTTGGCTGTGAGTGTACTTTTGAGTCGGAAAGGCCTAATTTCAATTTCAGTGAAGAGTCAATGGCCTAACACCTGTGAGCACCCAGCACAGGGTCTTGTCCTCAGGAGATCCTCTCAAATGTTCACATCCTGGTTCTTCTGCTCTTCGGCAGCTCTTCAGGGACAGAGTCCATGTGTGTTTCACCTTTGTGTCCTGCTAGCAATTAGGAGAACAGCACATGCCAGGTGTTCTGGAATGAATGTCTGAATAAGGGTGAGGTTTCACTCATTAGTACAATTATTTGATTGTTTGTCTCCCCTGCTACGCTGGTCTCTAATAAACTCCAGGAGCTGGAGGACTGGATTTGCCTGTGTTCATTATTTTCTCTTCAGTACCAGCATAGTTCTGGCACAAAGAAGGGATTAAACATTGACTGAATGAGTAAAGGAACAAAAGGCATTACCATCATTATTGGAAGCAACACCGAGCAATACAGCTATATAAGTGGTGCGTATATGTGTGAGTGTAATGTGTAGTGGGAGGGTACATGTGTGTGACGGTGATGTGAGTGCGTTCATAGCATTACACTGGATTAGTATTCTGAGAGGGGCAGAGGAAGACACCGTGCTGGACAAAGGGATGGGGAGGTAGGCAGAAAATAAGTTTGGGGAAAGTTGGACAAGGGATGAAAGAGAATTCAAGTCTGTCTTAGAGCTGACTCCATAAAAGCCATCATAACAAGACAAAAGCAATTTAGCCCGGAACCCAAATTCTTAACACGCAAATAAAAATAAATATAGTTATACAAATAACACTAAGTGCTATCTTCAGGTTGCAAGTGCCGAATTTATGGTTTTTTGTATTTGTGCCCTTATCACCCAGATGGGTGCCCCTCCATCGCCTTCCTAGGACCAGGGCACCTGTGCCTGGGCCAGTTTCACCACTACTTTTTGGTCCATGGGCTGCCTTGACTGCTCTCTTGCCATGCACCAGGCAAGCCTGAGAGCAATCTAGAACTCAAGGAATTCTGCCACATTCCCAGTCTGATTTGCTGTCTGTGTTGCCCTTGCTACTTGCTTACCTCTGAGTCAGGAGTCATGGCTCCTGTTTCTTCCATGTGATTGTAGGATCCCTAGCCCTTTGCTTGGCTTGTCCAACTTACTTATGTAATACATATTGTGTTTCTTTTCTAATTGTGAAATGTAAAAATTGGGAGAAAAAGTAAACACAAATATAAAGAAGAAAAATAAAATCAGCCATGATCTCATTTCTCAGAAATAATGACTATACAGGGGCACCTGGGTGGCTCAGTAAGTTAAGTGTCTGACTTCAGCTCAGGTCATGATCTCATGGTTTGTGAGTTCAAGCCCCACATCGGGCTCCATGCTGACAGTGTGGAGCCTGCTTGAGATTCTCTCTCTCTCTCTCTCTCTCTCTCTCTCTCTCTCTCTCTCTCTTTGTCTCTCTGCCCCTCCTCCACTCATGCTTGCGCTCTCTCTCTCTCTCTCTCAAAATAAATAAACTATAAAACATATTTTAAAAAGTAATGACTATACAAATACACATACACATGCATGCACACATACAACACAAACCTTTTTCTCCCTCACCATCACAAAATTGAACTTTTACTTTCCATGTTTTTATAATATTTCCTATTTGGCTTTTACTCACTAGCAATACATCATGAGCATAGTTTCTCAAACATAAATATTCTTTGAATTTGGGTTTTTTCAGAAGCTGAAAGTATTTCATGTATGGACATATTATTTATTTAATAAATCTCATATTGTTGGGCTCAAGGAATTTGCTTATATTTCACTATGATAAATAAGAATGTCTTCATGAAAAATCCTTAGAAGTTATTGGTTAAAGGTTATGTATTTTTTACGATTTTTTTACACCTATTGATCAACTGCCTTACAGAAACATTAGACCCATTTCCTCTGTACAGCAAAACTGAGTACTATACTTTTTTTTCACATTATTTTTTTGTGATTAAAAAAATTCATGCTATTTCCTAATAGAATTTGCTGTTATATATTAAAGAGTTCATTATATGTTAAATGTATCAATCCTTTGTTTCCATATATTGCAACTATTTCCCTATTTTACTGTTTCCTTTTTAGTTAAATACAGTTGACTCCTAAATAACACAGGTTTGAACTGTGTGGCTCCACTTATACATGGGTTTTATCAATAAATACAGTATAGTCCTGTAAATGTATTTCTCTTATAATTTTCTTAACACTTTTTTTCTCTAGTTTATTTTATTATAAGAATAAAGTCTATAATACATATAACATTAAAATATGTGTTAATTGCCTGTTTATGTTATTAGTAAAGCTTCTGGTAAATAGTAGGTTATTAGTAGTTAAGTTTTTGGAGAGTCAAAAGTTCTACAAGGATTTTCAACTGTTCAAGCGGTTGGCAGCCCTAACCTCCACATTGTTCAAAAATCAATTATATATGGAATTTATTAGCATACAGAATATCTACTAACCTTTTCCTGAGATCTTTTTTCCCAATTAATCTGTAGTTATGATTTTTTTTCTTATATTTAACTTTAAAAACACTGTGTATGTGTTTTGTTTTGCTTAGTATGTAAAATGAGGAATTGAGGGGCGCCTGGATGGCTCAATCAGTTAAGTGTCCAGCTTCAGCTTAGGTCATGATCTCGCGGTTTGTGAGTTCAAGCCCTGTGTCAGGCTCTGTGCTGACAGCTCGGAGCCTGGAGCCTGCTTCGGATTCTGTGTCCCCCTCTCTCTCTGTCCATGCCCCACTTGTGCTCTGTCTCTCTCTCTGTCTCTCTGTCTCTCTCACAAAAATAAATAATAAACATTAAAAAATTTTTAAATAATAAAAAACTAAAATGAGGAATTGATGTATATATATACTGTTCCATTAACCAGCTATCTAAGCATCATTTACTGAACAATCCATTTTGACAGCTGATTCACAATGCTACATATATCATGTACTAAATATCTTTTTATCCTTGTGTCTGCCTCTGGAATTTCCATTTTATTTATCTACCACCATTCTCACACCATACCATTTGATTTATTGTTACTCGATAAACCTTATTTAATATCTTACATAGAACATTCTCTGTCCTGTTACATTTTATTTATTTATTTTTTGCAAGATATACTTGGGCTAAACTTATTTTTAAAATTCTATTTTCCCAGATGAACTTGATTACCCTTGTTTCATATTTTAAAATGTCTCAATGGAATTTTGATATTAATTACATTTAACATTGTATAGAATAATTTTCAACAACAAATCTTTCCATCTAGTAAATTTTATTTACTTAGGATTTTGAAATAGGTTTCTCTGCCTTAAGAAGTTTTTTCCCCTTTAGAAGTTTAAAAACAAATCATGTAGGTTGTACACAAATATGTTCATAAGATTATTTATAGATATTTTTGTATTTTTAGTGACCACCATGAATAAAATCTATTATTTTCTTATTAGGTTTTACTAGTATAAAGTGGTATCTATATATTTATTTTATTATCCAACAATGTATTAATTATAGTCTTATTAATTTCCCTTTTTTTTCAGTTTGATTCTTTGGGGTATTTTGGGAAGACCATCTCCAGTTACAAAAAAGGGTAATTTTGAATCTTCCTTCATGATAGGTCGACTTTTAGATTCTTTGTATGTCATCACATTAGAACTTTTAGTATCACTTTTGTTTTTTGCTTTTAAATCAGTACACTTTATTTTTAAAAGCAGTTTTAGATTCATAGCAAAATTTACTAGAAAAGAGAGTCCTCCCATACTCCTGTACCCCACCCTCCTCCACTATCAATATCCTGCACCTGTGTAATACATTTGTTACAATTGTCAACCCACACTGACATGTCATTATCAACTGAAGTCCATGGTTTATATTAAAGTTCACTCTTGGTGCTTAGTCTAAGACTAAGAGCTTTTACAAGTATACAATGCCATGTAGCCACCATTATGGTATCATCTAGAATAGTCTCTTTCCCTAAAATTCACCTGTGCTCTGCCCTCTCCTGAACCCCCAGCAACTACTGATCTTTTTACTGTCCCTACAATTTTGCTTCCCCAGAATATCATATAAGTTAGAATTATGCAGCATGTAGCCCTTCAGATTGGATTCTTTCACTTACTTATATGGCTTGAGGTTTCCTCCATGTTCTTTTATTTGTTTGTTTTGTGTCTTGATAGCTTTTATTTTTTAGCACTGAATAATATTTCACTGTCTGGATGTACCACAGTTTATCAATTAGGCAATTGAAGGATATGTTGACTTATTCCAAGTTTGGGCAATTGGAATACCCTGCTATAAATATCTGGGTGCTGCTATAAATATGAATACAGCTGCTATAAATATCTGGGTGTAGGTTTTGTGGGGACATAAGTTTTCAACCCCTTTGGCTAAATACCAAGAATTACAATTGCTAGATTGTATCGTAATAGCATGTTTAGTTTTTCAAAAGCCTGCCAAACTGTCTTCCAAAGTGGCTGTACCATTTTGCATTTCCATCAACAATGAATAAGTGTTCCTGTTACTCTGCATCATCACAGGCATTTGCTGTTGTCAATATTTTGGATTTTAATTGTTTGACTAGGTGTGTAGTAATATCAGATTGTTTTAATTTTCAAATCCCTAATAATGTGTGATGATGAGAATCTTTTCATATGCTCATTTACCACCTGTATATCATCTTTGGTGAGGTGTCTGTTCAGATCTTTTGCCTGTTTTTAGATTGGATAGTTCACTTGCTTGTTGTGGAGTTTTAAGAATTCTTTGTATATTTTGAATAAGTCCTTAATCAGGTTATGTATTTTACAAATATTTTCTCCCTAGATCACTTTCTAAATAGATGAGATAGGGCATATCCCACCTTATCCATGTTATTCATGACTTCTTTGGGGATAGCTCTGTCATCCCAGCATTAATATAATATGAGTTCTAGATTTCAGGTGAATAGTTTTATTACTGTAGAGCAAATCTGGATTTAAATTTCCAGGTTACTGAACATGTCTTACAATTACTGATATTGAATTGCATGTTTTATAATAAATAATATCTGTCCTTTGATTATTAATATGAGAGATTTTTACTAATAGATTCTTTTCAAAAAAATTTTTTATGCTTATTTTTGAAAGTGAGAGAGAGAGAGAGAGAGAGAGAGAGAGAGAAGAGAGAGAGAGAGAGAGAGAGAGAGAGAGAGAGAGAACACACACAAGCAGGGGAGGGGCAGAGAGAGGAAGACACGAAATCCAAAACAGGCTCCAGGCTCCGAGCTGTCAGCACAGAGCCTGACATGGGGCTTGAACTCACGAACCCATGAGATCATGACCTGAGCTGAAGTCCAATGCTAAACTGACTGAACCACCCAGGCGCCCCTACTAATAGATTCTTAATATTAAATTACTTTTACACTTCCAAGATAAATCACAATAGTATTATTTTAATATATACAGGGTTTTAATCACTAATATTTAAATTGATCTCTCCTATTCTAGGTTTTAGTATCAGCTTTAAACCCATAAAACAAACTTGGAAATTTTTGTTCTCTACCTATATTCTGTACTAGTTCATATGGTATGAAATTTATCACCTACCTTGAAGTTTGAGATTTCTTACTCTTTTTTTTTTTTTTTTGAGGGAGGAGGGGCAGTGGGAGAGGGAAAGAGAGAATCTTAAGCAGGCTCCATGCCCAGTGCAGAGCCCTATGCGGGGCTCAATTATCAACTGTGAGATCATGACCTAAGTCAAAATCAAGAGTTGGACACTCAACCCACTGAGCCACCCAGAGCCCCCTGAGATTTCTTACTCTTAATATCAAAATAATTTTTCTTTTATCTACATTAATTTCTACTTCCTACTTCCTATTGTTTTTTTTCTTAACTAATGTATTGTGCTTAGTATTTGCCTTATTTCTATTTAACAAAGCATTTAAGGATAAGATTCTGCCTCTGAGTTTACCTTGGGCTATAAATTCCCATGCTTAATACTCTTATTGTTAATTTTTAAATTATATATATATATATACATATTTTATGTAGATAGATAGATATAGATGTAATTTCTAATATATGTATTTATATTTATTTATTTACTTTGTTCTTTGACCAAGATTTAATTATATTTGGATTTTCCAAATAATTAGATTTGTAAAATACATGTTGGTCATTGATTTTTTAACACTATTTCCTTTAAGGTAGAAAATTATAGCCTGAAGTTAACAAATAGGATCTATTTGATTTCTGAGTTTTCAGAATCATTTGGAACTTTGTTTATGGCCTAATATATATGGGGTGGTTTCTTTTTGCATGTGCTTTATTGGAACCTGAATGGAAAAGATATATTATTTACAGAAGATAAAGTTGGGCATATGTTTACTAAATTAACCTTAAAATTTTATTTTTCAGAATCTCTACTTACCCATTTACTTTTATGTCTAGGCCAGTCAGATGCAAAGGAATGTGTGCAAGTCACCTACTGCCTTTTGTGTTTCTGTCATTTTCTTGCCTTGTGTTTTTCTTAGCCTTTGTCTTTGTATTTTGATGTCATAACGTTTAACAACTGTCACCCTTTTGCCTTCTTCCTCTGTGTTTTGTTTTCTTTTAAGTTTCTTTAAATTTATTTTGAGACAGAGAGAGCGCAAGGTGGGAGGGGCAGAGAGAGAGAGAGAGAGAGAGAGAGAGAGAGAGAGAGAGAGAGAATCCTAAGCAGGCTCCGTGCTGTCAGCACAGAGTCCAATGTGGGGCTCGAACCCACTAACCATGAGATCATGACTGAGCCAAAACCAAGAGTCAGACGCTTAACCAACTGAGCCACCCAGGTGCCCCCTTCCTATGCATTTTAAAAGAATTCTTTTGGGGCACCTGGGTGGCTCAGTCGATTGGGCATCCAACTTCGGCTCAGGTCATGATCTCGCGGTCTGTGAGTTCCAGCCCCACGTCAGGCTCTGTGCTGACAGCTCAGAGCCTGGAGCCTGCTTTGGATTCTGCGTCTCCCTCTCTCTCTGCCCCTCCTCTGTGCTCTGTTTCTCTCTGTCTCTCAAAAATAAATTAACAAAATAAAAGAAAAGAAAATAATTTTTTTTATACCAAGGATGATTTTTTTTTTTCCAGGTATCAGAACAGTCCTTTAGTATTCCTACTTTGGATTCAAATTCTGCCATTGTAAATTTAATTTCAATTTTACTTTTATTTAAATGCACTCAGCTTCCTTTTATTTCTTCTGTATCTTCTCTAAATGTGAAAATACATGTAAAATGTTTCGAATGGTGCTTGGCACAGAATAAGCACTCAATAAATGTTAACTGTTACTGTTATTGATGCCTTATCTACTTTTTTTATCTATGTTCACCTGTAACATATTTTACAGGTGAACATATTTACAGTTTATTAAGGCCTTGCATATATCAAATTGATGCATTCCCTGTGTGTTTCAAGAGTGCACTCTTTCTAGGCTACTAGGAAATAACATTCTCCTTTTTCTCATAGGTTCTATGGAGCTCTACAGCTTTCCGTTTTCCCATCTCGAATTGCTTCTCTAAGCATAATGTTTGTCTTTAAACAAATTGGGTGCCCTCTCTTTAGTCTTCTTTACTGGCCTACTATTTGCTCTTAGAATCTTCCATCCAAATCTTAATGTGGAGGAGTGGATGTCATAAACTGAAGTATAAATTCAGTGATCCAGCAACCTGGATGGGAAGGGATGGGAAGAGGCTGCCGTCCTAGGTTGGCCATGGTTGGGAAAACTTGGAGCCATTTCTTCCTTATTGTTTAGTGACTCATTTGTGACAGGGCTACATTCATCAACAAGTTTTCTATTTGGCCTGGTCTCTTCACCAGCGGCAAGCTGTAGTCCTGAGCGCCCCCCTACCTGACTCTTTTACGTGCTGCCATCGTATCTTCTCATTCGACTGCTATGGAAACTGGGATCTCCACAGTGCCCCTGACTTGAAGGCTGTCAATATGCATGGTAAAAATGCAGTTCAAGTTCCACATTTTATGCCCCACAGCCCCCTTTTACTTTTAAAACTAGGGGTTGACAGCAGGGTTTTTCTCCTTGATTCTCACTGGGGGCAGATATCAATGTGTCCACTGTGCCATTGTGCTGTTTTGTCCAGGAGAGTCCCAGTTTACACCTGTTACGATCAATTAGCACCTACTAATTATGTCAGTGCTCCCTTTTATTCTCAAAAAGTGTCCCTGTTTGGGATGTAAATAATATAATTTCCATATGAGTGATCTGTTCAGAGCTGCTTGGACAGCAGGTGGCTCTGTAAAGAAAGGGCAGATAAGGCACAGAGGGCTGGCACCATAAATAAACCTTTACATAAGGGTGTGAGAATCAGTGAGGTTGTGTATGTGAGAGTAAATGGCAAGCACTGTATTCATGGGAGATCATTATCTTTGTTCCATTTGTTTGGAACTTTTTTTCAGAATCAATGCACCCCCTTAGGAAACTGCATCAGAATTTGCACTTGGAAAGCCACATTTCTAACACATCAAACTTCATAATCAGAGGCCATATCTTTCTTCTCAGCCCCACTCATCCCCTGCTTGTTACTAATCCCTTAAACTCTACGAGGCCACAGCGGACACACATCTTTAGATGACAGAAAAGGCTGATGCAACTGTAATAACTTGTCAGCTGGTTCAACCCTGAGAAGTTGGAGGCAACAACAATAATTAGGCTCAGAATAGGTGTAAACACTGAAAGATAATGAAGTATTCTGCAATGCATTTGGTTACCAGGCAGGCAGGGGGACTGTAGCAGCTCCTTCTGTAGCCTCTATCCATCCAGGCTGACAAATTAGATGCCGTAGTCATTTTGCTCACCAAATAATGAGCAGGCATATTTGCCAACAGGATGGTTCTGCTACTCCCCAGATAGATTCTTTTCTTCCACGAATCCCTAAAACTCCTGCAGAGGCAGGCTAGAGCCTTACAGCAGATCCTGCTCCTAAGATGATGGGTTAGATGCTGGGGTGGGGGCTGGGAGAAAAGAGTTGGGACACGTGGCTTTCTGCTCCTGTCTGCTCTCCTATGTTTAAATTCATCAGCGGGACAAGAGCAATAATACATATTTTGCTTTCCACCAACAAGATGAGGAAAGAGATGACTACTGACTTCAGTCTTAACCATTGACCACCAGGATATCTGATTTCTGCCATTCCTTCTAAGAGCAGATCAAGAACATGAGACTCGAATCCACACAGACCTCGGTTCCAATCCTTGCTCTGCCACTTAATAAATGTATAGTCTTAGAAAATGTACTTGCTTTCTGCTCCTTACTTCTCTTATCTATAAAATAAGGAAAGTTATTATTGCATACCTTCCTCACAGTGTTAGCATGAGGAATTAATGAGATGGCATTTACAAAGTGCTTAGCTCAGGCTTAGCACATAATGGGGTTTAATTAATGGTAGCCTTCACCATTATTAATATTTGTTGAATGAGAGAATAACTGAACGAACGAATGAATGAGTGAATGAATGTCCTTTGCAAAATGGAGTTAAATGCTCCATGAGAACATAAAGCAAGAAAACCTGACCTTAAGAGAAGCTGTTCTGAGAATGAGCCATTTCTCGAGATATGATCTCAGATCTACGGGACGAGAAGGAAGTAATGAAGAGGACCAGTGAGTATTCTAGGAGAGGAACCGCCATGCACGGAGCTCCTATGGTAGAAGGAATCAGGATGTGGTCAAAGAACAAAAGAAGGCAGTAGTGTGTCTTTGAAGTATCAGCTTTGAAGATCCGTGCATGGACTGGAAGTCAGAGGAAAGCACCTGGATCCTAAGGCCATCTCCATGCCATCAGCACGTGGGCATGGATGAGCTAACATAGGAGAATAGAGGTTTAGTAGGCAACCCAGGAGAACTGGTTATCATGTAAGCCAGGAAATTTCAGTTACTATTGCTGCCTAACCACTCCAAAATGTAGTAGCTTAAAACAACCATTTTGGTTTGCTCATGATTTTGCAGATTAGGGATTTGCAAAGGTCTTGCCTAGTAGTTCTCACCTGGGGTCTCTCTTGCAGGTATAATCAGATGTCAGCTAGGGAGGCAGATATCTGAAAGCTCAGTGGAGCTAGATATCCAAGGTAGTTCGCTGGCATAGTTGACACTGGTTTTCAGCTGGGGACTCAGCTAGAGCTGTTGACTGGAGTGCCTACATAGGGCCTCTCCAACATGGTGCTCTCCGAGTAGCTGAACTTTGTAAATTAAAGCTGGTTTCCCCCAGAGAACCAGGCGAAAGCTGCCTAGCCTATTGTTACCTAGTCTCGGAAGTCAACAGTCTAACTGATGTTGCAGTCTGTTGGTTGAAGCGATCGCAAGGCCGATCAGATTCAAGGGAAGGGGACACAGATCCCACATCTCCATGGAAGGCGTGTGAACAAATGTCAAAGTCAGATTTTGAAACCATCACATAAAAGAAAAGAGAATGATGGCCCATGTTAATTGTTGCTAGGGGCTTCAATTAAAGATAGGATTTAGCAATGTGGAGTGGTCACAAAAGACCACTTCTCAAGAAACTTGTCCGGAATGAGAAGGAGCCAAATAGATGGTAACTGGAAGGGGATAGAGGTAAAGTTTTCTTCATTTCTTCCTTCTTCTCTCCATCCTTTCTTCTTCCCTTTCCTAGTAGGATAGCTTTCAGTGTGTTTAAATGATGGTGGAGAAATCCCAGGTGCACAGAAGCATACTCAGTTTCTCCTTTTCTAAAGTTCCCTAATATCTATAGCTGATCTCCTTCACCCAGGCACAGTACAAAATACATTAGTGTTAAAGTGACCTTCATTCATGTGTATATGTTTTGTAACCTGGGGACACTTTTAAGGATTTTCTTTCTGCTGTGGCTTTCACAGGGTCTCACACAGAAAAACTGAGATCAGATAATGTCTCAATAAATATGTTACTTATTAATATATTTGGGTCACAGACTTGGAAATCCTCAGGGACAGAGGCTGGGATATCATCCTCTGTGTCTTCCAGTGCTGTGAATAGCATATGGGTACTGGGCCATATGGGTACTCAACATCCATTTAACAAACCAAACCAAATTGAATCAAGAGAGAAAACCAGTCCAGTGGAATTATTTTTGAGAGAATGAACAGTGACCACACTGACCTCAAAAGTTCTCATTTTGAGGACTTTTCAGACATATCTACTGAATCTAGAAGCAACTTCATACCTGGCCAAAGTGGGACTATTCTAGAGATGATGATGAAATCTAGAATTCATTCAATATTTATTGAGAACCTACAACATGCCAGATACCTTGGCCTGGGGAAAATGCATTCCTCATACTTGACAGATTCTGGAGGCAGTAGCTGTTGGCTTCTATATTATATATCCTGAATGCCAAATTTCTAGGTGTGTCAGAAATTTGCTGGTTTATTTACACAGCAAACAAACCTTTTGGTTAGAGGTTTTAAAAATAATGCTATCTATTTTCCTTCCTCTTAGCTATTTTTCATTCTTATGTAATGTGGGTTCTATCAAGATCTGGGCAAGCCAGGATGCAGAACGCAGTAGCCAGGACATATCAAATGTATTCAGGATCAGGGGGCCAAGACTCTGTGCCAGATGACTCTGAACCTGCTGGATGCCTTGGCTCAACAAATTTACAATAAAACAGGGAGTGAAGGTGAGTTCAAAACCCCTCAAAGAGAGTGATGAACAGAAAGTATAAGTGGAAGCCTAAACCATGGACAATACCAATAAATTGGAAAATGGACTTCATTGGCTCATATTTCCTGGGAGAGGGAAAAATTGAACCTAGGAAATCTACTCCCAATTAAGAATATCTCATTCTGGTCTCTATTTCTAGCTCTCTTCTTTGGCACATTATTGTCTTCTTGGAGCAAGTATCTGCAGGTGGCTTTCTGAGTGGATGATTGACCTTTTCTGAAAGTTCATTGATTAGTTTAGGAAGGTATTAGATATCTAGAGCACTTCTTATGTACCTAGAATTATTTTTACCTCTTAGGAAATGGGGAAACAGAACAGCTCAAAATTTTCCCACTACCTTTTGTTAGTGTGTAAGGGGGGAAAATATTTTTGACACTCTTAGAGTCCCTGGATACATATGAAAACTAATCTAACAAAAATTAACAGGAGGAAAGCACACAGGTTTATTTAATATAAGTTTTATATGACACAAAGCCTTCATAAGGAGATGAGGACCCAATTATGCTAGGTTTGATAAAAAGTGGACAGTTGTGGAGTAAGGAGTATGACATAATTGTAGTAAATTGGGGGAAACTTTAAAAGGCCTGTTTGTTAGAATTTTTCTTGTCTGGTATCCTTTTGTCTTTGGAGATAAGGATACTCCTTTCCCTCTGGTATAGGGAGGGCACCTCTCATATGAGCATTTTATGACCTGGCTGAAGGAAGAAGGAAGAGAGTGGGGGAGAAGGTCAGAGTGAACTTCCTGCTTCTGTAGTTTTTTTTTTTTCCAAACTCCTTCAGCTTAAAATATTCACTACACCAAGGTGCTATATTTGGGGGTAGTGTATCCTGAACCCTGTCATTAGTCTCTCTCCACGCCTTGTTCCCTTGTCCAACTTCACATAAAATATAATATGCTACAACTGTCAGATTTAATAGACCAGTTCTAATGGGTAACACTTTTGCCTATACTCCCAACTTTCAGAAACAGATATAGAGATCCATGTTTAATTGAATAATACATTTTAATAATTGTTCTTTTCTGAGCAGGAGACTTGAAACACCCAGTCCAATAGTTTTTAATTCAGTATAAAGTGTCTCTTGATACTTTTATGAATCTTTCCATACAAATGAGAGGCTGCAATTAGCATAAATGGCTGGAGAATACATGTAAGCTTAATCTTTTACATAGCACTAAGTTGAATATTAATCACTTCAGCTGGAATGAGAATGGATAAATGGTAGCCTTTGATACTGAAGTGCATTTTGAAACAAAATTACTCTTTCCTTGATTTATCTGGGAAGAATTAGAAAATTTGGCTATACTTGTCCTCTAGGAAGAAAAAGAGAAGTAGATCCTCTCTAATCCTGGTCCTCAGAAGCACTGAAATGTTAAGGGTGCCTCCTGTATAGTGACAATGAAAGCTACTTCTTGTACTTCATATCTACCTGTATAATAAACACTAGAATCAGTAATGGAGATGGAATGAGTACAGCACTTGCTTAACCAGTGGCCAAATGAAGACATTACAATGGCTAAATATTACTGTTCCATGCTTCCCCTTCCGTAGAGATAGAGGTCTGGGTCCCCACTGGCTTCAGGACCAAACATCTTTTGAGCCACCTGTCATCTAAAAGGATTTTCACATCTCTTGAGGCCCCAGGAAAAAAAATACAACTTATTGTGAAATAGGTTGCAATATTTTATGGTAGTTATTGATCCCTTCTCTTTCTCTATTGCCAAGTCAGTCCCCAATAGCACCCTAGTTTCTTTATAAGTCTTTGACTTCCTTCCTGTCCAGTCCATCCTAACACCCTCCACACCAGTTTAGGCTCTTGGAACTCTTGCCTGTCTCACAGGAATAACCTCTCCTGGTCCTCCAGCCTCCCTCCCATGATTTGCCATCATCTACCTCACCACTCTGTACATGACAGATTGGGTAAAGGGAAAGATGAGTTTGGGAATCAGAGAGACCTAGATTTGAACCTGCAGCCACCCACTTTGTCGTTATGTGAACTCAGACAAACTACTCTACTTCTCTGAGCCCCTGTTAACTCACCCACAACATGTGAATAACAATGCCTTCCTTTCACAGTCCTTGTGAACATTACATGGGGAAATATATGGACAGCCAAGTAAAATACCCTTACATTGGATGTTCATGCATGCTGACGCAATCCAGAAGAATGCCCAAAATAGTCTTTTACTTGAGGTTAGGGTTTTATCTCCAAGCTTTTTGGAGTCTAAAGAAAAGTAGGCTCTCAGGAGTGATCCCTCTTCTTTCAGCTTATCACTAGCTCCTTACTCAGCCTGGGCCTTCAATCTCAGCTTTTGTAGCTATTTCACATAACTACTCCCTCTAAGTTACTAAAGAGCAATGTAGGGGAGAAAGAAAACATCCTCTGGCCTCGTAGGTTTAATGGCTTGGACTCACGAGTCAAAATTATAACAGACAGACTAACAGGAGAAAAATAAATAAATTTAATTACTTGTGTAGGCATGGGAATTCACAATGAAATGTAACTCAAAGAAGCAGAATTCAAGGCTTTTCATGTGGTTCCTGTGCTCCTCTGACACCCCCCATTGTTTTGTTTTTTGAACCTATTCTGACTTTCAAAGGCACTACAAAATTTCAGGATCATCTTGCATATTTCCTGCCCTACTCCTCATGACAGCCATTTCCCCAAGAAATCCTTCTTTTATTGGAGAATGGTATTAGAAACTAAGAGCTAAATGCCAGATGTGCTCATTACTACTGGGGTGTCTGTCATTTCTTTTCGGCTCTCTCAGATGATGGAGAAAAATATATGAGTGTACTAACCTGTGTATGTACGCATATCTAAAAATATTTCTATGTGTAACCGTCTGTATCTATATCAAGGTAATATGAGTTCTTACTGATGTTTCCAACTCTAATCCATCATCATTGGATTATTCCATTCACCTCCCCTTGCTTATCTTCAAATTACTACTCCAACAGTGACAAATATGGTTCCCACCATCCACCACCAATTTACTTTATTGTTCAAGTATACATGTAAAGTAGTATCAGAATTTACAACCCATATTTTCGTGGTAAATAACTTTATCAACTAGAGTACAAGTCTCATATGCAGTTCCTTCTTCCTTTAGACTTACAGGTGCCACTCATTTACAAAGTTACATAGGCTAGCATCTTTTCCCCTTACTTCCTTCAGTAAAATTGCTTCTTATATTTGTAATACATTTAGAGTCTCTTGCCACAGTTTGCATTACTTCCTGGTGTCTGGGAGTTGTTTTGAACCATATTGATAAAATATTCTAGCCCAACTTTCTATACATTCATTCATAAAAGTGGTCACTATATATCCATTAAAAAGGGTTGACTCTAGAGTTTGCTTGGAAGGCACGCTTCTTCTGCCTTACCCATCGTTCTGAGGTCAGAGAAAATTTAACTTTACACTGGGAATTTTTTCCCTACTCTATACTAAACCAGCTTTCTCAAAACTATGGAAGGTTATATGGACTTCAGGCACTAATCCCTGTTAGGCACTAATTCCCACTAGTGCCTGTATCATATCATGTGATCCTTCTAATAAAATTTTGTCTTGATCATTTCCCACTGTTCCCACAAAGCACTTCCCCCAGTCCACATAAATGTTGGATATTGACAACATCCTTGAAGTTTAAGGATTTGCAAATTTGGACACATTAGGGTTGCAGAGGCCAAGAGCCAGTGACAGCCATATTCCTAGTCTTCTCCATGCCTGCACCCTAGCCCAGCCTTCCCCCCAGCTTCCAAGCCCTGCCTCTTACCCCTTTGAAATTCTATTATTGCTTTTTTTTCAGCCTTGCTTTTCCTAGAAGAGGATCTTAATAGGATTCTGTCTGTGACTTTGCAGAATCCAGTTTAAAGAAAAGAAACTGTAGAAAACCGTCTCCTCAAACACTAGACATACAACTCAATTATTAAAGAACAAGCTTGAATAACCACTAAGCTGCAGAAGTCTAGGTTGAGCTGGAAAATTTCAGGAGTATAACTTTAAGAACAGAATGGTATATTTTGGTCTTAGTGCCACAGTGTTAAACATGACTTTCATTGTGTTTGAGCGCTGCATTCAGGTTCAAGGGTCCTGCCTACTTTAACCAGTCGGAAAGGCACAGGGAAACTTCTGGCCTGCCTGCTAAATGATGATATATAATTATGTTTCTAAGTAGCAGCAACGCCCTTGTCAAAATAGATTGTTTTAAAACCTGAGGGAGTTGTTGGCACTGAGTAACTAATAATAAGCAAATGCTTGCAGATTAACAGGTATATTCCAACACTAAAATTGCCTTACACTTGGAAAGCAGGTAGATATGTACACACACACACACACACACACACACACACACACACACACACGCATGCCTGCACACGGATTCAAACACTATGAAGAAGGTCTCTTTCTCATAGAAACATTTCTGACTCAGGCTACATATTTAGACATATTTTTAAAATTATTAGAGGCAGTTTTATACTATACTCAGTGCTCATAAAGATTCACATTTAGGGAGCTCCAGTGAAAATAAACATTAGTTCTTAAACACCCTGCTTGGGTGACTTCTTTTTTGTTGTTGTTGCTTATTTTTCATATCATGATTGCTCAAAAATCACCACATGCCTGCATCCTCCAGTTAAGAAAACTATTAACCAGAGTCCCAACCTGTGAGATGAGCATGTGCTCCCAACAGTAAAGCTTTGGGAGCCTTTTAGTTTTATAACCAGAACACCAGCATGTGTATCTGTCAAAACATTGAGCTACATCATGAGCAGGAGACAATAAGTCAAATATAATTTTGAAAATTTAATGTCCAATTTGAAACTGCCACTCACAGAGTGGTTAGAAAACCAATTTCCCGAGGAGCGGGTCAGAAGTGGTAGACAAATTCCCACTGCTAAGCAGTTGCTGATGTAAATTGTCTGAATGAAAGATATTTATTCATGACCACAGTGGGCTCAAAAGAATTAATTTAGAGACTTTTTTCCACCTTCCCTGGAGTATGCAATTCTTAAATAAATGATCAATAGCTGACTTGAGCCAAACAGAAGGACTTGTCCAGAACCAGGCAGGTAATTACTTATAGTGATGAGCTGAGGAAGTAAGGCATCCAGGGACACAGTGGCATTAATCATGGCTTTAAACCATTTTTCCCTTTCTAGTTGCATTATTTGAAAAATCACCGAACAACTTTGTCCACTAGAAATTTCATAGATCAGGTGCATGTTTCAGACACCTCATTTTCAGGCCAACCCCCAGAGCAGGCAGAATTACTAATGGCATTTTGTGGGTTTTTTTGTTTTTGTTTTTGTTTTTGTTTTTGTTTTTGTTTTTGTTTTTGTTTTTGTTTTTACGACACTGGAATTCCTGGTTGGCCAGGAGAGACAGAGTGAATGGGGGCTGGGGGAAGGTGAATGAGACATGAGCAATCTGGGCCTATATGTGTTTAGTTGCCTAGTGGGAATAGAGGGTAGAACATTTGCTCCATTTTGTCCTCAGAACAAAATGCCACAGCTAGTGCTGAAACTTTCAGCCTCTACAAACTGGGCCCAGATGAAAAGACTAATGTGGACTGAGTCTGGCACTTGAGCCCTGGAAGTTCCTTTATTTTTTCCCAAAGGTGATTAACTCACAGGCCCATGGAAGAAAATTGCAGTGCGGTGAGGCAAAACTGAAGTGACACAGGGTGTGTGAGTGTACTCACCCTACAAATTCTTCTTCTAGGAACCTAGAAGTAGTTGCTCAAGTATGCAAGCATAACCACAGCTAAAATGATAAGCAATCTCATGTCCATCACCAAGAGGACAGGCTAACTTTACAAAAATGAAAAAGGAATATTTTATAACCACAAAAAAATGATAAGGTATATCTGTAGATATTGTATGGAATGATTGGTAAGATAATTAAGTGAAATAAAAGCTAGAAGCAGAATAATGTGTAATGTTTATTTCCATTTGTTTAAAAGAAAATATATTTATAAATATTTTATAGACTATCACTCTATATACATTTAAAAATGCTATGATGGCTCAGAGCCTGGAGCCTGTTTCCGATTCTGTGTCTCCCTCTCTCTCTGCCCCTCCCCCATTCATGCTCGGTCTCTCTCTGTCCCAAAAATAAATAAACGTTGAAAAAAAAAATTTTTAAAAATGCTGAAAAACATCCAAGACACTGTTTACAATGGTTGGCTTTTAGAAATGGAGGTGAAAGTCATAAAAATGGGAAGACAGGCTTACATGTTCCTTTTGCCTTTAATTATTTTTCTTACTATAAGCATGTATTGATTATAAAATTAAAATTCGGTTAATAAAAACCTCCTTATTGTTAAGATAAACATGGGTCTAGGAGTGCTGTCCTAAGTTCTAATTCCTCTGTTGTTTAGTGACCAACAAGAACTTACTAAAACCAGGTGCCAGGGGTCAGAAGTGAGCTCTAGCATTTACTAGTTGCATGAACTTGGGTAAGTCACATGAATTTTTCTATAAATGAATAGGTTGGACTAGACTTGGTATATTCAAAGAAGATAGCACATCTATGGCCTTGGCTAAGTGTTTGGAAGGCTAGGGGAGAAGCAGAGGGATTCCAGATTCTGGGCACACATCTTTGCTTTAAAAACAGATTTAATCCTACCTCGTCTGCAAATATGGAGCTTCCATGTAAGTTATAGTTAAAATAACGGTCTTGTGGCTAATATATATTGAAAAACCTAATATCCAATGGATATAATGGATGTACATCTATATTGTTTACCATTTATTGAGTACCGTTTATTGAGAACGCGTCAAAATACTTAGCTACAACTTTATACGTACCACTTTTATTAAACCTGATAATAACCCTTCAAAGTAGGTACTGTTATCATCCCCATCTTACAGTTAAGGGGACATAAATAATATCTCTTGCCCTGGCCTATATCCCATAGCAAGGAAGCATTGAAACAGATCTAGAGAACAAACTCAAGAACTTGTGACTCTTAAGTCAATGTACTTGATAACAAAGAAATACCTGCCATGCATCTAAAGAGGAGAAAGTATATTCCCATCTATCAGCTCTTACCTAGCCCACCAGAAGGCTTACTGGCTGATAATCATGACAAGGCAGATATTTGGCCAGCGCAGCTTACAGAGTGGTCTGGGGATGAACAGCATCATCTGGGAGCTTGTTAAAAACACAAAATCTAGGCCCTACCTCATATCAACTAAATCAGCATCTCTGGTGGTGAGGTGGTTTTGTATTTTAACAAGATCCCCAAGGTATTCATAGGTGCTTCAGGTATGAGAAGTAGCCTGAGGACCACTACTCAAAACTCAGTTCTGAAACAGTGGTTCTCAGCCCTGCTGAATATTAGAATTATCTGGAAATTTCCTTAAAACTATCGATGCTTAGGCTCCACCATAGACCAATTAAATCATGGGTATGACCTGGCAGTATATATTTTTAATAGCTATCTAGATTATTTTAATGTGCAGCCAAAGTTGAAAACCATTTCTCTAGACCTAAAACTTTGAAGACGGTGGGTCTCCAGTCCCTGGTTGCACACTGGAGTAACCTATGGAACATTAAAAATATTGAGCCTTGAGTCTCTCCTCATCACCCCCCCCCCCAAACACACACACACACACACACACACACACACACACACACTCCACAAAGATTTTGTTTTAATGGCTCTGAGGAGTGGCCTGGACTTTGGGATTTTTTTGGCATTCTCTAAGCAACTTGAACATACAGCCAGTCAAGAACCACTACTATAAGAGGTGTATGAGGGAAGACTCAATACAAACCTGGTTTCCAATTCTACCTGGCTCGTCTTCCCATATGGGAGCAGCAGAAGCCTAAGGCTAATGGCAAAAATTGTTCCAGTGGATACACCATCAATATCTGCACACTCTGAGAAGATTCATAGTCCAGGCCATGGCACTCAAAGATACTTATTTGCCAACTTGACTATAAATGTAAAAGTTCTGCTTCATGTCTTTGCTTCCTGTTGCTTCCCCTAAACCCTCAGACAGGTAAAGCTGAATACAGATACTGCAGTATGTGAGCTTGACACTTATTTAGCTATAACCTCAAAATTCTGAATCATCATTCCCAGGGAACAGCTAAAATTTCAGCCTGTTGAGAAGAAGAAGCTCCAAGGAAATGAACTCAGACCTAAAACACTCCTGAGAAAATTATGCCTTTCAGGGAAGAACAATGCATCATACCTTTTAATGAACAGGATATATTTACTTAGGTCTCATGTTAATGTAGAGCTCATGCAAATCCCAATTGAAAAGTCAAATTTGCATTCATATAGAGGTTGAATACTCTACCAAAAGGCATCTATCCTAAAAATTTATTTTTCTATAAGAAGCCTAGTAAAGTGAAAATGACACCATCAAATCATGGGGTGAGAGCCTTGGACAGAGCCTGGACTTCTAAGTCAAAGAGATACAAATTCAAGTCTGACTTCTACATTGTACTAGTTAGAGAAGTTATTCCATCCCTCTAAAGTATAATTTCCTCATCTGAAAAATGGGGATAATATCTCTTTCACAGTTTGATTGATAATAGTCAAATAGGTTAATGCATATAAATCTCCTAACATAGTGATTCAAATGCTGTAAGCCTATAGGCACACATAATTTTTCTAAATCTCTTTCCTTGCCTTCTTTTCTCAAACAAACAGGAGATGAAATGGATTTGTTACCGTTAATTAGCAAAATTACCGTTAATTAGCAGCAAGTGGACATCACCTAGATGAATCAAAACCAGCATTCCACTTCTTGGAGTCCTTGTAAATTCTCTAGGCACAGGGGCTACCATGACTTAAAACCAGGGAGAATGAGCATCAGAAACTAAAGAACAATGAGTGATTGAAAGCCATCCAAGAAGAAGGAAACAAGACTAAGAAATCAGAAATTAAAAGTGGAATTGAACTTGAATCATGAGCTTGACAAACTCAGGTCGTAAGAAATCTTAAGGACTTACTCCCTGGACTGCTCTCACACTATTCCTTCCTGGAGCTCCTCTTGAATATCTGGCATCTCCTTTTCAGTCTTCATTTCATGTTCTTTCACTGGTCAACCCTTGTAAACAGTGTTCTCTTAGGAAAAAGAGAAGATGGATGAAGGCAGAAACTGAGAATCTTGTCCTTGCCCATGATTTCAAGAATAGCATTTAAAGGATTACTCTCTGTTAAGTTTCTCAGGATCCACATAAGAGTGAAAACATATGGTATCTGTCTTTCTCTGTATGACTTATTTCACTTAGCATAACACTCTCCAGTTCCATCCACGTTGCTACAAAAGGCCATATTTCATTCTTTCTCATTGCCATGTAGTATTCCATTGTGTATATAAACCACAATTTCTTTATCCATTCATCAGTTGATGGACATTTAGGCTCTTTCCATAATTTGGCTATTGTTGAAAGTGCTGCTATAAACACTGGGGTACAAATGCCCCTATGCATCAGCACTCCTGTTAACAGAAGACCATAGGAGAGGGGAAGGAAAAAAAAAAGTTAGAGAGGGAGGGAGCCAAACCATAAGAGACTCTTAAAAACTGAGAACAATCTGAGGGTTGATGGGGGGTGGGAGGGAGGGAAGGGTGGGTGATGGGTATTGAGGTGGGCACCTGTTGGGACGAGCACTGGGTGTTGTCTGGAAACCAGTTTGACAATAAATTTCATATTAAAAAATAAATAAATAAGCAAAGGATTACTCTCAAAGCCATTCTCCACTCCATGTTCCTCTTCTGAGCTCCAGACCTGGATATCTAACTGCCTGCTGGATATACTTTTATTTCCCACTGAAACCTAAATCCAACATGTCTACAACATAAGCAGCATCTTCCTCCAAACCTGGTCTCCTAATTTATGTCTTAATGAAAGATGCTTCTAACAATACAATCACACAAGTCAGAAACCACGCTTGATGATTCTATTCTGTCATCTTTCATCATCAGTAATCCTGATGAATTTTTTTCTTTAATTCATTAGATAACTCTAAAATCTGTCCCCTTACCATTAGGGAGGCCAGATGTCCACATATGAAAAATTAATAGCAGTAAAATGTAATTTTCATTCATTTGTTCAAAAAATATTTTTTGACATTTTATTCTTTGGTAGACATTGTGCTAGTTTCTCTGATAGAAACACAAAACACAGTCTCTGCCCTTGAGAAACTTAAAATAGAAGTGAGAGAAGAACACGCTCATGTATCAATGACAAAAATCCAAAGCTACGATAACTAGGATGTAGTATAATCCTTGCTAAAATAAAGTCTCTCAACCTTGAACGTTTTGAGAGGGCCTCATGGGAAGAGAGAATTGGAGCAGGAAATAAAAGAATAAAAAAGTATATCAAGAAGATACTACTCCCATTACTGGTTACTATTTATTAAATTCCTTACTATGTACAAGTTCCGTGTTCAACACTTTACATACATTGTCTTATTCATGCCTCACAAAAGCCCAGTGTGGTGTAGGCTACACTAAAAATATTTCCATTTTTCTGATGAGGAAAATGAAGTTCATAGAGGTGGGCTATTGCTCAAGGTCATACAATTAGTAAATGGCAGAGGGTCAAACTCATCCATTCTTTTCATCACTAGCATTCCCAGCAGAATATATAACAACCCCACAGAAATGCCACAGAAGGTGTGGCTCAAGCTGTGTTCTCCAGTATGGTAGCCGCTAGGTGCATGTATTTTCCAAGCGCTTTGCACTACCAAATTGAGATGTGTGCTGTAAATCTAAAATACGGTCCACAGTTTAAAGTCATCATACAAACAAAAAAATACAAAAAAAAAATCTTTAAAATGATTTTATATTGATTACATATTGAAATGATAATACTTTGGACATATTGAGTTAAATAAAATATATTATTAAAATTAACATCACCTGTTTATTTTTCCCCTTTTTTATGTGGCTATTAGAATATTTGTAATTACAGCTGTAATCATCAGGATAGTATGGTATTGGCACAAAAACAGACACATAGACCAATGGAATAGAATAGAGACCCCAGAATTGGACCCACAAATGTATGGCCAACTAATCTTTGACAAAGCAGGAAAGAGTATACAATGGAAAAAAAGACAGTCTCTTTAACAAATGGTGCTGGGAGTACAGGACAGCAGCATGCAGAAGAATGAAACTAGACCACTTTCTTACACCATTCACAAAAATAAACTCAAAATGGGTGCAGAATCTGAATGTGAGACAGGAAACCATCAAAACCCTAGAGGAGAAAGTAGGAAAAAAACTCTTTGACTTCAGCTGCAGCAATTTCTTACTCAACACATCTCCAAAGGCAAGAGAATTAAAAGCAAAAATGAACTATTGGGACCTCATCAAGATAAAAAAAACTTCTGCACCACAAAGGAAACAATCAACAAAACTAAAAGTCAACCAATGGAATGGGAAAAAATATTTGCAAGTGACATATTGGATAAAGGGCTAGTATCCAAAATCTGTAAAGAACCTACCAAACTCCACACCTGAAAAACAAATAATCCAGTGAAGAAATGGGCAGAAGACATGAACAGACACTTCTCTAAAGAAGACATCCAGATGGCCAACAGAAAAGATGCTCAACATCGCTCCTCATCAGGGAAATACAAATCAAAACCACACTGAGATACCACCTCACTTTGGTCAGAGTGGCTAAAATGAACAAATCAGGAGACTATAGATGCTGGAGAGGATGTGGAGAAACGGGAACACTCTTGCACTGTTGGTGGGAATGCAAACTGGTGCAGCCGCTCTGAAAAACAGTGTGGAGGCTCCTCAAAAAATTAAAAATAGATCTACCCTATGACCCAGCAATAGCACTGCTAGGAATTTACCCAAGGGATACAGGAGTGCTGATGCATAGGGTCACATGTGCCCCAATGTTTATAGCAGCACTTTTAACAATAGCCAAATTATGGAAAGAGCCAAAATGTCCATCACCTATGAATGGCTAAAGAAGATATGGTTTATATATACAATGGAATACTACTTGGTAATGAGAAAGAATGAAATCTGGCCATTTGCAGTAACGTGGATGGAACTGGAGGGTATTATGCTAAGTGAAATAAGTCAGGCAGAGAAAAACAGATACCATATGTTTTCACTCTTACGTGGATCCTGAGAAACTTAACAGAAGACCATGGGGGAGGGGAAGAGGGAAAAAAAAGTTACAGAGAGGGAAGGAGGCAAACCATAAGAGACTCTTAAATACTGAGAACAAACTGAGGGTTGATGGAGGGTGGGGGAGAGGGGAATGTGGGTGATGGGTATTGAGGAGGGCACCTTTTGGGATGAGCACTGGGTGTTGTATGGAAACCAATTTGACAATAAATTATATTTAATATAAAAAAAGAATAGTTGTAATTATGTGACTTGAATCTATGGTTTCTGTTATGTTTCTATTGGGCTGTAATGAGCTAGAGGCATTCAGAGAGCCCCAAGAGGTCAATGGGCAGAACTGTGTAAGGTGTCACAGAAGCATCAAACCCTGAGCTGAGAGCTCAGAAAGATGAGTCAGCTTTGAGTGGGTAGAGAGGGAGCAGACTTTTCAAGTGGAAGGAGTAGCTAAGGAGGAAAGCCAGCATGATTTCCATTGGTGAAGAGTAGAGGTCAGTAGAAGACGAATCACAGAGTTTGTTCAGGGTATCTGTACATAAGTAAAAACTCTCATTTAGACTGATGTCTGTAACAGGAAATGGCTTTTATTGAATTCTTCATTAGATAAAATGCAAGGCCTATTGTAATTCTACTGCAAAGGGCAGTAACTGTCAGTTTAAATAACAGTGCCATTTGGAGAACTATTATTCTATGAAAATATTAGGTAAGGCAGGTCCTCAAAAATTCCAGATTGCAATTTGTTCATCCTTCAAATTTTCAAGTACATTATCTCTAAATGAAAGGTAGCACTTTAATAAATTAAAGATTTTATTGCAGACAAAAGATTGTACTTCTGACTGTAAGTTCTGGCCCTAAATTTGAGTTAAGCTTTCCCTTTTCATAAATCTTTACCCGAATCTGTCTCCACTGGAGGTATTGTTCCTGTGTATAGATGTGAAGTGGAGGTGACACTGTCACAGGAAAGGATCATGGATGGGACTTGGAGTCAAACAGACCTAAGTTCCCATGCTAGTTCTCCAATTTACCAGCTAGTTACTTAACCTCTCTAAACTTAAATAGCCTCATCTGTAAAATGGGGCCAATGATACCTACTTATTCACCTACTCATAGAGAAGTGGGAAGGGTTAATTTAGAAAAAAAGTAGGTAGTCCATTAAGCACAGTGCAAGGAATGTGACAGATTCTCAGTGAGTGGCAGGCACACCTACTCAAACTCATGCACAAACATATGCACCCAGTGTGAGAGACGCAGCCTTGATTCTTGAATATAACAACTGTGAATATTGAATGGTCATGGGAAAGCATATGCATACCTGTCCTAGTGACTTCCTAAGGTATCAGGACACCATCTAAGACCTGCTCTTCAGCTAGCTGTCTTAAGGAGTCTTTGGAATGTTTTCACGTTAGTGCCAAGTGAACTGAGAATATACCATTGGTACAGTAAGCAGCAATTTCCTTTTCAACCTTCTTAAACAAGATGGGGAAACAGTCTTCCAGACCAGGAAGTATATATCTCAAGAGACTCGGCATATGTTGAAGAGACCCAAAGTCTAGACTTACAGAGCAATCCAGAAAAATTAGTCAGAATTAGTCGAATTGGTCAGAAATAGAATTGGATCATTTTATCAACCAAAATGACTAATTCACTTTTGGCCCTTCACACAGATACAAATAAGCCAATTTTGAATTAATCACATACCTATATCTGGAAGAATAGGCTGGATACTCCGTTTATTTTATGATATTCTCAAGATATACAACAGAGCTTTGAACTCTAAGGGAGTAATTATTATTTTACCCACACTTGAATCTCTCACAATGATTAGCTCTAATACCAATCATATAGTCAATTTGATAAATGAACTAATGAATGAATAATTTGGTTTGAAAACTAACACATGTGCATGCTTTCATGGGGAATGAGTCCACTCTGGAACAGAGTAGAAGTGTTAGACTGCCCAAAGATCCTGAGACAAGCCTCTTGAAGACTGAGAATAGACTGAGGGTTGATGGGGGATGGCAGGGAGGAGAGGAGGGTGGGTGATGGGCATTGAGGAGGGCACCTGTTGGGATGAGCACTGGGTGTTGTATGGAAACAAATTTGACAATAAATTTCATGTTAAAAACAAACAAACAAAGATCCTGAGACAATGATGTTCAAGCCTGGTTATAATTGAAAACCCAGAGGAAGCAGTTTAAAAATACAGATATCCTGCCCCCTGGCCCTAACTTTGTTTTCTATGGTGGGGATCAAAGATATTCCTCCCAGACATGGGACAAACTGTCTCAGGGAAGAGACATTGGAGGACTATGGATCCTAAGGTCTGGTGAAATTCATTGAATCATCAATGTGAGTCCTAAAAATCTTCCATCCTGGGAGTAGGACAGCTAAATGATTACTTCAACAAAGAAGCCAGTAGATTTCAAATATTTAGGAGTGATAAATAACTTGTCCCAACCCCAAGAGAATGGGTAGGAATTCTTTGAATTAGTCATCAGAGGCTTATCAGGTGAATGTGTTTCAAGCAATACAACAATGATAAATGACATCAGCTGAGTCATTAGTAGGGCAAACTTTTCTCTGGCGGTTTCTGTTGCCAAGTCCATAAATGGAAGTAGAGACTCACGGGGATAATTAGAAACTAGACTGGCAACTGAGATGATTCTTTCCCAAATTTGCTTCACCAAGGAGGGAAAATTACCAGTATGGAAGGATGATAAGGAGGTAAGGAGCTCAGACCGTGTCCCTACTGAGTAGCAGAGCAGGGCTGGGGAAGGCAGAGTGGATCTGCATGCATGTTTTATTTCACAAATTAAGAGGCTAGCTTGAGCAGGGAGGCTTTTGTAAACATCTCAGGCTCAAAGGCTACTGTTGGGGGAGGACAAGTGGTTGCACCTTCCTCATCTTACCCAAGGTGGATTCCAGCAGCCCTCTGCAACCTCAGGGTGCCAGTGTTGTCATGCTTAACAGAAGCCCAGCCAATTTTAATGGATTTCAAACATAGGACAAGAGATTTAATCTCCACTCTAGAAGATGTGGACAGCTGCTCAGCTGATGACACCTGGCTCAGAACTAGAGGTGGGATCAGGTAATCCCATAAACTCTCATTTTCAAAAGGCCTCTTGGAAGTGACAGCTTAGAAATATAACCAGGGAGAATTGTCTGGCTGTTGACAATGATGCCTAGAGGGATATCTAATCCAAACAACATCAGAAGGCAGACAGTGTAGGGTGACAAGAGTGCTCAGCAGAGGTTGGCTAACCCAGATTTTCACTGGACTTCATAGATTTTGCTCTATATTCTGCTCTGCCCTTTGCTGGCTGTATGAGTTTAGACAAGTTACTTGAGTCGGTTTCATCTGAAAAAGGGAACAGAGAGTATCTAACTTACAGGATTGTTGTGGAGGTTAAATGGTGGTAATTATTGTGTTTCCCACTGCTTAGCTCAGATATATGATCAGAGGATGTTCTCCATCTGCTGGGAGCACACCTAAATTGCAAGGTCTGTGTTTTGCATAGGCAAATATATGACACTCATTCTCAAGAGCTGAGTTGCCACTTAACAGGGTAACACAGATTAAAGTTGTATTCTCTGGTCATTCTTCAAAGGCTGAAATGAAGAGTAACCCTGAAGGAGCTGGCTTCACTGAAATCAGCTGATCAACTTTTTGGCCTGAGTTTGGCCATGCATTCTCCAGGATATGTGCCACATAACTGTGAAGTCAGTCATCTGTGACCCCATAAATCGCTATCTAATTTGTGTCAAATATGTCAACAAGTTAACAAAAAGACAGCAAGGCTGGTTCTTTTTGGCACTCGTAATCTCGCTGGCAGCTAATTTACAAGCTAAATTGAATCATCAGCACCCAATTAAATTCCTCCTGCATCATGGCACAAAATGCTCATTTTTATTTTCTTGATGAAGGAGAAGTGGGGGAGGAGGAGAGAAACCATCACGTTCTCACCCATGTATTTCCTTGAATTAGAATGTGTTTCAGTCTCTAATTCATCTCGTTTCCCAAGCCTAGTGAAGTAAGGAAATGTTATAATTATATTTCCTGGTTGCCTACATATTTATCTTTTTTGCTATAATCTCTGTTACTCATTAGACTCCCACTGACTCCATCAAGGTTAAAAAAATTATCCGCACACATCCCAATATCTGCTGCAGTCCCCAAGTCCCCATGAGCAAGCAGCGTTTGTGCTGAATCTCATCCAGAGAGGGGGTTTATCGTTTCTGGATGGGACCTGCCAACGAAATGTTAAAGTTTCTGCAGTCTCAACAGCCACCACCAGAATTCAAGTGTTCTGTCTAGCTAGGACAAAAGGGACAGTCCTTCCTCCTGGTGGCAAGTAAGAACCATAACACCCGGTTACAACTTCCAAAGTGCTACTGCTGGCACACCGGTTGACTGTCTCAGACTTGTCTGGCACCCCATACATCAGCTAGGCAATAACGACAGGTTGAGAGTGCTCCAGACTGCACAATACTCAATCCCATTTCTGTCTGGATTCTGGTTCTTAGCCACAACTCCTGTTTATAACCTCAATCTTGCCCTGTGTCCTGGAGGTTCAGATGAGTGTGTCTCAGACCCAAAAAAGTCCCTCCCTCAAAGACTATGGCTCAGCCATCCCAGTTTGGTTTGCCTTGGCAATGGTTTTAGTTTGGATTCCCTCAAATAAGATGCTGAGACAAGGATTTGGGTCCAAGCTAATCTCAGAAAGCTCTGTGAGAGAAGGGAGGAAATTCAATGAGAAAGGGGGTATCAATGCTCAGGGTTACTGTGTGGACAGCTTGGACTCAATCCTGCTAGCTATGGAGACAGCTTAGAGTTGTCCCATGGATGAGTGAAAAAGCTGAAGAATTTAGTCATAAACTCCTATCTCCCCTCATACAGAGAGGGTCCCTTCTGCAGCATGACCTCCATGGGGCATCCAGCTTTCCCCACAGGCAGACTATATTACACACTTCTGACAGAGAAGCCAAGGGGGCCACAAAATATCTGTTGAGCTCCCAATAGGCTGAGGAGATACAGCCACACACCTGTACTCTGTAATAAAGACATCATCCCTCCTCAAAACGAATACAACCTCAGTAGTCATCAGCTGAAGGGGTCAAACACCAACTGGGGACAATGTTATGGTGATTTTCATTCCCTTACAAGAACATCTCAGATAAGAAAAATGTAGATGAACATATTGAACCAAATAAAATAGGTCATAAAACCACAGTTGTGGGTTGAAGTTTGTCTATTGTGGGAAGAGAAAGTAACAGTTTGAAGAACTCATGTTAAATGCTGACAGGTGCACAGAACTTGCCTACACTGTTTATTCTGCATATGTTTACAATAGCATAGGTTATTGGGTTTAATTTTCACAATGATCTGGTGAAATAGACATCTGCATTCTCATTTTGCAGATGAAACTGCTGAAGTTTGGAAAAATTAAATATTTTACTAAGAGTCACACTGTGAGTCATGAAACTGGAGGGAAGACCCTAAAACCCTCTTCTTGTTGCAGAGCCACATGCTTCTTGCTCCCCCTAAGGCAACACTGGTCTGCTGGTGAAGTAAAACAGATAATCTGCTGTCTGCAAGGATTTTAGGGATTTATAAGAACACCACCCACCACCACACATGCTAAATATCTCCATTTCCTGGATGGTAACTGATGCCTAAAATTCCACGGTCATCAATTTATTCTTTTGGGCTAAACAAAAAGAGACCACACAATTCTCTTGGGAAGTGTAACAAGCAAATCCATTAGACTCTGAACTAATCTAGGCCAAGGACCTTATGAATCATCATTTTATCTCCAGTACCTAGCACAGAGCTTGGTGTATTAAAAGGTCCTTTGTATTTATCTATTGAATAAATGAGTAAACCTCAGTGTGAATAAATTTAGAAAATAAATATATGAAGGTTATAAGGCTAAATATAAAAACAGAAAAGAGTAAACAATGCAGGCAAAGAGCACTTAGAATTTGTCCCATTTCTCGTTAATCCTAATAATCCAAAAATTTATATATAAACTTTCTTTTTCCTTCCTTGGTCAGTATAGCAAATACTCACAGGCTGTCTGCTACTTCCCCAAAGTCTTCCTGCTTGTTTATCATTTAAAGCTTTCATAGGGTCCTAGATTCCCTTCTAGACTCACTACTCAGAAGCAATCAACTTTATCTATTTTTATTCCACTGTATATTCATTTCCTTAGTATTGGCCTTAACACAGAGTAGGATGAGATATACAAGTGGGATCTTTGAAACTGGGTTGCTAATCTTCACTGTAAAGAACATCTGAGATGGTCAGAAAATGTCCAGAGCTGCCATTTACTCCAGAGGCACAAAGAATATATGATACTCAAGAAAAACAGACATCAAATCCTACTCTTTGACTCTATGTTGTGGAAACAAAGGGTTTCTGAGGCCTTTCTAAACCTAGGTCAAAATATTCTCCTTCAATATAAACTTGAAGGTTTGATTGCTCTTTTCCACAGAGTCTTTGGGGGATATTATGGGGATAATAAAATGCCCCGACTTCCTTCCTGTTAAAAAAAAAAAAAAGTATTCATGACACTTGTTAAAACAGAAAGGCAGACATGATTTAGGCCTATCACAACAGGTAGAGGGACTAGTGCAATGGGCTTTGCTGTAGGGGAGAGAGATTGGGCTCAACTCTGAATAACAAGGACAAGTGAGAATGGATAGTCCAGGAACAGGTTTCTGTAAGAAAGGGTCAGCAGATGGGAAATCACTAGAGAAAACATCAGAGGTATGGGGGGATTCTGGCTAAACTGACATAATGGGATTGTTGCTGAAAGCCCACCAGGGAGATCAAATATCACCTGGAGGATGATAGGGGATGAGAAATTTGGTCAGATATCAAGGGCGATCATATATTGAGGGTGGGGGGTCTGGCTAAGCTGATTTAGCAAGATTCTTGCTAAAATTGGGCTACTGAGGATGTGCCCCAGGATGGGAACTAGTTGAATAAGAGCTTAGAGAAGCCCACGTAGACTTTACTTTAGGAGAGAATCTTTGTCATCCCTTATCTACCAGATGTGTCTTTGTCTCTTCTAGATTCCCCTATAGCCTCAGGAGCCCACAACTGCTAGGGGGCAAATTCCAAACTATGAGAAGTGTATCAGACTATTTTATTCCAGCCCCAAAGGTTCTAGGAATTCTAATTCTCCACCACAACATTACAAACAATAAAGTAATGTAATTTTACAAATTAAGAAACTGAGCCAGCAAACGGTAAAGTAGGGATTTAAACCTGACAATGGAGACTGAATTTAGTGTTTTTCTACTGTACCAACTGATAGGGTATAGGAGTGTTAAAGGGTAATTTTTTTAAGGTAAAGTCATGAGTCACATACAAATATAAAAGAACAAATGTCAAAGATTTTATTTTTAGTCTAGTTAACAATGAGAAAACCAGTAAGATGTTATAACTGGTTCACAGGAGAGGCTGAAGGACACACATATAGGTATTCAGAAATGCTCAAGTAAATTTCCTAACAGATGCAACACAGATCTCTTCCAGAGAAAGGAAATCAGATGCATCTTCTCTGGACAAAATCTATTTCTTGCATTTCTGTGATCAGGGATCATTTGCATTACCATCAGGTCTCCCTCTCTAGCTTGACTTCTATCTGTATAGAATTGCAAAATAGTCAAGGATTAGGAAAGGCAAATGCTCTTATCCCATCAGATAACCCTGGAAGGAGCCTCAGACAAGACTTAGGTTCCATCAGTAGAATTCCAAGTAATGTTTGGCTCATTTCAAAGTCTTTCTTTCACTTTGTTCCTGTTAGTAGCAGGGCACAGGATGAGATGGCTTTGAAGGACCCAGCTGAAAGGACAATCCAGCTGGAAGCCCTTCTAGTCTCTTTCTTAACCTGTTCTAGCTCATACCTTGCTTTAGAATGAGAATGATGATCCCATCCCAGGGCCCAATTCAGGAAATCTCCCCAAGTGGGAAGGAGGTGCTGTGGAAACATCTGGAAACCATGAGAACCTCAAGCTGCAGCAATTTTTAACAGAGCAAACTCACAGTGCTCAGCTTTCTCACTCTCAAAGAGCTATTGCCAAGGGCTAATCACTCAGATGGAAAAGGAATAAGCAACCTCACCAGGCAGCCTGGCTTGTTGGTGACCCTCTCACAGAAGCAGTCCTCAAAGAACAAAAATTAACTTAAAGCAATTTTTTAATGTGAGTCAAGAATTCTGTACTTTTCCCCTTCCCTGTATGTTTGGATTTGTACATCAAAACCAAACATTTACTAAATACTCAAGAAATTTCTAGGTGGAGTAGTAGGGTAGAGAGTACAGAAGGAGGAGGGGGGGGGGGGAGTTGGGATTTGGCTATATATATAAATAGAACAAAAGAACACATGCTTATCTGAGGATAAGGTTGTATACGCACATTTTAGGGCATGTTTAAAGAAGTCAAAGAGAGAGAGAGAGAGAGAGAGAGAGAGAGAGAGAGAGAGACAGTCTAAAATGGCATTAGAGAAGATTCTGGGTGGGGAGGGTAGACACCAGAGCCAGATACTGAAGGACAGGCAAGAGTTAATCAGGTCAGGGAAGGTGAGGAAACAGCCCTCCCCAGCTGGGGAAATGCTACTGTACCTAGGAATAACTTCCAGTGACAGCATAGCAATTCCAGCTACTCTCCCTGGCTCAGAAAAAGTAGCCTCATTCTTTCTTCATGCAGACAATCACTGTATCTTGTCCACACAGAGGCTACAGTAACTTAACTATATCAAAGCACTTAACCAGAGGATTCCTGGTGTGTGCCACCAGCACGAATATAGTTGTGTGATAGACAGAAAAGGGTGCTAGAAAATAATCCTTCCTAAGTCAAAAAGAGTCAAAGAGGTTTCCAGAGCAATGGAACAGAGTCAGAAAGTGAGGCTATTGTGCATGTTAGACTAGACAATATACAATCTTTGATCCAGGGTCTGGCACTTAGCAAACCTTCAGTAATTGCCAGCTATGAGGCTCTGTACCTTGCTGCCTCTCCAAGCGCAACCTGGAAACATAGCCTGTTTTGTTCAGTATCCGGGAAACCATGACATTTGACATCTTATAGCTTATATCTTAAGATCTTTGTAGATCTTATCATCTACAATATACAATTTAAAAAAAAAGAAAAGAAAAAAACTCTCCTTAGTAAGACTAAGTCACGTAAAAACTTATTTTCATCCATGCAGAAGGTCACCAGTTAACAGTGTTCATTTCTGTATTGTAAAACCACTGTAGATCCCGCCACTAATGAGATGCTTTTAAAAACAGCAGCTACATAAAGGACCTTTATGAGGCCATTGGTTTTCTGCAAATAATCACCTTAATGATACATCCAAAATGTAATTGTAGACACTCAATGGGGCCATTTTACCTTAATGACAGGGGAGCAAGGAAAAGCAGAAAGAATGATGGGCTTTCTCAAGAGAAACTAGAAGTTATGAAAATGGAAAAGACCCTGTCTGCTAATTAAACAGGATCCATGGAATGGACCTCTTGGAGGCAGAGTAGTCTGGTGGTTGAAAAGACAGGCTTTGGAATCCACTTCAGACCTCAGAACTTAACTTCTGTGAGGCAATTTCCTTCTTGATGATGTGAGGACCATGTTAAACACCTCTCAAGATGAATGTGAGAATTCACTTAAATGAGGCCACAAATGGAAAGTGTGCTCAATAAATTATAACTATTTCTACCACGATCATCATATACGTACAGTCTATACCAGACTCAGAGACACACTGCTGTGTCCCACCCCCAACAACACACACACAGATATTATGAGTCACTGAGCTGCTTTTTCTTCTGGAGAATTAGTGCATTCAGAAATCTCTTAGTGGAAGCTTTGTTTTCTGTTAGATAATTGAGGCCTTTAAGTGCAAATTAAAAAGAAGATTTTTCTCCAGACTTACATATAGTTATTTATTTTAGATCTGTTCACAGGAGGATTTCGTAAATAATAACTGCGGCCGAAGGGCTCAGACAAGAACAAGGAAACAGAGAATTCCCTCCAAAAGTGTGTTCCCCACATTTATTTCTCAACACTATAGCTGGAGTGCAGTTTGGAAATTTCCATTATGCCACCTGGAATCTGTTTCGCTACAGAGGAAAAAAAAGCATAGCTTATCCGAGATGATGCTGTACAATCTTTTTTTTTTATTTTTTGAATCAGTCTCTAGAGGTGAGTATAACAAAAAAAAGCAATCTTCAAAAACAAAGTTCAGACAACTCCTTCCAGGATGAAATGATCCATACAGACACACGCCTGCAGATTACGGCATTGATGCCTCACACTATACCCAAGAATGAGAGTTTTTGGAGTGTGTGTGCATGTGTGTGTCACTCTTTTTAATGACGATGAAGATGAGCTGGTGAAAGTTTGGGGAAGAAAAAAGAAAAGAGGAGGTGATTCTCACCCCATCTATATTTCAAAGTAAATCCCCAGGCAAAATGAATCAGCTCTTCAAAGATGTATTCCATCAAAGAGTATTCTGATATTCCAATGACAGGTTTCACTGCGGAATCCCAAATAGATCAATTAACTACCTTACTAGAACTTTGTAGTCAGCTCTAGCCCAATAATTGGGGGTTTATTCCCTTGCTAATAAACTTTGGAAATCAGCTGTAGAATACCAGGGATCCTCAAGCTGGTAACACTCTTAGAATTCACCTGTGCAATCTCCTTAGTTTACAGATGAGGACCACTCAGGCCCCAGCTCAGGCCAGTTTAAAGCAAAATGGAATCAACATGAAAAAAATTAAAAACAAAAAAAAGAGGGTGCCTGGGTGGCTCAGTCGGTAAGCGTCTGACTTCAGCTCAGGTCATGATCTCACGGTTCATGAGTTCAAGCCCTACATCGGGCTCTGTGCTGACAGCTCAGAGCCTGGAGCCTGCTTCAGATTCTGTGTCTCCCTCTCTCTCTCTGCTCCTCCCCCACTCACACTCTGTCTCTCTCTCAAAAATAAATAAACATTAAAAATTTAAAAAAAAAGCAAAATGGAAACTTTCATTCAAGTAACTGAAAAGTTCAGAAGTATTGCAAGCTTCCAACATGGGTAGATCAAAGTGGTTAGGAGCAGCATCTGGCATATATGTCTCAATCCTTCATCCTATTTGTCTCTGTATTGCCTTAGCTTTAGATGAGATTCTCTCTCGGAAGAAACCAAGATGGCTGTCATGACCTCTAGAAAGACAGTTAGAAATCCTAGAACTCCCAAAGGAAGAGTGCCCTCTTCCCCAGATTTCTAACAACAACAACAACAACAACAAACAAGCAAACAAACAAACCCAGGGCTCAAGCTTACTGGCAGCTGAATCATACATCTGTGGGCTCATGTACTTGGAGTGGATGGAAAGTGCTGGTGACTGGACCTGGACCATATGCCCACCCTAAAACCATGGGCTAGAGAGGAGAAATAAGTTACCAAAGGAAAATAAAGCTACTCTCAGCTTAGAAGACAGATGAATAGATAATAGGCAAAATCAAGGGATGTTTATTGCAGGCATTGAAAAGGGCTGTGACTTACCTCAAATCACACACAGTTAATGGGACACAGAGGCTCTGCATCATGCCGTATTGACTTTTGACCCATTATTAGTGTCAGAGGTACCATTTCTCTTAAGAGAAACCAGGAAATGGCTTGGTTTTGAGTCAACAGATCCATATCATGTTACCTGAACAGTGTATAAGTACACATTGCCAGCTGAGAAAATACATAATGACAAAACCAACCACGAATTCAGCAACATCTTTAACACAATTATTAATCACAAAGACATCTATGTATATTTGAAAAATAGCCTTTCAAGTATGTTTCAGACACCTACTTCCTCAGTCTACAAACAAGTCTTGGTGCACTTGTGTATTCACAGACCTTTTGTAATAACCATTAAACACCTCACTGGGCTCACAGCTCAGAGAATTATTGATAATTGTTGTCCTACTCCTAGCCTTGCCAGAGAAGAAGGCAATATCTTTGGTAAAACTCAGGTAAAACACTCACTCTCAAAGACCACTCCATGGGGGAGATAGAACTTCAGTGTCACCGGAAGAGCATGACTGCAGAGCTGAGAAGAGGGAAGGCTACCTTCCATTTGGCGGGAATGGAGAGGAGGGGGGCGGTGTGGAATCTTGTACCTGCCTAGGATGGAGTAGAATGAGAGGCTAGGGGGCCGTGGTGGGCCACAAATTTGAGAACAGAAAGTCAGCTTCTGGATTCAGTTTCCATATATCTCCTGAATGTACACCTTGATCCAGCACTCAATATGAGGTGGTTACAGGTCCTCAGATTGGCAGATTATTAGAATGAACAGAATGATAAGCTACAAAGAAAATCTTTGGCTGTGTTTGGAAACCAGTTATCCTGATCTGCAGTGTTTGTGGAATTACAATAAGTTAATTTCACAGTGCCAGTCTTTGGCCAAAGATAAGCCATTTCATCCTCCACTGAATCTCCACTGTGTGATGGGTGGAGAACCAGCCCCCTTGTTACCATTTTACTTGAGGAAAGACATGGAGGCCAGGGGTAGGAAATGCTGCTCAGAGCAGTAACAGCTCACAGGCCTTCTCCCAGAGACCTTTCTGGTGCTGTGTGATCTAGTCAGTAGCAACTGGTTATTTAATAAGGTCTTCAAATCATCAAAACTATTTGCTGATCTCAAGAGGCCTAAAAGAGGTTGGCATTGTGTCTCCTGGTAAGACACACTGCCAATGTCAGTTCTGCTACTCTTTATCTTGGCTGTTTAAATGGTCTGCCACTGGGACATATCGTAGACTCCGGGAAAGGCCTGAGCTTTTTTTTTTTTTTTTAATGTTTTATTTAAATTTAAGAGAGATAGAGCATGAGTGGGGGAGATGCAGATGGAGACACACAGCATCTGAAGCAGGCTCCAGGCTCTGACCTGTCAGCACAGAGCCTGACACGGGGCTCAAACCCACCATCCTCAAGATCATGACCCAAGCTAAAGTCAGACGCCCAACCGAATGAGCCACCCAGGTGCCCCAGGCCAAAGCTTTTAATCATGAGGAAAGACAGGGAAAACAAAGTAAACTCCAAACTTGTAGGGTCAGACATACTCTAGACATAGAAGACATATTCTAGACATTTGTAGACATACTCTCATTTATTTTCTCATTTAACACTTATAAATGCACTGCATGATGGGTATTATCGCCTTCATCTGAACAGAATGAGGATCAGAGAGGTTAAGTGACTTATTTAAGGACACATAGCTTGTATAGGCCCATTTGAAAGTCAAATACAGGTCTCGGTCCAAAGTCCCTGTGCTTTCCAGTATATTACACAGTGAAACCTTGGACTGCAAGTAACTTGGTCTGTGAGTGTTCCTCATGGTGAGCAAACTTTTCTAATGAATTTTAACTTGATAAATGAGCATTGTCTTGCAATATGAGTAGTACATGATGCCGAATGTCACATCACAACTGAGCCAATGGTTCTTGAAATTCACTTTGATATACAAGTGCTCTCGATTACAAGCATGGTTCCAGAACGAATTAGGCCTGCAAACCAAGGTTTTACTACATCTTTTACAAATCAGGGTAGCAGGAGTTGCACAATAGTTTTGTCTATTAGTACTCCATAGTTCTTAAAGTGAAAACTACCTGGGACTTTGGATAATCAGAGAACCTCTGACTTCTTAGGCTTATTCCCCAACTGCAGATAATCAATCATCAACACATTTCCATCTGGTCAACTTTATTTTGACACCTATTGGGCCCCTATAAGGTACTGGCCACTAACATACTTAATCTTATTTCATTCTCACAAAAACCAAATAAAGTGGTTATCATTTGTCCTCATTGAACATATGAGAAATCCAAAAGAGAAGGAAGTAAACTAACTTGCCCAAGATCACACAACGAGAAAAGTGACAAGATGGAATCCCGTCCCAAGTCTGGCTGCAAACCCAAGCTCTCCCCTGAGTGACAGGCACTCGGTCATGCCTAGCATTTGAAGCCATCTTAACAGCAGCAGTTTTTGTCCCAAACTACTTGCCACAGAGATTTGCAGTTAGACTGTGAAGGGCCACTGCAAGATGAGCAGTTGCAAGCCTCCTCATTCAATTATGAACTTTCCTGAAGGAACAGATTCCAACAGGGTTCCTTCCTGCTCAAGGTACCAGCTGCCAAGCAGCAGTTGGGTGTTCCCTGGTGCTGAAGTTGCCAGGTGTCATTAAACTGCCAAATCCTTTTCCGGAGCCTCAGCAGCCTGACAAGCTAATTGTCAAGTGTTGAAATCAACAAGTTTCAAAAGGTTTCACAATTAATCCCCTCTAGCGGGAGCTACCTTTGCTCTACTTCTTCTTCTTCTTTTTTAATGTTTACTTATTTTTGAGAGAGAAAAAGAGAGCATGCAGGAGTGAGGGAGGGGCAGAAAGAGAGGGGGAGGGGCAGTGAAAGAGAGGGACAGAGGATCTGAAGCAGGCTCATGTTGACAGCAGACAGCCCAATGTGGGGCTCAAACTCACAAACCGTGAGATCATGACCTGAGCTGAAGTTGGACGCTTAACTTACTGAGCCACCTAGGCTACTCCCCCCCCACACACACACACCCACTCTACTTTTGCTGCTCAGTCTTCCTGTTCCATTGGTCTTCAAGTCCAGGAAATCTATATTCCACCTTGGCATGGCCAGAGCAAAGCATAAACAGGAAGGTAAATCAGCTACAACAAACACATGTGTTGTGCATTCTTAAGAAATAAGTACCCACTGGGTTATCTTTGATTATCCACTGGGTTATTTGCCATGAAACTATGAACCCCCACTATTTTTAGACGACAAAGAAGAAAAAAAAACAACTTAACACTTATTCCCGAATATTTCAATCCCCTTATTTGAGCCTGAAAGGGTTGGAAATACTCTTCCCTAACTAATTGAAAAAACTTAACATTTACAGACAAATTTATAACATACAAACTTCACTTATTTAAGTTATCTAAGTTATAAACCAATCCTGTAAGATTAGGTGGTGTTTTTAATTCAAATTAACACAGTGATTAACAGAGAATTTAAAAATGGTTTTCTTGACTACTCTTTCAGTACTCTTTTCCTTAGACAACACTGTCTTCAACTATCCTCCAGGGATAGCAGTTAAAACTCAAGGAGTTGACACTCAGAAATTAAAGAAGAAATAAGCTTCTAGAGAGAATTCTTAATTCCTACAGGTCTAGTCCAATGTCCCTGTCCAATCTGGTCATTTCAGCAAAGAGCTACAGATTTTTTTTTTTTTTTTTTTTAATCATGGGCCAGGATAGTCCCATTTATCAAAAACAGAGTTTAACAAAACTGTCTTTGGGACTCACAAACCGGTTGTTCAACAGCCATCTACAGAAATACTTGCTATCCAGGGCTCCTCGGTGGCTCAGTTGGTTAAGTGTCAGTCTCTTGATTTCTGCTCAGGTTATGATCTCATGGTTCCTGAGATAGAGCCCCATGTCAGACTCCACACTGACAGCATGAGCCTGTCTGGGATTCTCTCTCTCCTTCTCTCCGCCCCTCCCCTGTTCATACTCTCTCTTTTTCTCTAAACAAACAAATAAACAAACTTTAAAAAAAGAAATATTTGTTATCAGAGGATATACAATACCTATGGAAATTCAAAGGAGGGATAAGGAGGAAGACAAGAAAGGCCCTCCAGATAGAGGTATAGTATGAAAAAAGTGTGTACATTTGGGAAAGAGTATCTTACTTGGTATTATTGGAATGAAGTTAGAAGTGTAGGTGGGAACAAGATCCTGATGGGGCTTGAATATCATGATAAAGAATTTGAACATTATCCTAAAGGCATGGGCAACCAATGAAGAAATCTGAAATTATTTAACTTGCATTTTAGAAAAGTCTGTCTCATGGCAGTGGACAGAATGGATTTAGCATGGATACAAGAATAGAGGTGGGAAAACCAGCTCCGAAGTTATTAAAATCATTCAGATTTTCTTTTCTTTCTTTCTTTTTTTTTAGTGGTGTGAAACTCGAGTATGTACAGGAAGAAAATGGAAAGGCAAGGACTGAGTTTGAAAGATGTTTAGGAGATTGAATTAAAAAGATTTCATGATAGATGAAGAAGCAGGGATTGAAAAGACAAAAGTCAGTGATGACTCTCAAGTTTCTGATTTCACTGATTGGAGTCACGCATTCACTCCAGAGGAACAGACTGGAGAGGAAGATGAAGATTAAGTATGCAGTTTGTGCATCATCAGATGGGGATGTTCAGATGACCTGTGGATATACAGGTCTGGACTTCTAGAGGGAGGTCAAGGATGGACTTAAGAATTGGAAAGTCCTCAGGATGTAGTCAGTGGTTGAAGCCAAAGGCAAAGATGTCACTACACACCAGGATGGGGTAGGAGTGATGAAACCCTGGGACATGCCAACATCTGGGTCAGGCAGAAGACCTAGAAACCAAGGACAGAGGGAGGTCATCAAGGGAGAGCTAAAAGGTGATCATTTCATTTAGCCCCAGAAAGTCGCTGCTAAACTTTAACAGGTCCCTCTGCAATTGTGTTTGGTTAAATGTGAGAGGGAACAGTAGAAATGACATTTGTTTTTCTGGGAAGCAGGTCACTTTTTTTTTTTTTTAATTTTTAATAGAGGCAAAGTCTTTCAATTGTTTAGGCACAGAAACTTCTCTTCACATCTCACTATGTAAGTCAGGGAGTCAGAGGCAGGGAACAGGACTCTTTGGTCTAACCTAGACCATCCTTTCATCTCTTTGAGTTTCAAATATTTCCCATGATTAAATTTTTCTTTCCTACATGCTCCATTATGAATGCCCACTTAAAAAAAAAAAAAAAAAACATACCCACATGCAAGCTGAAGGACCCATATGGTCCTGTTTAGAGATGGTGTTAACAGTCAAAGAAACAAAGTCCAACAACCATAAATATCTTAAGAGTAATTCCAATTATTATTTAAAGAGCATGAAAGGGAACTGAGTTCAACCTCCTTAATGCTTTTCCAACCTTACTTTCTGGCACCTCAGCAGCTGAATCAGAGCCTCACAGTCTTAAACCTACAATTTCCTCTTGCACCTCCAGAGCTTCCAAAGCCCCAGAATCTGTTTTTCTCCCCTGTCCCTATAGTCTCCTTCATCCTATAAACTAGCTTAAAAGGCAAAACTCCCATCATAAAGAGAGAAGGAGAGGGAGAAAGAGAGTAACTGAACAAGCAAAGATTATGTTCCCGCAAAGCCATCATTACGAGTTCAGCAAAGGCTGGGAAATGCTTGTTTTAATACATTTTGTCCCAGCTTCATGTAGCATTTTAAACTTCTCCAAACGCACTGCTGTTCGTGCTCTCATGTGCATTTCATACTACTACTTCTATGAGACTGATTGGACTGATTTCAATATCTCTACTTTGAGGTGAGAAGACAGGCATGGAGATACCCAAACCCCTGCTACCCAGTCATACCAAAGCCAAACTGAACCTTCAGCAAGGTATCCTGTCTCCTGTCCAGAAGCGTCACCACCGCCACCTTGCTCCTTACCCAAGCTCATGTGGCTCAACCTCAGCAGATGCTCCCAACTGTGCTGTGGCCAATGAGAATGAATATGAGGGTACAGATTCATTTATGAAATCTGGCATCTTAAGGGTACTCCATTGTAAGGGAGGAAAAATAATTCTCCCTTTACCTTTCTTAGTTCTTAGCTGAAACCCCTATAGTGAAAGACAGATTAAAAAGAAAAACAGAATTTTATTAACTTGTATTCCTCATGTATACAAGGGAGCTACCCAGGGAAAGATGAGTAACTCAAAGAAGTAGCTTAGAATTCAGGCTTACATACCTTCCTATTAGGGAAAGGGTAGATTTCTTAGGAAAGACTAAATGATTTTTAAGAAAGATGAATGGGCTTTAGAGAAACAAATGGATGGTGCACACGTGGTTTGTGATAACGTGTGTCTGGGTGTGGTATTGGCTTCCAGGGTCCTCTCCTGTGCTAAGACTCAATCCTAGCTGATTGCTAACACCCTGGGGGAGAAGATCTATTGAGCTCCTTTTGGAGGATCTGTCTTTAGTCAGATAAGGGGAGTTCAGAGAAAGCCTCTCTTCATTTGATGCATTTCAAGTGCCTGTAGCTCAAAATGCCAAATCAATAACATCCATAATCAATATGCCAGAGGGCATCTGTTGTGATGAGCACTGGGTGTTGTATGTAAGTGATGAATCACTCAAGTCTACACCTGAAACTTATACTGTATGTTAACAAACTGGAATTTAAAGAAAAACTTAAAGTCAATATGCTAAAGTGGAATACTTTTAAGTTGCGTATTCTGCTACCCTCACCATGCATAAACAAAGGAACTTAAATCCATGGAAGAAGAGGGGGTGGAGAAATGAACTCCATTTTCTCAAATTTCACTACAGCTGTAGTCTAGGTACCGCCTGTGGATCCAACCAGTGACCTTAAACATCACATCATTTCTTTTATGCTTGAATTTTGCATGCCTACAATTTGGGTTGAAATACCACCATTTTATGCCACCTGCCTAACAGCTCTTTCCCAACCCCATCATTTGCCAGATGCACAAAATTTGGAAGGAAATGCTAGAAACCTAACCTCCCACTACTTCAAAGACTTGAGAAAAAAAAAACACCCTAATTTTTCATGGAAGAAAATCGTGTATCTAACATCAGATAGTAGACTCTACATTATTGTGCTCAGATAAAAGGAGAGAATAGATAGCAATTTTAGCATGGCAGTTCTTCAAATGATCCTTGGGCAACAACCCGGTCTCCTTCACTGCCGGCCCAGTCAGGGACTTAAGCACAATATGATTCTTTTTCCTTTTCAACTTTTTTTTTTTTTTTTTTTTTTTTTTTTGGGACAGAGAGAGACAGAGCATGAACGGGGGAGGGGCAGAGAGAGAGGGAGACACAGAATCGGAAACAGGCTCCAGGCTCTGAGCCATCAGCCCAGAGCCTGACGCGGGGCTCGAACTCACGGACCGTGAGATCGTGACCTGGCTGAAGTCGGACACTTAACCGACTGCGCCACCCAGGCGCCCCAAGCACAGAATGATTCTTGAAGCCCTGTGTATTCTGCACATCTTCGGGAAACATCACTGCAAAATTAAAAAAAAAATACTATTGGCAGCAGGTGCATGCTAAGAATGTAAGTAGTGCTGTTAATTTCCTCTAATTAATTAATTACAGTAATGCCCTGATCTGCAGGGAATTTCCCTAGAAAGAAATGGAATGGTAGAAGGCGGCTGTAATGCTGCTTCATCACTCACGCTGGAGGAAGTTCAGCCCAGAAGGGCAGCTCAGGGAAATCCAGGGCTGGGGAGAAGGTTGAGGGCGACCCCTCAGGAGGGTTCGGCCTAACGGTGGTTCTCAGCAAACCTCAGAACATCTGGAGGGCTTGCTAGACCACACACTCTGGGGCCCTCCCCTCAGAGTTTCTGACTGGTTTCTAAGTAGGTCCCTGATGACGCTGCCGCTGGTCCAGGCACCACACTTAAGCACTGTGGTCTAGACCAATCGACGCACAGAGTGGGAAGCAGTGAGCTCTGGAAATCAGCCAGACCTGGGTGTAGTTCAGCTAACTCATTGCAAGACCCTGTGGAGGTGCCCTCCCCACTCTGAGACACGCGGCTCATCTGTGGATGGGTGACAGCAACGGCCCGCAGGGCTGCTGTGCAGAAGAAGGCCACGCGGTCTGACAGAACGTGTGTCCTCAGCAGGCTCACTCAGACATGGTGAATAGCAGCAGCAGCAAGGGCGCATCTTTCCTGGCAAGGTTTCATCTGTACAAACACCAGGAAGAGATACAAGTTTACTCTGGTGGCGTTCCCCCCCCCCCCCGCCCCCGCCCCGCCAAACACACACTGTTGGCTCCACTTTAAAAACAAACCAAAAAAAAAAAAAAAAAAAAAAAAAAAAAAGCCCTGTTCTTACGTAAAGACCAGAATCAGAAAGAACAAAAACGACATATGATGACAATAACTGACAGCTGATGGGCACCTTCCAAGACGCCGGGCGACACACCAAGAGACGTAGCACGTTTTCATTTAAACCTCATCACAACCACCGGAGGTAGGACACAGCATCACCGTCCCCACGCCAAGGGAACTGAGGGGAAATTGGGTCTCAAATACAGTTCGTAACTTGCCCAGTGTTAGCAGAACAGGGCAGTAAAGGGGAGAACAGGGATTTGAACTCAGATTGGTCTAACCGCTGAGCTCAGGTGCTTGCCACTGTGCTGGGCTTATGTATGACAGTGACAGTGATATTTGGCCTTTGCTCAGTGCTCTCCAGCTTACACAACACCTTCCTCTCCATTGCAGAGGGTGTCCTCCCACCACCCTGTGAGAGAAGCAAGGTGAGCCTTCCTCTGTCCGTTTTACAGACTTGGGGACATATTAGGTGGCACAACTGGGGCTCAGAGCTACATGTTCTGACACTCAGTGTGCCGTCTTGTCATTACACACAGACCGGTCTTGCTGCAATTATTTATTATGAATCTGCCTTTTCAGGAAGGAGCAGAGAGCTGGTCCTAAGCATAGGTGGAGAAGGCTGGCCACTGCCTCCTCAGAGTGAAAGACTATCTGGGGATCCAGCTTTAGCAACAGGGCCATGAGAAAGCTGGACCCGAAATAAGCAACAGTGGGTTTGATTTCTGACTTTTGCTACTGACCTGCTGTGTGCCCATGAAGAGATCATTTAATATCTGAGTAAAAGCCTCAGTAGCTCAGTGATTAATTATGGGAGTAAGAAAAGATGTAAGAAGAAACGAAACTTGCAGAAAGAGTCTAAGATGAAACCCCATTAACCACCCACTCCCCATACCAATGTAAGGATCTACTCACATGTGTTACAACAGAGGGTGGCATTTCCTATTCCCTTAGATCGGGGATAGATTAAAAAATGATACAGTTTAAAAAGACAAATATCATATGACTTCACTCACATGTGGAATTTAAGACACAAAAATGAGCAAAGGGAAAATGAGAGAGAGAGAGAGAGAGAGAGAGAGAGAGAGAGAGAGAAATCTAGAAACAGATTCTTAACTATAGAGAACAAACTGACGGTGACCAGAGGGGAAGTGGGTGGGGGAATGGGTTAAATAGGTGATGGGGATTAAGGAGGGTACTTGTGATGAGCACTGGGTGATGTAGCTAAGTATAGAATCACTATACTGTGCACCTGAAACTAATATAACACTGCATGTTTACTAACTGGAACTAAAATGAAAACTTAAAGAAAAAAAGATACAGCTCGAAAGTAGTAACAGTTATTAAAAGGAGGAATAGAAAAACATTTATGAGGATCTGCTGTGTACCAGATACTCTGATATGCTGCTTTAAATATATTTTTATATTTAATTTCATCCTCTTAAAGCACGGTGGGGCTGGTATAAAAGGTCTGATCTTCCACTTGAACTTAGAGAAATCAAGTTACCCAGCTAGACACAAACTGAGAGCTGTCTGCCTCCAAAGCCGTCTCCAAGGTTGGGAGCAAAAGGAGTCTGGCCTTCATCTGGCCAGTGACATGCTGCTGCCTCAGCCTGTCACCAGAATCCACTGTGTACATCTCTTCCTCAATTTTGCCTTCAGTGGTCTCACATTGATAGCCTGAAACAGTCCTGGTGGCAGTATTTAACCATGGAAATCAGCAAATGTTACAAAGCAAGGGCTTCCCTCCTTGCCCCCAAGAAAGTTTACCAGCACAACTGCCCCACCTGATTTCTCATCTCTGAACTAGGAAAGCAAGGTATATATTTCTTTTTCAGTCCAGGTTGGTCCCTTACCAGGCAATAGAGAAGTTACTAGGTACTAAACCATTACTTAGTATTTCTGGGAGGAGAACTAAAGTTGTTTTGATCAGAAATTGTCTTGACTTCAAAAGAGACTTTATTCCTTCTCCTTCTTCATTCAGTGATTGGTGTTCATTATCCTCAGAGCCCATGCAAAGCACTGCGTGTTCAGGGGATACTGATCCATGGGTTCCATTCGGCCTCTTCAGATCCTACACTGAGAGCAGAATGTCAGCTCCAGAACATAAACGCATCAGCAGTGTTCTCTTCCATATCCCAGTCTTAGACTCAATAAAGTCAGTCCATGAAAATGTCAAACCGCAAAGACAAAAAAGGGGAATCTTCACTTAGTCTCCAGGATGTGCCTTTCTAGGGATTGTAAAGAGCCTCCAGTCTCTGGCTTCATGAAAACAAAGCGGTCTTTTCAATGTTGATACTAAAAGACTTTATGTTTCATTTTGCGGTTGGAAGCAGGAAAATTCCTAGGAGGCTGGTCCATCTCCTTCTCCTTAGGGCTCCATTTCCTCTTGGTAGGATGATTAAACTAATCAAAAGAGGCCTTTACTTTTTCTTGCCTTTAAATTGCCCTTCACACTCTGCATGCTGTCTGGTGCTCATTAGGAGCTTCCTATCTGATGCTTCTTTCCTAGATCTTCACAGAGACTAGGATACAAGAAATTCTGCTAACAGCCTCTTTTGCAATTCCACAAGAGCAAAAAATAACTGCCTTTTATGTTTCTTTATTTGATTAAAAAAATAAAAATAAAAATTTAAAACAACAGCAACAAAAACCTGCCTATTGTCTGTTTCAACTTCAAGGAGAAGGCTTCTTATTCTGGTGAAGAGTCCCTTCTTCCTCTCTTGTTACTCTTTTCAAGGATCACTTGTTTTTTTTCTGCTTATTACTTAGCTCTACACTCACTCTGTAGTCTTGAAATCCCATTGTCTTGCCAAGGAAACAATCCGTCATAGCTCACATTCTGAGTAGCCTGGGTGGCTGCATTGCTGGGAAATAGAAAAAACTTGACCGTGAACTGAGCCTGGGGACTAACACCAACCACCAGAATCCTCAGGCTCCCACAAAGAGACAGAAGCTCTTCAACTGCGATATGAACCCCACCTGGTGTTTGAGTACTTCATTTTTTAAATGAAAAAATAAATGAAATATTCACTTAGGAAATAGAACCTAATTTTAATTTCCTACTCTAAACTATCAATGAAAATTTGCTTTTCATTAATTAAACAAAAAAACCTTTTTTTTTGAGGGAAAAAAATTCTCATGAATTGCTAGAAGACACAGAAGATAAACAGCTAAAAAATGAGAAAGAATTACCCCAGCCCCTAAATAAATAAACAAACAAACAAAAACAGAATCACTGTGGGTGGGACCCAGGCATCTTCTTTTTAATTCACCAAAGCTATAAGTCTGGGTTCTCTGGAGAAACACAAATAGAACAAATATCCTATTTTCTCTATATAGATATCTGCACAGAGAGATATCTACATAGATGTGTCAACAGAGATCTAGGTATATTTATTTTAAGGAACTGGCTCATGCAGTTGTGGGGGCTGGCAAGTCTGAAATCTGTAGGATAAACTGGCAGGCTGGAAATTCAGGTAAGAATTGATGTTGCAGTCTTGAGTCCAAACTCTATAGGGCAGATCAGCAAGCTGGAAACTCAGGCAAGGTTTCTTTGTTATAGTCTTAAAGTCCCTTTTTTTTTTTTAAGTTTATTTATTTATTTTGAGAGAAAGGGGGCACATATGAGGGGCGGGGCAGCAGGAGAGAGAGAGAGAGAGAGAGAGAGAGAGAGAGAGAGAGAGAGAGAGAATCCCAAGCAGGCTCTGCACTATCAGCACTGAGCCTAATGCAGGGCTCAAACCCCAACCATGAGATCATGACCTGAGCTTAAATCAAGGGTGGGATGGCTTAACTGACTGTGCCACCCAGGGGCTCCCCGAAGCACACTTTTTTATTCTCTGTAAAACTGTTTTAGCTCTTAAGCCCTTCAACTGATTGGAGGAGGCCCACCCACATTTTGAAAGATAATCTTAAAGTCAACTGATTGTAAATACTAATCAATCTACAAAACACTTTCAAAGAAATATCTAGACTGGTGTTTGAACAAACAACTGGGCTCTACAGCCTAGCCAGATGGACATGAAATTAATCACCGCACCAACTGATTCTATTGTGCAGCCAAAGCTGAAGACCATTGCCTTAGAACAAAATTATTTTGAAGGTAATTATTAGGGATTTTGTGAGTGTTTAAAAACAGCTTAGGTTCCTAAGAAATTGGATACCTTGGACCATTATCCAAAATATGAGTTTGTTTCCTTGCCTTCCTTCAATTAAAATGTACTTCCTGAATATCCACCTCATAGCAGGCACTGTTCTGAGTATCCTGTGGATTATTCAACTGTAATCTTGCCCTCAAAGAGTTAATAGCCTTGTAAGGGAAGACAAAAGCCAGCTGCTTGTGCCAGCAGCTCTTGAGATTATTCAAAGTCATTTGCCCTTCTTGTCTCTCTTGATCTTCTCCACTCGACTGCTTCCAGCCAGTTCCACTTCCCTAAATCCTACACTCATTCTCACTTCCTTCACTGGCATCAGATAAGCTTCCTTCCTTCCTATCTTCTTTAAAAGATGCAGGCAAACACAACTGAAGTATCTTTACTCCAAAAATATTCAATATCTATGAATGGAAGCCATTTTATTGAGTTTTCTATATTAAGATTAATTATACCTGAAGAAAAAACAATCAGTTGAGATATAGCTTCTGTTGACTATGATCATGCTGTTCCCAATTAGTTATCCCAATCAATTCAGACATCCCTTCTCATCTATGGATATTTTGCCATATAGGGGTGTGGATTATTTCCACTTGGTTTAGCAATATAGGAACCATTTTTCCCCAAAGAGTGATTCCTCCAAAAAGTTTTTCCACAACTCAAAATGTATAGTTCCTGGTGGATTGAGAACTGTAATTCTGAGTGGTCACTAGACTTCATTCATTCATTCTAAGCTAGGGAGATGCTGCTGAATCCCCTGTTGGTAGCAGACAGGAAATGTCTAGATTGTCTATCATCACAACTATGGCAATAGAATGGGGGAGGGGGAATCAAAACTTCAAAGTGATACACATAAAAACAACTGTATATGGGAATACTATAAACAACTCTACATACATAAATTTTATAACAAAGACAAAAAAGACCTATCATAAGTCATTCAATATGAAATAAATCATTTAATTATCCTTATAACTGGTAAAGTAATAGATTCAAAATTTTTAAAACTCCCAAAAAAGAAATCTCCAAAACAAGATGGCTTTACTGGAGAGTTCTATCCAACATTTAAAGAAGAATTAGCAATAATTCTACATAATCTCTTCCAGAAAATAGAAGAAGATGGAATACTTACCAATTCATTTTGTAAAGCTAGTACTACTCCAACACCAAAGATAGACAAAGATAGTACAATGGTATGAAAAGAGAAAACTACAAATATTTCTCATGTAAATAGATTCAAAAATCCATTATAAAATATTAGCAATAAAATCATCAGTATATTAAAAAATTATACACTATGACCATATGGAGTTTATTTCAGGGATGCAGTATCCAAAAAATCAATCATGGTAATCCATCATTTGAACAGATGAAGAAAATATCATATGAGCATATTAACCGACAAAGAAAAATATGTGCCAAAGTGTCATATCCTGTCATAACAAAAGCTCTCTGAAAAATAAGAATAGAGGAAAACTTCCTCCACTTTATAAGAAGCATCTACCAAAAAAACTACAGTTATAATTACACTTAATGAAAAACTGAATTATTTCTCCTAAGATTAGGAACAAAACAAGTATATCTGGTCTTGCCACTCTTATTCAGCATAGAGCTAGAAGTTCTAGCCACTGTAATTAGACAAGAAGGAAATAAAAGGCATGTAGACTGGAAAAGAAGACATTAAACTCACCCTATATGAATATAACATGATTGTCTATATCGAAAATCCTAAGGAATCTAACAAAACAAAGGAAAATGAAACAAAACAAAAAAACTCCTAAAATAAATGAGTTCAGCAAGGTCACAGGATATAAGATAAACATACAAAAATCAATTGTATTTCCATATACTAGCGATGAACACAGAAACCATAACCAAAGATACAATATCATTTTCAATTGCTCAAAAATGAAATACTTAGGTATAAATAAATCTAAGAAAACATGCACAAGACTTATATGCTGAAAACTACATAATGTTAATGAAATGAAACAAATAAAATCATAATCAATGGAGAAATATACTATGATCATGGATTAAAAAATTCAACATTTTAAAAATATCAACTTTCTCCAAATTAACATACAGATTTAATATAGTTCTTAGTGTAATTTCAAGCATGATTTTTTATAGATATGGATAAGATTGTTTCAAAATTATATGGAAAGGCAGAGGATTATAATAGCTAAAATAATTTTTAAAAAGAAGAAGTGGAAAGAAACAGTATACTCAATTTCAAATCTTATTGTACAGATATATTAATCAAGACAGTGTAGAACAGCAGATAGCTAGACACACTGACCAGTAGAACACAGTAAAGAACACAACAATAGGCCCACACAAATATCACCAACTGGTTTTTGACAAAGGTGCAAAAATTTCCTTAAGGAAGGGAAGATGACCTTTTGAATTAATGCTTCTGGAGGAAAAAGAAAAAAGAAAATGAAAAAATTAATGAACTCAATGTAAGTCTCAAACCTTATACAAAAATTAACCCGGCGCCTGGGTGGCGCAGTCGGTTGAGCGTCCGACTTCAGCCAGGTCACGATCTTGCGGTCCGTGAGTTCGAGCCTCGTGTCGGGCTCTGGGCTGATGGCTCGGAGCCTGGAGCCTGTTTCCGATTCTGTGTCTCCCTCTCTCTCTGCCCCTCCCCCGTTCATGCACTGTCTCTCTCTGTCCCCAAAATAAATAAACGTTGAAAAAAAAAAATTAACCCAAATGAATCCTGAACTTAAATGTAAAACTATAAAACTTTTAGAAAAAAAGAAGTACAAAATTTTCAGGATCTAGGGCTAGGCACATAGTTTGTAAACTTGACACTAAAAGCATAATCTACAAAAAGAAAAATTGGTGAGTTGGACTTCATCAAAATTAAAAACTTTTGCTCTGTGAAAAACCACATTAAGATAATAAAAAGATAAGTTACAGAATGAGAGAAAATATTTGCAAATGACATAATAAGTACAGGACTACTACCTAGAATATGTAAAGCATTATCAGAACTCAACATGAAAATAGCAAATCAAATTAGAACATAGATAAATGATATAAAGAAAAATTTCACTGAAGATGATATACTATTGGCAAGTAAGCACAAAAAAGCTGCTCAACATCATTAACCATTAGGGAACTGCAAATTAAAGCTATAATCGAATATCACCACACACCTACTGAAAGGCTAAAATAAAAATAGTGTTACATGTATACAGTACATGGGATCAAAGGCAGATTACACATTACGGTAGAAGGATAGAAAAGAAGAAAAGATGAAAAGTTTATTGAACTTGAAAACACAAAAGGAACTATTTAAAATGAAATACAGAGACAAAAAAGACAAAAGGAATCAAAAAGCATCAGTGACTCACATAGCAAGTTTAAACAGTCCAATATATGTGTAATTGGAATCCCCAAGAGGTTAAAGAAGAGGGACAGAAAAAAGTATTTTAAAAAATAATGTCCAGGGGTACCTGGGTTAAGCAACCTACTCTTGGTTTCGGCCCAGGTCATGATCTTGTGTTTCATGAGATCAAGCCCCGCATCTGACTCCATGCTGAGAGTGGAGCCTGCTTGGAATTCTCTCTCTCCCCCCTCTCTCTGTTCCTCCCTGGCTTGTGCATACGTGCTCTCTCTGTCTCTCTATCTCCCTCAAAATAAATAAATAAAATTTAAAAATATCCAAAATGTTTCCAAATTGAATGAAAATTATAAATTCAAAGATCCAAGAACCTCAACAAACCCTAAGCACATGAAATATGAAGAAAACTACACCAAGGCCCATCATAACCTAATTGTTTAAAGCTGGGAATAGAGAAAATCTTCAAAGCAACCAAAGGGAAAAGAAACATGTATAGAGAAAGAGGAAGATAATAGAAGATTATTCATTGGAAAGAATGCAAGGCAAAGGAAAGTGGAACATTATCTTTCAAAGCAAATCAATCAATCAATCAATCAATCAATAACTCTAAACCTAGAATTCAATACCCAGTGAAATATCTTTCAAAAAAAAAAAAAGATGATATAAGATATTTTCAGACACACAAAAATCTAAAAGAATTTGTTTCCACTAATTCTCCACTACAAGAAACATTAAACATAACATTACTCTAAGTGACATAATAAATATACATTTCATCTCTGCCCCTGGTCCATGACACAGAATTCCTAAAACCCTTATAATTTCCTAAGTGATGGCAATGATAGGAGCATCTTACACAGAGCTCCTACATCCCTGGGAGTTTCCTAAGTGATAGAAACATCTTTTGTTTTAATAAGGTGACCTTTGGTGGGCCACTGGATAGCTTCAGGAGGAGGGCTGGTCACCAGCGAGTTCACGCCATGATCAGAAGCTTGAAACTTTCAGCTTTATTCCCCAACCTCTGGGGAAGGGAAAAGGCTAAAGATTGAGTTAGTAATTTATAATGCCTATATAATGAAGCCTCCCTAAAAATCTTTAAAATATATGGTCTAGGTTGGTGAATGCATCCACTTGCTGGGAGGGTGATGCTTTCCAAATCTTGCCTTATGTACCTCTTCATCTGGCTGTCCATTTGTATCCTTTAAAGTAAACTGGTAAACATAAGTAAAGTGTTTCCCTGAATTCTGTTATCCGTTGTAGCAAATTATCAAAACTGAGGAGGGTGTTGTGAGAAACCCTGATTTATAGCTGGTTGATCAGGAGTACAGATGATGACCTGAGACCTGTGACTAGCATCTGAAGTGGGGACAGTCTTGTGGAACTGAGATCTCAACTTGTGGGGTCTGCACCAACTCTGGGTAGTATCAGAACTGAATTAAATTGCAGGACACACAGTTGATGTGTGTGAACAGTTGATGTTCACAGAGAATTGGAGAATTGCTTGGTGTGAAAAACCTACACATTTGCTGTCAGAGTGTTCTGTAGTTAGAGAAATACTTTTCCTTTACTCTGATACAAAATACAGAAACTGTAAACCAAAAATTATAAGAAAACTAAAGACCAATATCTCTCCTGAACATAGATACAAAATTTCCTAACACAATTTTGGCAAACTAAACTCCAAAAATAGCTAAAATGATAATACATCATAACTGAGTGGAATTCATCCCAGGAATATAACATTTAAAAATCACAGTCTAATTCACCATGCTATAGACTAACACACACACAAGAATCATAAGACACTCAAGAGATCTAAAAAAAATCATTTGATAAAATCTAATATTCATTCTTAATTTAAAAATTCACATCAAACACATCAAGGAACTAGAAAAAGAAGAATAAACAAAACCCTAAATTGGTAGAAAAAAAAGGAAATAACAAAGATTAAAGCAGAAATGAGTGAAATAGAAACTAAAAAAAAATAGAAAAGATCAATGAAACTAAGAGCTGGTTCTATGAAAAGATAAACAAAATTGATAAACCTTTAACTAGACTCGCCAAGAAAAAAAAGAGAGAGAACTCAAATAAATAAAACCAGAAACGAAAGAGAAGATGTTGCAGCTGATAGTACAGAAATACAAAGGATTATATGCTAACAAAGTGTGCAACCTAGAAGAAATGGATACATTCTTAGACACACTCAACCTACCAAGACTGAATCGTGATGAAACAGAAAATTTGAACAGACTTATTACAGAAAGGAGATTGAATCAGTAATCAAATATCTTCCAACAAGTGCAAGACCAGATGAATTCTACCAAACATTCAAAGAAGTAGTACCAATCCTTCCCAAACTCTCCCAAAAATATAGAGGAAGGAACTCTTTCAAACTTATCGTATGAGACCAGCTTACCCTGATATCAAAATAAGACAAAGAGGCCACAAGAAAACTGCAGGCCAAAATTCCTGATGAACATAGATGCAAAAACCCTCAACAAAATATTAGCAAACCAAAATCAACAGTACATTAAAAAGAACATATACCATGATCAAGTGGGATTTATTCAGGGATGCGAGAACAGTTCAACATCTACAAATCAGTCAATGTGATGCACCACATTAACAAAATGAAAGATAGCAATCATATTATCACCTAAATCAATGCAGAAAAAGCATTAGATAAAATTAAACATCATTTATGATAAAAATTCAACAAAACAAGAATAGAGGGAACATAACTCAATATAAAAAAGGCCATATGTGACAAGCCCACAGCTAATATCATACTCAATAATGAAAAGCTAAAAGCTTTTCCTTAAGATCAGGAACAAGACAAGGATGCTCGCTCTCACCATTTTTATTCACTATAGCATTGAAAATCCTAGCCAGAGCAATGAGGCAAGATATAAATGCCATCCAAATAAGAAAGGGAGGAATAAAACCATCACTATTTGCGGAAGGCATATAACATATAAAAAATACTAGACTCCATCACAAACTGTTAGAATAAACAAATTCAGTAAAGTTACAGGCTGCAAAATTAATACACAAAAATCTGTTGCGTCTCTATATACTAAAAATAAGCTATCAGAAATGGAAACTAAGAAAACAATGCCATTTGCAATTACGTTAAAATGAATAAATTTACTAAGGGAGTGCAAGAGCTGTATATTGAAAACTATAAGACAGTAATGAAAGAGATTGAAGAAGACACAAATATATGCAAAGATACTCTGTGCTCACTGATTGGAAGAATGTTGTTAAAATGCTCATACCTCCCAAAGCAATATACACACCCAATGCAATCCCTATCAAAAGTCCTATGGCATTTTTCACAGAAATAGAACAAAGATCCATAAAAGACTTCAAATAGCCAAAGCAATCTTGAGAAAGAAGAACAAATCTGGAAGTATCACGCTTCCTAATTTCTTTTTTAAATTTTTTAACGTTTATTTATTATTGAAAGACAGAGAGACACAGAGGGTGAGCAGGGGAGGGACAGAGAAAGGCGGAGACACAGAATCCCAAGCAGGCTCCAGGCTCCGAGCTGTCAGCACAGAGTCTGACGCAGGGCTCAAACTCACAAACCGTGAGATCGTGACCTGAGCTGAAGTCAGACGCTTAACCAAGTGAGCCACCCAGGTGCCCCCACGTTTCCTAATTTCAAACTATATTACATAGATACAATAATTAAAACAGTATATTATTGGCAGAAAATAAACATGGAGGTCAATGGAATAGAGAGTCCAGAAATAAAACCCATGCATATTTGATGAATTAATTTACAACAAAGGAGACAAGAATAAATGATGAAAGTAAAGTGTCTTCAATAAGTGGTGTCGGAAAAACTAGATAGCTACGTGCAAAACAATGAAACTGGATCACTCTCTTAACACCATACACAAAAATTAAGCCAAAATGGATTAAAGGCTTGAATATAAAGCCTCACTGAAACCATAAAATTCCTAGCAGGAAACATAGGTAATAATCTTTTTTTTTTAATTTTTTTTTAATGTTAACTTATTTGTGAGACAGAGGGGAGAGAGAGAGAGAGAGACAGAGACAGAGACAGAGACAGAGGCAGAGACAGAAGGCAAGTTGGGGAGGGGCAGAGAGAGAGAGGGAGACACAGAAACTGAAGCAGGGTCCAGGCTTTGAGCTGCCAGCACAGAGCCCCCATTCGAGGCTTGAGCTCAAAAACCATGAAATCATGACCTGAGCCAAAGTCAGATGCTTAACCAACTGAGCTGTCCAGGCTCCCTGCATGGGCAGTAATCTTGACAAAGGTCTTGGCAATTATTATTTTTTTCATCTGACCCCAAGTGCAAAAGCAACAAAAACAAAAGTAAGCAAGGGGGACTCCATCAAATTAAAAACTTTTACACAACAACAAAATTAACAAAGTGAAAAGGTAACCTACCGAATGGCAGAAAATATTTGCAAATCATATAACTGATAAAGGGCTCATATCCAAAATATGTAAAGAACTCATGCAGCTTAACTGCATAAAACCAACAATTCAATTTAAAAATGGCCAGATCTGAATAGACATCTTTCCAAACACATACATATGGCTAGTAGGTCCATGAAAAGATCCTCTACGTCATTAATCATTTGGGAAATGCAAATCAAAACCACAATAAGATATTTTTCAACGTTTTATTATTTATTTTTGGGACAGAGAGAGACAGAGCATGAACGGGGGAGGGGCAGAGAGAGAGGGAGACACAGAATCGGAAACAGGCTCCAGGCTCTGAGCCATCAGCCCAGAGCCTGACGCGGGGCTCGAACTCACGGACCGCGAGATCGTGACCTGGCTGAAGTCGGACGCTTAACCGACTGCGCCACCCAGGCGCCCCCAAAACCACAATAAGATATTACCTCATACCTACTATAAAAACTATTACCAAAAAGGCTAGAAAGTGTTGGTGAGGATGTGGAAATAAAGGAACTCCTGTGCAATATGGTGGGAATGTTAATTGGTGCAGTCACTGTGGAAAACAGTATGGAGTTTCCTCAAAATATTAAAAATAGAATTACCATATGACACAGCAATTACACTTCTGGATATTTACCTGAAAAAATGAATACGGTAACTCAAAAACATAAATGAACCCCCATGTTCATGAAAACATTATTTATAATAGTCAAAATATGGAAAGAACCTGAGAGTCCATTGATGGGTGAGTGAATAAAGAAATTTTTATAAATTTATATATAAATTATAAAAATATAATTTACAAAAATTACATATACTATATATTATATATTTATATACATTATAAATATATACTATAATACCTATTTATATATTTATATGTATTTATTATATATATATTTATATATCTCAAGGTCAATAATAAAACACAATTACATATTTATTTTTTAATCTGGAACAATCCTAGATTGAAATAAAAAATTAATGCTATTAATGGTATCATCAAAAATATGACATACATATAAATAAATCAGATAAAATATATGTCAGGCCTATACCTGAAAAACAAAAAAATAATAATCATATTAATAATGCTGTGCTAAATGAAATAAATCCTGAGTAATGGGGTGCTCAACTATTTCAGAAGATTTAACATTGTTTAGGTGTTAATTCTCCCAAAACTGAGTAAAGATTTTATGCAATTTCAATCAGAATTCCCATAGATATTTGATGTAGACATTAATACACTCTTTTAAAAATTCACATGAAAACATATGGAATAGATAAAACAAGTTTGATTAACAAGAACAAAGTTGGAGGACAAGAACTGCCTGATCTCAGACTTATTATAAATCTGCAAAAATCAAGATACAGCGTGGCATTGTGGTATTGGAGCCACACATAATTGTTGGCTTTTGACAAAGGTACAAAGGTAATTCAATAAAGAAAGGATAGTCTTTTCAGCAAATAGTGTTGAAAATTGGATATTAACAAGAAAAGAAAAATTAAATCCATACTTCATTCCATATACAAAATTTATTCAAAAGCATAGAACTATAACATTTCTAGAAAAGCATAGGAGGAAACATTTCTGAACAATGAATGAGGCAAAGATTTCTTTGACATAAAACCAAAACTTCCATTCATAAAGGAAATAGAACTTCTCTCTTCAAAAACACTGTTAAGAGACTGAAAAGGCAAGGCACAGACCAAGAGCAAAATCTTTGTAAATCACATAGCTGATTGAATATATAAAGAACTCCTACATCTTAAACCCAATAAAATAAATCCCAATAAAGATGGACAAAGATTTGAATAAACACTTTATCAAAGAAGATGTGCAGATGGCAACTAAACACATGAAAAGATACTCAACATCATTTGTCATTTAGAAAACACAAATTAAAACCACAATGAGATGCTACTACATACCTACTAGGATGTCTAGGATTCAAAAGACCAAAAATATTAAATACTGATGAGGTTGTAGAATAAGTGAACTCTCATATACTACTGGTGAAATGTAAAATGATACAACCCCTTTTAAAAGTTTTAAACAGCAGTGTTTTAAACAGTTACACATGTGCCCATATATAAGCCCCCCCCATACATTCCACTAGATATTTCCTAAAGAAACAAAAACCTATGTCCATACAAAGACATATTTATTTATAATAATCTCAAACTGAAAACAAGTGTCCATCAACAGATGAATGGGTGAACAAATAGTGGCATATTCATAAAATGTAATATTCTAATGCAAAAGAATGAGCTCGACACAGATGAATCTCATAATCATTACACTGAGTGAAAGACTTTAGGTAAAAAAGAGTATGCTCTCTATGATGCCATTTATTTAAAGAATCTTGAAAATTCAAACTAATGTTAGCTCTAGAAAGCAAGTCAGTGGCTGCCTGGGGGTAGATAGGAGAGGAGAATTATAAAGGCAGAAGTGGAAACTTGAGGATAGTAGATGTGCTCATTATTTTGACTGTGTTGATAGTTTAATGGGTTCACACATATGTATCTATATGTCAAAACTTGTCAAATTTTATATTTCACATATGGGCAGGATGTCAATTATACCTTAATGACTAAGCAGTTAAAGATGGAAATAAAATAAATTAAAATGTTTTATAAGTTAATGACAATGTGAACACTAACTCCGTTTATGAGATCAACACTACCTTCATAGGAAAATTAATAGCCATAGATGTTTATGTTTGAAGGGGAAAAAACAAATTGTAAATAAAAAAATGACCAAACCAAAAAAGTTTCAATTAAAATCTTGCTTTTGTTTTTAAAATCAATGAATTTATTAAATTTGTAGAGTATCTACTTAGGAAAGAAAGAAAGAAGTCACAATATCTGGGAATGAAAAAGTCATAATTTCTAATATATAAGAGGCCTTCAAAAGTATATATTACATACAACATTATCAATACATTTGAAAAATCTTGATTAAAAAACTGATTTTATAGAAAAATATCAATTCCAAATTTAAATGAACAGGGTAGTAACTATAGAAGTACTTTAAAACTAGTTAATTTTCTATTGTTATCATACCTAGATGACTTCTTTGGCTAATTCCTCAAAACGTTCAAGAAAACAGCTAATTGCTATGTTACAAACTCTTCTAGAAAATATGTGTACTCAATCTCCAAGCCTAGTGTAACCCAATACTTACCACACATCAGGACAACACAAAAGTAGAAAAAGGTCAGTCTCACTTATGTTTATAGATATCTCATCTTTAATAAATATTAGCAAATCCAATCTAGTAGTATAGTAAAAGAGAAATAAATTATAACCATTATATCCCAATAATGCAATGGTACTTAACATTAGGAAATTTACTATTGAAAAGATTGCAATTAGCAGATTAAAGTATAAGGACAATATAATCTTCTTGATAAAAAGATGCCAGAAAACTATTTCACAACTTTAATACTTTGTGCTTGAAATCAACCTCTCAACAAGCTTAAACTGATAAAATGTCTACAGATATTTTCCTTAGATTGATAAAATATTTATTAAAAAATCTAATGTGATTTTCAAAGGTAAAATGTTTAAAAGCATTCCCATAAAAGAATTAAGAATGCCCACTCTTATACTTAGTAATCAACATTGAACAGGAGGATGGGAAAATAAAATAAAAACAGTAATAAATAAAATGTATAAATAGTGAAAAAGAGATAAAGCTGTGTTGCTTTTATCTACATTAAAAAAAAACTACTGGCAATTTTTATCACTAATGGGAAAGCACTAGGAGGTGACTGAAGTCAGTAACACCAACAATATACAAATGGCCAGAAATAACCAAGCAGAAAATGGTATTGTGGGGGAAAATATCACAAAATGCAATAAAACCTAGGAGCAAAATACAACAAGAGATATGCAAGATGGGAAGGAAATAATTTTTAAAAAATTGTAGAAGCAATTTTTTGAGAAAAAAAAGAAACAAGTGTTGGTGAGAATGTAGAGAAAGAAGGAACCCTCATGTACTGTTGGTGGGAACGTAAACTGGTGTAGCCATCCTGGAAAACAGTATGGAAGTTCCTCAAAAAATTAAAAATAGAATTACCATATGATCCAGTAATTATACTACTGGGTACTTATCCAAAGAATACGAAATCACTAATTCAAAAAGATATATGTACCCCTGTGTTAATTGCAGCATTATTTACAATAGCAAAATTATAGAAGCAATCCAAGTATCCATTGATAGACAAATGAGTAAAGACATGATATACACACACACACACACACACACACACTTAATGAATATTATTCAGCCACAAAAAAGAATTAAATCTTGCCATTTACAACAACATGGATGAGCTACAGAGTGTAATGCCAAGCAAAATAAGTCAGTCACAGAAAGACAAATACTATATGATTTCCCTCATGTGGAATTTAAGAAACAAAACAAATGAACAAAGGGAAAACAAAAAGAGAGACAAACCAAGAAACAAACCCTTAACTATAGAGAACAACTGATGGTTACCAGAGGGGAAGTGGGTGGGGGATGGATGAAACAGATGATGGAGATTAAGGAGTGCACTTGTCGTGATGAGCACTGACTAATGTATAGAATTGCTGAATCACTATATTGTACACCTGAAACTAATATAACACTGTGTGTTAACTGCACTGGGATTAAAATAAAAACTTAAAAAATAAAATAGATGAAAAAACTGTGGAAGCTCAAATAACACCAGATGTATGGAAAGACAAATCATTTTTTCTGGCTGGGAAGATTTATAGATGTTAGTTCTGTTTAAATTAATCAGTAAATCAATCACTTCCTATAAAGATCTCAAGAAGATTTAGGATTCTAAAATTATTAACACTGTAAAATACACAGGAGTGGGAAAGATCATTTTATAAAACAATGTAAATATAAAGAATTATTGACAAATAGATCAGTGGAATAGATTGTAGAAAGCAGAAACAGATCCATATTGTACCATATTTATTCATAGTGTAGATAAGTTGTGTTTGCCCAGATTTGGTCATTCCCATCTGCTCCTGTGTCTAGACCACTTGTTTGGTGGAGAACCTGGGGTTCACTTCTGGGTTTCTCACTCTCCTTGAAGGACTTGAGATTGGGTTCCAGCATGGCATTATTGTGCCTGCTGCAGTGGGGTCCCAGTCACTTCAGTGCCCAACTCTGTCATATCTCCAGCAGCTCTGATTCCCTTGGGCTCTGGGAGGGAGGAGTGGTAGGGAAATGCTTCAAAGCCAACTATGGTGGGGCCAAGTTTGAGCAATGGGTGGTAGGGAACAAGCTTAAGAAAGAAGCCTATACATAAATCTCTCCTCCTTTTCCCCCAATCTATATCAAGACACAGTGATTCCATATGGCATCATTGGCTCCGAAGGACTGATAAATTGGCCATGCTTTCTTTTTTTTCCTTCTAAGGCTGTGGCCAGCTCAGTAACTGACCATTCTGCATTTACTTTCTCTTCTCCCCGCCTTATGTGGGGGCCATAGTTTGCATCCTCTACTAAATCATTTTCATATAATATTTGCCTCAAGTTATGTTTTCTAGAAAACTTCAAGCCAAGACACAAAAAGAATGTGGAGATCTTGCACGGAGAGAATATACTTACAACATTTAAAGCAATGTGTTAAATTAGAAAGAGTTCTTGAAAATTAATAATACTACTACAAATATCCTAACTGATAAATCAGCCAATAGTCAAGGGCCAGTCAGTAAGAGAGAAACACACTAAGTCTTTTGAACAGGGGATTTAATACAGTAAATTGGTTGCCCAAGGTGTCAGAGCGCTGAAGGAGAAAAGAAGTAACAGTAGGGTAATGTAGACATGTTAACTGTAGGAAGCCGCTATCCCTTCTAGGGTCAGGGGAACAAAAAAATACAGATGTAGGGTTCTGGGGAGGCTGGGAGAAGCCAGAAAAGTTAGAGCTCACTGCTGCTGCGGGAGCAATGCTAACAGCAACAGGAAAAAAAAAAAACGTGAAATTCCTTCTCCCATTCGGGCGCTTTCCAATCACCTTCTAATATTGACTCCCTAAGCTGATAGACCCAAGGAAGCAAGGATGACAGAGGAATCCAGATATCAAGGCTGCGGCTCCAGCACGACAGAGCAGACTCTAGAAGGGTGGATCTGGAGTTGAGACACAACAGGTAAGCAATCAGCGAAGTTATGAATAAATAATTCCTAAAGAAGAAGTCACATGGCCAAAAAGATTGTTAAAAAGTTGGTTTTAATCTCTCTAGTGATCAAGTAAATGCAAACTGAAATAGCAGTGCCATTTTTCTACTGCCGACTTGAGAAAACTGAAGTGCTAACGTTCAGTGTTGGCAAAGGGAGGAAATGGGTCCTACCTCAGACTGTTGATGCACGTGTTATGTTGTTCTAGCCCTTTGGAGGCATCAGCAGTGTCTGCCAGAGTTTAATATAGGTATACTCTTCAGACTGAAAACGCTGGCCATGGGCACAAAATGCAGCATTGTTTGAAACAGTAAAAATAGCAACAACAATAACAACAATGGAAGTCCCTTAAATGGTCTCCTGTTTAAGGAGGATACAACCTCAAACCTTAGATAGTGTTTATTGAGGAAGGGAACAGAATTTGGAGGGCCGGGTAAGAGGAAAGGGAAGCTTTTACTTTTTAATTGATATACATATCTACTGTTCTACATGTTTTACAAGAGTATGGACTCACGCTCTGCAACTGGAGATGAAGTTTTTTTTTTTTTTTTTAATTTTTTTTTTCAATGTTTATTTATTTTTGGGACAGAGAGAGACAGAGCATGAACAGGGGAGGGGCAGAGAGAGAGGGAGACACAGAATCGGAAACAGGCTCCAGGCTCTGAGCCATCAGCCCAGAGCCTAACGCGGGGCTCGAACTCACGGGCCGCGAGATCGTGACCTGGCTGAAATCGGACGCTTAACCGACTGCGCCACCCAGGCGCCCCTGGAGATGAAGTTTTAGTGTTGAAATAATTATTGTTAAATGTTTAATTATTTTCAATATAGTCTTTAAAATAGCATCAGTATTAAGTTACCAGATTTGCAAAAAAATTATTTTTCAAGAAGACTCTCTTGAGAAAGAAGTGACACCGTAGCCAGTGGTGGGTAAGTTCATAACAGAGGCATCATGAAGTACCATACGTCCTGTGTATTTATGGTACAGAGCGAATTGAGAACCACTGCACTGTACCCCACTTCTAAGAACCAGAATTTCTATATGACTAAGTGTTTGGTTTTGTTTTTATTATTTCTTTTAATTTTACCTACAAGGATTCATAAAGCATTTGTCATTGTCAGAATCTCTTAGAATTGTCTTCAGAGTATTAGACATATTAAGAACCACAGAAAGTAGAGAAAGACTAAGTGATGTACAGTTGAACTGTGGCAGTGACTTGGCTCACATATTTATTATTCAGAAACTCCAAGGCAAAGTAGAAAAACTCAAAGGACAGTTTTGCAACATCCATTTTATTTTCTTTTAAAAGGTCTCCAGTGGATTTTTTCCCACATCTGGAACTGTAAGCCTTGCTTCTAGTTTTCCTGTTCCGATCATTAAGCTCTCACTATTTAAAATACCTTAAAATACTATTTAAAATAATAAGAACTGAAGGATTAAAAAAAAAAAACTTGTATCACTTCTAGTCCTTTTCAAGAATAAGAAAGTAGTGTTAATGCAAGAAAAGTCAAACGTGTGGTCCCCAAACTGGGTTTCTCAGAAAGATGTAAATAAGTAGAGAGAAGAGGTTGTGACCTAAGATATTCTGGAGTGGAAATCTGGTCCATTACCTTGGCCATCATAATGTGTCTAAGGAAAAAGAAACAGAAAGGAAATGAAAGTGAAAGGGGAACACGGACTTTGATTTCTGTCCAAAGATACAAAGACCCACCAACTTAAGAGCCTGTAATACAAACCTCTGTTCTCCTCCAGATTCTTACATGGTCTCCAGTCTGTCTCTCTATTCCAATCTTCTTGCTCCCACGTCACACAGAAACCATGCAGAATAGAGAAAAGAGCCCTAGACTAGGATGGAGTTCAAACTCCTGGCCCTTGACTTGTCATTTTTTTTTTTTTTTTTTTTTAGCTGTGTGTCTTTGGATACTTCACTTAACCTTTCTGAGAGCTTCAGTTTCCTCATTTGTAAGCGGGAATCATGTCTTTTCAGATCGGAATGCTGTATTTCTATCGAACCCACAAAGTTTAAAATGTTACTGTATGTACCATTGCCATTACTTCCTTGCCAGGGTTTTAGGGACTGAGGTGACCCCATCATTTGAGTTAACTGTCTGCTCACCAAGACCGATCGTCCACAATGGAGGTGAAGTCACACCTTCACAACAGTTCAGAGTTTCCTACCCTTTGAAAACCATGATGTGTTATTCGAACTACTCATAACTAGTAATTCCAATGTAAAAATTCCTAGTCCTTTAAGGCTAATCATCTTGTTACAATATATGTCTTCTAAGAAGGTTTTGGTGGTGTTAGAATGTCCCCAAACTAAAATTCCCAAGTTTGTTACTTACAAACTAATCTCAGAAAGTGCTTGGGGTTGGGGGGCAGGGAAAGACCATGCTAATTAAGTTTGGGAATAATCCACATCAATTCCCCTCCCTTTGATATTCATAATAAATATTAGCATATTAAAGACTCTGGGAAGAAGACACCTGTGTAACTTTAACCCAATACTTTAGAAACTTCTTTGACTAAGAAAGCCATTTGATGTATATTTTAGCACTGGTTCTCTGAGAAGTGGAACTAAGATAAGGATTTGAATACAAATAGTTCATTAAGGAAGTGGAGAAGGGAAACAGGACAAGGAAGAAAGAAAATATAGGGCATGTTAATTAGCAGGTCACTTCTGGGGACTTCTAGATGACAACATTGAATGCATCTCAGAGTTGTCCCACCTAAGAGACAAAGAAGCTGAGGTTTTCATCTACCAACTCCCATCGTTGGCCAAAGGCTAAGCGCAGTTCTGTCAACTCTTCAGCACCTCCATTTTGTCCCACATGTGGGTTGTAGGAGGAAGCCATCAGAGTTCCTGGAACAATGAGGAGACAAGTGGCTTTTTCCAGCATCCCCATACACTGTGTGACAAGGCAACATCTGCACCTTGTGGAACTAAAATCCACAGTATACACTTTGAACAACAGATTTGGAGAACAGTAAAATCTGATGAAACAGTCTAGGGATTCTTTTTCCTTCAGGTTGAAGGCTAAGGAGAAGAGAAATAATGACAAGAAGAAACAGAGGACACCAAATATGATTGCGCTAACCCTACTTCTCTTCTGACCTCTGATGGTTCCTGGTCTCATTTCTACCATGACTTGTTGCAATGACTGTAATCTCTAATTGTATGTTTTCCTCTCACTCGGTGAACACTTAAGGAGCATCTACTATGTACCATGTTCTGAGTTACTAACATAAGTCCAGTAAGCCATATTTTATATTCCCTACTCTATAAGAGAGAAAACAAAAGAGAAAGAAGCATTTTTTCTTAGCTGAGACTAAGAAATTGAATCAATCAGGACCTCATCCCCAAGGATACTGAGTCATATGTAAGAAATTTGGGTCTTCAAAGAAACAGCCAGTCTAGAAAATGACAACACTCATCCATCCAAAGGAACCATCACGTATCAAGTCAGTACTATGGGGATCTGTACAGAAAATTAAACATACCTATGATATTTAAACCTACCAAAACAACTTAAGGAAAGAAGATGGGGAAGGTGGGAGCAGAGATAACCCTAACATGAGAACAGTGCTACCAGGTTTAGTGTCCAGCACTAATTTTTCAAGAATAAATCAATCGTGATTAACTTGTTTAACATCATCTGAACCACGTGGTGACAACTGAATAATGGAAATGAAACCCAGAGAATTTTCCTTAGAGATTGGTGATAATGAGCAGTTCTTCAGTTACTCTTATTTCTCCATATACACATTCTTTGGACATAGTTAATTACGGAGATCTGGCCACGTTAAGAAGTATGACTAGATTTCAAATGAAGCAGGCTTAATAAGGAAGTATCATCACTTTGTGCCTACATAACTGAGTTCAGTCATTTATTCATTTTGGAAATACATGAGTGTCCATACGTGGATCTGAGAAATTTAACAAAAGACCATGGGGAAGGGGTAGGGGGAAAAACAAGTTACAGAGAGGGAGGGAAGCAAACTGTAAGAGACTCTTAAATACTGAGAACAAACTGAGGGTTGGTGGGGGGTGGGGGATAGGGGAAAGTGGGTGATGGACATTGAGGAAGGCACTTGTTGGGGTGAGCACTGGGTGTTGTATGGAAACCAATTTGACAATAAATTATATATATTTTTTAAAAAGGCAATATATGAGAATCTCTACAGATCAATATAAGACAAAGTCCCTGTCTTCAGGGAGCTTATGTTCTCTTGAGAGTAACAGAGACAATTGTCATTCAGTATGTTAAATGCCATAATAAAGGAATCTCTGGATTGGCTGAGAGAGAATACAGGGCATCCACTCATCCTTAGGGGTGAATAAGGATTTGCAAGAGTATTAGAGTGAGCAGGATTTGGCTGGTTACTATTTCAAAGTGTGAACAGGAAATAGTTGAAATGGCTCCAATGAAGACTTTGCTCAGCTGATACATTTCAGCGGGGACCTGAGATGTGATAACTCTGAGTCAAAACTGGGCCAGAGTTCCATAAAAGTGAGTGCAAAAGAGGGAATGTGTCTGTGTAGCTGGGCTCAGGTAACCATGTTAGTCTGTAACTGCTGCTACAAAACTCACAGAACAGTGGGTGATTGTTCTAGTTCTGTTCTAGTTTGCATGCCTCTTGCTCAGGATCACCTGTGCAGTGCTGTTCTGATAATTCTCAGAACGTTACTCTCAAGAACTGTTTTAGAAAGTCTTGCAGTTTTTTGAATTCATTAAGATTCAGGGGCAGGGAAGATAGCCCAAAAAAAAGGCAGAAAGGGAAAATTAAAGAGGTGAGGGTTGAAAGCAAGAAAAACTGGAGACCTTCTATTACATCTGTTTTTGTCCTTTTACAATAGGACATTAATGTCTGTCATGAGTCTTGTTTGCTCTACCTTTAAAGAAAAAAAAAAACAAAGGGAGCATTTATACACATAAAATGCTTAGTTAGGTTTCCCAAGAGTTGGAGGGGTGGGGAGGGGGGTTGCATAATCCCTCCAACCAATGAACACATTAATGTTATTCAGTGTTTGCATGGAGGTCATGACTAATAATATTCAAACATTGAAAGAAAGACTTTTTAAAAGAATCAGTGTTAACCTTCTGATATTTGTATTTTGTCTTGGGCAGCCAATGTTGCCCTCCCAGGATCTGCTTCTTTGAACTCAGTATTATATCTGACAAGAACAAAATTGGTAAATACGTTTACAATGAAATATGAATATATACCTAATGTGTATTAATATTTTGTTGATAGCCCTTAAGATCTGCTAGAATGAGCATGATATGTGCCACGTTATGCTGACTGAGGTAAAAGACTTGAATGTGGTTTGATATTTTCAGAAGGAAGACCCAGTCCGTACTCAAGCTGTTGTTATCTATGCTGCGAATAATCACAAACTAAACAGTTTAATGAAAAAAATTTTGAACAAAGAAGGTAGTAAAAAAAAAATCCCCCACAATTCAATGGCTTTGCCAATGTTAATTTTTATGTTAAAATACATTAGAGACCAAGATGTTTTCTTAAGCAGATCACTTTTCCTTTCTGTGCAAGGGGACTCAATTTCGTCATCTGTATTGTGAAAGAATTGAAAGGGATCTGGGGAGAAATCACCTCACACTTGTCAGAATGGTTAAAATAAAAAACACAAGAGACAACAAATGTTAGCAACGATGTGGAGAAAAAGGACCCTTCTTACAGTGTTGGTGGGGATGCTAACTGGTGCCACCACTATGGAAAACAGTATGCTGGTGCTTTACTGGGTATTTACCCAAACAATACGAAAACACTAATTTGAAAAGATATATGCACTCCTATATTGATTGAAGCATTATTTACAATAGCCAAATTATAGAAGCAACTCAAGTGTGCATCAATAGATGTATAGACAAAGAAGATGTAGTATAAATATATACAATGGAACATTATTCAGCTATGAAAAGAATGAAATCTTGCCATTTACAACAACATGGATGCATCTAGAGAGTATAATGTTCAGTGAAATAAGTCAGAGAAAGGTAAATACCATATGACCTCATTCATGTGTATATTTAAGAAACAAATGAACAAAGAAAAAAAGAGACAAACTAAAAAACTGACTCTTAATCATAGAGAACAAACTGATGGTTTCCAGAGGGAAGATGGGTGGGGGGTGGGTGAGAAAGGTGAAGGGGATTAAGAGCATACTTATCATGATCAGCACTGAGTAATGTATAGCAGAATTTCTGAATGACTACATTGTACCCCTGAAACTAATATAATAGTATTTTTACTATACTGGAATTAAATAAATAGCAACTGGAAAAAAAGAAAAGAAAGAAAGTGATCATCGGGAGGGGTGCCTGTTCCTTAAACACTTCAATTCTGTCATGTTTGGCTCTCATGCTAGGTACCAGCACAGAGATTTTTTTCAGCTCTGGATCCCCCAGCTTGACTTCACAGTCAAGTTCTTTACTGCAAATTGGAGTTTTTTCCCCCACTTTATGACATTCAAAGTCCCATCTGAGGACTGAGAATTGTGAATGTAGTCAGGAGAAAAGTGGAAAGTGGGAAATGTAACCCATTTGTCATGAATAAGTATAGGGTTTCCAAGTCCAGGAATCTAGGTATTCTTGGGTATAGAGAATGAAAGCCTCCATTTGCATTATATATAGCAGAGTCATGGAGAAGGAAGATGGATTATGATAAGAAGAGATAGTCAAAAAACAAAGAAAACTTGACTAGTTGGACCTCAAACAACTTATTTTGTGTTTGAAGAGGCACAAAAACTAAGAGAAAATAGCAGACTCAAAAGTACTTGATAATCTAGAAAATCTCACAATGTCACCTACTGTAACTGTAGGCCTTTGCAAGTGAACATCATTATGAATCCCAGCCTGGCGATTCTCAATGAGCATACTAACACCAAGGGCAGTCCTAGGGAATTCAATGAAAAGTCATCAACAGCCCATTGAACCTCAAATAATCCATTTCTATTCTTGGGAAATTTTGACATAAAACTATTTGCAAAATTTAAGCCATAAATAAACATTACACCTACTAAGTAACAGATTCATAAAAGTAACTGTGACCTAGACACCAATCAACCGAAAACAATTTCAGAGTGATCAGTTAACCAACCATTGTTACAAAGGTTGCAGGTAAAGTATTCTTTTAAAATTAAAAGGGTGTTTTGTTTTTGTTACTGTTGTAGGTGGGGTTTTGGCTAGGTTTATTTTGTTTTGCTATTCAATAATTTTCAGCACAGGGGCCCCTGGGTGGCTCGGTCAGTTGAGCATCTGACTTCAGCTCAGGTCATGATCTCATGGTTCGTGGCTTCAAGCCCCACATTGGTCTCTGTGCTGACAACTCAGAGCCTGGTTCCTACTTCGGATTCTGTGTCTCCCTGTCTGCTCCTCCCCTGCTCATGCTCTGTCTCTGTCTCTGTCTCTCTCAAAAATAAAAAACAAAAAATAAAAAATAAATCAACAATAATTTTCAGCACATAGCCTTGTCCTACAGATATCTAATTTTTGCTTAATTTCCAAAACAATTCCTTATTTCCTTAGCACAAAAGAACATGGTTTTACCTCTTTATGCCTCCAACTCTCCAATAAAATAATTTTTAGGTTTTCCATAGAAGCTTTCCCACCCAAGAAGGAATGTAAATGGAAAGACATAAATCATGGGCTCTTTCTCCCTATGGAGATGTTCCTGAGTCTTTCCTAAGTTACTGCCACTGTATCCATTGCTCTACCTTGTGCTGCCCTCCTCTCTGGAGACCTGCAGCTTTTCTGTCTTTTCCTTCTGGGAATGGAAACCATAGAGCTTACTTTGTCTATATGACTTTACTATTCCACTGCTTCCACAACTTTACTATTCCACTGTTTCCACAACACAACTTTACCATTTCAAAAGACTCTTCCCCAGGTAAACCACTTATTTGCTATTATAGAAACTTCCCAGAACTCTTCATATAAAGAATTAACAGACAGTTTGCCCACCAAGACTCTTTGAAACCCTTACTTTAAAATCCACACCTTGCTGCTTCTACCAATCCTAAACTAAGTTATCTCATGATCCTCACATAATTTGAATCCACCCCTACATTAAAGACCTGCTCAGTTAAGGAGCACCTTTCTTATAACTCTGCATAACTATTTATTTTTATATATTTTATTTAGATAACTTGCTTTGACACTTGCATGAAGGCCTTTCCTCAACTCATATCTTGGCACTAGACTAGGAATCAAGAGTATTGCATCTTGGTATTGGATATGCCCTAAACTTGAACCAGTATTTTCCCTCTCTGGGTTTTTATTTTCTCATTTAAAAAAGGTGGGTGTTCACTTATTCAGCATTTACCAAGAAATATATATGTATTAGGTGTCTGTTATGTTCTAGGCATTATAGAATATTTCCAGCTCTTTTCATCATTTCTATAAAATTCAGAACTTAACAAGGGTCATGACAAAGTCAACAACATACTGACGCCTCAGAGCCATGGTGCACCAATTCTTGGCTTCACTACATCATAAACTCCAAAGTCTCTGAACATGACAATGCTAAAAGTCACGCCCCTACTATGGTTATCATTACAGTTAGTTCTCTCAAATTAATTAATTTATGGCATCATGGTTAAGCTCTGGATACTATTTATAGGACAGAGCAAAATAAAAAGAAAAGAGAATTAAGACTATCAGACTCCAGCGACCAGCAGGACATGTTTTATGCATTATTTTAATAATTTTCCTGTTAATTAATGCTTGTTCTTATGCTTTTAATGAAACAAAGAAATTCTAAAAGTTTTAATTCCTTGCAGAGGAAGTGCATCATGTCCTAGAGATTTGGCTGCTATAATGTTCTTCCTAAACTTTTTCTTCATGCATAAAAAGCTTCCAGCATTAAAAATTTTTAACAGCCCAAATCCTTAGGGATAGAAAAAGTAGAACATTTAGGCTGAGTATGAGAGGCAAAATCTAGTTAGAAATTGCCCAGGAGAATCAAGACAAATACAAAATGCGTAAGTCCTGCTAAAGAAACTTTAAAATAAATAAAATCAGCCTAAAATGACCCAGTTAGATATTTACCCTGCCCAGAGATTGCTCGTTAGTGTCTGACTTCACATCTAATGAAGACAGAGTAGTTAGTTGATAATGGCTGCACCGTGTGTTAAGAGACACAGGTTCAAATCTTTGCTCTCACACAAGCTAGTGGTGTATCTTTGAAAAACACACATCCTCCTTCCTGAACATCTGTTTCCTCATTTAAGGAGTAGAGATCATAAAACTTGTACTGCCTACTAATTGGGAAATGAGACAACATATGTAAAAGTGCTCCAACATTTTAAAATGTCATTTCATTATAAGGGAATACCATGAACTGCTATGTATTACTTGAATAAGCTAATGAGGCAATGCATTTGAATCAGGTTTATGCCTAGAAGTGTTGGTGTCTACAATAGATCTTATGATTGATTCTTTATCATCTACTTTATCATCTACACCAAAAATTGACCTGAAGTTAAGCCGATCCATCATGCTAACTCAGCCCCTTGCCAGTGATTAGTTCAGAGATAGGAGGCATGCTGGGCAAGTTTGGGCCAATGAATCATAGGGAGAAGCAGACTCAAGATATGAAACCAATCCCTCTCCTCCATTACACATAAAGAAGTATATTGCCTCAGGGGAGTGAGAGGGAAGGGTAGCCTCTTTGTTTTCATGCCATAAAGTAAAGCAGAGACAGTAGATGAAATATAGAAAGAACCTGGATACTTGGAATTTGTAAGAAACCTCTGTATCTGCATGAGACCTGCTCTGCCTCTTTATGATCCGCTATGGGGCACCATAATGTAGCAGCTAGGAGAACTGGCTGAGGAGTTACTTTCTAAGTTCAAATCCTGCTCTGTCACTACTTATGTAACTCTGGTAACTTACTTAACCCTCCTGGACCTCAATTTCTTAATATCTAATATAGGAATAACAATAGTGCAGTAAAATGTTGGTTTATGAGCATAATTTGTTTCTGAAACATGCTTGTAATCCAAAGCAGTTGTATATCAAAGCAAATTTCCCCATAATAATGGAAACTCAGATGATTCATTCCACAACCCAAAAACATTCCTATAAAAATGATTGCAATACTGTAATACAAAATAATAAATAAAATATAAAATATGATGAAAATAAAAAAATTAATATGCACTTACCTTTGAAAACCTTCATGGCTAATGTGAGGGAGACCAGAGAGAGGAGAATTATTGTGTAGGACGACTTTCACTATCACTAACGGAATCAGTGCTATCTATTGGTTCAATGGAATCTTTTTCTGCATGGGGGACATTGTATACACTCATATGGATATTGGCTACATCCAGCATTAATAAACTTCTTTCATATGCTGTATTTAATATAACTGGCAATAAGACAACAGAGGAAAGGGTCTATATCTGCAGGCAGCCTGACCTAGAATGAAGTAAAGCATTCCTAAGCTTACTCTGGTATGGAAAAGCAAAGGACTATACATAGATGCTTTGAAGTGACAAAAAAATACACTAATGCCAGTTATGGGCACCTTCCAATGTTCTGAAAAATCACTGATTTCTGCCAAACATTGCAGCCTGAGACTGAGCATCTGAGCATGAGAGATGATCACCCACAATCCCGTAGCAAGAGAGAGAGAAGAAACATTGGCTCAGTTGTGATCATGTGATGTTCAGCATCACTTACTACTCATATGGCAAGACATCACTTGTTTAGCAAGTTAAAATTTATTAGAAATGTTTTCTCATCTTGTGGAACACTCTCAGAACAAGTTACTTGCAATCCAAGTCTTTATTGTATTTCCCTAAGTGAGGATTTAAGTGAGTAAATAATTTTAGGGCTCTTGGTGTCTTGCATATCATAGACACTACATAAATGTTCACTAACAAATAATTTCGATTTATTTATTTATTTATTTATTTAATCAATCAGTGGTTAGGTTTATTTATTTGGTCCCAAAAGCAAGCTAAATAGACTGCTTTTCTTTGTCATAAGTCAGTTGTTCTTAATTACGGTGTTAAAAAAACAATGATGCATCAAAAGTAGATTTTAGTTAATACTAACTAAAATCCTCAAATTCTTTAACATATATATGCATATATGTATATGCACATACATATGTGTGTATGGATACATTCACATGCATGCATATACAAGTATTATCGAGAGAGAAAGAGAAGCAAACTCAACAGTATATTGATATCAACATTTCTTGCCACTTTGCCACAATTAGCTATGTGGTCTAGAATAAGCACTTTCTTTCTCTGTGTCTCAATTTCTTAAGAAATGACTGGAATCATGCCCAATAATGCATGGCAAGTTGAGAATAACCTCGGTTTTCCCAGAGGAGTGTGTCGTAATTGGGGTGCCAAAGGCTATATACTGGTTCTAAACCTCCGTACTTAATGCCCCAGGAAACCTAACTTTAGGCAAGATCTGCTGCTCCTCCTACATCATCTTGCTTATGAGAGAGACCTACTTCTCTAAACATTGCCATTTAGAGCATAAATTAACTAGATGATTACTATACCTATTACTTCTTCTCCCTGAGCATCCAGCTACACAACATATTTCGGTTTCCATTGCTGTTAAGTGGGGCACATGATGAGTTTTAGCCAATGGAATTTGGGTAGAAATGAAGTGAACCACTTCTAAGCCTAACTCATAACAACCTCCCATGTTTGATACCCCATCCTCTTTCTCCACCCACCCTCTGAATGGAGAAGATGCTGACAGAGAGTGGCGACTCAAGATAGAAGGACTGTAGGTCCTTGACCAGTAGAAAGCTAATTGTCCAGAAACAACTGCACTGGACAGTGATATAACCCAGAAATAAACTCATGTTGTGATAACTCCCTGAGAATTTTGGGTTTTTCTTTTAAAATACTCACATTCCCTTAATGAAAAAATTCAGCAAAAAAGAAAAGCGATGCCTCTTAACATGACACCACTAAATTCAGAAAGAAAGTGAATGCTGCTCTTCTTTTAATCTAGCCTTTAGCAAAAGTCTGGGGAATCAGGTGAACTACTGGATTTGCTTGGCTGCTTTCACATGACACACACAAATATCAGTGAGGAGTGCTGTGTGCTTCTGATGAGGCCAAATCACAGCACCCATGGTCACTCCAGCTTTTAATGACTGTCTATGAGGTCCATGGAACATGCTCCTGTCTGCTTTGAAGAGGAAATGTCTTTCAAAGAATATGTCAGTGCATTCAGGAAGGAGTCACAAACAGAAAGGTTACTATTCTATTCCCAGTATGATTGATCCTTGCCATAGGTGATGTCATATGCCAGAATGACTTTCAGGGACCCCTAAAATGTATTTGTGAACTCATACCATGGACTCAACAAGCACTGTCAGTCAACCACATGCCCTCCTACAAGGGAACTGGGGTTGTTATGTTGTTATCTGTCTTTGATGTTTCATCCATTCCACAGCTGAGTGCTCTTGTTCCATTAAAAAAAGGGGAGGGGAGAGGAGGGAGAAAAGTCAATGAAATGGTATAAAGCAATTACCACTGTAGTGAAAATCATTCCAGAACATTCTCTGTCCCTCTGGTGGTCTCTGTAACTAAGACAGTAAAGATCATGGATGATCTGCCTTTTGCCCTCACATCTCCCTTTTTCCCTCCTCGGATTCATTTTCAAATAAGTGTATGAATTGTGACATCAGCTACATTTGGTATCACATTTCAGGATGGTTTTCATTAAGGATTATCCCAAGTTCTTGGCTGTACGATATGCTCAGCATAATAATGAGGGACTCAGGGAAAGACGTGATTCAGAAAACTTAGTCCAAAGTGAGGTTCTGTTTAGGGCAACCAAACATAAAGGTCTCTCCAGAGACGCAGTTAGTATTCCCCAGGGGAGCTGAAAACAGGAGACAGCCGAAAGTAGTAAAACAAACAAACATAAAACAACAACAACAACAACAACAACAACAACAATTCAAATCCAAACCCCACCTACTATGCCCTAACACCTCATCATATTTTCTGTAGCAAGGAAAGAGAGCCTATGGTAGGCTAGGTACCTTGGTAGTTTCCTTGGCTTTTATTAATAAATGCATTTAACATTTCCTGGCCTCCCACTGTATGCCAGGTACCTGCACAGTCCTACCCCCATATGCTCACTGAAAGAAACTACACAGAAAACACTATTATTTTTCAGTCTTTTGCATTCCAATATATATTTCTGATACATTAAAGTTAAAAATGCTTTTAACTTTTTAACTTTAAAAACTTTTAACTCTAAAGGATGGCCTGGGGGTCTAATCATGATTCATCACATTATTTCTCAGGAAAAATACACTGTGAGTTCTAAACAACTGCCTTTTATTTGTTTGTAATTTCTTCTCTACCTTTTGTTCTCAAAAGAATTTTAGGTGGCTAGTCAAAGATAAGTAGGAGAACTCAAAATCAATTTTAAAAAAGTGAAGCACAGGGGGCGGCTGGTGGGCTCAGTCAGTTGAGCACGCAACTCCTGGTCTCAGGGTCATGAGTTCAAGCTTCACGTTGTGGGTAGAGATTGCATTAAAAAATAAAGATAAAATAAGAATTTAAAAAATTAAAAAGGGAAACACATTGTATTAGGGAGAAGCTATTAAAATCAGGCTCTAAATCAGTTAAATAATTAATTGAACAAAAATATTTTCAAGTTCCTACTAGATGCCAAACTTTCAGTATGGAATAAGATCAAAATGCCCCAGTTCTCATAAAACTAATAGTCCAATATGTTGGAGCAGAAAAGGTGTCAGAAGTGTTCAAATAGTAAACAAAGAACATATATAATACTAAAAGAATACTCAGATCGTGATGGGTGCCATGAAGGCCATATGAGCCATGATGAGTGTTGTGGGTTGAACAGAATACCCCCAAAAACGTGTCCACTGGAACCTCATACTATGACCCTATTTGGAACTAGGGTCTTTGCAGATATAATCAGTCAGGTAAAGATGAAATTGTCTGAGTTAGTGTAGGCCCTAAATCCACGGACTAGTGTCCTTATAAGAAGGTTAGGTAAACACACAGTGGAGACACACAGAGGAAAGATAGCCATGCAAACGTGGAGTCAGAAGTTGGAGTAATGTGGCTGGAAGCCAAGGAAGGCCAGGGATTGCTAGAAATCATCAGAAGCTAGGAAGCTAGGAAGAGACAAGGAAAGACTCTTCTCTAGAGCCTTTAGGGGGAGGATGTCCCTTGATTTATGACTTCAGAACTACTGTTCTTCAGAACCCAGAGGTAATAAGTTTCAGTTTGTGGTGCTTTGTTACAGCAGTCCTGGGAAACTAATATAATAAGTTAGACCAGAGAGAAGCTAGTTAATGTAATTAGACTGTATGAAGTCACCCTTCTTAAGAAGTGACAAATAAAGTTGAGATCTGTGGGGTATTGACTTTCATATACCCACTGAGCATCCTGGCAGACAAGGCAAAAATATGGCAGAGTGCTTCTTCATTGTTAAAAACAAGCAACACAGGGTACCTGGGTGGCTCAGTTGGTTAAGCATCTGACTTTGGCTCAGGTCATGATCCCATGGTTCCTGAGTATGAGCTCTGCATCAGGCTCTGTGCTGAGGGCTCAGAGCCTGGAGCCTGCTTCAGATTTTGTGTCTCCCCCTCTCTCTGCCCTTCCCCAATCATGCTGTCTATCTCTCTCCTTCTTTCTCTGCCCTCCCCTTCTCATGCTCTCTCTCTCAAAAATAAATAAACATTAAAAATTAAAAAAGAAAAGCAAGCAACATACTCATCTGTCATCTGTCATTCCCCAAAGTTAAATAATTTAGTGCAGAAAATAGTATATGATATAAATTATATAAAACAATGCAGAAATGAAATTTTGCTGCATGGAGAAAAATTGGAGCATTGAGTCATAAAACCATTAGGAGAGAGAAACAAAAATGAAAAGACATGGCAGAGAAGACCAAGATGGGCCTGGAAACCAGATCTTACAAGATGGAGAGTCAATGAGGTGTGAAGAAATGCAGGAAAGCAGAATTGTTGCTCTTGAAGCCATAGCCTTGATTAAATATCGCCATTAAAAAAAATGTCAGCTATAGAACACTCTGTGAATTTTAGGTGTGGATAGCATTCATTGTGAATTAAGGCAACACAGCTAATTCCATCTCTGCATTCTGAAGAGATCCAAAGACTGAAAATAGTAGAAGCTTTGAATAAAACCCTTACATCTTCCCCAATGCAAACATTTTCAATAAAATAGACATGATTTTCAAACAGAGGCCCACTGTCCTGGCAGACCAGGTCACAGGTCTCAGTCTTGCTTCAAAAGAGCAGCTCCTCTTATAAGCTTTACAGATGACCTGTGAGTTAATTTTCAAAAGATATTTACTGCTTTTTTTCCTTTTTAATAAATAAAAAAATAATAAACCACTTATTTATACCCAAAAAAGTAGCAATAAAGCCATAGGGACTATTATCAAGAACTAAGCTCCAAGAAGGGTTAGAATTTATTTTTTAGAAAAGGCCACCTCAAAATGGACTTTGAAATCTGCTATGGCTTGAGCAGAACATTGCCCAGCTCAGAGAGAGGTCCACTGGCTAGGTCAGAGAGACTCCATTGGCTAGTTGCTCAGAGGGCTCTAAAGAAGTCATTTACCTTGGTGAATTCACCATGGCTCACCTCTGGGACCTGCCTCTGAAGTCTCACAATCTAAATCTTGTCAGCACTGCAAGACTGGACCCAATGATGTGGAGCTGGCTCATGTTAGCCCAAGCTAAGAGAGGATAAGTGAAGAGCAGAAGGCCAAGCAATTCGTTAATGTGATGAGAAATAGAAATGTCACGTGAACTAGAACTCTTAACCAGACATGGCTAAAGCATTCTCTGCTTGTTGACAAGTCCACACGAAATGCCAAAAAATTCTCTGAAGAGGAAAGACTGAGGAACAATTGCTACATCCATGGTGCAGGAAAATAAATGATCAAGCAGAGTTCATGTTTTGTTTTGTTTTTTTAATGTTTATTTATTTTTGAGAGAGAGAGGGCATGAGTGGGGAAGGGGCAGAAAGAGAGGGAGATACAGAATACGAAGCAGGCTCCAGGCTCTGAGCTGTCAGCACAGAGCCCGATACGGGGCTCAAACCCACAAACAGTGACATCATGACCTGAGCCGGAGTCAGAAGCTTAACTGACTGAGCCACCCAGGCGCCCCAGAGTTCACATTTTGTTGCCAATATCCACTACGTCTGATTCCTGGTCTCCCAGAGAAGAAGGCTTTAGCATAATAGCAACCCCAGATACTTCCATCCACCCAGCTCCCCAGTGTTGGCAGAGCAGGTAGAGAAGAAGGGGGCAGTGTGGATTCTGGGAGATCTTGGGCTCACAGGGGCTCACCCGTCCACTAGGGGTCTTCAGACACAATGTTCTGATTGGATTAAGCCTCTACTGACGTGACTGTCCCATCTCAATCAGCAAAACAACTACTTTTAGGGACATGGGAGGGTGGGCATTAACCTATTTTACCCTTTGGGGATGAGGATCATGGCTGCACCTAAAGCTGCAGAAGCCAATCACATTTACATATTGAAATACTTCAATCACTCTTATTACTTCAAACTTCAAATTCTTCTTGCTAGTGTGCATTTCAAGCAGCCAACCTCTCCTTAGCAGTCACTGCATCTTATTAAAAAGAACACTCTTATGATCAATTAAATTCATTACCTCAAATATTCAATTTCTTCCAAGCTACAGTTTACATAATCACTTCAAAGAGTCTGTTTGTGAACATCAGGCCCACAATCATGACTGAGTGCACTCATGCACTTTTTGGGTGTCTTTTCTAGACTAATGCGCCCAGTCTGCTCACAGTCTCTTTCCCAACATGGTATGAGACAATGATTAGGTTTCTAGTTAACTTACAATTACCTGCCAGTCTTGTCTCCCTGAGGATAAACTCAGATAACCTCATGTAAAGTTTTGTGCACCCTCATAACTACAGTGCCAGAGTCAGAGGTGGAGTCACAGTTGATTCTTGCAGCTGGGTAATCAAAGGTTTTACCAGTTTAACTCTCACAGAGAAATCGTATTTTTCTGGTGGCTGCTTTGGGTCCCATTGCTAACCTCCTTTCATATCAATGGTATTGATACCACTGGTGAAACCTTGGCCAGTATTACCCAACTATTGTCTCTCTGCCTCAAGTTCACCATTATACACTCTGCTTCATAATACTCAACCTGGGACTGCAAAACACCATTCTCCATGATCATTTGGCTTCTTCTTAGGTGTTACCAATATGGGGCTCTGAAGAGAGACCAGATGTTAGGAGGCAAGAAGGGCCTGCTCCTTCCTGTTTACCTGCAGATCTTCCCTTTCATTTGAAAAGGAAGCCACTAGGGAAGGAGGGAGGGGTGGGTGGTGGCACAGGAGGATGCTGGGCTCATCTTGTCCTGCTAATTGCTTAGATTCCACCCACACCTGCCTAAATAGCCCAGAAAACTGCCAGAAGACCAGCAGAATGGACTCTCCAGAGCCAAGCATAGACAAGAGGCCCACAGAAGAGGGTAGAAAGGGCAGAGAGGCAGTGCATGCTCCATGGACTGGCAGAAGGGAGCCGGGGTGGTGGAGGGGCAGCCCACCCAGCAAGGCAGAGCCCCCGAGTCTGGCTTGCAAAAGTGGAGGGCCAGACTCTGTGAGTTCTGGCAGCCAGCGGGATTTAACATCTGGAATGTTAAAAGTCAACAGAGAGTAGGGAGGGTGAGAGGATGCCGGGAGGGAGAGTTGTTGAGCCCCAGAAGACAGAGCTTAGCTGGCAGGCAACAAAGGCGCTGGCCAGTGCCATCTCCCTTTCCCATCCCCCAACCAAAATCCCAAAGGAAACCAGTTCCCGTCAACAAACTTGCTTGCACTGTGCAAACACCCAACACTGTGCTTTTGTGGATCCATCCCTCTGACGGGTCTGCCTCCCCACCGGTGCTGCAGGGCCCCTCCTGCAGGGGACCACTGATGGCAAAGTGAGCTAAGCATGCCCCTCACACCCCTGTGCACCTTGAGGATCCACACCAGCTAATACGCCATATCCCATTGAAGAAGGACCACAAGCCTGGCAGTGTGCAAGTAGCCCAGACAGAGGCCATACCACTCCACACCACTCCTCTCCCCTGGGAGAGAGGAAGATAAGGTACACACCAGTCTGACTGTGGCTCCAGTGGTGGGCTGGGGGCAGACATCAGGTCTGAGTGTGGCTCCACCCACCAACACAAGTTACTCCCTATGGCACAGGGGAAGTGCCCTGCAGTTTGGAGCCACCGCAGGGACTGCCCAAAATGACGAAAGGGAAGAATTCTCCTCAAAAGAAACTCCAGGAAGTAGTGACAGCTAAGAATTGATCAAAAACGATTTAAGCAATATAATGGAAGAAGAATTTAGTATAATAGCCATAAAATTAATCGCTGGGCTTGAAAAAAGCACAGAGGACAGCAGAGAATCTATTGCTACAGAGATCAAGGGACTAAGAAATAGTCATGAGGAGCTAAAAAATGCTATAAATGAGGTGCAAAATAAAATGGAGGTGGCCATAGCACGGATTGAAGAGGCAGAGGAGAGAATAGATGAATTATAAGATAAAATTATGGAAAAAGAGAGATAAAAAAAATCCAGGAGTCTGAGGGGAGAATTAGAGAACTAAGTGATGCAATCAAATGGAACAATATCCGTATCATAGGAATTCCAGAAGAGAGAGAGAAAGGGGCTGAAGGTATACTTGAACAAATCATAGCTGAGCACTTCCCTGATATGGGGAAGGAAAAAGGCATTGAAATCCAAGAGGCACAGAGAACTCCCTTCAGATGTAAATTGAATCGGTCTTATGCACCACATATCATAGTGAAACTGGCAAAATACAAGGATAAAGAGAAAATTCTGAAAGCAGCTAGGGATAAACAGGCTCTAACGTACAAAAGTAGACCCATAAGAGTAGTGGCAGACCTATCTACTGAAACTTGGCAGGCCAGAAAGGAGTGGCAGGAAATCTTCAATGTGATGAACAGAAAAAATATGCAGCTGAGAATCCTTTATCCACCAAGTCTGTCATTCTGAATAGAAGGAGAGATAAAGGTCTTCCCAAACAAACAAAAACTGAAGGAATTCACCACCACTAAACCAGCCCTACAAGAGATCCCAAGGGGGATTCTGTGAGTGAAATGTTGTAAGAACTGCAAAGTACCACAGACATCACTACAAGCATGAAACCTACAGACATCACAATGAGTCTAAACCCATATCTTTCAATAATAACACTGAATGTAAATGGACTAAATGCTCCAACCAAAAGACACAGGGTATCAGAATGGATAAAAAAACAAGGCCCATCTATTTTCTGTCTACAAGAGACTCATTTTAGACCTGAGGACACCTTCAGATTGAAAGTGAGGGGATGAAGAACTCTCTATCATGCTACTGGAAGTCAAAAGAAAGCTGGAGTAGACATACTTATATCAGACAAACTAGACTTTAAATTAAAGGCTGTAACAAGAGATGAAGAAGGACATTATATAATAATTACAGGGTCTATCCATCAGGAAGAGCTAACAATTATAAACATCTATGCGCTGAATACAGGAGCCCCCAAATATATAAAACACTTAATCACAAACAAAAGCAACCTTATTGATAAGAATGTGATAATTGCAAGGAACTTTAATACCCCATTTACAACAATGGATAGATCATCTAGACACAGAATCAATAAAGAAACAAGGGCCCTGAATGATACATTGGATCAGATGGACCTGACAGATATATTTAGAACTCTGTATCCCAAAGCAACAGAATATACTTTCTTCTTGAGTACACATGGAACATTCTCCAAGATAGATCACATACTGGATCACAAAACATCCCTTAATAAGTATAAAAGAATTGAGATCATACCATGCACACTTTCAGGCCACAATGCTATGAAACTTGAAATCAACCACAGGAAAAAGTCTGGAAAACATCCAAAAGCATGGAGGTTAAAGAACACCCTACTAAAGAATGAATGGGTCAACCAGGTAATTAGAGAAGAAATTTAAAAATATATGGAAACAAGTGAAAAGGAAAAAAAACAATCCAAACACTTTGGGATGCAGCAAAGGCATCCTGAGAGGAAAATACATTGCAATCTAGGCCTATCTCAAGAAACAAGAAAAATCCCAAATACAAAATCTAACAGCACACCTAACAGGAATAGAAGCAGAACAGCAAAGACACCCCAAACCCAGCAGAAGAGAAATAATAAAGATCAGAGCATAAATAAACAATATAGAATCTAAAAAAACTGTAGAGCAGATCAATGAAACCAAGAGTTGTTTTTTTGAAAAAAATAAATAAAATTGATAAACCTCTAGTCAGGCTTCTCAAAAACAAAATGGAGATGACCCAAATAGACAAAATCATGAATGAAAATGTAATTATTACACCAATCCCTCAGAAATACAAGCAATTATCAGGGAATACTATGAAACATTATATGCTAACAAATTGGACAACCTGGAAGAAATGGACAAATTCCTAAGCACCCACCCACTTCCAAAACTGAAACAGGCAGAACTAGAAAACTTGAACAGACCCATAACCAACGAAGAAATTGAATCAGTTATCAAAAATCTCCCAACAAATAAGAGTCCAGTACCATATGGCTTCCCTGGTGAATTCTACCAATCATTTATTTTTTTATTTTTTTTTTATTTAAAAAAAAAATTTTTTTTTTCAACGTTTATTTATTTTTGGGACAGAGAGAGACAGAGCATGAACGGGGGAGGGGCAGACAGAGAGGGAGACACAGAATCGGAAGCAGGCTCCAGGCTCTGAGCCATCAGCCCAGAGCCTGACGCGGGGCTCGAACTCACGGACCGCGAGATCGTGACCTGGCTGAAGTCGGACGCTTAACCGACTGCGCCACCCAGGCGCCCCAATTCTACCAATCATTTAAAGCAGAGATAATACCTATCCTTCTCAAGCTGTTCCAATAAATAGAAAGGGAAGGAAAAGTTCCAGACTCATTCTATGAAGCCAGCATTACTCTGAGTCCCAAACCAGACAGAGTCCCAGCCAAAAAAGAGAACTACAGGCCAATATCCCTGATAAATATGGATGCAAAAATTCTCAATAAGATACTAGAAAATTGAATCCAACAGCATAAAAAAAGAATTATTCACCATGATCAAGTGGGATTCATTCCTGGGCTGCAGGGCTGGTTCAACATTCACAAATCAATCAATGTGATACATCACATAAATAAAAGAAAAGAACCATATGATTGTGTCAATCGATACAGAAAAAGCATTTGACAAAATTCAGCATTCTTTCTTAATAAAAACCCTAGAGAAAGTCAGGATAGAAGGAACATACTTAAACATCATCAAAGCCATTTATGAAAAGCCCACAGCTAATATCATCCCCAATGGAGAAAAACTGAGAGCTTTCCCCCTGAGATCAGGAACATGACAGGGATGTCCACCCTCACTGCTGTTGTTTAACATAGGGTTGGAAGTTCTAGCATCAGCAATCAGACAACAAAAGGAAATCAAAGGCATCAAAATTGGCAAAGATGAAGTCAAGCTTTCTCTTTTTGCAGATGATATTATACATGGAAAACCCGATAGACTCCACCAAAAGTCTGTTAGAACTGATACATGAATTCAGCAAATTCACAGGACACAAAATTAACGTACAGAAATCAGTTGCATTCTTATACACTAATAATAAAGCAATAGAAAGACAAATAAAGAAACTGATCCCATTCAAAATTGCACCAAGAATCATAAAATATCTAGGAATAAATCTAACCAAAGATGTAAAAGATCTGTATGCTGAAAACTATAGAAAGCTTATGAAGGAAATTGAAGAAGACACAAAGAAATGGAAAAACATTCCATGCTCATGGATTGGAAGAATAAATATTGTTAAAATGTCAATACTATCCAAAGCTATCTACACATTCAATGCAATCCCAATTGAAATTCCACCACCATTCTTCTCAAAGCTAGAACAAGAAATCCTAAAATTTGTATGGAATCACAAAAGACCCCGAATAGCCAAAGTAATATTGAAGAAGACCAAAGCAGGAGGCATCACAATTCCAGACTTTAGCCTCTACTACAAAGTTGTAATCATCAAGACAGCATGGTATTGGCACAAAAACAGACACATAGACCAATGGAATAGAATAGAGACTCCAGAATTGGACCCACAAAAGTATGGCCAACTAATTTTTGACAAAGCAGGAAAGAATATCCAATGGAAAAAAAGTCTCTTTAACAAATGGTGCTGGGAGAACTGGACAGCAACATTCAGAAGAATGAATCTAGACCACTTTCTTACACCATTCACAAAAATAAACTCAAAATGGATAAACGACCTGAACATGAGACAGGAAACCATCAAAACCCTAGAGGAGAAAGCAGGCAAAAACCTCTCTGTCCTCAGTCACAGCAATTTCTTACTTGACAAATCTCCAAAGGCAAGAGAATTAAAAGCAAAAAATGAACTATTGGGATCTCATGAAAATAAAAATCTTCTGCACTGCAAAGGAGACAATCAACAAAACTAAAAGGCAACCAACAGAATGGGAAAAGATATTTGCAAATGACATTTTAGACAAAGGACTAGTATCCAAAATCTATAAAGAACTCACCAAACTCCACAGCCAAAAAACAAATAATCCAGTGAAGAAATGAGCAGAAAACATGAATAGACACTACTCTAAAGAAGACATCCAGATGGCCAACAGGCACATGAAAAGATGCTCAATGTCACCCCTCATCAGGGAAATATAAGCCAAAACCACACTGAGATATCACCTCATGCCAGTCAGAGTGGCTAAAATGAACAAATCAGGAGACTATAGATGCTGAAGAGGATGTGGTGAAATAGGAACCCTCTTGCTTTGTTGGTGGGAATGCAAACTGGTGCAGCCACTCTGGAAAACAGTGTGGAGGTTCCTCAAAAAATTAAAAATAGATCTACCCTATGACCCAGAAATAGCCCTGCTAGGAATTTACCCAAGGGATATAGGAGTGCTGATGCACAGGGCCACTTGTACCCCAATGTTTATAGCAGCACTTTCAACAATAGCCAAATTATGGAAGGATCATAAATGTCCATCAACTGATGAATGGATAAAGAAATTGTGGTTTATATACGCAATGGAATACTACATGGCAATGAGAAAGAATGAAATATGGCCTTTTGTAGCAACGTGGGTGGAACTGGAGAGTGTTATGCTAAGTGAAATAAGTCATATAGAGAAAGACAGATACCATGTTTTCACTCTTATGTGGATCCTGAGAAACTTAACAGAAGACCATGGGGGAGGGGAAGGATAAAAAAAATTAGAGAGGGAGAAAGCCAAACCATAAGAGACTCTTAAAAACTAAGAATAAACTGAGGATTGATTGGGGGTGGGAGGGAGGGAAGGGTGGGTGGTGGGCATTGAGGAGGGCACCTGTTGGGATGAGCACTGGGTGTTGTATGGAAACCAATTTGACAATAAATTTCATATAAAAAAATGAAAAGGAAGCCACTTTCAGGCACATGCAACTTGGTTAGTTGAGCACAAAAGCTTTTAATTTCTATTACCCTAACTTCTGTGGTTATTGCAGAAAGCACCAACATTTGAGAGGCCCAGTAGACCCAGCACCATGGTTTTATGGGATGCAGGGCCAGGGTTGTCAAATTATAGTTTGAGGGCCAAATCTAACCTGCCATCTGATTTTGTGAATGAAGTTTTATTGAAACACAGTCGTGGGGCGCCTGGGTGGCGCAGTCGGTTAAGCGTCCGGCTTCAGCCAGGTCACGATCTTGCGGTCCGTGAGTTCGAGCCCCGCGTCAGGCTCTGGGCTGATGGCTCAGAGCCTGGAGCCTGTTTCCAATTCTGTGTCTCCCTCTCTCTCTCTGCCCCTCCCCCATTCATTCTCTGTCTCTCTCTGTCCCAAAAATAAATAAACGTTAAAAAAAAAATTAAAAAAAAAAAGAAACACAGTCGTGCTTATTCATTTCCATATTGTCTATGGATGCGTTCACATTGTGGCAGAACTGAGTAATTGCAACAGAGACTGTATGGCCCACAAAGCCTAAAATATTTACTATCTAGCTTTTGGTCAGAAAAAAGTGTATCACCCTCTAATGTAGAGGATCATAGATCCCTCCTGCTCCCTTCACACAGGTGTTCATATGCTACCAACCCCATTTCTGTGCACTCTAGCTCTCACAGAAGACCTGTAGTTAAACCAAAATAAGTGAACTGAGCCCAGGACTGAACTGAGAGCTACACATTCAGGATGAAGGTAAGGATGGGATAAAAAGCCCTCCATCTATCCAAGAAAGAGTCCGTATGGGTTATTAGTGGAAGTAATGATTCCAGGAGAAAGGAGAAAGAGTGACTCTTTGATCTTTCAAAGGCAATAGTCATCTCAATCAGAGACTTTCACAGCAAACCTGAGCACTTTCATCCATCTCCCAAATATGAAGCTTGATTTTGAAGCATCTGGCAGCTTTTAATCTTTTTGGCCTCTTAGAGTGGAGGCTAGAAAGTGGAAACCCTCCTTGCTAATGCTCTCCCATTTCCCAGAAGCAGATGAAAGTCAAATGATCATCAAGTTGTTGTTGTTTAATTCTGACTGTATATTCAATTTTGGGCTGGAAAATAAGAAGGACTCATAAAATATAGAATATACAGTACCCCCCCTGTAGGAGCCTGAAATCTGTATCAAACCAAGGTTTACACATTTGCAAGGGAGGAAACTTCAAGGTACATGAAAGTAGGGCCCATTCATTCATTCAGCAAACATACAATGGCTTTGAGAAGGAAAAGATGAAATATATGTATAAATGTACTCACATATTTACACATATATACACACATACATATACACTCTGTCCTCAAAGGAGTTACTAATCTAGTTTGGAGGTGAAAAATCATTAGACCAAATCATTATAGCACAGACTTTTTTTCAACATACAGGAGTAAATGACTATCCTAGAGGATTGGGAAGGATTTGCAGAAAATATATTGGAACTGTCTTACAGACATCTGGGAGGTTGCTGGGGAAGACAGAGTCCAGGCAGAGGGAAAATGACCACTACTGTCAAGATGCCCCCTTACTCATTCTGATGACCATGGACTTTGTGCGTAAGCAAGCCCAAGAATTATGGGGCTCACCAACTCTCAGGAATGTTTAGTGGCTTTATGATTTCCACTGGTGGAGAAACAGGGAAAGTAACACCCAAGGTCAGGCTCTAAATAGTTGACTTTGACAAAAATGTACACCGGTCACACCCTTGTTTGCACTGATAAGTCCTTTCCCAGAGATGCTTCAGAACCAACGTCTCTGCTATCTCTGTAACAATTCTCATCCTACCACAAGCAAAAAACAAACACAACAACAACAACAACAAATCAAATAACAGGGCAAACTGTCCAAAAATGCCAATTTAGCTCATTTTTCCCCCCAAGAGGTGTTTGTCTTCTCTGAGTTCGTCTCTCATCTTCTGTTCTGTGGTTTTCTTTTTTTTTTTTTTTTAATTAAAAAAAATTTTTTTTCAATGTTTATTTATTTTTTGGGGGGACAGAGAGAGACAGAGACAGAGCATGAACGGGGGAGGGGCAGAGAGAGAGGGAGACACAGAATTGGAAACAGGCTCCAGGCTCTGAGCCATCAGCCCAGAGCCTGATGCGGGGCTCGAACCCACGGACCACGAGATCGTGACCTGGCTGAAGTCGGACGCTTAACCGACTGCGCCACCCAGGCGCCCTGTTCTGTGGTTTTCAATGTGCCATCTTCAGATGAGCAGCATTGGCATCACCTGGGAACTTGTAAAAAATGCAGATTCTCAGGCCTTACTCCAGACCTCCTGAATCATAAGCTCTAGGGGTGGGGACCAACAATCTGTGTTTTAACAAACCCCAGAACCACTGGGCTAAATAGTTCTCGGTGCTAGAGAATATTGCTTGGGATCCTAGAGGGTCTGCTCCATTAAAAAAGAGGAGAAAGAAAAGACTTCTGGCTTCACTGCTACTACAAAGACAAAAGGGAATATAGGCATCACCATATGGTCTAATCTATTGAGTGGACACTACAGCGTGTTAGAAGACTGTGAAATAGTAGCAAAAAAGATAGAGAAGAAATTAACTGTCTACCCCAGCCAAGGAAACTAGATAAAAATACCTGTTCTTATTTTCAGATGAGAATAACCCACTTACTCCAGCAGAGAGCATTGGAAAGGTCCAGAAACTTGGACAAGCTAGAACTTTGTTTGGTTCAGTCCTACAGTAAAAGCGTGGAGACAGAAAAATTGGCCATGAATGTAGATTAGGATAAGATCTTGACAGGCTAAGTCTTTCTCCTGCTTTGGGGCTTTTAGCCCATAGACAACATAGAAATCCACTAAACTGGGGTAGAGACATTATGAGAGAGGAAGATGGAGGTTTCTCACTTAAAAATCTATTGTTCCAGGTGATGAAAACCCAAACCGAGGACTGCACAGAGGGATGGAAAACAGGAGTCCAATTACAGAGAACTCTCAGGAAGAACTTTTAGGACATGGGACTAGACTGGATGCAGAAGGTACAGGGAGGGGTTAGTAAAGGTTTCTCTGATTTCTTGCTTGCGTGTGGGACACGTAATGGACTCACTCATCAAGGTGTGTAATATAGAGGAGGAAGAGGGTTTAGAGGAGAAAAACAAGTTTTATTTTGAATAGATAATTCTTATGGAGCATGTGTAAAATTCACATACAGGTATTGAACTCCATTTAACTTCTGCCCTGTAAGGGCAGAATGCATGCAGGAAACTCACGCTGTGGTTCAATTTTTACCAAGCACATTACAGCCCCATGTGTTACACGGGCATCTACCAATCTATAAAATGGAACAGGAAAATTTAATGATCAGGAGAGGTGCCATTTCAATCTGAGTCTGTATATGCAATCAGGTTTGATTTGAAATGGATTTCTACTGGAAAATATTTTACATTTCATAAGATTTATTTGGGAGATTATTTTCTAAGTGATATTCCTAACTGGCTTTTCATATCTCGGCTGGCTTAGGTTGGAAATTAAGCCAATTTAGAACAAATCCATCATGCTATCTGACATCTCAGGGTTACAAAGGATAAGAATTAGAAGATACAGTCAGTTATCTGACAGAATGTGATGTGAATGTCATGCAAATTAACAAAGAATCCCTTTGCCAAGTTTTAATCAATAGTGGTGAATTGAAAAGAAGGTACCAGCTCTGATAATAATGCCATTTCCTTAATCTCTTCTTACACAATCGACTCTACTTGTCTCCTCAAACTACTTAAAAAAAAAAAAACACCTTAATTCCTGATATTCTTAGTCTCTTCTATTTTTACTCTAAGGAAGCTGAAGGAAAGGTGTCCATTGGTTTAACACTTTTGAGAAATGGCCCAGAGCCTAATTCAGACAGATGGAATGCATCTACAGGGGGCTGGGAGACTCACCTTCAGTCCCTAAGTTAGTTTTTCTTTCTTTCTTTCTTTCTTTCTTTCTTTCTTTCTTTCTTTCTTTCTTCCTTCCTTCCTTCCTTCCCTCCCTCCTTTCTTTCTATCTATCTATCTATCTATCTATCTTTTGTGGAGCCCGAAAAGTGACTTAGTAAAAAATGAGGCATATGTTGGTAGTGGGCCTCTCCAGGCAGTTACTTGTTCTATTTTATATTTGCATCCTGACTTGATTAGAAAGAGAGTATCTTCTAAAAGCATTCTGGCCACCCCGTGAATAATATCTGGTATGAAAGGTTCAAAGAGTAATTAGTGATGAGAATGTAAGTAAGCACAAGAGCAAGAGCAAGAGCTAGACGGTTTGCAGAGAAATCGTTTGCATTAAAAGAGCCTCAGAGCCATTGGTCTAATAGGACTGGATCAAAGTCTTTTGATGTTAACCTCTCAATGAACCAAAAGCTGCTGAGGGTAGAAGTGAAGAAAAAAAAAATAGCCAGCTTTGTTTTCTGGGAAAAATTAGAAATACGTACTAGTGTCTAATTGAATCCTCCAGATAAAGAAACATTTGGCTGCAAACGTAATTACTTGGGTAAGAGTGTTAGAGTAAAGGGACATCAGATCTTTAATGAGATGACCAAATACCTCTAAATATTGCATTAGAACAACAGAGGGGTTAGGGAAAAAAATAAATAGAAAGTTCATTGTCTTGAACTGGAAGGTGAATGGTCCTGTAGGTCAGGGAGAGAAAGGGCCAAAAGTGGATCCCTTTATAATTCAGTCTTTTGTATTTGAACCCCTGTCCTGGTACAACAAGGGGCTGGGGAAGGCAAGAGTAAGGCAAAGTGTGTGTGTGTGTGTGTGTGTGTGTGTGTGTGTGTGTGTGTACGTGAAAAACGGATGGAATGTCTGCTTTCCTGGGGGTTTGAGTAAAGCTCTATTCTTATACAGCAAGGGGACAGTGTGAAATGAACAGCTGACACTGGATAAAAACATTTTATCTTAACAACTCATGTAACGATCTTATCAACAAAGCGAGCCACTTCAGCAACCAAACTGTGTGCCTGGAAAGTTGACCATAATTTCTGCATACTCACCCATTGGGCATGGCCCAGCACTGGGCAGTAATGAAGAGTGAACAGCACAAGGTGCATGACCTTTAGATTGATTGGCAGGTAGCCTCCACTTCACCAGCCACATCACTCCTGCCCTAGCCAACCAATGGTTACCCGTCAAGTAAGAATAACAGGTAGTTGATATCATGGTCCAGAGACTGGCAGGCTATGGCTATGATCACAGAGACAGAGACTCCAGGCTCTACCTTTGCCCTCAGCCCTTTAAATCAGGCATTGAATGATGGAAGAACAGCATGGAACTCTTTTTGTGTCTGGCGTCCATGAAATATAGCCAGATCAACACTAAACAATCCTGCACACCTAGAAAACTGATTTTAGGATTAACACAACAATCTGCACAACCTGAACCACAGAACTTGGCAGGTACATGGCACATGGAGAGGTGAACTGGGGGAGAGAGAAACCATGGAGGACAGGGAGCTGTTTTTGCTTGTGGAGAGAGGACAGAGATGTGGGGGAGAGTATGGGAAAAGCACCCTCCCCCAAGAAGCTGGAGAGAAAGTGGAAAAGTGGAAACAGCCACAGGGATTGAATTAAAAGGGAGAGAGGAGAAAGAAGAGGGTTTAAATTCCACTAATACTCTATAAACAGGGGGAGTGCAGAGTCTGAAACTTCACAGCTCGATACCTGGCAGTGCTCTGGTGGGAAGGGTGAATCCCCAGGAGCAGAGTGCAGTCCTGGCAGTCCTTGGGCCACACAGGGAGAGGCAGTTCCTCTGCTGGGAGGACATTTGGTAGAGGCTGTGTGGCACCCCCACAGGCAAAGGTGCCAATGGGCCCTGGAGAACAACCACATTTGCTGATGTTAGGGTGAGGATGTTAACAGTGAAGCCTGGCACCAGATAGATGTGTGTTGTGATTTGTCATAATCCCTGAAAAGTTGCTGCTACATGGTCACATGACGTTTTTCTGGGGTGGGCTGGCACCTAGCCACAGTCCCTAGGCATCAGCAGCAGCATGGTCTCACAAATGTTCCTGGGTGCAGACAGCACCTGGCCATTGCTCAGTGAGATCCTCCCCAGAAGGTCTGAGCAGGTGAAAGCTGCAGTCCCTCAGAAGTGAGGGGTTGGGAAACATAGCCGCATCTGAGATAAAACTCAGGAGGGGGGTGCCACCTGGCAACCTGACGGCTTGGTCACAGACAGTATAAAAGTGGGGAGTAGACAGAAGTCAGAGACAAAGGACAGTACACGATTGCTGATTGGAGAGAACAGAGTTTCAATAGTAGAGACTGGGTAGCTGGGTGATGCCATTTTCACCCCTGCCGCACATGCACATACACACCTACAAGTGTCACAACAATCCATCCCAGTAAGCTAAGCAGCACCATCTAGTGGAGAATAGAGCCGCTACACTAAGCCCCGCCCAACTGGGCCAACCTCGCTCTTCAGGAACACATAAGTCTCTCCATCTAATTAGTTTACAGACTATAAAGTGCTTCATAGTTTGACTTCTAAGGGGAAACAATGTAATTTCAATCATATTTCAGTCTGTTTACCAGTCCATCTATTCAATCTTTTTTCTTTTCTTTTTCTTGAATACAGAAAGAGAAAATTTTATTTTTATTTTCAATTTTTATTAAGAATATTTTTCTTTAATTTTTTTCTACTATATTTTTTCACTTTTTGTAAATTCTTCAAATTTTATTTTACTTCCATGATTTCATTTTATTCATGATTATTCCATGATTTCAATTTCATTGAATTCATTTTTTCAAATTTCCAAATGTTTCCTCCTCCTCCTCCTCCTCCTCCTCCTCCTCCTCCTCCTCCTTCTCCTCCTCCTCAATCTTCTTCTTCCTTATGTTTCCCTTCTTTTTCTCTAATCTATCAAGCTCCTTTCAACAACCAGACCAAATTATACCTAGGATCTAGCATCATTTATTTGATATTTTGTGTGTTGTTTTTAATTTTTAAATTTTAATTTTTTTACTTTATTAATTCCTTTTCTTCCATCACAATGATGAAGTAATTCACTCCAAAAGAAAGCGCAAGAAGAAACAACAGACAGGAACTTAATCAACATAGATATAAACAAGATGTCTGAACCAGAATTTAGAATCATGATAATAAGAATACTAGCTGGGGTTTAAAATAGATTAGAATCCCTTTCTGTGGAGACACAAGAAGTAAAATCTAGTCAGGATTAAATAAAAAATGCTATTACTGAGCTGCAATCTTGAATCAATGCCACGGTGGCAAGGATGGATGAGGCAGAGAAGTGAATCAGCGATATAGAGGACAAAATTATGAAGAATAATGAAACAGAAAAAAGAAGGAGACTAAGTCAAAAGAGCATGATTTAAGAAATTAGAGAAATCAGTGACTCTTTAAAAAGGAACAACATCACAATAATAGGGGTCCCAGAAGATGAAGAGAGAGAAAAGGGGGTAGAGGGTCATGTGAGCAAATCATAGCAGAAAATTTTCCTAACCTGGGGAAATATTTAGACATCAAAATCCAGGAAGCACAGAGGACTCCCATTAGATTCAACAAAAACCTACCATCAACAAGGCATATCATAGTCAAATTCACAAAATACTCAAGTAAGGAAAGAATCATGAAAGCAACAAGGGAAAAAAAGTCCTTAACCTACAAGGGAAGACAGATCAGGTTTGCAGCAGACCTATACACAGAAACTTGGCAGGCCAGAAAGGAGTGACAGCATATATTCAACAGGTTGAATCAGAAAAATATGCAGCCAAGAATTCTTTATCCATCAAGGTTGTCACTCATAATAGAAGCAGATTTAAAGTTTCCCAGACAAATGAAAATTAAAGGAGTTTGTGACCACTAAACCAGCTCCACAAGAAATTTTAATGGGGATTCTCCGAGGGAAGAAAAGACAAAAAAACAAACAAACAAAAAAAAAAAACAAATGCAACAAAGACTAGAAAGAACCAGAGAACACCACCAGAAACTCTAACTCTACAGGCAACACAATGGCAATAAATTCATATCTTTCAGTATTCACTCTAAACATCAATGGACTAAATGCTCCAATCAAAAGACATACAGTAACAGAATGGATAAGAAAACAAGATCCATCTATATGCTGTTTATAAGAGACCCACTTTAGATCTAAAGATACTTTCAGATTGAAAGTAAGGGGATGGAGAACCATCTATCATGCTAATGGTCAACAAAAAAAAGCCAGAGTAGCTATACTTATATCAGACAATCTAGACTTTAAAGACTGTAACAAGAGATAAAGAAGGGCATTATATCATAATTAAAGGGTCCATCCACCAAGAAGACCTAACAGTTGTAAACATTTATGCTCCAAATGTGAGAAAACCCAAATATATAAATCAATTAATCATAACATAAAGAAACTCATTGATAATAATATCATAATAGTAGGGGACTTCAACACCCCACTTACAACAATGGACAGATCATCTAAACAGGAAACAATGGCTTTGAATGACACACCAGACCAGATGAACTTAACAGATATATTCAGAACATTTTATCATAAAGCAGCAGAATATACATTCTTCTCCAGTGCACATGGAACATTCTCCAGAATAGAACACATACTGGGACACAAAATAGCCCTCAACAAGTTCAAAAAGATTGAGATCATCCATGCATATTTTCAGACCACAACACTATGAAATCAACCACAAGAAAAAATTTGGAAAGGCAACAAATACTTGGAGACTAAAGAACATCCTACTAAAGAATGAATGGGCTAACCAAGAAGGTAAAGAGGAAATTAAAAAGTTCATGGAAGCCAATGAAAATGATAACACCACAACCCAAAACGTGTGGGATGCAGGAAGGCGGTCATAAAAGGAAAGTATATAGCAATCCAGGCCTTCCTAAAGAAGGAAGAAAGATCTTAGATACTCAACCTAACCTTATGGCTTAAAGAACTGGAAAAAGAATGGCAAATAAAACCCAAAACCAGGAGGGGACAGGAAATAGTAAAGATTATAGCGGAAATCAATGCTATCAAAACCAAAAAAACAGTAGAACAGATCAATGAAACCAGAAGTTGGTTCTTTGAAACAATTAACAAAATTGATAAATCACTAACCAGTTTGATCAAAAAGAAAAAGGAAAAGACCCAAATAAATAAAATCAAGAAAGAAGACAGATCACAACCAACACAGCAGAAATACAAACAATAATAAGAGAATATTACCAGCAATTATACACCTATAAAATGGGCAATCTGGAAGAAATGGAAAAATTTCTACAAACATATACACTACCAAAACTGAAACAGGAAGAAATAGAAAATTTGAAGAGACGCATAACCAGTAAAGAAATTGAATTAGTAATCAAAAATCTGCCAAAACACAAGAGTCTAGAGCCAGATGGCTTTCCAGGGGAATTCTACCAAACATTTAAGAAAGAGTTAATACCTACTCTCTTGAAACTGTTCCAAAAAATAGAAATGGAAGAAAACTTCCCAACTTTTTCTATGAAGCCAGCATTACCTTGATTCCAAAACCAGACAGAGACCCCACTAAAAAGGAGAACTATAGACCAATTTCCCTGATGAACATGGATGTAAAAATCCTCAACAAGATATTAGCCAACTGGATCCAACAATACGTTAAAAACATTATTCACCACGACCAACTGGGATTTATACCTGGGATGCAAGGCTGGTTCAATATCAACAAAACAATCAATGTGACTCATCACATCAATAAAATAAAGGACAAGAACCACATGATCCTCTCAATAGATGCAGAGAAAGTATATGACAAAACACAGCATTTTTTCTTGATAAAAACCCTCAGGAAAGTAGGGATAAAAGGATCATACCTTGAGATCATAAAAGCTGTATATGAACGACCCAACACTAGTATCATCCTCAATAGAGAAAAACTGAGAGCTTTCCCGCTAAGGTCAGGAACAAGACAAGGATGTCCACTCTTGTGACTGTTATTCAATACAGTATTGGAAGTCTTAGCCTCAGCAATCAGACAACACAAAGAAATAAAAGGCATCCAAACTGGCCACTCTTCACAGATAACATGATACTCTACATGGAAAATCCAAGATTCCACCAAAAAACTGCTAGCACTGATCCATGAATTCAACAAAGGGGCAGGATATAAAATCAATGCACAGAAATCAGTTGCATTCCAATACACCAATAATGAAGCAACAGAAAGAGAAATCAAGGAATTGGTCCCATTTACAATTGCACCAAAACCCATAAAATACCTAGGAATAAATCTAACCAAAGAGATGAAAAATCTATACACTGAAAACTAGAGAAAGCTTATGAAAGAAATTGAAGAAGACACACACACAAAAATGGAAAAATATTCCATGCTCCTGGATAGAAAGAACAAATATTTTTAAAATGTCAACACTACCCAAAGCAATCTACATATTCAATGAAATCCCTATCAAAATAGCACCAGAATTCTTCACAGAGCTAGAACAAATAATTCTAAAATTTGTATGGAACCAGAAAAGACCCCAAATAGGCTAAGCAATCTTGAAAAAGAAAACCAAAGCTGGAGACATCACAATCCCAGACTTCAAGCTGTATTACAAAGCTGTAATCATCAAGACAGCATGGTACCAGCACAAAAACAGACACTCAGATCAATAGAACAGAATAGAGAACCCAGAAATGGACCCACAAGTGTATGGCCAACTAATCTTTGACAAAGCAGGAAAGAATATCCAATGGAATAAAGACAATCTCTTCAGCAAGTGGTGCTGGGAAAACTGGACAGTGACATGTAAAAAAATGAACCTGGACCACTTTCTTACACCATACACAAAAATAAACTCAAAATGATGAAAGACCTCAATGTAAGACAGGAAGCCATCAAAATCCTTGAGGAGAAAGCAGGCAAACACCTCTTTACCTTGGCCGGAGCAACTTCTTACTCAACACATCTCTAGAGGCAAAGGAAACAAAAGCAAAAATGAACTATTGGGGCCTCATGAAAATAAAAAGCTTCTGCACAGCAAAGGAAACAATCAGCAAAACTAAAAGGCAACTGACAGAATGGGAGAAGATATTTACAAACGACATATCAGATAAAGGGTTAGTATCCAAAATCTTTAAAGAACTTATCAGACTCAACACCCAAAAAGCAAATAATCCAGTGAAGAAATGGGCAAGAGACATGAATAGACACTTCTCCAAAGAAGACATCCAGATGGCCAACCGACACATGAAAAAACGCTCAACATCACTCATCAGCAGAGAAATACAAATTAAACCCACAATGAGATGCCACCTCACACCTGTCAGAATGGCTAACATTAACACCTCAGGCAACAACAGATGTTGGTGAGGATGATCAGAGAATGAAGACCTCTTTTGCACTGCTGGTGGGAATGCAAACTGGGGCAGCCACTCTGGAAAACAGTATGGAGGTTCCTCAAAAAATCAAAAATAGAACTACCCTACAACCCAGCAATTTCAGTCCTAGGTATTTATCCAAGGAATACACCTATGCTGTTTTGAAGGGGTACCTGCACCCCAATGTTTATAGCAGCACTATCAACAATAGCCAAAGTATGGAAAGAGTCCAAATGTCCACTGATGGATGAGTGGATAAAGAAGATGTGGTGTGTGTGTGTGTGTGTGTGTGTGTGTGTGTACACACACATACAATGTAGTATTACTCAGCAATCAACAAGAATGAAATATTGCCATTTGCAACTACGTGGATGGAACTAGAGGGTACTATGCTAAGGAAAATTAGTCAGAGAAAGACAAAAATCACATGACTTCACTCATATGAGGACTTTCAAATACTCTAGGACAACTCCCCAAGAGTGGGATTATGGAGTCATAGGGAATAAGCTTCTTTTTTTTTTTTTTTTTGGAATGTTTATTTTTTTTATCTTTGAGAAAGAGAGTGTGACAGGCTGCAAGCAAGGGAGGGAAAGAGAGAGAGGGAGACACAGAATTCAAAGCAGGCTCCAGGCTCTGAGCCATCAACACAGAGCCCAATGCAGGGTTTGAACCCATGAAGCGTAAAATCATGACCTGAGCCAAAGTTGGTGGTTTCACCAACTGAACCCAAATGTCCAACCATAGAGAGATAAGCTAGTAAATTAGAGGACATTAACTGGATTAACTATATTGCAAGCATTAAAAATTAAAGTCATGACTCTTAGTAGCAATGTGAAAAGGTACACCAAATTTCATATAGATCACAATTACTACTATCTAAAAATAAAGCCATTGTAGGAGTATGGCAAAGTTATGGAGGATGGCTAAAATGTCTCAAACGTATTTTAAAGTTTATCATTTGTTTTTACAATCAGTAAAATTGGATTATTAAAGGTTTAAAAATATATCGGAATCAGTTTTTTTAGCCCAGGGACAAAAAAAAAAATGAAGGGAGACGGCTGTCTTCAAGAAATTTTATCGAGGGGCCCAGCAAAATGTCTAAGTTGCAAGGCTGTCTTTCCAGTGTGTCTGGTTCACCAATTCAAGTGCTAATTTATAAGGCTTTGTAACTGGGAGAAGTATCTGCATCCTCCCCGGAATCTCAGCCACCAAGCTTTACAGACCCGAAGAAGGAGGTATTGATCAAAGCCAAAACTTGGGAGGAGATGAAACGTGAGCTGGCAAGAAGTCACACTTCCTGTTCTGAGTCCTCTTCAAACATTTGCATATTCATCTGCTCCTTGACTCTTCACAGGAAACTCAAGAGCATCACAAACTATGTTATCAGTATAGCTCAGAAAGGCTACGTTAACAGGCTGACAGTCATGTAGCTAAAGACTCAAATCCTAAACCAATGCAAAATTTATAGAAACAGTAAAACAACATGGGAAACTGTGTTTGGTATAGTGTTAACTGAAAAAAATACATACAAAATCATATTCACACTGTAATTACCGTGGAGTAAAAGCATTCAACTAATTTAGAAAGAAATGGGGAAAAAATTAAAACAGTTTTGGAAAAGTGGTGAAATGTTTCCTCTGCAACTTCCTTTATTATTATAATATTGTTTTTGCAATAAGGAGGCCCATGCTACTTTGATTGCACCACACTGCATGGTGTACCCTCACCTCTTGTAGGCTTAGAATGCCCTGACTTAAGCCATAATTATATTAAAAGTGAAACTGAATAAATAAATAATAATGATAATAATAAGAGCTGCTGAGAATTAACCATAATTGTCTTGATGATCAGAACAGCAATGAATTAAGAAGCCAGTAGTAATTGTAATGGCCATTGCAATAATGAGCTAGAAAATGAATATATGCAAATGGATTCACGAGGAAAGGGGCTATAATAGACAGTGACAGTTGAGGGTCTATGTGTGTGGAAATGGAAAATTACAAGAACACTGAGTCACCCAAGAAAGGATTCCAACAGAAGCACCAACCAGAGGGCATTCTCCCACACAGTCACTTGGCTGAACTACACAGGACCAGACCCAGCTAAGAAGAGCAATTAAGGATGCCCCACAGTGCCAGCTGATGTCTGGTTGCTTCAAGGATGCAGATAGTGGGGGTGGGCCTTTCTAAGTGGGGAGAAGACCGCAAAACTGCCCAATCACATCAGTGAGACTCTAATTGGACACTCCAATCTTATGAGGCATGTGTGCAAACTCTGAATTCCATGGAAGACAGACTCCAAACATAGAACTTTCCTAGCTTATTCCATCTACAGAAGTAACTCAGATGGAGCTTTTATCTCTAGACCTGCTGAGATGTCTGTTCAGAAAGTATACCTGCCAACTAATGGCCCTACAGGTAGTATGTGCTATAAGGAAGTGATATATGTGTGTGCCTCCACACTGATGGTGTCAGTTTTCAAGAACGGAGAGCTAGGAACCTGGGTTCAAGGCTACCACTTATTAGCTGTACTTATCAGACAAGTACGTACCTTCTTTGGCTTAGTTTTCTCACCTGTAGAAGGGGGATATAAATAGAACCTATATAATAGAATTGTAATGAGCACTAAATAAGATGATAAGACATGTCAAGCTCTTAGTACAGTGCTAATAAACCCTGAATGTTATTGTTAGTTATGACAATGTTCTTACAATAAGTAAGATTAAGTGATATAGGGATTGGTAAATCAAAATTTTATGTTTAACCAGAATTGTATACCTATTCTCCTACTGTCTTCCAACTCTCTTTCCTGAGATTCTGCCTTAGTAAATAATCTATCTTACTATATTTGAGGCAGATAACTGGAAGCCTGCCATAACTATTTGACTTGAAACATTGACAGTGAGGTCCTGTCTATCTTCAGCATAAATATGATTTGAAAGGACAGAAGGAAGAGATTTTAAGAGTAGACAAGGAATCTGGTAATGAGAGAGGCTGAGTGAAGTTCACTGTCTTGATATCTCTAGAGGATGGGTACCCTTCTATCTTGTATAGAAATAAATGATACTTATTAGAAGTATAGGTATTCAACAAATCTTTAGTAGCTATAAAACAATAATCATCACTAAATAAACATCTAAATAGAAGCCAGATAACAATAGCTAATATTTATTGAGGGCTTACTATGTACCAGGCATGATTCACAGCATTTTGTATTTATTATCTCATTGATGAGGCAATGCTATGAAGTAGGCATCTTTTTATCCCCATTTCATAGGTATGGAAAATCAAGGCAGAGAGACTAATTTTTTGAAAGTTAGGATGATGGAGATGGAATTCGAACCAGGTAGTCTGGCTAGCAAGCCACTCTAGGAGAGTGATCAAAAGACAGTTCAAACATATGGTTTCTAAATTGCAAAGACAACTCTACAAAAGCAGGTACTTCTTTCTCTATTTTACTCAGCTTTATAGAGGACGCTCAGTGGCATGGCATACCAGGGTTGGAGGGGAGAGATACCTATGAGAAGAGTTGGCCCTGTGGGGGGAGTATTTTATTACTGACATTGTTTAAAATTGTCAATGCTTAGTGAAAACAAAAAGCCGACTGACCTTCATTTGCTTTATTATTGCATTAAAATTTCTATAGGTAATACATCCCTTTATTACCAATACCTGGAGTGATCTGCTTCTTTTAACCACCCCCAACACTCCACATGCACTTGTTGTGTCACTGGCTCAGAGAAATTGAGTGGATAAGATCACACAGACCTTACATGCTTGACCCCAGATCTGAAGCTAGGCTAACCTAGTTTCAAAGCACATAATAGAAGCAGGGAGGTACTGCAATTGATTCTTCTCAATCCATTAATTCATTAGAATCACTTAGAGAACTTAAAAACTATACACTAATGCCCAAATCCATCCCACAGACTGATTTAATCAGAGTGCCCATGGGTGAAATATTTATTTGCATCAATATTTTATTTTATTTTTGCATCAATATTTCAAAGCTCTATATTTATTCTAAGGTACAACCAAAATTGAGACCTTTTATAAATTAGAATTTCAACCTAAAATTCACTTACTTAGCTATTAAAAAAATCTCTAGGTAAGGTTCCGATTTAGAGATAATTACACATTAAAAAAAGTTTGGAGGTGGGGCAACTGGATGGCTCAGTAAGTTAAGCATCTGACTTCGGCTCAAGTCATGATCTCATGGTTCGTGGGTTCAAGCCCCGCGTTGTGCTCTGTGCTGACAGCTCAGAGCCTGGAGCCTGCTTCTGATTCTCTGTCTCCCTCTCTCTCTGTTCCTCCCCTGCTCTTACTCTCTCTCTCTCTCTCTCTCTCAAACATAAATAAACATAAACAAAATTTAATGTTTATTTATGTTTGAGAGAGAGAGAGAGAGAGAGAGAGAGAGAGAGAGAGACAGACAGGGTGTGGGGCAGGGGGAAGGGTGGGAAGGTAGAGAGGGAGGCAGACAGAACCTGAAGCAGGCTCCAGGCTCTGAGCTGTCAGCACAGAGCACGATGTGGGGCTCAAACTCACGAACTGTGAGATGATCTGAGCCAAAGTTGGACACTTAACCGACTGAGCCACCCAGGCACCCCAAGATAATCACACATTTAATTACCCTCCAAACTGTGTCCCCAAATTCTGAGCCATGAGAGAGTTCCAGTCTAACCCAAGTTTGAGTATCTGGTAACAACGTGAGAGAGATTTGTGTCCCAAGTAGTCCGTCTTAGTGGAGTCTTCACAGACTCTCAAAAGTGAATATAAAATCCTGGCATATCAAATAGAAGCAGCAAAATACAGAACAGAGATTTCCTGGTTCCAAAGACAACCTAGTACTGACTGGTGTGTTTGCATACCAAAACAGTTTATTAGCAAGTACCAAAGCATTCTAATTGATGCTGGTGAGGCTATTTGCAGGCCTCTGAGACCAGAAAGTTCCCCTGGCCTCCCCCATATTCACTGCAGATGCTGCTGAGGCAGGCTGGATGTGAATATGACCTTTAATGACTAATTTAATTTGAACAAAGCAACTCCTGACCACCGATTGAGGCCACGAGAGCAGATGGCAAGCCTAGAGGATATCAATCTGAAGCCAGACTTCAGAGCCATCTAGAAAGTTTTGAAATCATGTATCTTAAATTTCTGGGCACCTCTTGGCCTGTCTGATTCAGAATCTCCAAAGATAAAGAGGTTTAAGTTTAAAAAGTTTCCACAAAGTGATACTGATGTGCCTGATTTGGTTCCGTGTTGTAGAGGCCTTGAGTCACGAAACAATTAGAAAAACATTAGATCCTCAGGCTCCAAAGAGCTCTCCCACATACTCACCCAAATACCTGAAGGATAGCCATGAAAGCGATACCTCTTCAGCTCAAGCATGAGCCGAGGATCCTCAAGTACAATCAAATGCAATGGGGGGGAGAGGGTTCTATATGGCGTCTTCAGACCCCAAAGTAGGTAAGGCTGAGGATGGGGCACATGCTTTACAATGGAGTCAGGAGGCCCCAGCAGACAAACAAGGACATTGGAGTTAGGCCAATCTGAATTCTATTCCTGCTTCTGCCACTTCAACAGTTGTGAATATTTGAACCATTAACTTAATCTCTCTCACTCTCAACATCTGCATCTGTAAACTGGATAATAAAAATACTTCCTTCATATGTTTATGCCAGTGATATATTTACCAGTCCTGGATGTTCTAGTTTCCAAATCCATTCCTCTGTCTTCCCATTGATCTATTCACTTTGCAGGCTGGCTCTGGCTGGATTGGCTAATAGGAGACCCCATGGAGCCTGGAGGGTGAGAGGAAAATGGAAGTCATGGAATTCTCTCCCTTTCTCTCTGACTTGGCGGCATCCCTATAGTGACTTCTCTGCCATGACCCTCAGTCCCAGCAGACAGGTCCACCGTGGTTCTAGCTCTTCCTGAGTAAACCCTATCTGACACCTGCAGTTACCCCCAATTCTTCTGTTGTCTCTCCATCCCAGGGATAGAGGTAACCCTCTGCTATAGCATATATGAGTTCCCTCATATCCCAAAAGTCCTTGTCAGCTCTTTTACCACCTGTGTAACCAATTTCCTAGCTTATATTCTCTCTTTCCTTTTTTAAACATTTTTTTAAGTTTCTATTTTTTTAATGTTTATTTATATTTGAAAGAGAGAGACAGAGAGAGAGAGAGAGAGAGAGAGAGAGAGAGAGAGAGAGACAGAGCATGCATGGGGGAGGGACAGAGAAAGAGGGAGACAGAATCCAAAGCAGGCTTCAGGCTCTGAGCTGTCAACACAGAGCCCAACGTGAGGCTCAAACTCATGAGTCATGAGATCATGACCTGAGCCGAAGTCGGATGCTCAACTGACTGAGCCACCCAGGTGCCCCTATATTCCCTCTCTTTTAAATAGTTAAGTGGTTCCTTGCCATCTCCTCCCCATTAGATCTTTAAATTATGATATTCCAACTATATTTGTACTACATTGGTACTATTTATGCTCAATAAATTGGAACTATTATAATTAAGTATATTACAATAAGCCACTGCTATTCCCCAGACACCACCTGCCCTTGTCCTTAGTATGACTGCTCAGGGACATGGTGGCTGACTGCAGCCAAATCTGTTCAAGAAGTTCTCCTAAGCTTGAAATAATAATAATAGTCCACATTTATATAGTGCTTCCTCTGTACCAGGCATGGTTCTAATTGCTTTATTTAAATTAACTCACTTAATCTTCACAACAGCCTTAGGAGTTGGACACCATTACTATTGGAAATAAGACAAAAGGAAAAAAAAAAAGTTAAGTGACTTACCCAAGTTCATAGAGCTAGTAGGTGGTAAAGCTAAGGTTCAACCCCGGGCAGTCTGGCACAAGAAGCTGTTCTCGCTAAGTGCAATTGTACATCTCCTCTCAAGATCACTGCCTTGGAATTGGGGAAACAATGCATTTTCATTCTCAAAGGCCATTACCACTCAACTCTGAAGGTTCCCATGTGAAGGGGTTCTATGTCCTAGATTCAGACGTACGCAACAAAACACTATGCTTCTTGATCGAGCATCCCTACTCATCTTGGCCCGGAGGAAGTTCTGGCATCTAGCCCTGAGGCTGCCTGGCACCCACTGCCTTTTTCAACATTAATAGACACCTCTAGTGGAGTCTGACCATGCAGGAATCCATAAGTCATTAACTGGAGCTATATTAAGCCCATAAAAATCAATTGCTGACATTCCAATGGCCTTCTTATAAATTAGTTTATCAGATGGTTTTACTCATTCAGTAATTAACTGAAGGCAAAAGGGAACTAACACTTATTGAGTGTTTACTCTGTGTCCAGCCATCTGCCAGGAGTTCTATGTATGACATTTCATTTCTTTTTCACCCTCCTAGCAACCCTTTGAAAGTCAAGTGTGATCCCCACTTCACAGATAAGAAAACTGAGCCCAGAAAGATTGAGTGAGCTGATGAGTGCCAGAGCTGCGGACTAAACATGGGCCCTGTAAAGCTAATAACACTTTTCCACCAAATAACGCTGTTGAGGGTGGAGCTACTCTGTACCTAGTGCCATAACAGCTGCTTTTCTGCATTATCTCATTTAATTAAGTCCATTTTACTAAAGAAAGAAAATAGATCATTAGACACTAAGAGCATAGATATTGTGCCTGTGCCTGAGACACAAAAGACAGAAAAAGAATGGGGTGCCTGGGTGGTTCTGTCAGTTAAATGTCCAACTCTTGGTTTTCGGCTCAGGTTGTGATCTCACAATTCATGGATCGAACCCCGCATCAGGCTTCATGTTGACAGCACGGAGCCTGCTTAGGATTCTTGCTCTCTCTCTCTCTCTCTCTCTCTCTCTCTGCCCCTTCTCCACCTGTGCACTCTCTCTCTCTTTCTTAATATAAATAAACTTAGAAAAAAAAGAGAGCAGGAAATTGTTTAAAAGGATGTCCCCACCCCTCATCCTGGTTGGTTCCAAACCACACACATACACTATCTCCCCAATCTAACTTCATTTGGTCTTTTATTTGCAGATGAAGAAAGAGACCATTTCCATATGGGGAAGAATTCCAGAGTTTCTGATTGGCTGAAAATGAAGAAAATCTCTCGACATGATAGGAGAAAGTAACAGAATGGGGCAAGGGTAGAGACATTAGGTTGATTAAAGGAAGCAATGTCCTACAGACTCAAAGCCCCTTTCAGGGACAGAGCCAGAGGGGAAAATCAATATAAAGTATATCTGTACTCTGGTTTTAAATATTTCTTCCTAATCCAATCCTCTGTTTTCAGGGAATCATTGCTGCTACTCCCCAAGGGACTTCTCTCAACCAGTCTCTGCCTGCCAGCTTCTTAGAGAAACCCATGCTTGAGTCTACAGTGCGGTCTTCCAATTTCTTCACTAGTATATTCTTCTAAAAGTTTTTGGGAAAATATGTACTTTACAAAAATGCCTATTGTGTTTTATTTTAAGGTTAAATAGATGTATAAAAAACATAATTTCAAGCATATCATGTATGTTTTCCTAGCATATCAGATATGCTTTTATTAAATATTTGAGTAATTGTAGATCAGATACAATATAATGCAGAGATTCGATGTGCTTCCTACACAGTGCTCCAAATGGTAACATGTTGAAAAACTATAGTATAATATCACAACCAGGATACTGACTTTGATACAGTCAAGATTCAGAATGTTTTTATAGCACAAGGATATCTATGTTGCCTTCTTATAGGTATACACGTTAGTTTTCTAGAGCCAATATATATGTATATATGTGTACATACACATATATATATTTATGTGTAGCATAAACAACAGAAATCTATTGTCTCACAATTCTGGAGGCTAGAAGTCCAAGATCAAGGTATTGACAGATTTGGTTTCTTCTGAGGGGTGCAAGGGAGAACTTATTCCATCCCTCTATTCAGGCTTCTGGTGATTTGCTGACAATCTTTGGGGTGCTTTAACTTGGCATTCTCTGCTTTTATCTTCCGATAGTGTTCTCCGTGTCTGTGTGTCTGTGTGTCTATCTCCAAATTTTCCAGTTTTTATAAGGAATTCCATCATATTGAATCAGGGACCCACCCTACCCCAGCTTAACCCCATTTTAACTAATTATATCTGCAACAACTCTATTTCTAATTAAGGTCACACTCTGAGGCACGAGGAGTTGGGACTTGAACATAATAACTTGTGGGGCACACAATTCAACCCTTAATACCCCTCCCCAACCCTCAACGTCTAGCAACCACTAATCTGTTCTCCATTTCTATAACATCATTTCAAGAATGTTATGTAAATGGAACCCTACACTATGTAACTTTTGAGGGTTAGCTCTTTTTACTTAGAGTATTTCTTTGGAGATTTATCCAAGAATGAGTATATTAGTCATTCATTCCTTTCTATTGCTGATCAGTATGTTCAGAATATTGTTCAGGCACTGTATGGATATACCACAGTTTGTTTAATCTTTCACCCATCAAAGGACATCTGGGTTTATTCCAGTTTGGAGCTATTACAGAAGAAGCTGTCATGAACATTCAAGTACAGGTTTTTGTATGAACATAAGTTTTCATTTCTCTAGTTGATTTCTGCTCCTCTCTTTATTATTTACTCATTTTGTAATCTTTTTTTTTTTAATTTTGGGATAGGGACTTAATTATTGATTTGAGACCTTTCCTCATTCCTAATGTAACATTTAGCACTACAAATTTTCCTCTCAGCATTGATATAGCTGCACCCCACAAATTGTGGTATATCATGTTTTTGCTTTCATTCAGTTCTGTTTTTGTTTTTTAACTTCCCTTGAGACTTCCTCTTTGACTCTGCATTATTTAGAAGATGTTGTTTAACTTCCAGGAATTCAGAGGTTTCTTGTTGTCTGTTATTCATTTCTAATTTGATTCTATTATGATCAAAGAGTACCCTGTGTATGCTTTCAATTATTTTAAGTTTGCCAATATTCATTTTACGGCTTAAGATAAGGTTCTTGGTGAATATGTCATGGGTATTTGGGAGAAAAAGTTTATTCTGCTATTGTTCGGTGAAGTATTCTATATGTTACCTAAATACTGTTGATTGATTGTGTTGTTCATCTTGCATATCCTTATTGATTTTCTATTAGTTGCTAATCCCATCCAACTGATTTTATCAGTTACTCAAAGGGTGTATTGATGTGCCCACTGTAATTGTGGATTTGCTTATTTCTCTTTTTAGCTGTATCAGTGTTTGTTTAAAGTATTTTGAGGCAATGTTGCATCGTGAATACGTATTTAGGACTGTAATGGCTTCCTGGCAATTGATCCTTTTGTCACATTATGTCCCTCTTTGTCTCTAGTAATTTTCTTTGCTCTAAGGTCTACTTTATCAGATATTGATATGGATAATCCTGCTCTTTTGATTAATGTTTGCATATCTTTTTCCATGATTCTACTTTCAGTCTACTTATATTATTGAATTGAAGTTTCTTGTAAGCAGCTTATACTTGAGCCATAATTTTCAAATCAATTCTGCTAGTGTCTGCCTTTGGATTGGTATATTTTGACCATTTCCATGAAATGTAATTATGGATATCTTAGTGCCTAAGTCTGCCATTTTTTATTGTTGTATTTTCTATTTGTTGTCTCTAACCTTAATTTCTTTCTCTTTTCTTGTCTTCCTTTGGAATACTTGAACATATTTTAGGATTCAATCTTTTTAATAATATTTTTAAATATGTCTCCTTGCAAAATTTTATTTAGTGGTTGCTCTGGGCATTGCAAATATACATATGTGACTCATAATGGTCCACTGGTATCAACATCTGACCATTCTGGGTAATATGGAAAACTCAATCCCATTTAAAGGCTTTTAGCTTCTTCATTATCAAATATTGTCTTGAGTATCAGATCGTGTTGTAATCTTTGTTTCAATCATCAAATAGGGTTTATGAAACTCAGGAGGAAAGGATAATCCGTTGTTTGTACTCATATTTCTCTCCTTTCCATGATCTCTTCCTCCTTCCTAATGCTCCAAGATTTCCTCTTTTATCACTTTGTTTGAAGAAGTTGCTTTAGCCAAACATAATGGTAGGTCTGTTAATGACAATTTTTTTTTTAGTTTGCCTTCATCTGAGAATGTTTGTCCCCTTCATTTCTGAAGGATAATTTAGCCAGATAAAGAATTCATGGTTTAGGAGGAGTTGCGGCAAGATGGCGGCTTAGGAGGACGCTGGGCTCACCGCACGTCCTGCTGATCACTTAGATTCCATCTACACCTGCCTAAATAACCCAGAAAACCACCAGAGGATTAGCAGAACGGAGTCGCTGGAGCGAAACGCAGACGAGAGGCCCACGGAAGAGGGTAGAAAGGCGGTGCGCACTCCACGGACTGGCGGGAGGGAGCCGGGGGGAGGGGCGGCTGCCGGCCAAGCAGAGCCCCCAAGTCTGGCTTGCAAAAGCGGAGGGGCCGGGCGGACTGTGTTCCCACAGCAAGCGCGACTTAGCATCTGGGAGGTCATAAGTTAACAGCTCTGCTCGGAAAGCGGGAAGGCTGGAGGACAAAGGGAGGGAGAGCTGCTGAGCCCCCTGACAACAGAGCTCAGTTTGGTGGGGAACAAAGGCGCTCGCCAGCGCCATCTCCCCCGCCCATCCCCCAGCCGAAATCCCAAAGGGAACCGGTTCCTGCCAGGGAACTTGCTCGCTCCGCGCAAACACCCAACTCTGCGCTTCTGTGGAGCCAAACCTCCGGCAGCGGATCTGACTCCCTCCCGCTGCCACAGGGCCCCTCCTGAAGTGGATCACCTAAGGAGAAGCGGCTAAGCCTGCCCCTCCTGCCCCCGAGCACCTTGCCTACCCACCCCAGCTAATACGCCAGATCCCCAGCATCACAAGCCTGGCAGGGTGCAAGTAGCCCAGACGAGCCACACCACCCCACAGTGAATCCCGCCCCTAGGAGAGGGGAAGAGAAGGCACACACCAGTCTGACTGTGGCCCCAGCGGTGGGCTGGGGGCAGACATCAGGTCTGACTGCGGCCCCGCCCACCAACTCCAGTTATACACCACAGCACAGGGGAAGTGCCCTGCAGGTCCTCACCACGCCAGGGACTATCCAAAATGACCAAGCGGAAGAACTCCCCTCAGAAGAATCTCCAGGAAATAACAACAGCTAATGAGCTGATCAAAAAGGATTTAAATAATATAACAGAAAGTGAATTTAGAATAATAGTCATAAAATTAATCGCTGGGCTTGAAAACAGTATACAGGACAGCAGAGAATCTCTCGCAACAGAGATCAAGGGACTAAGGAACAGTCACGAGGAGCTGAAAAACGCTTTAAACGAAATGCATAACAAAATGGAAACCACCACAGCTCGGCTTGAAGAGGCAGAGGAGAGAATAGGTGAACTAGAAGATAAAGTTATGGAAAAAGAGGAAGCTGAGAAAAAGAGAGATAAAAAAATCCAGGAGTATGAGGGGAAAATTAGAGAATTAAGTGATACACTAAAAAGAAATAATATACGCATAATTGGTATCCCAGAGGAGGAAGAGAGAGGGAAAGGTGCTGAAGGGGTACTTGAAGAAATCATAGCTGAGAACTTCCCTGAACTGGGGAAGGAAAAAGGCATTGAAATCCAAGAGGCACAGAGAACTCCCTTCAGACGTAACTTGAACCGATCTTCTGCACGACATATCATAGTGAAACTGGCAAAATACAAGGATAAAGAGAAAATTCTGAAAGCAGCAAGGGGTAAACGTGCCCTCACATATAAAGGGAGACCTATAAGACTCGTGACTGATCTCTCTTTTGAAACTTGGCAGGCCAGAAAGAATTGGCACGAGATTTTCAGGGTGCCAGACAGAAAAAATATGCAGCCGAGAATCCTTTATCCAGCAAGTCTGTCATTTAGAATAGAAGGAGAGATAAAGGTCTTCCCAAACAAACAAAAACTGAAGGAATTTGTCACCACTAAACCAGCCCTACAAGAGATCCTAAGGGGGACCCTGTGAGACAAAGTCCCAGAGGCATCACTACAAGCATAAAACATACAGACATCACAATGACTCTAAACCCGTATCTTTCTATAATAACACTGAATGTAAATGGACTAAATGCGCCAACCAAAAGACATAGGGTATCAGAATGGATAAAAAAACAAGACCCATCTATTTGCTGTCTACAAGAGACTCATTTTAGACCTGAGGACACCTTTAGATTGAGAGTGAGGGGATGGAGAACTATTTATCATGCGACTGGAAGCCAAAAGAAAGCTGGAGTAGCCATACTTATATCAGACAAACTAGACTTTAAATTAAAGGCTGTAACAAGAGATGAAGAAGGACATTATATAATAGTTACAGGGTCTATCCATCAGGAAGAGCTAACAATTATAAATGTCTATGCGCCGAATACCGGAGCCCCCAAATATATAAAACAATTACTCATAAACATAAGCAACCTTATTGAGAAGAATGTGGTAATTGCAGGGGACTTTAATACACCACTTACAGAAATGGATAGATCATCTAGACACATGGTCAATAAAGAAACAAGGGCCCTGAATGAGACATTGGATCAGATGGACTTGACAGATATATTTAGAACTCTGCATCCCAAAGCAACAGAATATACTTTCTTCTCGAGTGCACATGGAACATTCTCCAAGATAGATCATATACTGGGCCACAAAACAGCCCTTCATAAGTTTACAAGAATTGAAATTATACCATGCTTACTTTCAGACCACAATGCTATGAAGCTTGAAATCAACCACAGAAAAAAGTCTGGAAAACCTCCAAAAGCATGGAGGTTAAAGAACACCCTACTAACGAATGAGTGGGTCAACCAGGCAATTAGAGAAGAAATTAAAAAATATATGGAAACAAACGAAAATGAAAATACAACAATCCGAACGCTTTGGGACGCAGCAAAGGCAGTCCTGAGAGGAAAATACATTGCAATCCAGGCCTATCTCAAGAAACAAGAAAAATCCCAAATACAAAATCTAACAGCACACCTAAAGGAACTAGAAGCAGAACAGCAAAGGCAGCCTAAGCCCAGCAGAAGAAGAGAAATAATAAAGATCAGAGCAGAAATAAACAATATAGAAACTAAAAAAACTGTAGAGCAGATCAACGAAACCAAGAGTTGGTTTTTTGAAAAAATAAACAAAATTGACAAACCTCTAGCCAGGCTTCTCAAAAAGAAAAGGGAGATGACCCAAATAGATAAAAGCATGAATGAAAATGGAATTATTACAACCAATCCCTCAGAGATACAAACAATTATCAGGGAATACTATGAAAACTTATATGCCAACAAATTGGACAACCTGGAAGAAATGAACAAATTCCTGAACACCCACACTCTTCCAAAACTCAATCAGGAGGAAATAGAAAGCTTGAACAGACCCATAACCAGCGAAGAAATTGAATCGGTTATCAAAAATCTCCCAACAAATAAGAGTCCAGGACCAGATGGCTTCCCAGGGGAGTTCTACCAGACGTTTAAAGCAGAGATAATACCTATCCTTCTCAAGCTATTCCAAGAAATAGAAAGGGAAGGAAAACTTCCAGACTCATTCTATGAAGCCAGTATTACTTTGATTCCTAAACCAGACAGAGACCCAGTAAAAAAAGAGAACTACAGGCCAATATCCCTGATGAATATGGATGCAAAAATTCTCAATAAGATACTAGCAAATCGAATTCAACGGCATATAAAAACAATTATTCACCATGATCAAGTGGGATTCATTCCTGGGATGCAGGGCTGGTTCAACATTCGCAAATCAATCAACGTGATACATCACATTAACAAAAAAAGAGAGAAGAACCATATGATCCTGTCAATCGATGCAGAAAAGGCCTTCGACAAAATCCAGCACCCTTTCTTAATAAAAACCCTTGAGAAATTCGGGATAGAAGGAACATACTTAAAGATCATAAAAGCCATTTATGAAAAGCCCACAGCTAACATCATCCTCAACGGGGAAAAACTGAGAGCTTTTTCCCTGAGATCAGGAACACGACAGGGATGCCCACTCTCACTGCTGCTGTTTAACATAGTGCTGGAAGTTCTAACATCAGCAATTAGACAACAAAAGGAAATCAAAGGCATCAAAATTGGCAAAGATGAAGTCAAGCTTTCGCTTTTTGCAGATGACATGATATTATACATGGAAAATCTGATAGACTCCACCAAAAGTCTGCTAGAACTGATACATGAATTCAGCAAAGTTGCAGGATACAAAATCAATGTACAGAAATCAGTTGCATTCTTATACACTAACAATGAAGCAACAGAAAGACAAATAAAGAAACTGATCCCATTCACAATTGCACCAAGAAGCATAAAATACCTAGGAATAAATCTAACCAAAGATGTAAAGGATCTGTATGCTGAAAACTATAGAAAGTTTATGAAGGAAATTGAAGAAGATTTAAAGAAATGGAAAGACATTCCCTGCTCATGGATTGGAAGAATAAATATTGTCAAAATGTCAATACTACCCAAAGCTATCTACACATTCAATGCAATCCCAATCAAAATTGCACCAGCATTCTTCTCGAAACTAGAACAAGCAATCCTAAAATTCATATGGAACCACAAAAGGCCCCGAATAGCCAAAGGAATTTTGAAGAAGAAGACCAAAGCAGGAGGCATCACAATCCCAGACTTTAGCCTCTACTACAAAGCTGTCATCATCAAGACAGCATGGTATTGGCACCAAAACAGACACACAGACCAATGGAATAGAATAGAAACCCCAGAACTAGACCCACAAACGTATGGCCAACTCATCTTTGACAAAGCAGGAAAGAACATCCAATGGAAAAAAGACAGCCTCTTTAACAAATGGTGCTGGGAGAACTGGACAGCAACATGCAGAAGGTTGAAACTAGACCACTTTCTCACACCATTCACAAAAATAAACTCAAAATGGATAAAGGACCTAAATGTGAGACAGGAAACCATCAAAACCTTAGAGGAGAAAGCAGGAAAAGACCTCTCTGACCTCAGCCGTAGCAATCTCTTACTCGACACATCCCCAAAGGCAAGGGAATTAAAAGCAAAAGTGAATTACTGGGACCTTATGAAGATAAAAAGCTTCTGCACAGCAAAGGAAACAACCAACAAAACTAAAAGGCAACCAACGGAATGGGAAAAGATATTCGCAAATGACATATCGGACAAAGGGCTAGTATCCAAAATCTATAAAGAGCTCACCAAACTCCACACCCAAAAAACAAATAACCCAGTGAAGAAATGGGCAGAAAACATGAATAGACACTTCTCTAAAGAAGACATCCGGATGGCCAACAGGCACATGAAAAGATGTTCAGCGTCGCTCCTTATCAGGGAAATACAAATCAAAACCACACTCAGGTATCACCTCACGCCAGTCAGAGTGGCCAAAATGAACAAATCAGGAGACTATAGATGCTGGAGAGGATGTGGAGAAACGGGAACCCTCTTGCACTGTTGGTGGGAATGCAAATTGGTGCAGCCGCTCTGGAAAGCAGTGTGGAGGTTCCTCAGAAAATTAAAAATAGACCTACCCTATGACCCAGCAACAGCACTGCTAGGAATTTATCCAAGGGATACAGGAGCACTGATGCATAGGGCCACTTGTACCCCAATGTTCATAGCAGCACTCTCAACAATAGCCAAATTATGGAAAGAGCCTAAATGTCCATCAACTGATGAATGGATAAAGAAATTGTGGTTTATATACACAATGGAATATTACATGGCAATGAGAAAAAATGAAATATGGCCTTTTGTAGCAACGTGGATGGAACTGGACAGTGTGATGCTAAGTGAAATAAGCCATACAGAGAAAGACAGATACCATATGGTTTCACTCTTATGTGGATCCTGAGAAACTTAACAGGAACCCATGGGGGAGGGGAAGAAAAAAAAAAAAGAGGTTAGAATGGGAGAGAGCCAAAGCATAAGAAACTGTTAAAAACTGAGAACAAACTGAGGTTTGATGGGGGGTGGGAGGGAGGAGAGGGTGGGTGATGGGTATTGAGGAGGGCACCTTTTGGGATGAGCACTGGGTGTTGTATGGAAACCAATTTGTCAATAAATTTCATAAAATAAAAAAAATAAAAAATAAATAAAATAAATAAATAAATAAACCAAATTAAAATAAAAACAAAAAACAAAAAACAAAAACAAAAAAAAAATGGTCACTGTTTTACTCCACGAGATTTGGAGCTCTGGAGCAGTAGTAGCCAGAACACCCAGTAAGACTCTCTTCACATCAGGATTTTCCACATTGACCTGGGGGGTACTTAGGTCCCTTCTATAGCCCAAGAGACCTCAGCAAAAGCAACCATCACATAGCAGCTGGGTGTTGTATGGAAACCAATTTGTCAATAAATTTCAGAAAAAAAAAAAAAAAAGAACACAGTAAAAAAAAAAAAAAGAATTCATGGTTTATATATTTTTCTTCTGACAGTTGAAAGTATTGTGTTGTTTCCTTTTAGTCTCCCTGATTTCATATGAGAAAACATCTGTAATTCAAATTGATGCACCCCATAGGTAATGCATTGTTTCTCTTTGTCAGCTCTCAAGATTATTTCATTGTCTTTAGTTTTCAAAAGTTTCATTGACAATATGTCTCGGTGAGATTTCTTCAGGTTTATCAGGTTTTAGTTTGCTCAGCTTTTTGAATTCATCGATAAGCCACGTATTGCCCCTACTCGACAGATGAGATGCTCATGTCCAGAGAGAAAAGGTCATTTGCCTAAGGTCACACAGATGGGAAGTCCCCGAGCCAGGCCTTGAGTCCTGGTATTTTGTGGCCAAATACAATGTTCTTTTTATTACATAATTGGACTCAGTAATCATATTTTCAGGCTCTGGAATTGGCCACATTTCCCTTCAGGGTCTAGCAGTACAAATTCCTGTAATAAAATAGGATTCTTCTCGTTTGAGTCTAGAGTCTTGTGTTGTCATCCCGCAGTGAATGCCATATTGTTATCACACTGACCTTACAGGAACAGATGGGGAGAAAATGCAGAATGTTCTTCCTCCTGCTCCTGTTGTCCTGATCCACATGAATTGTGGTGCAGCAAAGGGAAAATGAAAAGGTAGCATTTTGCCTCTAAAGCATCAAATTGCCATCTGGTCTGAAGGAATTTATTATTTAACCATTCCCATGTAGAAGTTGAGGTAGCTCCAAAAAGCATTTTTGTTTTTCCTTGAGGAGCTGGAGAGTTTCAGAAGCAAATTTTATGACCTCTTTGTTGCCTGGCCCACAGATTAGGGGGTACCTTTTGAAGTTAGATAACTAACTGATGTAGTCTGTGCATGGGTGAGATAGCATAGATCTCTAGGAACCTCAAAAAAGAGAAGAATGAAATGGTGATGGATGAGATTTCCATCTGCAGGAGTGACCCAAATGATTTCTGCAACTAGGAAGCTAAAGAACCCTGAGGGCTACAAGTTTAACCATGGAGAGTTAAAGGCAATCTCCGGGGGCAATAATGGAACATACTATATCTCAGAATACTTCAACCCGTAGTATTGTGGAGGTTGCAGTATTCTGGGCTGCCATAACAAAGTACCACAGACTGGGTGTCTTAAACAACAAAAATTTATTTTTCATGATTCTGAAAGCTACAAGTCTAAGACCAAAGTGTCAGCAGGGTTGGTTTCTTCTTCTCTCTTCTTTGTTTATAGATGGCCATCTACTCCTTGTCCTCTTCATGATATTCCTTCTGTGCTCATCTGTGTCCAAATGTCCTCTTATAAAGACACCAGTCATATTGGATTAGAGCCACCCCAATGACCTCATCTTCACTTAATTGCCTGTTTGAAGATCCTATCTCCAAACACAACCACATTCCTAGGTACTGCATTTAGACTCAGCATATGAGTTTGGGTGGGGTATGACACTATCCAGCCCATAAAATTCCTTAAATGTATTGTGACTTGTGTTGAGGTTTTTACTCTCAGCTCTATTTTCAATCTTTATTCTTCTCTACTCCAGATTGCAGAAAACTACATTTCCAAGGCTCCCTTGCCCACTGGCTCTGGATTGATAGAAGGCATTGGGAGAAGACTGAATGCACTTTTCTCCCTCTGCTTCAAGCAGCCCCTCTGACAGCGGATGAGTCTCCTCTATTGTTCCAGCACCTGACAGGAATTCCACTCCTCCTTCATGGTGCCCATTCCTACTAGACAGCCCTTTCCATGGCTGTATCTCCCATCAGATAATCCTTGGTTCTGGCTCTGGTAACCACCTCCTTCCTTTGACCCATTCCTAAAGGTGGAAATAGCTTTCTATAGTTTCTAACTTCTTTTTTTAATGTTTATTTATTTATTATTTTTGAGAGAGAGAGGGAGTGAATGTACAAATCGGGGAGGGGCAGAGAGAGGGAGAGAGAGAATGCAAAGCAAAGCAGGATCCACACTGTCAGCATAGAGTCCAATGCAGGGCTCAATCCCACCAACCATGAGATCATGACTTGAGCTGAAATCAAGAATCAGAGGCTTAACCAACTGAGCCACCCAGCTGCCTCCTGTAGTTTCTAACTTCTGATATTCTTCAATATTCTCTGGCTTCTAAGCTCTTCCATCACTTGGCTGACTGATGTCCTGCATTAACTTTCCTCTGTTTGAAAGACAGAATATCTTCTGTTTCCCTACTACAGCATGATTTCTAAATCCCAATCTCAGAAAGATTATTCTAATAGAAGGCAAAAAATAAAGCTCAGCCTAGAATCTTAAAAAAACAAAGGAGTGTCTACTCTGTGACAATAAAATAAATTAACAAAGGCCACTGATTTTTTCTGCTTATAAAATTTTTCTAGGTGTGTAGATAAACATTAATAAAGGTCTCATAAACTGCAAAATCATGTTATCCCCAGATACACAGCTAACAGCCAACTGACACTGAAAAGGCCTAATACTCAGGATCCATCACATTCATTGGCTCCTTCCAAGGTCCTAGAAGGAACCCTGGCTATGTGTTTACATGGATTTATATTTTTTGTAAAATTTTCTAAATAAATATATTTGTACATACTTGGAACCAAAACCAAACTTCATTGGCTCCAGGTGCAATTATTTCAGAACAAGAAAGCAGGGGCTCAGGCTTTATAGAAACAGATACTGGCATTTGATTGAAGACCTTAATATGTTCTCTGGACTCCTGAGCCCTAAACACTGAGAGTGGATTGGAATCAGTTCTTAGCCATAGTCATTCTTAATCCTCAGAATTATACTGAGGCAGTATACAGGTAAGTACCTGTGCTGGGATCAGACAGCCTTGATTATAGTCCCAGCTCTGCCTTCTTTTACTGTATGACATTGAACTTCAGATTTCTTATATATTAAATGGAAATAATTTAGTGCTTAACTCATGGGTTTGTTCTAAGGATTTAATGAAATAATACAGGCAAAGTGTTTAAAGGATGTCTAGAACTCTTTATAGAGTAAATGCTACATAAATGGTAGTCATTGTTAATATTGCTATTACGAACTTGATCTCAGACTTCCAGTGCTTTGGTAATATGCCTCAGGGACTTCTTGCATCATCAAACTCTCCACAACAAAAATATCAGTTCTAAAACATCATTTTATAGACCTATTTTATCATCCACCAAAACTTTATGGTCATTATAGGACATATTTTCTAAGTAAAATACCCAGTACAATTACACTTAGAAGCCCCTGACTTCGTATGATTTTGCAGCAGGCAGAAGAATTTCTGCTTCTCATAGTTATGAAAAAAAATGTGCCAAGTACTCAAATTTACTTTTCATAGGCACCTGGATTTTCCTACCAGGGTCAGCAGTCAGACAAACATTTATAGGACTCTCCAGGAATCTGACCTAATGTCTCCAGTCCATCCAGACTGACCTAACGCAGATTCAACTGTGAAAATTTGGTATGTAATAGAGATGAAAGCAGAACTGCTCTGTTTGAAGTAAATTAGGCCCAATAACCTTGTCTGCTAACACCCACGCCAAGTAAAAGAGGCTTTTGGGTTCTGTTTCAGTGAACTAATAAGTCTCGAGAGAAGACAGTTTGCAAACTGTTCCTTTAGACCAGGGGTCAGCAAACCTTTTCTGCAAAGGGCAAGGTAGCAAATACTTTAGGCTTTGTAAACTATGCGGTTCCCATCAGAAGTAGTCAAATTTGCCATTGTAGCACAAGAGCAGCCATGGACAACAGGTAATAAATGGATACGGATGTGTTCCAATAAATCTTTATTTATAAAAAAAAAATAGGTAGTAGACTGAATTTGACCCAATAGATTATAGATTGTTGATCCCTGCATTAGCTGAAAGGGGAGGAGATTCTTAGGAAGCCAGCAGCCCCTAGAAGTCAACACATGTACTTTTTCCTTTCCTTTTTCCTTTTCCTATTCCTATTCCTATTCCTATTCCTATTCCTATTCCTATTCCTATTCCTATTCCTATTCCATTCAATTCCATTCCATTCCATCCCATTTTTTGAAGGTCTGAAAGGTTAGGTATTTATTCTTACTCTAAAGAGTTTAGTGCTATAGATGATTTTTGGTTTTGTTTTTATTGGTTACATGTCCGACAGTCCGCTAAATAACTGCCAAAGAACTTTTCAGCATTGAAAAATCCTTGCTTACCTGTAGAAAATGTTCAATAAAGAACAGATAGAGGGCACAGCCATGGTCATTGGTAAGTCCACCATTGTAGGCTAGCAAACTTGGGCAGTTTTTTTCATCTCTGTGAGCTTCCTACCTACATCTATAAAATGGGAATCATAATAGCTACTTGACAGAATTGTCATGAGGATTAAAGAATTTCAGAATAAGTGCTGAATAAATGGTAGATCCCTTTTCCTTTTTATTAAACACAGAGGACAAGGATGGGTTTCTTTTAAGAAGTGGAAGGAAAGAAACAAATTTTTTTAAATATAACTTGCTTAAAAATTATCCTAGCAATTTTTCCTAAATGTCAACATTTTTTAAATGCCAAGTCTTTCTCCATCAATGCCACATGCAAAGATTCAGCCTGATATACAGTTGACCCTTGAACAACATGGGTTTTAAATGTGCAGGTTCACCTACATGAAGATTTATTTCAATAGACACAGTATAGTATCGTAAACGTGTTTTCTCTTCCTTATGATTTTCTTCATGACAATTTCTTTTCCCTAGCTTACTTTATTGTAAGAACAGTATATAGTACATATACATATACATATAACAGTTAATTGACTGTTTATTTTATCATTAAGGCTTCCAATCAGTAGTAGACTACTAGTAGTTAAATTTTCAGGAAGTCAAAAGTTATACATGGATTTTCCATCGTGCAGGGAGATGGAACTCTTAACTCCTGCATTGTTTAAGGGTCAATTGTAGGGGGGAAATGTTGAAATTAGAAGAGTGCAAGTAACACAGTTTCTTGTTCTAGCTCTGCCATGTGACTTTGTATAAATCACTTCCCTTTATTGTCAATTTCTTTAATTTCCTTAATTGTCAAAATGAAGGTGGCTGAACCAGATCAGGGGTTCCCAAACTGACAGAAAACCATCACCAGAGGTTCTTGAATCCATACAAGCGTCTGAATAAAATGCTCTCATATGGGGGTAGAAAAATAATGTTAAAAAGGGTCCTAGAATTTCACAGTGTGAGGAACACTGGGTTAGATGATTCTTCAGTGCCTGCTGGTTCTCACTGCCTATGTTTCAGTGAAACTGTGCAGTTCTATTATTTCTACACACATCACATAAATGTAATTTCCAACATGACATTGTTATTAAGGAGGCATTTTATTAGTCACACTGAGTTCACACTATGAATGCAGATTGGGGATATGGATTCTTTCCTTGGCTGTTTAAAAATCAGTTGAAGCCAGCTCCGTTGTAGGGAGGCATGGTGACAATGTACGATCAATGTACGATCAATCTTCCCTCTTTGAAAAAAGTTACGATTCCCAGTAATAAGGAAACAGGCTACTATGATGGAGAAACAGATGTGAGGCAGGATCTCAAGAGTGGCTGAAGTTAAGCAATTTCATTCATCAAATACACAGCTGCTGCTCTAGAACTAGAAGCAAATTATGAGACAGAAGTTGTTTTTGCCTGCTCAGCACCCAGTCCCGTTCTTGTGGTAGCACTTCAGTTTTCCTTGGAAGGGATTGGAAGGTGAGTCATAGTCTGTGTGATTCTGGTATGGTGGACCCCACACCTAGATTCCTGGAGGGGTCACATGATCCTAGTCTGACCAATCAGAATAATCTATCTCCCTGGACATAGTAATTGACTTAGAGTTGGGCACATGAGTCAGATAGATCCACTGAGAATTTGTTTCATCACTCTTACTGGAATCGTTGATAAAGATTCATTCCCATTCCTATGAGATTGTTTAACTGATAGAATGGAAGCCATAATTGCCAACACACACACACACACACACACACACACACACACACACACACACACAAATAGGCTCTCAGAGAACAGAATCAACACCAAAATCAGAGCCAAAGAAGAGTAGCAATTTGCAGATTACTAAACACCTGGATTCAGCTGTACCTGAAGCAAGATACCCCAGAGTTCATTTATGAGAGACAATAATTTTTTTTTCCTAAGCCAATATGAGTTGGATTTATGTAATGCAACTGCAAGAGGCTTGCTAACAATGAAATGTCTAAGAAAAAGCAAATTATCACATGAGGATCTGTTGATAGACACATATGTGGACACATACACACACATCCCTTTGTTCAAGAGTTCCAACTTCTCCCATTTATTTGAGTCAGTAACCCAGTAGTCATCCTATCTCTCCCTATCACCTTCCAGTCCCTAAATATGTTCACACAATTCCAAAGTTCTACTGAACTGACTTTGTTTCTTTAATATCTCTTAAACTCATCTGTTTTTCTACAACTCCATGGAGTGCTGCTTTGAAGTCTTCCTCAATCCTCAGTAGAATCATTCCAACATCTACCTAATGAATCTCCTGCCCATAACTTGATTAAACCATAACCCTGTTCAAGCATTGCCCATATCCTTCCAAAATAGCGTTTCTAAAGTATGAATGTCACTAAACTCCTTAAAATCCATCAAATTTTCCAATGCATTCAGTGTAATCCAAATTCTAAAGCACTGTGTATAAGGTTGCTTGTGTTACAATGTCTAGACTCTGCATATTGTTCTAGCCTTTTCTTTAAATAGTACCCCCTGATCCTTTCAGGTCTCTTTCCTCCTCCCCATCACACACCTACTACTTATACTTCTCCAGAGTAAACTACTTCAGTTTTCCAAACAAAACAGACAACATCATACCTCTTGCTTTGTAGAATTTAACTGACCTTGGCAAGCAGCATTTCTAGGAAATATACTGTTGTCTGCTGTATCAGACTCACCATATGCCTACATTACCAGGTAACTTGCTGTCATTCAATCCCATGGGAATTTGAACAATTACATTTTGTTGTTTTGACCCAGTCATTGCTAGACCAAGTCTCTCTAAATTGGATGTTCACCCAAAGCCAAAACAGAAAAGCAAAAATAATTAGGATCTCAAATTTTTTGATACCTCCTATAGGAGATTATTTGCAAATATAGCCATATTTGAGGCTTCCTCTGGCCAAGATGGAATAACATTTTTATCCACCATCCTGAAACAACCAAAAGATATAATGTATGAAACAATGGTTTACAAGACACTTATGTCAGGAAAAAGAGAACAATAACCCCTGAGGGACAAGAAACAAATGAGGTGAGCCTTATGATTGCCCCTGCTTCCTGTCTTGAGAGCATTTCCAGGACAAAGTGTAGGGTGAGGCAACCTGTCAGAAGCTAATGGACTGAGTTGAAGAGACAGAGCTGAGAGGCTGGGGAGACCAAGGCAGTTACAGTTAAAGGACAGAGTACCAGAGAGGAGAGAGCCACACTGAAAGAGCATCCCAGAGGTCTGCAGAAGTCTCCTTAAGCACACAGCTAAGCAGTGACCATTACAAAAAGCCAAAATAGCATTGAAAAAAAGAAGAATGAAGGAAGGTAAAGGACTAACACTACCTGATTCCAAGTCTTTTAATAAGACTGTAAGCAAGATAGTATGGTATTAGCACACAGGTGAGCAAATACTTCAATGGAACAAAACAAAATTCAAAAAGATGCATGCACACAAGGACAAGTGAGGCTTTGACAAAGATGCAAAGAGAGAAGTAATTGGATATCCATACCTCACACCATATATAAAGCTTAACTCAATATGAATGTAGCACCTGAAACAATAACTTTATAGAATAAACTATAAAACTTCCAGAAGAAAATATAGGAGAAAGCCTTAGTGATTTGGTGCTAAGGAAAGAGTTTTTAGATACAACATCAAAAGCATAATCTGTAAAAGAAAAAAATGATAAATTATATTTCAATAAAGGTTAAAACTTTTGCTCTTTAAAAGATACAGTTAAGAGAATGAAAATAAAAGCCATAAAATGAAAGAAATATTTACAAATTATATTTCTGCAAAGGGATTTATATCTAGAATATAGGAGTATCTCTTAAAAGTCAATAATAAGAAAATAACCCATTTCCAAAAATAAGCAAAAGATTGGAATGGATACTTCACTAAAGAAGATATATCACTAAAGAAGATATAAACATATGAAAAGATTTTCAACATTATTAATTACTAGGGAAATACAATTTTTTAAAAAAATATTTATTTATTTTTGGGAGATAGAGAGACAGAACGCAAGCAGGAGAGGGGCAGAGAGAAAGGGAGACACAGAATCCGAAGCAGGCTCCAGGTTCTGAGCTGTCAGCACAGAGCCTGATATGGGGCTTAAACCCACGAAGCGTGGGATCATGACATGGGCCGAAGTCAGACGCTTAACCAACTGAGCCACCTAGGTGCCCCTATTAGGGAAATTCAAATTAAAACCTCAGTGAGGTACCAGTGCATCCCTATCAGAGTAGGTAAAACTAAAAAGGTTACCAATTCCAAGGGGTAGCTATCTAGAACCCTCATACACTGCTGCTGGTGGAAGTGTAAAATGCTACAACCACTTTGAAAAATAGTTTGGCAGTTTCTCAAAAAACTTATACATAAAACTAATTTATGATCCAGCCATTCTACTCTGAGGTGTTTACTCAAGAGAAATAAAAATATATCTCCATACCAAGACTTGAACATGAATATTTACAATAGCCCAAAACTAAAAACAATCCAAACCCATTAACAAGTGAATGGATAAACTGTTATATCTATACAAAAGAACAATCGCAAATAAGGAATAAACCAGGGATAAATGATTCAGCCTGGATAAATCTCAACAAAATTATGCTGAGGCAAGAAGTCGAGCAAAAAACAGCACCTACTTTATGATTCCATTTATATAAAAATCTAAAAAATGCAAGCCAATCTACAGAGACAGAAATCAGTTGTTACCTGGCAATAGGGAAATGGGAAGGAATGAAGGACTACAAAGAGCATGAGAAAACTATATTGAAGATGAGGGGTATGTCCATAATCTTGATTGTGATGGTTTTACAGGCATAATGATATGTCAAAATGTATCAACTATGCATTTTAAATATAAGCTCTTTGTGGGGCGCCTGGGTGGCGCAGTCGGTTAAGCGTCTGACTTCAGCCAGGTCATGATCTCGCGGTCCGTGAGTTCGAGCCCCGCGTCAGGCTCTGGGCTGATGGCTCGGAGCCTGGAGCCTGTTTCCGATTCTGTGTCTCCCTCTCTCTCTGCCCCTCCCCCGTTCATGCTCTGTCTCTCTGTCCCAAAAATAAATAAACGTTGAAAAAAAATTTTTTTAATAAAAAAATAAAAAATATATATATAAGCTCTTTGTTGGTTTGTTAATTATGCCTCAAAAAAACTGATTTAAAAAATAATAAGCATAATTATTTCCTCTCTTGTATCCACTTCCCTTTGCAGTGTAAGTTTGCAGGCATTCCCACCAGAAGGTAATGTCTCTTTCTCTGTTCTTTGAATCTGCGATGGCTAATTGAATGTGCTAGAAGCAATGTTGCTGCCCATTCTGACCTAGACCTTTAAAAAAATCATACATTCCCTACTGCCCTAGTCCATGTGAGCTGATATAACAGAATACCATTGACTGGTTGGCTCAAACAACAAACATTTATTTCTCACAGTTGGTCAAGGTGCTGGTAGATTCAGTGTCTGATTAGAATCTACTTGCTAGTTCTCATAGACAGCCATTTTCTCACTGTGTTCTCATATAGTGGAAGGGGTTGCTTTTATAAAGGCATTAATCTCATTCGTGAAGCCTCTGCCCTTATGACCTGATCACATACCAAAGGCCTCATCTCCTAATACCATCACAGTGGGAGATAGTATTTTAATGTATTGAATTGGGGGAAGGACACCATCAGTCTATAGCATTCACTTCCCCCTCAGGACCCTCTTGCTGTCATGTGAACAAACAAGTATGATGGAGGCTGAAAGACACATGGCCCAGTCAGCTCCCCCTCCCTGTTGACATTCAGCCAACCCTCAGAAGCAGAGCCACCTACCTGGCCTGCAGGTAAGGAAACAGCACATGAGGGATCTCAGCCTAGAAGATATTGATGAGGGAAACAAAGGCAAGAAAATGTAGTTTAAAATAAAGTTCCCTTACAGCCTGCAGTCCATTGATAGATGCCAGAGACCTACAGCGTGTAACACTCCACTAGACGTTTATGGCTGCCTTAATGCCTTAAGGCAACCTTATCTTGGCAAAACTAAAAATTAAAAGCAACCTTATCTTGGCAATAGCTAAATCTTTAGGGTCCTGTGAGACCCTGTTTTCAGCATCCAGGAATCACTTGGAGACTTACATTATCTATACCACCCCGCCCTCCACAAACTTGGAAGGGTATAATCAGTCACTCCTCAAAACCCCAGTTCAGCTCTTTCTGTCCATGGGTCCTGTCCCCATGCTTTAACAAAATCACCTTTTTGCACCACAGACATCTTAAGAATTCTTTCTTAGCCATTTGCTCAGGAACCCTACTTAAAGCCTGTCAATATGACCCGCCCAGCTGAGGCCAACTTAAACTTTCAACCCTCCAAATCATGAACTAAATAAACAATGGTTGTGTCAAGCCACCAAGTTTGGAATGTTTTCATGTGTGACATTATTTGTGGTGTTACATAAGTGATTTACTTCTCCATCAGGATCATATTCCTCAACTGAACTTTGCTTGCTCTTTGTAGGGCAACTAGAGGTATAGGAACTGGTTACTGTATGAGGTCAAGTACCTTCACTCCACTGAAAACTCATTTGTTCATCCATCAAACACTAAGCATCTACTCTGCTCTAGACACTATGCTACACGCCAGTGTAGATGTGCAAAAGATACGGTCACAAACAGATTAGAGATTACAGACTAGAATAACCAGCCAGCAGCACTGGGTCTATCAAATCCATTATTTCCTTTTTTCTAGGTTGATCTTGCCATGTATGTTTCTAAATCAATTCTTTCTAGGGAACACCTGTCCAGGTAGATCACCCTTATTTCTAATTACATCTCCCACCAGATTCCTGGAAAAGTGTTCACTTCAATGGAGAAAGGTTTCTTTTTAAGCTGGTCACTCTTTTTTTTTTTATATGAAATTTATTGACAAATTGGTTTCCATACAACACCCAGTGCTCATCCCAAAAGATGCCCTCCTCAATACCCATCACCCACCCTCTCCTCCCTCCCACCCCCCATCAAACCTCAGTTTGTTCTCAGTTTTTAACAGTCTCTTATGCTTTGGCTCTCTCCCACTCTAACCTCTTTTTTTTTTTCCTTCCCTCCCCCATGGGTTCCTGTTAAGTTTCTCAGGATCCACATAAGAGTGAAACCATATGGTATCTGTCTTTCTCTGTATGGCTTATTTCACTTAGCATCACACTGTCCAGTTCCATCCACGTTGCTACAAAAGGCCATATTTCATTCTTTCTCATTGCCACGTAGAATTCCATTGTGTATATAAACCACAATTTCTTTATCCATTCATCAGTTGATGGACATTGAGGCTCTTTCCATAATTTGGCTATTGTTGAGAGTGCTGCTATGAACATTGGGGTACAAGTGGCCCTATGCATCAGTACTCCTGTATCCCTTGGATAAATTCCTAGCAGTGCTGTTGCTGGGTCATAGGGTATGTCTATTTTTAATTTTCTGAGGAACCTCCACACTGCTTTCCAGAGCGGCTGCACCAATTTGCATTCCCACCAACAGTGCAAGAGGGTTCCCATTTCTCCACATCCTCTCCAGCATCTATAGTCTCCTGATTTGTTCATTTTGGCCACTCTGACTGGCGTGAGGTGATACCTGAGTGTGGTTTTGATTTGTATTTCCCTGATAAGGAGCGACGCTGAACATCTTTTCATGTGCCTGTTGGCCATCCGGATGTCTTCTTTAGAGAAGTGTCTATTCATGTTTTCTGCCCATTTCTTCACTGGGTTATTTGTTTTTTGGGTGTGGAGTTTGGTGAGCTCTTTATAGATTTTGGATACTAGCCCTTTGTCCGATATGTCATTTGCGAATATCTTTTCCCATTCCGTTGGTTGCCTTTTAGTTTTGTTGGTTGTTTCCTTTGCTGTGCAGAAGCTTTTTATCTTCATAAGGTCCCAGTAATTCACTTTTGCTTTTAATTCCCTTGCCTTTGGGGATGTGTCGAGTAAGAGATTGCTACGGCTGAGGTCAGAGAGGTCTTTTCCTGCTTTCTCCTCTAAGGTTTTGATGGTTTCCTGTCTCACATTTAGGTCCTTTATCCATTTTGAGTTTATTTTTGTGAATGGTGTGAGAAAGTGGTCTAGTTTCAACCTTCTGCATGTTGCTGTCCAGTTCTCCCAGCACCATTTGTTAAAGAGGCTGTCTTTTTTCCATTGGATGTTCTTTCCTGCTTTGTCAAAGATGAGTTGGCCATACGTTTGTGGGTCTAGTTCTGGAGTTTCTATTCTATTCCATTGGTCTATGTGTCTGTTTTTGTGCCAATACCATGCTGTCTTGATGATGACAGCTTTGTAGTAGAGGCTAAAGTCTGGGATTGTGATGCCTCCTGCTTTGGTCTTCTTCTTCAAAATTCCTTTGGCTATTCGGGGCCTTTTGTGGTTCCATATGAATTTTAGGATTGCTTGTTCTAGTTTCGAGAAGAATGCTGGTGCAATTTTGATTGGGATTGCATTGAATGTGTAGATAGCTTTGGGTAGTATTGACATTTTGACAATATTTATTCTTCCAATCCATGAACAGGGAATGTCTTTCCATTTCTTTAAATCTTCTTCAATTACCTTCATAAGCTTTCTATAGTTTTCAGCATACAGATCCTTTACATCTTTGGTTAGATTTATTCCTAGGTATTTTATGCTTCTTGGTGCAATTGTGAATGGGATCAGTTTCTTTGTCTTTCTGTTGCTTCATTGTTAGTGTATAAGAATGCAACTGATTTCTGTACATTGATTTTGTATCCTGCAACTTTGCTGAATTCATGTATCAGTTCTAGCAGACTTTTGGTGGAGTCTATCGGATTTTCCATGTATAATATCATGTCATCTGCAAAAAGCGAAAGCTTGACTTCATCTTTGCCAATTTTGATGCCTTTGATTTCCTTTTGTTGTCTGATTGCTGATGCTAGAACTTCCAGCACTATGTTAAACAACAGCAGTGAGAGTGGGCATCCCTGTCGTGTTCCTGATCTCAGGGAAAAAGCTCTCAGTTTTTCCCCGTTGAGGATGATGTTAGCTGTGGGCTTTTCATAAATGGCTTTTATGATCTTTAAGTATGTTCCTTCTATCCCGAATTTCTCAAGGGTTTTTATTAAGAAAGGGTGCTGGATTTTGTCGAAGGCCTTTTCTGCATCGATTGACAGGATCATATGGTTCTTCTCTCTTTTTTTGTTAATGTGATGTATCACGTTGATTGATTTGCGAATGTTGAACCAGCCCTGCATCCCAGGAATGAATCCCACTTGATCATGGTGAATAATTGTTTTTATATGCCGTTGAATTCGATTTGCTAGTATCTTATTGAGAATTTTTGCATCCATATTCATCAGGGATATTGGCCTGTAGTTCTCTTTTTTTACTGGGTCTCTGTCTGGTTTAGGAATCAAAGTAATACTGGCTTCATAGAATGAGTCTGGAAGTTTTCCTTCCCTTTCTATTTCTTGGAATAGCTTGAGAAGGATAGGTATTATCTCTGCTTTAAACGTCTGGTAGAACTCCCCTGGGAAGCCATCTGGTCCTGGACTCTTATTTGTTGGGAGATTTTTGATAACCGATTCAATTTCTTCGCTGGTTATGGGTCTGTTCAAGCTTTCTATTTCCTCCTGATTGAGTTTTGGAAGAGTGTGGGTGTTCAGGAATTTGTTCATTTCTTCCAGGTTGTCCAATTTGTTGGCATATAAGTTTTCATAGTATTCCCTGATAATTGTTTGTATCTCTGAGGGATTGGTTGTAATAATTCCATTTTCATTCATGCTTTTATCTATTTGGGTCATCTCCCTTTTCTTTTTGAGAAGCCTGGCTAGAGGTTTGTCAATTTTGTTTATTTTTTCAAAAAACCAACTCTTGGTTTCGTTGATCTGCTCTACAGTTTTTTTAGTTTCTATATTGTTTATTTCTGCTCTGATCTTTATTATTTCTCTTCTTCTGCTGGGCTTAGGCTGCCTTTGCTGTTCTGCTTCTAGTTCCTTTAGGTGTGCTGTTAGATTTTGTATTTGGGATTTTTCTTGTTTCTTGAGATAGGCCTGGATTGCAATGTATTTTCCTCTCAGGACTGCCTTTGCTGCGTCCCAAAGCGTTCGGATTGTTGTATTTTCATTTTCGTTTGTTTCCATATATTTTTTAATTTCTTCTCTAATTGCCTGGTTGACCCACTCATTCGTTAGTAGGGTGTTCTTTAACCTCCATGCTTTTGGAGGTTTTCCAGACTTTTTTCTGTGGTTGATTTCAAGCTTCATAGCATTGTGGTCTGAAAGTATGCATGGTATAATTTCAATTCTTGTAAACTTATGAAGGGCTGTTTTGTGGCCCAGTATATGATCTATCTTGGAGAATGTTCCATATGCACTTGAGAAGAAAGTATATTCTGTTGCTTTGGGATGCAGAGTTCTAAATATATCTGTCAAGTCCATCTGATCCAATGTCTCATTCAGGGCCCTTGTTTCTTTATTGACCGTGTGTCTAGATGATCTATCCATTTCTGTAAGTGTGGTTAAAGTCCCCTGCAATTACCACATTCTTATCAATAAGGTTGCTTATGTTTATGAGTAATTGTTTTATATATTTGGGGGCTCCAGTATTCAGCACATAGACATTTATAATTGTTAGCTCTTCCTGATGGATAGACCCTGTAACTATTATATAATGTCCTTCTTCATCTCTTGTTACAGCCTTTAATTTAAAGTCTAGTTTGTCTGATATAAGTATGGCTACTCCAGCTTTCTTTTGGCTTCCAGTCGCATGATAAATAGTTCTCCATCCCCTCACTCTCAATCTAAAGGTGTCCTCAGATCTAAAATGAGTCTCTTGTAGACAGCAAATAGATGGGTCTTGTTTTTTTATCCATTCTGATACCCTATGTCTTTTGGTTGGCGCATTTAGTCCATTTACATTCAGTGTTATTATAGAAAGATACGGGTTTAGAGTCATTGTGATGTCTGTATGTTTTATGCTTGTAGTGATGCCTCTGGGACTTTGTCTCACAGGGTCCCCCTTAGGATCTCTTGTAGGGCTGGTTTAGTGGTGACAAATTCCTTCAGTTTTTGTTTGTTTGGGAAGACCTTTATCTCTCCTTCTATTCTAAATGACAGACTTGCTGGATAAAGGATTCTCGGCTGCATATTTTTTCTGTCTGGCACCCTGAAAATCTCGTGCCAATTCTTTCTGGCCTGCCAAGTTTCAAAAGAGAGATCAGTCACGAGTCTTATAGGTCTCCCTTTATATGTGAGGGCACGTTTACCCCTTGCTGCTTTCAGAATTTTCTCTTTATCCTTGTATTTTGCCAGTTTCACTATGATATGTCACGCAGATCGATTCAAGTTACATCTAAAGGGAGTTCTCTGTGCCTCTTGGATTTCAATGCCTTTTTCCTTCCCCAGTTCAGGGAAGTTCTCAGCTATTATTTCTTCAAGTACCCCTTCAGCACCTTTCTCTCTCTCTTCCTCCTCTGGGATACCAATTATGTGTATATTATTTCTTTTTAGTGTATCACTTAGTTCTCTAATTTTCCCCTCATACTCCTGGATTTTTTTATCTCTCTTTTTCTCAGCTTCCTCTTTTTCCATAACTTTATCTTCTAGTTCACCTATTCTCTCCTCTGCCTCTTCAGTCGGAGCCGTGGTGGTTTCCATTTTGTTTTGCATTTCATTTAAAGCGTTTTTCAGCTCCTCGTGACTGTTCCTTAGTCCCTTGATCTCTGTAGCAAGAGATTCTCTGCTGTCCTCTATACTGTTTTCAAGCGCAGCGATTAATTTTATGACTATTATTCTAAATTCACTTTCTGTTATATTATTTAAATCCTTTTTGATCAGCTCATTAGCTGTTGTTATTTCCTGGAGATTCTTCTGAGGGGAGTTCTTCCGCTTGGTCATTTTGGATAGTCCCTGGCGTGGTGAGGACCTGCAGGGCACTTCCCCTGTGCTGTGGTGTATAACTGGAGTTGGTGGGCGGGGCCGCAGTCAGACCTGATGTCTGCTCCCAGCCCACCGATGGGGCCACAGTCAGACTGGTGTGTGCCTTCTCCTCCCCTCTCCTAGGGGCGGGATTCACTGTGGGGTGGCGTGGCCCGTCTGGGCTACTTGCACACTGCCAGGCTTGTGATGCTGGGGATTTGGCGTATTAGCTGGGGTGGGTAGGCAAGGTGCACTGGGGCAGAAGGGGCAGGCTTAGCTCGCTTCTCCTTAGGTGATCCACTTCAGGAGGGGCCCTGTGGCAGCGGGAGGGAGTCAGATCTGCTGCAGGAGGTTTGGCTCTGCAGAAGCACAGAGTTGGGTGTTTGCGCAGAGCGAGCAAGTTCCCTGGCAGGAACCGGTTCCCTTTGGGATTTTGGCTGGGGGATGGGCGGGGGAGATGGCACTGGCGAGCGCCTTTGTTCCCCGCCAAACTGAGCTCTGTAGTCTGGGGGCTCAGCAGCTCTCCCTCCCTTTGTCCTCCAGCCTTCCCACTTTCCAAGCAGAGCTGCTAACTTATGTCCTCCCAGACACTAAGTCGCGCTTGCTGTCGGAACACAGTCCGCCCGGCCCCTCCGCTTTTGCAAGCCAGACTTGGGGGCTCTGCTTGGCCGGTGAGCCGCCCCTCCGCCCCGGCTCCCTCCCGCCAGTCCGTGGAGCGCGCACCGCCTCGCCACCCTTCCTACCCTCTTCCGTGGGCCTCTCGTCTGCGCTTGGCTCCGGCGACTCCGTTCTGCTAGTCCTCTGGTGTTTTTCTGGGTTATTCAGGCAGGTGTAGGTGGAATCTAAGTGATCAGCAGAACGCGTGGTGAGCCCAGCATCCTCCTACGCCGCCATCTTGACTACAGCTGGTCACTCTTTTTAATTGTTTTATTTTTTCTATCCTTTTTTAAATTTTTCCTTTCCTTTTTGCTTTGACAGCTTTGTGCCTTTTATCATTGAAAGTGCAGTATCATTCAAATAAAGGTGAGGAATGACATTTCTAAGAAAATGATAGCTGCTTGGGCACAGCACTAATAATTTTAAAAGGTTGCTGCTTCAAAGAGCACCCTTTTAGCACAGGATGTTAAGCAGTGCAAAGCTTAGCATGTCAACAGTCTACACACCAGCAATTTTCCTTTGCTTCCGAGACCCTGAAAAGAATCTCATGTGCTGGGAGCAGCCTGTCTGTACTTCCGGCCCTCTCCACACCAGCGCCGCTGACAGCTAGGCCCCAAGCCAGGCACCTGCTTAGTGAGCAAAACTGGATGGTCCCGCTCACTAAGTACCACTGAAAAGAAACTGTAGCATTTTCCTGTAAGGCATGCTTTCATCACCTGTGTTCCCAACTTCTGGCTCCACTTGGCAACAGGCCGAGTCCAGAAGCCTTGATGAAGGAGCAGGAAACTTGTGAATCCTCTGGATGCTCGGTCTCCACAAGACATCAGGGAGATCTTCCCATTATGGCTTGCATTTGACCATCACGGTAGATTAAAGAGCCCATAAATCAAAGTCCAAAATAAGCCAGTCACAGCCCAACTCACTGGCAGACTGTATTCTATTGCTTCCAGATACATTGGCCTATGGGACTGAAGCCAGTAGAGAAGGACTATTCCATAGGAGAGGTCAGCTTGGCTAAGAGACAAGAATGTAGGATATTGGGGACTGGTGTCAGAATGTGCCTTAATTTTAACCATAGTAAAAACTAACATCACTATATATCACTTAAACAGCTAGTAGTTGGAATGACTAAAATAGACGTGCACACTAAACAAAAACAAAAACATAGAAAAACTATCAGTTACCAACCCTGTTTTCATTGTTGCACATATAGTTTTGAGAAAATAGTTTCACTGGAGTTTGTCTATTGTGCAGCCGATAAAATTCAGGAGGGGTCAGGGTAAAGAAGAATCAAAAGGACTTTCTCCAAGGCCCACATGCATGCATTCTAATGGAGAATTGGTTTGATAATGCATTTCTGCTACATTCTGCAGCACTACTTTCTATCAATCAGGAAATTATTGTCATCATCATACATATTGCTAACAAAACCAGCCTCCTCCATCTCATTTCTCTTCAATTTGAACTTGTGGTTCTGCAGGAAAGACTAACATGAAGTCCAAAGGCAATGCCAGTGGTGTAGAAACGAAATGTTATCTCCAAACATTCAAAATTAAAGTTGACAACATTGAGGATCTCTATACTACCATTTTAAAAAGTCATCAGGACTCCCCCCACTATCAAGGAAGTAAAATCCTTTCAAATTTCCTGGGAAGAGCTTGACAAGGGAGGAAGTGGCAGGTGGATGCCCATTCCCTTTAGAAATAGATAGTTTCAGGATAAAAATAATAATAAGTGCTGTCCAAATCAATGCTTTGAATACAGTTTAATCACTGCTGCTAATAGTGAATACCACATTACTTAGCTTGTCACTTTCTCTATATTAAATGTGTCTTGTTATCTGTCACATGGCATAAGTTGACTGTTTCCATCATGTTAAGGAACATTACATCTGCTGAGGACAACAGCCACTTTCTACAAATGCTCTTCAATCTGAGGGTGTTACTTGAGAATTGGTTACAGCACTGGCAAATTGGGGCTTTTCAAGGCTGAGCTCCAGTGCTGAAGGCTGACATGATGAATGTCTCCAAAGCCAGTTGAACTCACGCTCAGGACCAGACTCTGAGGGCTCAGCTCCATGTGGCAGTTTTAAAGCTTGCATTCACATCTAGTTTTGATTCCCACACATGGCTTTGGTCTTAGCTCAGACTGAAGAACTAAAATCAGATGCCATCAGAACTGGCTGCACACTCCCCAATTCTCTTAATATGAGAACATCTGTTACCTGCATTAGCCTTCAGAAGCAAATATCGCCAAAGTGAATAGTATCGGGTCTGCTACTGACTTGAACTATTACCATGAACACTTTATATCTTCTCTGCATCTAGATATCTCCTGAGGGGATTAGACTCAGTAATGCCTAAGCCTGCTTTCTGTTTTAAGATTGTGCTTAGGAATTGCCAATGAAAAGAAAAATGTATATCAAGACTGATAATTTGACCTCAAAATATTTAGAAGTTCCCCTAAATGCTGACTTGAATAAAAAAATTTCTGATTGATTGATTGATTGATTGATTTTTACCATGAAGGAAATGTCCAACTTTGAATGAAGGCAACATCAAGGAAGTCAGGGCACAGAAGAGCAGAGAACAGCCACAATGACACTGCGTGAGCCCCTGGATGCCAATATTCCTGAAGCACCTATGCCTCAAGACCTTTCAGTTATGAGAGTCAATAAGTTTCCTTTTATGCATAAGCGTATTTAGGTTTAGTTTCCAGTCACTCCAAACCAGATGATTCTTGACCGAGAAGACTGTTCACTATTTGTGTTGATCTTTGTCTCAGGAAGGTACTACAATCTCAGTAACTTGATCTTTAAAGAAGAAGCGGCCTTTGTGACCAAACTTCTCAGACTGAAATCTGCATTTGTCCAGATGAATTTGTAATAGGCTGGAAAGAAATTCACAGAGTCTCCGTGGGGGGAAAGGACAATGTATAAGAGGGGCAGGAGTTAAATCTGTGGATGAACTAGTGAGTGCCAGCCCCTCTCTCCCGCATTCGTGGGCAGGCCACACACAGTCCCTGGCCAAAACTGCTGAGGCCACATCCGTGTCCTTGGAGCCAAGTGGTTGCACAGAACAGCCAAGGGCAGATGGAGGCAGAAAACAAGGTCACCCCACATCTTGGAGATTGCCAAATGACAGACCTGGGAAACCAAAATGTATCTGCAGGTCTAGAGGAAGAGACCAGGCTACAAAGGGATGGAGTCATGAAGTCCACTTAATAATGCAAAATGGTACAGGACGCTCAAACCTCATTGTAAGTGGGTCCCAGTAGTCTGGTGAATGGGGGTCAGCCTATAAAAAGTCTAAAGGGGAACAAAAGGCAGCATACCTTTAGGGTTAGGAGAGAGAAGAAAGAAAGGAAAAAAGGAAAGGAAGACTGGAAGAGAGAATACAGAACAGGAGAAACAATCGAGAGGTGAAGTACCAGTGCCTCCGGAAACAGACAGACCTGGGTTTAGATTTGGGCTCTTCTCCTTCCCGGGAAGTTTATTTCCTTCCTCCTCCCTCCCCACCTTCCTTCTTTCTTCCCTCTCCTCTTTGTTTTTAAAAAATTTATTGAATGGTAGTGTACATATCAGAAAGTTCACATTTTAAGTGTGCTTATCAATGACTTAGTAACTTTACCAAGTGGTGCAGCCTTTCCCCATAAAGCAGTTCTAGAACATTCTCATCTCTCTGATAAGAGCCTTCTTCCCATTTATAGTTAATACCCATTCCCCCTCTCAGCTCCAGATAGCCATTGTTTTCTATTTCTGTAAATAAATCTATTTCCGGTCTTTATGCATTTGCCTTTTCTGGACACCTCCATAAGTGAAATCATGCAATATGTGGTCTCTTGTGTCCGACTTCTTTTATTTGGCATAATGATTTTGAGGTTCATCCATCACCTACAGCATAGCAAATGTCAGGAGTTTGCCCCTTTTTTTGGTGAATAGCAGTCTATTGTAGGTAAATGAGACTTCTGTTCTTAAGCCTCAATTTCCTCACCTGTAAAATAGGGATAAGAAAAATAGCACCAATTTGATAGAGTGTTACAGGGATAAATGCAATACTGCATATTAAGAGCTTAGCACAGCAATAGGCATCCAGGACATGCATAATTATCTTAGGAAGCTACTGGGGCAATCTAAAGAAAGCACTACTGTTTAAACCTTCCTCAATTCTCTGACTAAACATCGCCTTCCTCCTACTCTTTGATCACCAAAAAGAAGGTATGTTTGTTTGCATTTTTATAGAAAGGGAAGAACAAAAGCTAAGAGACTGCCTCGGGCCCCTCTGGGTGGAATGCAGAGGGGTGCTTTGGCACAGACAGCTCTTGAAATGTAGTGCCTCCTCAGTTAGCATGGCCCTGACTTTGAGAGAGCCCATGGCTTCTAAGTGTATCTGGGGGAAGCTGGCAGAACTGAGTCCATAATGCATAGATTCACTTTCCTAAAAAAATGTAATGATAACAGTGCAAGGAAAGCTTTATAAGTAGGAATAATGGTGTGAAATTGAGGAAAGGAACAAATACCTGTGAATTACAAGATGCCACCCAGATTCTGATGTGTACTTGATTGCTACAAGGTCCTTCCAAGGGAATTATAGATGCAGCCCCACTCCAACTGGCTAAGCTCAGATTCAACAAAGGAAAGAGGTTGCCCATTGTCCAGAAGCATCCTATAGCTTTGACTACCCACCCAGCCTTTCCTTTCTTTTACGTAGCTGACTCTGAAAATACACTTTTTAAAGCCCATGACTTTAAATTTTTCATCATTCCTGCCAGCAGAAATACATTAACCAAATACAGAAATGTGCATGGAGAAACGGATTCTAGAAGGATCCAAAGCAGGGAGACTACTGGCACTGTCTTCTGCGGCAGGCCCATGGAGGAAGACCCACAGAGACCTACAGTCGAAGGATATGGAACGTAATTACAACTTTCAGAGGAAATAGCCAGATTATAAACAGGTGAGATTTTAGGTATAGGTAACTTTCAGATGCTCTGTAAATACTCCTGAAAATAACAAATATCCAAATCAAATTTTGAATCTCAGGTAGAGCACAGAGTTGCTGGAAAGATCCTCAGAAACCTGTAAGTTAACCTTTCCATTTGAGAGTCAGAAGGAGGAGAAAGAATAGTGTCACACACACACACACACACACACACACACACACACACACACACCCATGACCTTGCCAGGGTGGATAAGAACCTTCCATTAGTAATTTGGTCTAGGATGAGTTAAAGAAAGTACTATAATCTCAAAGCCTGCACATTCTTTGTATTGTAAGGATAGAGGCTCAACTGATAGCTTTTGTGTTTAGTCAAAATAAATACTCAGTGAAGTTTCTTTATAACTGCAAAGTCGAGGCAGGAGCCTAACATGAAATCAACATTAGAAATTAAATTGCTCTGCATAATGAAGTATCAAGAATGTTGTGAGTCTCCCTTTGGTACCTGGGGGAGTAAAGAGTCTATGCACCCTTACATTTGGCAATATCCGGAGACATCTTCAGTTGTTACATTGGGGAGGGGGATATAGTTGGCATCTAGTGGGTAGTAGCCAGGGATGTTTCCCAACATCCTGTAGTGCATGGACGGCCCCCACAACAACAAATTATTCCACCCAAAATGTCAATAGGGCTGAGTTTAAAAACACCTGCTGTAGAAGAAAAGAAAAAAGAACCAGTCTTCATCTGGAAAAGTCAGAAATTAAGTAGAACAACAACCAGGAAGAAATTCCCTGGGACTGGGGATGGACCAGAAGGTTTTAATAACATCTATTGAATTTTAAATTATTTTGTGTGCTTACAAGTACCAAAATTTCTCTTCTCATTTCCCCTATGTTAAATTCTATTACACAACAGCCTTGCGGTGGTGATGCTTTGGAAAATAAGAGGAACGATCGTTATCAGAAAGCAGGGAATTAGGGTGACAAGGGCAGTGGCAGAGACCAACAGTGATGTTTCAGCCAGGCAAGAACAGAGAAGGTGGCTGCGAGGCAGGCTGACCTACTCTCACCTCAGCCATTTCATAAATTATTGGGGAAGGCCTAGGAGTTCTGCCAATGTGTGGCAAGGACACTTGGGAAGATTGCAGTACAGGTAGGGATAAACTTGCTCAGTTTAAACCTCAGTGATAAACTTGCTTACTGCAATGTGATTCAACAGTAGAGTTCCATTCATACCCATGGTTGGCCAGAGCCCAGGCTGCAGCCTCCATTCGTCTCTGTGTTCTAGTACCTAGCACACCATCTGTGCATGTAACACACCCTCAATCTGTAGGTTGGATTTTTCACTACTACATGCAATTATGGTAGTTTATTTTGGTAATAGCTACCTGCTTTCTTTTGTTACTTTTGTATGCTTACGAAAAACAAAATTCCAAACTTAAATCAACCAAAGGCATAAGAAACTCTAGATGTAGGATCATGCAGATTCTCTCTCAACCCTCATAATCCCCATGCCAAAGTTTTCAAGAACCCCCATAAATCAGACATGGTGCTTGGCACTCTTGGTCATCATGACAAGACCATGATGTACATATAACCATTCTCATTTTACTGGTGAGAAAACTGAGACTTGCAAAACCAAAGTTACCTCCCAGGGTTAAAAAGATGGAATATCTATGAGACAGGCTTGGAACCCAGTCATCTTGACTTTAAATACTGGGGAACAAGTTACAGTAGAAGTATTAGAGGGAATGGTATGGAAATGAATAGCCAGCACATAAAGAAATGCTCAATATTATCAGTTCAAATAACTGTGAATTAAAACAAAAGAAAATGTTTAGCTGTTAGCAGATATAAAAACTCATTAAGGTTAAGGGAGTATAAATTGAAATATCTATCCAGGAAAGCAATTTGGTGATAATTGTAAAGACTGCTAGGGTGCTTGCATGCCTCTGTCAGTTAAGCCTCTTCTGACACTTGATTTCGGCTCAAAGTTGACTTCGGTCAAATCGCTTGATTTCGGTCATGATCTCAAGTTTTGTAGGATCAAGCCCTTTGTCAGGCTCTGCATTGACAGAGCAGAACCTGCTTGGATGCCCTCCCCACCTCCCCCCCCCGCCCCGTGCCTCTCTCTCCCTCTTTCTCTGCCATTTCCCCACTTCTGCTCTCTCTCTCTCAAAATAAATAAATAAACTTAAAAAAAAAGGTGCTCATAAGATTCATACTATTTGACCAAGTGATTCCATTTCTAAGATGCTATTGTAAAGAAATAACACAGAGGCTCCTGGGTGGCTCAGTTGGTTAAACATCTGACTAGATTTGAGCTCAGGTCAGGATCTCATGGTTCTTGAGACTGAGCCCTGCTTCCAGCTCTGTGCTGACAGGTTGGAGCATGATAGGGATTCTCTCTCTACCCTCTCTCTGCCCCTCCCCCACTCATGTGCCTACACTCTTGCGCGCTCTCTCTCTTTCTCACAAAATAAACATTTTTAAAAAATTTAAAGGGGCACCTGGGTGGCGCAGTCAGTTAAGCATCCAAACTTAATCTCAGCTCAGGTCATGGTCTCAGTTCATAAGTTCAAGACCCATGTTGGGCTCTGCACTGATGGCACAGAAACTCCTGGGGACTCTGTCTCTCCCTGTCTCTGCCCCTCCCCTGCTTGTGTGCACTCTCTCTCTCTCTCAAATAAATAAACTAAAAAAATTTTTTTAAGAAAAAAAATTTTTAAACTTAAAAAAAAAATAACACAAACGAGGACAGAGATTTATGCATAAATGTGAATTTGGAGGTTATTTATTATAGCAAAAGAGAGAAGCTACCTGAATACCATAATCAGGGAAACTAATAAATTTCAGCATATCTATAAAATGGAATTTTATGTACATTTACTAAAAATTCTATTACCAAGATATTTAATAATATAAGAAAGTGTTTGAAATATCAAAACAGAAAGGCTTATCCAACGACATCTTCTCCATATCAACTTTTTAAATATCTAAGAAAAAAGATGCAAGTAAGACATGCCAAATATTAACACAGCATTTTTCTTTTAAATACTTTTATGTATATTTAAAACTTACTATAAAATTTATATCTTGTATTTATAATCATGAGCAAAATGAAAAACAAAAAGATTTAGATGCTACAGTAAGTTGTAAAAAGAATTTCATAAATGATGATTGTTTTCGGGTCAAAGTAAAACAGACAAGAAATTCAGGCCTTTGACAAAGGAGTCTTTATTCTGCAAAGTAACTCCCTGATAATGCCCGCCCCCCAAAACCAGCACCATCTGTGGGGCACCAAAGGTGCACAGGAGACTCACCGTGCCTCCACTGCAAGAACTTGGGGGAGAGACTGAGAAGGACCCAGAGTCCTGAGAAAAGAGCAAAAGTCCCCAAAAAAGTGGGCTTGGGTGGGAACTAACCAAGGCAGAAACCGGGTGGACCCAGGACACCGTAAAAACTCTTAATGCAGCAAGAGTCCTCCTTACCCTCAGGGGAACCAGATTATGGCAATCCCTGGTGATCTTAATCAAAATAAGTCGACCCTGCTTCCGATTCTGCGTCTCCCTCTCTCTCCGCCCATGTTCATGCTCTGTCTCTGTCTCTCAAAAATAAACGTTAAAAAAGTTTTTTTCAAAAATTAAAAAAATAAGAAGTTGGCCCTAGACATTTCTGGAATAAAACGCTCCCTGCAATATACAATGTAAGCAAGCAACTGCACAGTGGGCCAACCGTTGAAATAGGAGTCAGCTGCCTTTTTTTCTGCAAAGGGCCAGATAGTAAATATTTTAGGCTTTGCAAACCATATGGTCTCTCTTGCACCAACTCATCTCTGCCCTGGAGTGTGACAGCAGACAGACAGAGTACATAAATAAATAAGTGTGGCTGCATGCCAATACAATCATACTTATAAAAACTGGGCTAGTGTGGCTTGCTGGCTGTAGCTTGCTGATCCCTTAAGACTTTAAGCATAACAATAAAAGTAGCTTTCTTGTGGCCTTTCCCATGGTCATGCCTCCTCATGTTAAGGCACCAGTTTGGATTTGGTGAATTGCGTGATTATTTGGGGAAAGAGCTGAGTGGATCCCAGATAAATCAGAAACTGTGCTCATTTTATGGCATTTTGGGAACTGAATGAACAGTAAGCACAGTGTTAGGCCCTCCTCAAAGTACCTCCAAATTTGATGGGTGACACAAATCAACATAGTTTCTGCCTCTGGTTGTGTGGACTTCATTGCATGGTGGGAGGGGGCTGTGTGGGCTGGTAGGAAGAGAAGCCAGAGACTGGGGACCTGGGAGTGACAGACAGGCAGCTGAACATTTTTTGAGTAGAGTCTTTTAGGATGAAACTCCTCATAGGCCAGGTGTTGATTAGTCCCATATCATTCACTTCATTTCTCACTTGGAAGAAAATCTAAAGGCCTGAAGATGTTGAATTTTACTTAAGCCCTGTCATCCAGTAAAACAGTGAAGGTTAAGAAATGGCCCGACCCTCTGAGTTCCAGAAAACAGTGAGCTTCGAAGAACAGGCCTCCCCCTAGGATTTAGATAAGACTCATGGATGCCCCCCTGCCCTTTGTTTATCTATGGCAAGACCAGACACAGACCTCCCCGAATTCCTTTTTTCTGCTTGCCCAGGTAGAGCAAAAACGCTTATTAGCCAAGCTTTGGTTATGTTTCTCTAACCCCTCCAGGCCCTGAACTCTGGCCCACCCGCAGCCTGCATCAGCACACAGCCCCTTGTTAGAACCGGCTGCCCTCAGGGTAAAATATTCTCTGATCTGCTGTCAGATCCACTACCCTTCCACCCCACTTCCCCACACCTGCCTCTTCTTAGCCTTGTTTACTCCTCTATAAAAGAAAACCCCTTCTTGCCTTACTCTTGAGGCACTTAGAGGGTTTATGATCATAACATTCTCTCTATTGGGATAGTCCCTTCCCTGTCTTGTAATAATCCTCTTGAGTAAGTCTCTCCTTACTAAGTCCGCATTTTTCTCTGACAGGCCCTAGATGATATGTTAGTATGGTCCCCTGCCACCTCTCTCTCTGTCTCTCCACAACTGTCACCTCCTACTCCATCCCACCCATACCACCCTCCTTGTTACTCCTCAAACTCCAACCATTTTCCTCCCCAGCCTCTTGGCACATAACAATTCCTTCTACCTGAAGCTCACAGGACCCTACAGCTACTAGGGTTCCTCTTCCATTTCATTACACTGTTGGTTCCAGTGCTAGCCCATCCCTCCAAGGGGCTTCTCAGATAGCTCTCTATAAAATACCCTCTCCATTGCTTTCCTCTCTCTCCATTCCTTCCTACAGTTTTCCGTTCCTCATTGTGTTTGCCACCACCTGACATATTTGTTTATTGTCATCTCCCGCGCTGAGTATATAAACTCCCTGTGACTAAGGGCTTTACCTTCTTTGTCTACTGCTGTGCCTTTAGTGCCTACAATATTGACTGGGATGGGACCAAGTTGTCTTTCAATAAATATTTGGCTAAATAAAATGATACAACTAAATAAAGTAAAATGAAAGGTGTTGGTGCTCTACTATGATTTCTAGGTCTCACAATTATCTGTATAGGTGGGCACCCTCATCTCCTTTTAGAGATGAGGACACTGAGCTATAAACGTTCACTAAAGTGTCGCAGTTTTTACACTTGTGATGTGCTCAGGGTAGGACTCCAATAGACTCCGAAAGCTTTATCTTTTTAATTATTACATAGAGGCCTGCCTCCTAAGCCTTTACAGTTGCTGCAGTGCAATTGCCTGCAAAAGAAACCAGAAAATGAGTCCCAAAGCACCACTTACCCTTAACACCAGAAGCAAGGGTCTGTAGGACAACCTGTGGGAGCAACTGAGATAAAGCACGCTGTGTCTGTCCCCAGGGATGAGGGTGAGAAAGCCAGCCACTGGGTCTCCATGAGATCAAGAAGCCGGCTGGTAAGCTCACACCGTTGCTTCAACAGCCAGCAGTGCCTGCCACAAAGTAGAGGCTAGACATGTGTTGAATGAAAGTGTTGTGATGCCCGTGGAGGAAATGTAAGGGAGCAGAGGAGGAGGAGCACCCTGAAACCAGGAAGAATCTGAGAGGGATTAGAGGTGGCATTCAAAAGTACCCTAGAAGTACCGGTAGAATTTGCGCTTAGACAAATAGGAGGAGAGAAGGCCTGCAGGTCCTGCCTGGGACTGCCACGAGCCTCGAGGCCCCAGTTCACTGATAGAGCGCACAGCCCTCCACCAGGAGTGTTCCCACCTGACCTGCTATTTCGTAGAGTCGCAAACATTACCAAGATACAGGTGGAATGTGTGACGCCCTTGTTTTTATCAAGACGAGCCCTAATTCTTCAAGGCAAAAATAGCAGGCACTGGGGATTACATGTAAGTGATGAATCACTAAATCCTACCAACTTTACCACATATGCTAACTGACTATAATTTAAATAAAAACTTGAAATTAAAAAAAAATTAAAAATAGGGGCTTCTGGGTGGCTCAGTTGGTTTAGCATCAACTTTGGCTCAGATCATGATCTCACGGTTCATTGGTTGGAGCCCCACGTCAGGCTCTGTGCTGACAGCTCAGAGCCAGGAGGCTGCTTCAGATTCTGTATCTCTCTCTCTGTCCCTCCCCTGCTTACACTATCTCTCAAAAATAAATAAACGTTAAAAAAAAATAATAAATTAACTAATTAATTAATAATAATAAAATAAAGGTCTCACAGTTACGCTGTAAAAAAAATTGCAGGCATTGAATACTTTTACCATTTCCCCATGTGTACAATGAATTCTGAACTAGATCTTTATGGGTGAGGGCTGAAAATGTTTCTCAAACATACTAATGACCTTCTTTTTATTAAGTTCCTAACACATGCTAGGTACCAGGTTATACATGTTGTATATACCAATGCCTCTACATGTTCTAAAAATCTGTGAGATGATGACTAAGTCCATTTTACTGAGAGGAGACTGAGTCTCAGAGAGGTCCTTAAATCATTTGGTTATAAATTCAGGATGCAAATTAGGCCCATCTGACTCTAACCCGTTATTCTGTCAACTGTGTAATTTTGCCTTCCAAGAAATTTTTACTAACCAACTTCATATTTTGCTAACTTAAGCACCCACACAGAAACAGGACTCTTCCCCCAGGAAACCAGTTCTCTTTAGCAGAGCCTTATCCAACATAGTAATTGGTGCATAAAATTGCAGGTGTGTTCCTACTTCGTGAATGTTAAAAATGAGAAAACAAACTTCACAGTCAGATAAATTAAGGTCAACTATTTACCTCTCAAAAGGATTCTGCCTTTTACAAAAGATTAAAATAAATGTCCTAATGTATTTCATTGTTGCTAATAAATAATTTCTCAGTATACTTGGAAAATGGTAATCAAGTTACATGTCGTGCAATTTTTTTTTTTTATTTTGGTATAATCTGCCCATTTCTCAGCCTGGGCAAAGGAAACTTCCAGTGCCATGTGACCTGACCCCTGGTCACAGTGAATTGCCATGACAGACAATCTGACTCTAGCTGGGCTGATTAAGTTTGCTTGAGAATGTGTCATGGAGCCCGGGGGCTGAGGTGGACTGTGTTGGGCCCTGGGGTAAGAACACACAGAGTCTGGGCAGCTATGGCTCCACAGTGACCCCACACCACACACAAACCAGTGTTCTTGAGAAGCAAGAATGAAAAATCAATATACAGAATGAGAGATGGGAAACAGTACATAGCAGACACAAGAGGTGGTGCTGCTCAAAAAAAAGACCCCCAAAAAACAAACAAATAAAAACAGAGAAGAGTGGCTGGCTGATTTTGTGGGGTCACAAAACTCTCCATTTCCAGGAGGCTCAATTCTTTCCTGAAGCTAGGCTTTATGAGAGTCCCATGATTTCTTACATTAAATTTCTCTTTAGCTGAGCCATTTTCAGAGGGTGTATTAGTTAGCAGTTGCTGTGTAACAAATTATCCCCAAAATGTACCAGGTTAATACAATAATATTTATTATCTCATGCAGCTTCTGAAGCTCAGAAATGCTGGGTGGTTCTGTGCTGTTGGCTGAATCTCCAGTTATTTCATTTCAAGGCTTGACTGGAGCTGGAGAATCTATATCTGGGATTACCTACATGTTCTTTGGCAGGCCACGGTTCCTTACAGGCTGCTTTCCCTAGAGTGAGAGGGAGAAGGAGATGGAGAAGGAGAAGGAGAAGGAGAAGGAGAAGGAGAAGGAGAAGGAGAAGGAGAAGAAAAAAGTAAAGGAAAAGGAAAAGAAAAGAAAGAAGGCAGGAAGAAAAAGGAGGGAGGGAGGAGGAAGGAAGGAAGGAAGGAAGGAAGGAAGGAAGGAAGAAAAGGGGAAAGAACAGAGAGAGAAAAAGAAAAAGAGGAGGCAAGAAGGAGGAGGTGAAGGAAGAGAAAGAAAATCTCCTGAATTGGTATCCTGGCTTCACCCTTATCAGCTATGTGACAGTAGACAAGTCACTGAACTGCCAGATCCTGGCTCCCTCATTTGTTGAAGGGGCTGATAGCAATAGCAACTATCTCTTAGAATTGACTAGAGGACACAACTAAGTACATGAAGTGTTTAGAAAAGGACCTGGTACAGAATCAGAGCTTGACAAATGTTAACTGCTATTATTGTTTTGAGTCTGCAACTTACCTTCCATGCCAGAAACCCCTGGACCCCAAAGCTAGAAAGAGCTCTTTCTCCCCAAGTCCAAATGAGGAACAAAGGGATAATGATTCAGTAAATGTTTCTCTCAACCAGTGAGGAGAAGATGCCTTGACTCTTTATCAGTGCAAACAAGGGTCAAAACTTTTGCATATTCTCTAGTACATTCCTTACTTCCATTGTAAAAACCTTCACATTGCTCAATGATTTAAAGAGAAATTCTCAGACTAGTGTTTAAGGATGTCACAGTCTGTACCCAGGCTACGTTTTCCAGCCTTCTGGCTGGTGATATCTTACATATATGAGCTGCCTCGAGACACTGGACTCCTGGACCTACTCTGAACTCACGGTGGGTTTTCCTGGATCTTCTCCCTGCTGCTCCTCTTCTGTCCTACCCCTTTTGTCTCTCCAAATCACACTCATGCTGCAACTCCTTCCTGCTCCATGCAGCCTTCTCTGCTATGCACTCATGCGTAGTTGCTCCTGCGTCTGAATCCCCATAATCCACTGGGCTACTTATACATTTGTTTACTCAGGCTACTACTGACATGTGACAATTCTCTTTCTATTTGAGATAAAAAAAAAAGTTAGAACTCTACACCACACACAAAAATAGATTCCAGATGGATGAAAAAGCTAACTGGACTGCATAAGCAATTCTACAGGAACAGAAAATAGATTGGTGATTGCCAGGGGCTGAGGGGTTGGTGGGAAATGGGGAGTGACTGTTAACAGACAGAAGTTTCTCTTTGGGATGACGAAAATGCCCTAAAATTGATTGTGGTGATGGCTTCACAGCCCTATAAATATAGTAAAACCATTGAATGGTATACTTCAATGAGTAAATTATATGCTTGTATATTATACCTTTGTTAAAAATTTGTAAGTATATGTTTTTAAAGCTTCTGAGAAAAACAAACGAGATAATTCACAGAGGTCATGATTATGATTTGTGCATTCTTCTATACATGTATTACATACACCTAACATAACAAGTTTATTTTTAAAAATCTAGCTGGATAAGGGAAGACCTATTGAAGTCCTAGGGGACACTATAGAAAAAATCGCTTTTATAACACTGGGATGGGCAGGACTGTCTTTGGCATGATAAAGCATTGAAAGCCATAAAAGAAAAACCAACATGTCATATTTTACTATCCATAGGTAACAAATTCCACTTCCTGTCAGGAAAACTCATAAAAACATCATAAAAACTTGAAAGACCAACAAAAGAGAATATTTACTCTACATATATGAACACACATATACATGCATATGTAAATGATAACTAACAAGGATGGATTTAATATTTCTTAAAAAAGACCTTATAAATTAGGGGCGCCTGGGTGGCTCAGTCGGTTAAGCCTCTGACTTCAGCTCACGGTCCGTGAGTTCGAGCCCCGCGTCGGCCTCTGGGCTGATGGCTCAGAGCCTGGAGCCTGCTTCCGATTCTGTGTCTCCTTCTCTCTCTGCCCCTCCCCCGTTCATGCTCTGTCTCTCTCTGTCTCAAAAATAAATAAACATTAAAAAAAATTTAAAAAAAAAGACCTTATAAATTAATAAAAATTATAAATAATCAAATGTAAAGTAAAACAGGCAAAGATATGAACAGGAGGTACAAATGGCTATGACCCAGACAAAGTACTGTCTTGGAGCTGATGGGAGAGGCTTTATTCTAGGATGTCTCCTCATTGTTCCTCAGTAACTACCATAGCACCTATACATAGTATAGTTAATACACGTTTCTCAAGGGCAGCATTCTTATTCTATCTTCCTTGAAGTCCACTCCCAACTCCCAGACTTGAGCTAGATGTGTGGGCTTAGTGTGTGCTAGCTATTCTGTTCCACCAGTGGAGCCACTTTTAGTGCACAGCACCTAAGGGTAGTTAAGCATCCTTTCCCATTAGTCCTGTATACTTCTGCAACCCAGGGCAGTCACCCTCCCTCTTTGGCTGTGGGCTCCCACAGCACATAACAGTCAGTTTCCTGGAAATGGCTGTACCTATCCCCTCTGAGCATTTTTAAAACTGTTGTTCCACAAATTTTATAGGTCCCTTCTAAGTGATGTCCTCTCTTGCTCTGATCAATGGAATCATGTACTTACTTGGGTCAGTCTGAAGTCATGCCAGACAAGGAACAGACATTTCTTGCACAACTGGGGCCACTCCTTTCAGTCCACCAATGGCCCCTCACCTATCCTTCCCACTGAGAGAAGTGTGTTGAAGGCTGGGACATGGTCAACACTGAACGAGATCACATTCTAGCAATGCAGTGATTATAGCCTAAAGAGTTCAACAGAAGACCAAACCACAAGTTGTGTTGTTCTCTTCATGCTATAATAATTCTGGCAAGTGAGCTTGACATAACTAGAAAATGAATTACCATTAATACTTTCCTGTATATACTGGGTGTAACTTGCATTTGTGGTAATCATCAACAAAGCACAGTGACAATCTCAGAGAGTCACTGGAAGCCAATTTCACAGCAACATCATGGATGATGCAGTATCATGAGTAATGATAGAACCAGTATTAAGTAAGTAGCATTAGGGAGCTGGAGAGGCCAGAAGATGCACAATTTAATACAAACAGGTTCTAAAGAACTATAGCATTATGAGAAATAACAACATCACCACCTCTTTCTCTCAGTGAGTTATGCAATTTGCCAGAAATGGTTCATTTGGCAGCAAAGAACATAAAGAAATAGTTTATGGACCCATACATGCAGAGATGGTGTCTGAACACAATGATGAATCTTTATGCACTGATTGGACAATGTACCATTACTCTGAATTTTTATCAATAAATCATTATACTGTGCATCAGCCCATGAATTTTTTAATAAATTTTATATGACACAGCTGGCCTCAAATAATTCAAAGCATTGTGGGGGGGGGGGGGAGAACATTTTAAGGAACTTAGATTTTGATGCATTCCATTACGTCATGCTTAAACTTTATTTACAACCCTAAATGTATTCCTCCAATTGACTAAGATCCTAGAGTTCAGGGCGTGAGAAAAGGGGAGAGGTTATTCACTCATCTTAGTATTGCTAGGAAGAGAGACTCTGACACATGGCAGGTTGTTCAAATAAATGTTTGATGCATGAATAATAACCTTAATAACTGCATGAAAAAGTCTAAGATATCCCATTTGCTTGCATTCATGAGACAGCTCTGAATATTTTTGATCTCTAACTAGAGTAGATTTTCCAGTTTACAAAGTTCCATGGGATGAGTTATCTCATCAGTCAGGCATTATTTCCTGAACCTTACAATATGTCAAGTTCTGGGGGAAAGGATAAAAGGAAAAGTCATTGTTCTCAAGGATCTTAAAATTCAGCATAAGAAAGTGTCAGGCATAATATTACAAGGCAGCATTATTAAGGACTATGTGATGATTAATTTTATGTATGTAAGGGATACCAAGATAGCTCATAAAATATTATTTCTGGGTATATCTGTGAGTGTTTCCACAAGAGATTAATGATTGAATCTGTAGACTGAGTAAAGAAGATCACCTTCACCAATGCAGGTAAGCTTCATTCTATCCACTGAGGGCCTGAATATAACAAAAAAGCAGAAGAAGGTGAGTTTTCTGTTTCTCTCTGAGCTAGGAAATCCATTTTCTCTTGGCTTAGACATCAACATTCTTGGTTTTTAGGCTTTCGGACTGGCTTAGAAAAGAATTTAGAGCTGAGAATACGAATGGATGGTCACCTGCCAGAAATAATTTCCCAAAGGCTGTAAGAGGGGATCCTTTATTCTTGAGTATTGATTTTGGAGCATACCATACATAAAACGTAGTCAGAAAAAGAAAAGTAGGAGGAAGAACTGAGAGTAGCCAGGGAAGGAGAAGAAACAAGAAGAGCTCATGGTCTTGGAAGTCAACTGATGAGGAATTAGATCTATTTTATCTTCTCAACCACCCTTTCAGGAAGACAAAGAGCAAGTGTGTTTACCTCCACTTCACAAATGTGAAAATGAACACTCAGAGGAGCTAAAAGACCTGGACAAAGCTATGCAGGCAGCAACGAACAGAGGCAAGATTCAAATTTGGATTCTCTCATGCAAGTTCAAAGCTCTTAATCAAGCGTTTCCCTTAAGTGTAAGAGAAGAGTTGTATTAAGTGTCGTGATTTGAGGGGATCTCAGATGGCTCAAGTCAAACGGATACATTTACTTCACTAACTTTCCACACTGCCTGAAATGTTCATCACCAGCGTTGCTCTTTGGGATAAAGGAATTTTCAGAAGACCTTTAAAATTGCACATTTGCAGGAGAATTTTAACACATGAACACATTAGCAGCTCTTAAGGTGAGTTTTCTCCTAGGACAGCCCTGTTCACAGCCCCTTTTCACCCAACTTCCAAAGAAATAGCAGGTCATAAAGGATGTCAGAACATGAGAGGGAAAGAGAGGGAAATGTCTTTTGTAGGCTGAAAAGTTTCAGTAGCTATCAGTTAAGTGGGGTAATGGAAGGAACTCAGGACTGACCAAATCAAATGGGGTAATGGAAGGAACTCAGGACTGACTGAATAATGCAGCCAAGATGGTAGCTGGGTGGCCTAGATTAGGCTTAGGTTCTGCAGGGATGGAATTGGAACAGAGTACTTCATGTAAGGCAACACAAGCACTGAGAATCAAAGGGCAAGTGTCAAATTCCTAAGACCAGAGAAGATGCCTCAAATATCAGAGGCCATAGGTAGGACCGGGGCAGGGAGATCATAGATCCAGATAGAGATGGGAACAAAAGTGAGAAGGTCAGGAGTAGGTAAAGGAGACTGAAGGAGTGGCAAGGAGGGTAGGAGGGGGAATATGGGGAATAGGACCTTAAACAATCATGAATATTTATGACTAATGCTCATGAGCCAATGGGTACATCGGTTGATCAGGAGTGGATCCAGAACCATGACCATCTAGTTATGTGATCTTGGAAAAAAAATACTTTGTCTTTCTGAATCCCACGTTGCTCATCTATAAAAATGACCATGTGATTAAATTATTTCTAAAATCTCCAGGTCTAAAATCAAATGAATTTTCTTCTACTTTCTTTCTATTCTCTTCTATTTTCTATTGTTGAGATCAGAGATACCCTATACCTTTAATGCAAATCCAAAAGCAAAATCACACTCAAAATTTAGAAAAAAAAATCAGTTTCTTATCTACATTAAGGAAACTGTCAGATGCTTAAGAAAAGAAATTACCCATTGATTTATTTCTTACTTTCTAAACAGCTATTCCTTTTAGTAAGAATAAAAGTGAAACAAACCAAGGGGTGAAAACAAGAGGGCATTTTAAATCTCTAAATTGAAACAGAAAAGGAAGAAAGGTTTAAAGGTAGCATAATAACAGCTTTTCTGTTTTCCCACTAAGAGCTTTTTCTCTAAAAGGTTCACCCAGAACGCTAACAAGGCAAAGTTTCAGAAATGCATCACATGAAATCATTTCCATTTCCAATGGCGTTAATCCTCTCTGTGGTTCAAGCAGGATTAAAAGTAATCCCTAAGAAGTTGGCATCCCTCATATGCTTTCCAAGTATACCTGTCCAGGTGTTCCAAGGCAAGGGCATCACCTTGTTCACCCCACATTCCTCAAGAGCCCCATGGACTTCTTGAGCATGTCATTCCCTAGAGTCACCTGCTCGCTACAAAGAGCCCCAGTCAGAGACCAGTTGGATGAGAGCTCTTCTACTGGAGGCCCTTCACTTCTACTGGAGGGGATTTCACTTCCAGCACAAACACATCAACAGATTAGGTTTGGGATAGGTTACATCAGTATAGGTCCTATCACTTATGTTTACATTCTTCCATTTAGCAGAAATAAAACATGAAATATCCCATAAAATAAAAATGGGAGGTTGGGTAAATTCTACCTTCTGTGTGATCTTTGTCATTAATTCATGCATTCTGTACATTCCAAGTGAGCTAACTGGCAGGATTTGGAGTTAAAGTCAGTCTACTTGAGCACTGGTCAGTTATATCTTTGACCACTATACCAAAAAGTAGCTCTCTGTGCTTTCAAAATATGAAAAATGCAAATAAAGAAGAACATTGTTAGCAATGTCTTAAATTCTCTAGGAGCCTTGTCTCTGGACCAATGCAGCAGCAGCAACGTCAAGTTCTACTACCACTTGATAAAGACCTCGGGTCAGCACAAGCTGCTTTCTTCCCTCTGACTCTTGATTCCATACCACCTGGGAAACTTAGTCAAGCTTACGCAATAAAAGGCCAGTAAGGGAGGGTAAGCAACATTGGAATCTCATCAAAATCATCTTTAAAGTTGCACTCCAAAAGAGCACCTATAATTTTCAGCTCCAAAATACTTTGTAATTAGAGATGCCACACATCAGGAAGAAAATGACAAAGTTGACATTTCTACTGAGAAATCACTGGAACCAAGGAATCTGTCTCCAAATGTATTAATTACAGAAAGATGCTTTTGAATGGTGGTTGATGGCAATTACTAATGCTAAAAATAACCTTTTCTATCAGTTATGCCAATTCCACTTAGGCCCCCGGAAGTCTTGTCTTCTCTATAAAGTCTTCTCAGATAGTGGGTTTTGTTTTCATAGACTGTAATAGAAAGAATAGGCATTAAATGTTCAGATAACCCTGAGATAATGGGGTTTACTCTACCAGGGAGGATAGACCTAGAGTCAAATTGACATTGAGAGACTGGACAAGCTTTCAAAATCCAAGCCAGTTCATGCAAGAAGCACACACACAGTGGAGTTTCTGAGGAAGGAGGAACAACTTAAAAGTATCTTGATCACTATGCCCTGCAATGGCCAGAAAGACTTACAGCCTGGGTTCATCCCCAGAACATTCCAGGCTTACTCATAACAAATGGAAAACAAAAGTCAGAGCACAGAGGGTGAAATTAACATTCCTTTTTTGCTCCTTCCGGGCATCTCTCTGGTCAGAGCTTGAGAATCTGCCCACATGAATGCCATGAAGACCCTTAGACACTTCAGTTTTTTCTCTTCACCTTCCTTTCCTTACTAGTCCCCCCAAGGTCATACTGAGATTTCCCATGCACTGAGGCTCGTACTTCCCCACTTTTATTCAGTTCTTCTTCATTCTTAACATATTGTAGGTCTTGTTTCACACGGATACCCTAAGAACTGGCCCTGGCAAGCATAGTTTGGTCTAGGACACTCACTTCCATTCATGTAGTATCTATAAAGAAATAAGTCTTTTGCTAATATAGATCAGCTCCCATTGCAAACTTTTTTTAAAGTTCATTTATTTATTTTGAGAGAGAGAGAAAGCATGAGCGGGGGAGGTGCAGAATGTAGCAGAGAGTAGGAGACAGAGTCCCAAGCAGGCTCCATGCCATCATTGCAGAACCAGACATGGGGCTCAAAACCACAACCTGTGAGACCATGACCTGAGCCGAAACAAAGAGTTGGACGCTTAATGGACTGAGTCACCCAGGTGCCCCTTCTACTGCAAACTTTGATGATTATTATGTTAAGTAACATCCTACCCATCTCGACTGAAGATAGAAAGGAGTGAAGGGAGGACACTGTCCTACCACATACACAAATCTGGGTTAGAGTCCAGAACTTCCAGTACCAGTTTTGTGAATTTAGGCAACACACTTCTCTCTGGGCTTCAGTTCCCTCATCTGTAAAAAAAATGGTGAAGACTCAGGTTGTCAGAGTCCTTTCCAGCACTAACATTCCCTTGTCCTGTCATTGGTCTTGCTCTTCTGCCCTCTGCCCGTTCCATATTTTTCAGCCCTTAAGAGTAGTATTCTCAGGCTGTCTATTAGTATCATCTTCCTAATTTGATCATAAACTCATGGTGTCATTGCAGCTTAGGGCAGGAAGGGATGCCAGTCAAGTTATAATCAGCCTCAGGAAGGAGGAATGGTCAGCCCAACTCAGTTGTTCTGACCTATACCCCACATTGTTCCAAAGAAGCTTTAGGGCAGCTTAGCAGGATATGTTATGCAAGATAATTTAGTAGAGGAAAAGACAAAAAACAAAGGACAGGGATATATGGAGCCTGAAAGCCACTCCAAGAAAAAAATAATATAAGCCCCCTTTGAAAATTCTGTGGGAAATACTAATTCAGAGCCACACATTGGGCTCTGAGTTCTCTAGCAGCCAAGGGGAAAAGGAAAACCCAGTGAGTCAGTTGAGAAGTCTTTCTATTCTCTCCAATATTCTTTCCTCTGTTCCACTGTGCCTTTTGGCTGCACCTAATGCAGTGCTCAAAGCTAACTATCATTCCCTAAAGAGTTGTTGATTGATGAGGTTGGAGCTCTTTAGTCTTTGGCTAACTCACAGCTCAAGAAGGAAATAGAAACCATAATCTAGTGTTCCTTATCAGGTATGGGTTGCACAGGGCTGTTCTTTCCTTGTATCTCTGCCAGGAAAAACCATAGAAAAATGTTGGTCCATTGTAATGTTTCCAGGTTTTCTTCTAATACCTTACCCATTGGCATAAGAATTGAAAGCTGATTGCTGGGGTGCCTGGGTGGCGCAGTCGGTTAAGCGTCCAACTTCAGCCAGGTCACGATCTCGCGGTCCGTGAGTTCGAGCCCCGCGTCAGGCTCTGGGCTGATGGCTCAGAGCCTGGAGCCTGTTTCCGATTCTGTGTCTCCCTCTCTCTCTTCCCCTCCCCTGTTCATGCTCTGTCTCTCTCTGTCCCAAAAATAAATAAAAAACGTTGAAAAAAAAATTAAAAAGAAAGCTGATTGCTGAAAACATGTTTCTAACTCGTTCTCTTTAGAATACAAAAGTCTTCATGTGCTCCCAAAACAGTCTTTGATGCATCATTAAATAAACACCTGGTTTTTTGAAGTGAGACACCTCTTCTCAGCATGGCAAAGACCATTTCCAAATACTTGCATTCCAAATCATCAGAAAGAGCACGTTCTTACCTTCTCTTCAAAGAGCAGCCACAGACAGTGATGAGAAACCTGGCAGAGGGAGTATTTTTCAGAAGTCTGGGAGGCATTGTGGTCCTGAAGAAATCCATTCTTAGGTGTCCTTATAGTTCAATAATGGCTTACCATTTCCAAAGCATTTGTGTAGTTTGTATCTGTCTTAAAGTTCCTCTGAGGTAGGTAGGAGTGATGGTACAATCCCCACTTCTGGAAGAAAGAGAATGATTAAGGGGCTTTTCAGAGAAGGGTTACATAAGTGACAAAGATTTTCTTCTTGACCAAACTATAGTTAGGCTTCTTTGAGCCCTTTGCTTGTCGAGGCCCCACAGTGGGTTTCCATCTCTATCCCTGTGGAGCCCGGTTTTAGCAAGAAGCCTGTGAGGTTAGTTTAGCCAGAATTCTCCACCGTCAATATCTGATCAAATTTCCTAGGTGATGTTTGATCTCTCTGGCCTGCCTTCAGCAAGACTCCTGCCAGGTCAGTTTAGCCAGAACTGCCCCCTCCCTTATCCCTGATGTGTCCTCTTAGCAATTTTTCATCCACTGACCCCCACCCTCTTCCTTGGCTTTAACTCCCCACTTGCCCATTCAGTACGTGGAATTGAGCTCCGATCTGCATGGAGGTCTCTTTTCCCCCACTACAGCAGTTCCTGAGTAAAATCTGTTTTTACCATGTTCATTACTGTCCAGCTCTGGTTTGTCTTTGGTAATGGTCATGGGTCAGTTCTTCCAATTCCAAGTGTAGTAGAAAGCCCTGGAAGGTGGGACATGAGTCATGAGGCCCTAGATCTGCCTCCCACTAACTGGTTGTTGGGTCTCAGACAAGTCACTTTCTCTTGGATTAGGGTGGGGGCAGAGATGCAAAGTGTGACTCCACCATCACTACTGGGCAAGCATAAGGCAAGCCCATCTCTCTAGCCTGCCTCCCTCCATCTGTCCCTGCCCTTCTCAAGGCCATCTTTTCACTGGGATATTGCCTTCTGTATCCCCACCTCACATGTGCTCTGCCTAGCATTTATACGGAGAGAGAAACAAAGTCATTTATCTAAGAGGTGTGAGCATACATGGGCATGTTCAGTACTGGCTTGCCTCTTGTACTCCAGGAACAACTTTATCAGGAGGCAGTTAGGTTGTAAGAACAGAATGGTAGAAGCATATTACCTTTATAAAAGTAAAATTTCATCTACTTAACCTTTATCTTTTGCACATAAACAAGATAATGATGCCTTAGCTGCTCCAAAGACTCCTTGCCGCTTGTGTAGAAAACCCAGGTTAGCTTTCTTCGGCATCACTATTTGTGAATAAAAAGCAATCGCTTTTATGTTGTCATTCAAGCTTCTTTTTAATTTAGGAAGACCAAAACAGCCTTCCCTGCCTCCAGAGTAATTACAAACGAGAGCAATTTCATCTTCTAAGCAATTCAAAACCTGCCCTCTCTAGCCCCCCAAACCAGTAGAGAATGATCTTCACTCCCTAAACTCCTGCCCATAGTCCTCTACTGCAGGTACTATAACCCAATGTGGAGCACGATTTTAAAAACCTGCTTAATCAGCTAGAGAAAGTCTCTGGATATTCCCATTTACACAGAAAGAAAACACCAGGAAGAACTAGGTATCCATAGGCCCTAACTCCAACATGGGCCAGTTTAGAATTCTTTGTCAGAAAGAATTCCATTTCTATTTCCTGGCTATGTTTCCATTATGGCCCCGTTTAATCTTTTCCTGCAAATGAAATGTGTTTTTACCTGTTCTCCTTAGGAGCTGCCCTTCTATAGAATGATGCACTCTAATTAATTAACTGGAGCTAGTCTTCGATGAAAACTGGAAACTGGAAACTGTCCTTTTTCCTTGCATTGTCTGCTCAGAAATGCCAATGACCCACTAAATAGTAAGACCTAAGGGTGGATTATAACCTCTGTTGTTTCCTATAATCATAATGACCTCAAAATTTAGAAAATAAATCTCAACCTAATACTCCTTTAAAAAGCATAGCTATTATGAAAATCTTTGGGATGACTTAGTAGCATTCCAAAGGGAAAGCACTTTTGTTGCGGTACGGCGATGATTCCACTGTTCCTGGTAAAATAACAATTTATATACAATGCTGCCAATCATGTACCATAGTGAGGTAGGCAGCCCTAAAATCTTCTACAGTGGGCATATAGCCACAAATGTGTGTGTGCACAATTTGTTTGCAGTCAGACTGACTCTGCAACCAAATGAGCTGTCTACCAGACTGACCTCATGCATCCACACATTTATGATTTACCACCATGACAGCAAAAGCTTTAGAGCCTTATCCAGATCTACAGGCTGGTGCTTTCATCCTTCTTCCAGCACTCAAAGACAGTGGCCACCCTTCTATTAAGAAGTATCCTCATCAACAGGAACTGCTTTCCCCAGCAATGCCTTGGAAGTTACTCAAGGAACAATCTCCCATGGAGGAGGAGAAGAAACCTGCAGACTGAACAATATGCCATATTAAAGGTTGTGCCCTTGATTCCCCCCCCCTCCCCCCCGCCCCGGGACAACTCTGGGGTGCTACTCATACTTCACAGCCTCCTATACCATCATACTGAAGCTAGACCCTCACATCCTTGTCTAAGTCTTCTGCAGACCTCTCCTGCTTCCCTTGCTTCTTTCAGGCTGTACCTGAGAGCATTTGTTCAAGAAATCACTTACATAGGAATCCTATCTCTGGCTCTGCTCCTAGGAATCCCACCTTAAGGCACTGAGTAAAGAGCAAGGCTGAGCACAAGAAATCACATCTGTATGTCAATGGTGGTAGCCCCTTCCTTGGGAGACATAGGTTTCTTATTTTCATTCCACGGTGCTGCTTCAGCATCAAAGAATAGGAGCATCCCCTGACTTCAAAGGCTCAGTGTGTCCTGACAGGCACATAAACTTACTCATGTAACCAGCAGAGATCACACTCTAAGGAATGAGTACCACGAAAAATATGCCTTAGGAATGTATGTGTTTGCATAAGGTTTTTAGGAAGGCACTACTGATTTCTAATTTAATAAGACATTTAATCACTTAATTGAGGGAAGGATGAAGTTAAGATTAAGCAAAGGTATTTTAACTGTTAAGAGAAGTTGTGTTTCAACTTGATCAAACATTTATTGAGGAGTCCCTGATGCAAAGTTTTACGCTAAATGCCTTGAATTTGAATAATCTGTGAAAGTAGACTTGCATGTCTTAATTCTATTCAGGAATATGAATGAAATACAAGTGGATTAATTTTGTGGTACTCTCTATAAATTATGTAAGTACTGCACCAGGCTGTAAGCACCTTAAAGGCTGAGATTTTTTTCAAATGAATGTGTCAATAGTCTTGAAATGGGTATCTACTACTTTTTTGCCTGTCCAGAATTGATTCTACTTTTTAGTAGCAGCACTTCAATTGGCTTTGTGAACTATCTCTCTGGACTCAGCCCAATGGGCTCTGGTGGAATTGGCCTTGTCCTTTGGATCCAGGGGTCAGTTTCATATCCCCTGGTAACAATGACTGGTTAAGGGATGGGCTATGAATTCAAGTCAGTCTGAGACTATTGCTGGAACAAGTGGTAGAAATATTTTTTTGGTGCCCCCCCCCCCCCTTACGTTGGTAAACCTATAGAAGGCAGGCCTGGAGCTCCCGGTGCCATCTTTCCATAACAAGGAGACAGCCAGCAGGAGAATAAACCCAACACAGAAGCAAGTAGAGCTAAAAGGTTAAAAGCTAACAACTTTCCTCAAGATATCCCTGTCCTATTACAAAGAGGAATGAATTTTTTAAAAAGTTTGGACCATCTTCAGTTAGATTTCTGTTAGTTTCAATCAAACACTACAATTAAGCCCTAACCCCATGACAGACATCTCACACATACTTTAGGTATGAATGTGTCAATCAGAATGTTTTGGTATCTTTACTAGCAGGTAGACAAATACTTTTAAACCATAGCAATTGTCTCTAATTTAACAAATATGTATTGATCACCTACTCTGATCCAGTTATTGGGCTGGGATCTTTAAAGGATTCTAAGAGAATTAAGACATGATTCTCTTCCCTTAAAACATTAATAGTACATCTGGCTTCTGAGAGAAACCCATTAGATTTTAATGGTAGTCTGTTCTACTCATCTCCCTTCCCATTGGAAATAACACATGGACAAAGAAGCTTATGTTGAGAAATGTTTTATTAAAAACCCAATGGAGAAATAGGTGAGTCAAGTTGTTTCCTGGATCTAAACCACAAATTGGTGTACCAAGCCATAGATGATGACTCTACTGGGACTCAGACATGTATTTTTAAACTTCTGAGATGGGAGAGTAGCTTGAATAGAACAGCCAAAAAGGAACAGCCTGTCCTGCAGAATGACTCACTTGAGAAATTTCCATTTTTATGCCATTTCGAAGCAGAATTTTCAGACTTAACATTTGTGTTGCCTTTACAATAAATATGTTATGTGGGTAACCTTCTTTTGCTGAAATATCATGTCATCATATTATAGATACCATGGCTTCAGTTTTTATCTACCTTGTTTGATAATCATTAAATTTAATAGTGTTTCCAAGATTTAGATAAACTGATAAGGAATGAGCTAGTAATAGCAATATCCTATTTTCACATAGCACTTTGTAGTTTGTGAAAGCACTTTCATGTGCATTATCTCCTAGGAAGTGGGGAGTCAAATCACTAAATATATCTAAACAATTGCTTACCTCTTGATGAGAAATAATTTATTTCATTCATTTTTATTCCCTTTTCTCCATTTGTATTACCCTGGGAGAGGCTATCTCTCACTAGAATTTTTGCAGTGGCATCATAAATGGTCCCCATTTATTGTCTTTTATTCTCAATATCACTCAGGGCTCTGAACATATCATTTCCCAACTCACTGGTGCTCCATACTTAGCAGAACAAAATCCAGACAGCTCAATTAGTTATCTAGTGAACGATCTTACATTTCCAATACCAGATCCCACCCATTCTTCACACTGACAAGTTTCACAGAGGAAGAAGAATTGGCATAATATTATAGGATGGGAAAGATCCGAATAAGAAGACAGAAGTAGAAGCTGATTCTCAAAGGAAAGGGGGAATAACATTGGCAAATGTCACATGACTATAAAGGCTCAAGGTGGTGCAATCAGGAATGTTAAGGGGCTCAGTTTGCTTGGAGCAAGGCCCAGAGGAGATGGGGATACCCAAAGAGCCTTGTCTCCTCTAAAATTCCTTAATTCTACTCAATAGACCAGGAGAATTGATTCTAAATACTGACTATCTCTGAAAGGCACAGAAAGTAAAAAGAACAGAAAGGAGATAGAATAATGTAACTATAAAAAGCAAGTAGGGGGGTGCCTGGGTGGCTCAGTCGGTTGAGCGTCTGACTTCAACTCAGGTCATGATCTCACGGTCTGTGAGTTCAAGCCCCACATCGGGCTCTGTGCTGACAGCTCAGAGCCTGGAGCCTGCTTCTGATTCTGTGTCTCCCTCTCTCTGCCCCTTCCCCGCTCATGCTCTGTCTCTCTCTGTCAAAAATAAATAAAAACATTTAAAAAATTAATTAAAAAAGCAAGTAGGGGCTTTAGCTCTCAAAGCCAGAAAAGTTATCTCTCAAAGAGGGAACCTGCTTCTCGAGGGCACACAAGTTCATGAGGACCACGCCTTATAGTGGAGCCCAGAGCCCTACTCCAGGCACAACTTTGCCTAGCAAGACCATGGTGTCCTCTTCTGTAAAGGTCAGACCAAGGTGATGTTAATAGTCCTCCAGAGGAAGCAATGGTTGGGTTCTGGAATGACATGAGTCTTAGGCGCTATGGCCAGCCACTAACAGATATTACAGGACAGGAACAGCAGCACATGGAATTTTTAGAAGATGTGTAGAAGCAAGGCAGACTTTATTTCAAATAATACATATATAATGTGCAGCAGTAGGTGGCTTAGAGGGGTTAATAAATGCCCCCCTGTGGCAGGCCCTTGAGAGATGATAGTTCAGCTCAGATACCCATGCTGGGCTAGCTATTCCCAAGTACCTGAGGAGCCTGTTAAAAAATACACATTTCCAAGGCCCTACCTCAGACTCAAATTCAGTAAATCTGGGTTGATGCTCTGCATTCCAAATTTCTAACACGTTTCCAGGTGATTTGGATGCCCAGCCAGCTTCGAGAAACTAGGACAAACCTAGTTTGTCACCCCATCAGAGGATGTGACATTTTCCCTCAACCTGGTTCCTTTGCTAACTGAGCTGCTGCTGAGTCTATCAGGTGTCAGCTGTTTATTTTATCAATCATGGGCCCCAACTGGTTATGCATACTACCATCACCTAGAGTCTTAAAAATTCCAAAGTCTAGGGCACACCCTAACCCAATTATCACAATCTCTGGGAGGTGGGACACATGTCAACATTTGTCTAAGTTCCCCATGTGGTTCCAAAGTACATGTTTGGCCATCCCTGCTCTATAGTCTTGCTACCAAAATAGTGGTCCACAAACAAGCATCATCAACAACACCTGTGACCTTCTTAAAAATGCAGAACCTCGGGCCCCATTCCAGAACTACCGAATTCAAGTCTGCACTTAACGAGTCTCCATGTGATGTATGTATATAGTCCTGTATGAAAAGTCCAGTTCTGATGACTTTAACCTTTCCCATTGTGCGTAGGAAGATCAGTTCTGCAGAACTAGGTGGGGAGAAGAACCATTACGTGCCCCAATAATCAAGTTCCCGTGAGCAAACCAAAGAGAATTTTTTCAATGCCTAATGACTGCACGAAGATCCAGCCTGTCACCCAGTTATTCAGCACTTACAGACACCCATGTGCTCATTCTGACATTTCCATTTGGTAACTATCAAAGCAAATAGAGCCCAACATAAGTTAATTAACTTGTGGGATGGATAGATCTTCAGCCCAGGCTGCTCAGGCTGAATGGAGCACACCCAACCCAGATCCTGCCCGTCACAGGTCCTGTGGAAGATGCACCTGGGTGGTGGCAGCCCCAACTGCTGAGCTGGCTGAGGATGAGCTAGACAGAGCTGGCAAATTTCCAAGGCTGCTCTTTTCCTGAGAAAGAGGTGGGAAAGGTTCCAGAGGCATCGAAGGCATCTTGCGCAGCACCTGACTCAGGAGATGGCAGCCTGCCGAGGAAATCTCCCACAAGCACGGGCTCAGGAACAAAAGTCCAGGGCAGCATTATTTCTGCTGTAATTGCCAATTTGTCCATGTCAGCGCGCAGCCACATCTAATGTACTGTGCATAAGCAGCCAGGCTCGGGGTGGGGTGTAAACATGGCAGGGCCATGGATTACACCAGCCAATGAGCAGGACCCTCACGTGAACCACCCTTGGGTCACGCTCACCTGAAGGATGGGTTTGTCCTGCAGCAGAATTTCCCTCTCTTCCCATCCAGGGAAGTAGGAGGAGCAAGGGAGGCTGTCTTTTTAAGGAACTTTATGTGTGACAATTTATTATTGTGTTTATTAGGCCACGTTTCAGGGAGATGAGGAATGGTCCCTGTCGTCTTTGCCCTGCCTGTATGCAACTCAAAGAGGAAACAAATGTATTAAACAGGTTTCTTCTGTCCCTATTCCCTCCATTTTGTCCAATCTAGTGTCCTTAGCAGATGCTGTACAGATTGGCAGTGGCTAGAAACTTCTGAAAATTGGCCAAAGAAATCAAGGAGAACTGTGCCTAATGAATTGTGTGCCAGGGATAAGTTGAGGAGGAGGGGAAGCCCAGACTGTGCAGAATTAGGATGCACATCCCCCTCCTTCCCCCCTCCCTCCCTTTACCTGCTCTTGTCCAGGTCCCAGAGGCTCTCTACCAGACTGGTCAGCGGTTCTCAGACTTGAACACCCTAGGGGGGTGTTCTAAAACCCCAAACTGCTGGGATCCACCCCTAGAGTTTCTGAATTGGTAGGTCTTGGCTGGAGCACAGGGATTTGTGTTTCTGTTAAGGCCCCAGGTAATTCTGTTGCTGCTGGTCCAGGGACCACACTTTGAGAACCAGGGAGCGGCTGTGGGATTCAGAACATGCAGAGAAGCATCATGAGGTAACTCACCCCGTCTTCGTTTGGTGAACAGAGTATCTGTGTTCTGTACTTTGAACACTCTCTTAAAAATAGATTCCCAGGGCACCTGGGTGGCTCAGTCGGTTAAGCATCCGACTTTGGCTCAGGTCATGATTTCGCGGTCCGTGAGTTCAAGCCCTGTGTCAGGCTCTGGGCTGATGTCTCAGAGCCTGGAGCCTGTTTCAGATTCTGTGTCTCCCTCTCTCTCTGACCCTCCCCCGTTCATGCTCTGTCTCTCTCTGTCTCAAAAATAAATAAACGTTAAAAAAAACTAAAAAAAAAAAAAAAGATTCCCAGAAGCAGGATTTACTGACCCCAAGGATATGAACACCTTTATGGCCTTTAATAATTATTTCCAAATTGCTTGCCAAACTGGGCCAATTTATGACAGCATTACTATGTGTGAGTACTGAATACCAGCACTTTCATTACTGGAAGGGAACGCTAATGATTTGTTTTATTTATTTTATAGGCAAAATACTAATGAAGATGATGATGTCACTTAAGAACATATCTACCTCTGGGGCATCTGGGTGGCTCAGTTGGTTAAGCGTCCAGCTCCTGTTTACAGCTCGGGTCATGAGCTCACAGCTTGGTGGGCTCAGTCCCCCGCACTGAGAATCCCTGCTTGGGATTCTCTCCCTCTCCCTCTCCCTGCCCCTCCCCTACTCATGCTGTCTCTCTCAAAATAAATAAATTTTCAAAAGAAACATATCTACATCGTTGATCACTCTGTACAGTGGGAATATTGTTGCCAAGTTTTTGTCACCATTCTAATTTGATTGTTCATATTAATTAAGAAGACAAGAGAAAACTCTGTCACCTAATTGGGTTAATTGAGAATTCTTTCCCAGACTCTTAAGAAATGAAGCCCACATTCCCACAGGCTAAGGAGAAGCATTTGGAAGTTGCTCATCCAAGGATGATGTCTGTGAGATGCCAAGAGGCTGGTTTCCTTGGCTGCCAGAGGAAGAGGGATGTGTGTCAGTGGAGATAAAAGGGGGCAATGGATCCCAGTCTTCACTGCTGTCATGGACCTCATCACAGAGTGTCCAAAGAGCAATGGAATCCAGGTGTGGTTCTTCAGAGTTGATGCTGAGGTCCCTAGAGGAAATGATGGGGCCATGATCATGTTAAGCTAACGGCAGGGCTGGGTGAGCCCATGTCTCACTCTTTTCGTCTAGATACTTTTATTCCTCTTGAAATAAAGTAAAACTTACACGTGGTCAGTTATGACTAAATCTTCAGTATTTAACTCAATTTTTATATATGTACACACCCATTCACTGCCACCCAGATTGAGCTAAATGTTATTTGCTGCAACCCAACTGGCTCCTTTGCACACTCCCCGTGTCAGTGTTTCCCCAAAGGAAAGCACTTCTCTGACCTCCATCATCATAGACAAGGCATGCTTGTTACAAATTTTATCTAAATGAAAATGTCTTCTTTTTTTGGTCTGGCTTTTTTCACTCAGCATGTTGCTTCATGTGACAGTAACTCATCCTTTTTTCATCGCTGCATATTATTCTGTTCGATGAATACACTGATTTATTGACGTATTCTCCTGTTGAGGGTATTAGGGTCGCTCTCAGTTTGGGACTAGTATCAGTTAAGAAGCTGTGAACATTCATGTACGTATCTCTGGGTGGGCATACACACTCCTTTCTCCTAGATTTCTCTATTCTCAGGAACAGAAGTACTGTGTCATAGGATAGGCAGATACCAGTATTTCCTAGATTAGTAAAATACTGTCAAAGTTTTCCAAAGAAGCAGTACCAATTTACACTCCTACAAGCAATATGTGACAGTTCTGGTGGCTCTGAACCCTCACCAGCCCTTGAAACTATTGTTCCTATTGATTTGGACATTCTGGTGGGGGAAATGGACGTATCTTACTGTGCTTCAGTGCCGTATCTAGGCATCTAGAAAACTAACATTCTAGCAACAAGAATCGCAGAATTTTACTTGCTGGGGGAAAGATCTCCATGATGTGACCAAAATGAAATTCCCAGGTTTGGAGAATATAAGGGACCATCACTAGGTCATATCTACACGGATCAGTGGATGCTGCTCAGGGAAGTTGGGTTGGAGAGGCCACCAGTGGTAACAGGAGCATGTCATACAAAGACAATGATTCCAATAGGAATGTGGTACATGGTGGGAAGGCCTGGAGAGGAAAGAGAAGATAAATAAGGGAAGAAAATGAAGGGGAAGAGGAAGGAAGTAGGAAGAAGCTTCCATTTGTCAAGAGGCTGCTAAGTGGCCAGAAATCAGCATTCAAACTGCTCTTAAAACAAAAACAACTCCTGTCTGTCTTTTCCTCTGCTGCTCAAGGCAGAGTAGAGGCCAGAAACTGTGTCCTTTGCAGGCTGTGATATGCAAACATTTTTCAGTTGCTGTCAGTCTAGGCTTTCTTTTCGTTAGTGGATGAGATGCTCCCCAGTTGCCCACTAAGTACTATCGGGAGAGGACAGGAAAAGCCTCACCGTGGAGGAATAGGGACAGAGGGGACAGCTGAAACCAGGAGCGAGCTGAAAGAAAAGGGCTGCTGCCTGGGAGGTCCCGGGCAAACGGGCAGAGAGACGGGACAAACAGGGCCCTGTTTGTGCACTGGGAGAGTCTCTGGGGCAGAGTTTCCTTGGGCTGACCGCCTCATCCTCCAACATATGGGGCATTTGATGGCCCCTGTCAAGGGCTAGGAGGTTGGGGAGTGGCATGACGCCTAGCCCATGCTCTAAGTCTACTCCACACCACCCAGCTCACCCCCTTGACACTTCTCCATGGCCCTCCCACAACATCTTATAGATTGAAGGGAGGTGAGACTGGGGTGGGCGAGACTCTGCATGGGGAGTCTCTGGGGCTGCACAAAGTACACTGGGATAACCTCAAGCCAGGTCAGCGTGCAGTGGGACGTTCATTTTAGAGACATATGTTATATTCCGTTGAATTATGCAAACCTCCCTGTGGGGTGGGTGTTAGCAGTATCCCCACTTTACAGATGTGAAGACCGAGACTGAGCATGTGTTGTAACACGCTCAAGGGCATGTTGCGAGGACGCGAAGGTGTCAAGAGTAAATCAGAATTCAAGCACAGACGCGCTTAACTCCAAAACCCATGTGGCCTGAGGCCAACGAAGAGACCAAAAGGAGCCGGGTCCTGTTCTTGTGTCAGCTGTTTTGTCCACTTGCTCTTACACCTTGACACGTGGGTGCAGGATGAATGACTAAACAAATGAATTAAGAAGAGTATGCAGAGTGGAAACGTAACACTTTTGTTTGTTTGCATTCGTTTCCTGAAATTATCAAGTCTTGTAACAGGCTTATGCACAGATAGTTCTCTCTGCTGACAATCGTCCTCCCCTCTTTGCTGGTCTAGCTTGCACTCTAAAGTGTTGGCTTCCATAACACCTCTTCCAGGAAGCCCTACTGAAGCACCCATCCCTTCTACCAGGCAGCCTCAGCTGCCTACCTAGTTCCTCTATCATAGCACTCCATGTGTCCCTCCAAACCACTCTCCCCCCTCATCTAAGCTCCATAACACAGGATGCTGTTTCATTCTCCATAGCGTCCTTGGCACCTAATCCAGTGCCTGCCACACCGTAGGTTCTCAATAAATATTTGTTAAGGGAATAAATTATACATCCCCTTGCTTTGCTAGAGAAAACTTACATATCATTGCTGCTTTAAAATAACATCCCTTCACTCCCCATCACTTCTGTGCTGTTTGTTCAAAGAAATGAAAGTTTGATAGTGTTTTGCATTGCCAATGCTGAGGATGTGCTGATGCCACTGAACTTTTCCGATCAGCTAACAAGCATCCCTGAGCATCCATAGTAAGCAGGAAGGCGAGCACGGTGTCACCTGGCATTGCCCCACATGGGCCCCCTCCGATGTGTTCCCAGCATTGCCGCAGCAGCCCCCAATCTGACTCCACTGGATTAAAAGAGGATCAGAGCCTCCCCTGAGCAGCCAGGCAGCAGTGAGTGCAGGTAGAAGCCAACTTTGTCCCCTTCCCTCGTGGGCTACAAGCAGCACAAAATTTGCCCTGGGCTCCTGGGACACAGCAGCTCCCCAAGCAGCCAGGTTCATTACAGAAGTTCCAGTTACTCTGATTCTAACTCAGACACAGAGACGCAGACCCAGCCTCTGCTGCGCTTGTCCTGGAGATTAATGATTTTAATTTGATCTGAGGAATTCATACACGATGGTTCAAGTATCCTAATCAGTGCTGTCACTTGGTAAGCAGTCATAAAATCAAAGGTGGCCCTCCGAGATGGCTGCGATTTTCGGGGTGGGGTTGTTCTCAGCTCTGGCTCTGAACTCATCTTCTTGAAAACGGCCAAAAAGCCAACTGCCCTCTATAAGATGACCCTGATATACTTTTTCAAGTTCAGCTGTCATTTAGTGGCTGCAGGTGGAGGGAGAGCCCACGCATGCATTCTTGCTTTCACACCTTTGTCCACATCTCATTCCCTGCTTCCTCGGGCTCATTGGGAATGCTTCCACCCTCTCATCTTTTGAATCTTAACCACCCCAGCAAATTCCTTTTGGGCCCCATCTCTTCTGGGAATATGCACCTGATAGCCTCCCCCCACCAGGGATCACATCCTCCTCGACTAAAACAAACTGTGTGTGCAACATTGTTTGTTTCTTAAACACATGCCCAGTTAACAATACAAAACTATATGTTTTATATCTTGTCTCCCCAAGTAGAATGAAGGATTCAAGCCTCAAATACCTTTATGTCTCTCCCAGAGTCTTGAAATCACTAGGTATTCAATAGCTGTTGAGAGAAGTTTTTTTAATGAGAAGAAATTTTGCAGGCATCCTTTTATAATCTTATCTTTATTTGCCTCACATGTCTGCAAACCAAAACCATAATTAAGTACAAACCTAATGTGACCCTAACTCCAAAACACTGAGCATGACGTGTGTGTGCACTTGTGTGTATGCAGTAATCAGAACATTAGTGGTGCCTTCAAAATCTGAACACAAAGGCTGGGGCCACTCTGGCAAAGACATCTCCGTATTTCCTGCGGAATAACCAACCAAGAATTTGGAAAACCACCTCACATTACTTTGACGATTTTTTCCTATATAAAAACCCCTTTCCCAGAGACTTGTCCCATATAAAACCCGTTCCCAGAGACTCTTGGGTAATCTGTTTCCTGTCAGCTCCTATGAACACGTGCATGTCAGTACCAAAGCTTCGACAAGTGTTTGAGCCACTTGCTGCTTTTATCTGTAACACCACACACTGCTTTCACCCTGTCGCTCTGAAACACCCACTACCCTACAAACCCCTCACCCTACAACGTTGTGTGTATACCGTTACCACCATAACATAATTTTCAACCAACCTGTTTCACACATTATTGACCTGCATTATTAATTCAAGGGGAAGGGATGATAGATGTGCATTTAACACATGTGCAGCTGAATGTGTATCTACATCCTAGCTGCAGTCTGGAAGACCATTTAAAGCTATCTAGAATCGCGTCATTAATAGATGCTACCAGAAATAGGTGGAATGGCTTTTTTATTTACCCAAATGACCAATTTAATCTTTATGGAAATAGCCATACTTGTGAAGTCAGAAACATGTAAATTATGCTTCTGTTTTCTCTCTTGTTCACAAGGCTAATATGTTTGCTGATCTTTTGTACATCTACATTTTTTCAGGGAAAGATGGAAACATTGTACATAAACACGTGACTCCAGAACTTTAAAAAAAAAAAAACAAATTAAGATATAGGGCAACAAATAAGTAAGTTGAAACCAGGTGTGGCAAATGGTATTTTACAAAAATGGAGGTGATGATATCTTTCATCCTACAAGGACGTCTACAATGTGACCTTGATAGTCCTGTCATTAAGAAGTAAGGTCTGTGTCCTCTCCTTGTTGGCTGGGCTCATGGGTCCCTTGTCAGCAAAAGAGTATGGCATAAGCGAAAAGCCAACTTAGCCTCTGCCTTGTCCAGTAAAATGCCTGTACTTGGAGCCCTGAGCTGCTATGTAAGAAAGCCACCCTGGAACAGCCAGCCTGTGAGGAAGCCCCAACCATTGGGAGAAGCCACTTACAAGACTGGCAGTCCTGGTCTTCCTACTCTAAGCACCAGTCACGTACAAGAGTCCTGAGGACGTCCCAGCTTCCAGCAGTAGAGTCCTCCCCGGTAGAGGCCCCAGACATCATCAAGCAGATTCAAGTCATTCCCACTGTGTGCCCTTTTGGGATTTCTGACCCACAGAAACTATAAGCTTAATAAAATGGTCACTGTTTTACTCCACGAGATTTGGAGCTCTGGAGCAGTAGTAGCCAGAACACCCAGTAAGACTCTCTTCACATCAGGATTTTCCACATTGACCTGGGAGGTACTTAGGTCCCTTCTATAGCCCAAGAGACCTCAGCAAAAGCAACCATCACATAGCAGCAGAATCACAGTGCTGTTCTAGAAGTCAAAAAGCATGCCTTCTGATTCCAGCTCTGTCACTAAAGAGATTTGTCACACTGAGAACAATAATATCTGCATGATGTTTTCACCTTCCACCGACATCCTTTCACATTGATAATTTAATTTTTCTTCCCCCAAACCTTGTGAACTAGAGCAACTGTTCATCTCCTTCAACTCCACTTTCCGCACTGTAAAAGGAAGACAATGTCTGTTCTCACTACTTTGTAAGGCTTTTGTAAAACTCAAATGAGGTTTTGTAAGTGAATGCACAGTTGAAGGGCAAAAAATAAGGATTTGTCAGCCAAAGACAGAAATGTCGGCACAGACCAACATATTGATCACTGTTAGACTTACAGAGTCAGGAGCTACGCAAACCCAGGTTGTCATATGGATTTCATATTCTTGCTACTCTGGAATAAATAAACTTGAATTAAAAAAACAAAAAACAAAAACCTCAAACCTGGAAGGAGATGCTTCCTTTTCCGGCCAAGCAATTCATGGAGACTGCTGGATTCTGTCCCTCTGTTCCCACTTTATCCATGGGATCCTTTCAAAGGATGGAGAGCACGGCAGGTGGAGGCCCATGTCTCATGTGAGTCTCAGGCATCCTGACTATGTTCACCAGGGCCACGTCCCAGACTGTAGAGCGCAAAGACCACAGCACCTGGTAACGCCTGCGTGTGCAGGAGGCAACGTGAGGGGAGAGAGCAAACGTGGATGAGTTGGAGAAAACAAATCCTGGTGATAAATCTCACATACATTCTTGCTTCATCTCCCAAGGGGCCTTTGTTTGGAACAAAGCTAAAGAGCTGACATGTTTCATGCCAACAAAGGGACTGATCTCTAAGATTGAGAAGGGAGGGTCAAATAGGAACGTGAATAGCCGAGGCATTGAACTCACCCATGGGTCCCATGGCTCTGCTCAGAGAGAGCAAAGAACACTGTGCCAGGAGTCCGAAGACCTGGGTTAGCATCCCAGGTCTGCCACTGACTAATTCTGGGTAAGTCCAGATCTATGTCTTGCCCATCGTTATATCCCTGGCACTGGCATATGTGCATATACAAGAGGCCCAACAAATGTCTATCCAATCAATGAATGAGTTTCATTAATGTGATAGCTAAGATTTGGGGTTTTTCAATTAAATAAACTAAATCCAAACTCAAGTCCCATCATTTACTATTGGTTACTCAACTCTCTCTGTGTGCTCATCTGGAAGATAGGGATAATAACCATACGTTCCTGTAGCAGGTGCAGCTGACATTCTGCCCATCCCTCTCCCCACTTCCCCTTGGCACAGCTGAGTTTCCAGCTGAAGCTGACAGCTTTCCACCTTAAACACCTGATCTCTTCCGTATATGCTGGAGGGCTTTCTCTTGCATCAAAAGAGCCTGCTTTCCAGAGACAGAGGCAACTCCAAAATCTAGAGAGTATGTCCCATGCAGAATCTATGGCTCAATGTGCCAGCCTCTCCAGACTCTGGTCAGGCAGTTCTGACATGTGTTCTCCAGCAGGACTGAGGTTCAGAAACCTATTCATAAGCACCCCTTTCATGGGCTTTTCTACAGGTCTTACTTTCCTTTAAAAAAACTCAATTGCGCTTTCCAAATGAGCTACCTGCACCCAATCCTTGTCTCAGAGACTTCTTTTGGGTGTAGTGGGCTGAATTGTGTCCTCTCCAAATTCATATGTTGAAGTCCTAGCGCCCCAGTACCTCAGAATGTGACTATATTTGGAGACAGGGCCTTTCAAGAAGAGATTAAGTTAAAATGAGGTTGTTAGCATGGGCCCTAATCCAGTCTGACTGGTGCCCTTATAAGAGGAAAAGACACACAGAGGAAAGGCCATGTGAAAACACAGTGAGAGCACATCCATGCACAGAAAGTAGGCCTCGGGAGATTCCAAACCTGCTGACACCTCAATCTTGGACTTCCAGATTCTAGAACTGTGAGAACATAAGCTTCTGTTAAGTGAGCCCCCAGTCTGTGGTATTATGTAATGGCAGCCCTAGAAGACTAATACAAGGGGCAGTCCAAAATAAGAGACCACCTCATGGAGTCATTATGAGGAATAAATAAGAAGACAGGATGTCTAAATTACCTAACACATGACTGAAGTAACTCAACATCTGTCCATTGTTGCTATCATTACTAGGAGTAGTGGTGATGGTAGGAGCACAGACAGTGGTGTCATCACCATCACCACCTGTAAGACATAATCGCTCTACTCTGCTTCCTCCCAGGGCAGTTGGGGAAGGCAAAGAAGAGAACAGATATTGGGGTGCCTGGGTGGCTCAGGTCATAATCTCGCGGTTGGAGAGTTTGAGCCTCGCATCGGGCTCTCTGCAGTCAGCACGGAGCCCACTTTAGATCCTCTGTCCCCTATTCTTTCTGCCCCTCCCCAACTTGCACTCTCTCTGTCTCTCAAAAATAAATAAATAAACATTTTCCAAAAAAGAAGAGAATAGGTATGGAAAGATAAGGGTTTAGCAAGCACTCACTCTTTCCCTGAGCAAACGTGTCAGCACCAACCCCAGGCACAGGCTAGGTGCTGGAACCACAGAGTACTGCACTATTTGGCCAGGACTGTGGATCCTAATCATGTGTGGCTCTTTATATTCAAATTATTTAAAAGCAAATAAACTTTAAAGTTCACTTTCTCAGTCACATTTCAAGTGCTCAAGAGCCACATGTGTCTGGTGGCTACTGCATTAGAAAGCAGAAAAAACATTCCCAGCATCAAAGGAAGTTCTATTGGATAGCCCTAATAGAGAGGAAAAAATAAATTCCTACTCTGAATGACTCGATCAATTACAAATGCCATCCAATAATGATGATGTTTCTGGAAAATATACTCCAAAGTCCTTGCCATGAGAGGTCAGTCTTTGCTTCCGAAGGACAGTACAGTGATTCCAGACATCCAGGTTTTGAGAATAGGCTGCTCCTATTCAAATCGCTGCCAATAACAGCAAGGACATTCTTTCATTCATATAACGCCATTGGATGCCTACTCTGTTTAAGTCACAATGATGGACAGCAGGGCGCATTAATATGGAAAAGCCACAGGTTCCAGTCCTCAGAAACTCACACTTGAGGTAGACGGATAATAGGTATACACAGACAGCCACAGTTTATAAAAAGATTGAAAGTAGCATCACATGAGAAGTGACTGTCCTCGGGGAAGCTAGCATGGCTGAGCACTTAACATGTGCCAGAATGGTGCCAAAGAGTTTCACAAACATGCTCTCACTGCATTTGAATAGTCACCATGGTAGTTATGCACTGTTATTATCTTTATTTTACAGAAAAAGAAAATGAGGTACTTTGTTAATCTTTTTAAGGACCAATCCCAGGGTCACACAGCTTATAGGTAGTGAACCCAAGCAGCCAGACCCAGGGCTAATCCTCTAAATCCCTAATAGTTAGGATGCCACCAATGTGGCTCATAGTGGAACATGAGCAAGACTGAAATCATGGGAAGACCCATTTGGAAAAACAAAAGTTTATGCCCCCTCTCCTACAAACTTGTCTTAGTTAGGGTTTCCTCCAAAGCAGAGTGAGAGCCAAGGGCTAGGGTGCAAGTGTTTTATTTGGCAGATGATCTCGGGAAGCAAGAGTGAGGGAGGTAGAAAAACAGGATAGTGAAGGAGGAAAAACCAGTGTCACGGTGTATCACTGAGGTCACTGTCCTGAGCAACTGGGACTCTCTTCCACACCTACAGGGTATCTCTCACAGTTGCCCATTTGAACACAGGAGACTTTATCTGCCAACGTATATCCACCAGCTCCCAGACCTCATTGGCTAGTGTCAGTCCTCCTAACACCCCAAGAACACTAACATTACCCTTCTTCTAGTTTGCACTGCATGACAATGCAAACCCTGGTGACCTGAGAGCAGACCCAAGGCAGAATGCAGGAAGACACATCATACTTTGCAGGAAAGACATGCATACTGCGTATCATGGAGTGAGTCTAAAATTTCCCAGGCACCTGCCGATGATTCAGAGGGAGAGGAGGGGATGTGACACAGGTGTCAGAGGTATCTACTGTATCACTCTAATTTATCCCCTTTGGACTTACTCAATTGATTTTCCAAGCACATATTTGTGGCCAAGACATTTGAGATGCCCTGGCCAAGAGGACAGCAGTTTTGCCCTCATGGAGCTTACAGTCCAGTAGAAACTTATTTCTGACTAATTTTCAAACCAGAATCTCCCCAGTGTCCACCAAAGTGCTGGGACCTACGCTCGAGATCCATCCACTGCTGTACAAACTACTGAGTTCCTTTTCTGGTTACACAACCGCTTTCCCAGGAACTGGCTGTGTCCCAGCAGCTACTAAGCATTTTCCTCCCAAACTTTAGTTGGCAGAATTTCATTACTTTAACCTCATTTCAGCTACCAAAAAACATCATGAGCTTCTCCACTGAGCCCAAAACATTACTCAGAAAGAAATGAACATGAGAGAGAGAGGGGAACACACACAGAAGCAATATCATTACGATCGTCTGTTCCTGAGCCAGGATGCCTACATTGTCATTTCATCTTTGTGCACATTTACCCAAGGCCCTTCAGTTCCATTCTGAGTTCCAAAGTTTGAAGTTTTCTTGAGGGAAGAAGAAGGAAGATGAGAAAATCTACTTCATTAAAGTCTCAGGTTTTCACTTGAAGTTCGGCAACTTCCTTGTTATCCCTGAACTCCAGGGGAGGGATTTCTCGGCGAAATTTTTTTTTTTTTTAAGAGAAGGAGGGGAGGAGTCTAAAATCATGAAAATTAAAGCATTACATTAGAATCCAACTTCCGCTGAGGCAGAACAACTCTAAAATCTCTTTCCAAAGGGAGCTGTGACTTGAAGCCTTCTGCAATAGGCGATTCGTGACCACTGAAACACAAGGATATATGAGGTACAGTCTCCCTCAAAGATCTGATGAAAGACTACTGAATTTGGTCACATCCATACTCAAGAATTTCTGATCCTCATTATATTGATTTCTATAGTATGTCTCTGATAATTCCCCATTGGTCAGCTTCCACTCCTACTACCACACCATTAGTTTGGTTAAATCCATAATTCAGAGATTTGTGCAAAAGAGATCAAAGTTTGTAGATTAGATATATATCCCATCAGCTTATTTTGTTCCATTGTTAAAACTGCCAGTCTTTGACATTACCTTACAATGTAGGCCACTGATCAGAATGGAGGTGGATGGATCAGGAAAACCAGTCCTCAGTATAGCCAAAACATACGTCTCACCATGGCAAGGTCAGGAGCATCTCACACTGTCATCTTCACAGGTGTAAATGATGGTTATCTGTCTGGGTCTATCTATCTGGGTGGGACCCAGCAAAAGCCTACATTAAGTCTGGAAACCTCTTTTCCAATCACAAGGACAAAACTTGCCACAAGACAAAAACTTGTAAAAAGCCTATAGCCACATCCATAAGGGCCGCCTGGTTTTTGGTTAGTGGATGTCGTTGGCAACCTTTAGATGGCTCTTCAACTCAAAGAACATTCCAATCTTTTTTTTCCCATTACATCTTACTTGGAATCTAGCCCTATGTGTTTTCCTGTCATCACCATCCATTTCTCATGGCAGAAATAACTGTTCCTCAGAAGTTCCACAAAAGAGCAGTAAATCTATATCCTCCTGACTATTCTTAAGATATGTCACCTATGAGGTTAAACAGAGCGAAAAGTTAGCCAAAATCACATAAATAGTGTCATAAATGCAATAAGAAAAAGAAATGCAATAGAAGCATTAGAAAATAGTGCTTCTATTTCTAATACAGTGCTTGTATTAGAAAACAGTGATAGTTCACTGTTTGCAGATGATATGATGACTGAACTGGAAAATCTAAGAGAGTTTTAGGATTCAGAAGTAGCTCCATCAAAGTAGTCAAAAGGAATATCAGCACTTAAAAATCAGTAGTTTTGGGGGGCACCTGGGTGGCTCAGTTCATTAAGCACCCGATTCTTGATTTCCATTCAGGTCATGATTTCATGATTCACAGTATAGAGCTCTGTGCTGGTGTTGCGGAGCCTACTTGGGATTCTCTTTTTCCCTCTCTTTCTGCTCCCCCCACCCCCGCTTTCACTAAACAAACAAACAAATATTTAAAAAAAAATCAGTAGCTTTCCTGCACACCAAAGCTATCCCATCACAAAATATAATGGAACAATAGATTCTGTTTTCAATAGAAATATAATTATGAAACTAGCTAAGAATAATGCCCACAAAAATTTCCAAAACTTTATGAAGAAAATAAAAACTTAAAGGTACAAAATAAGACTTAATTAAAGGCCCAGAAATTCTATCGCAAGGTATTTGTCTTAGAGTAAATAAGTATCTGTGTACAACAACTCATGTTTTACATTGTTCTTTGCAATACAGAAAAATTAAAAACAACCTAAATCTTCATTAGGAGATGATTAATTAAATAAACTATGGAACAACAGTAATAAGAAAAAGATTGAGTATTGACAGAAAAATCTATAAGATTTTTATGATAGCTAAGGAGAAAAAGTAAGCTGTAAGATAGTAAATACAGAACAATCTCATTTACTAAATAGAATATGTACAAAACACAAAGGTATATTTTTCTTTATGAATATATAGAATGTTTGGTATATATATATAGAATATTATATATAACAATATATATAATGATACTTTTATCTATTTGCTTGAATAGTTCCACAATTAAGATCAAATTTATACATTACTTACTAAAAACAATGTATTTTCAAAAGGCAAAGAAAGACAAGAAAGACTGAGTGTAGCTTTGTACTCCTTTGGTGTCTGCTCAGGTCCCCCTTTCCCATTTTTCTCCTGGTCAGTACCCCACCAGGGCTGAGTCCTACAATGCAGAAAATGCAATACCATGGAGCATGGAAGCTTCTTCCTGAATGGTTTCTGGGGGGCCAGTTGACTGAATCTACAAGTTCCTGAACTGTAGATGAACTGAATCTCAACCAAAGGAAAATGAGAGTCAGGAGACTGGGAAAGAATTTCCCTGAGAGGCCAAAATCTTCCCAATGCCAGGTGTTCGTCAGCCTTTCCCCCTGCTTGGGATGCCCTCTTTTCCATGTAGGTAACAACCCTAAATACTTCTTGAGCACTTACTCTGTACAAAACATTGTGCCAGGGACCTTGGAGGACCCAAAGAGTCAGTAGAGCCACAGTCTTTGTCCTCATGGCATCTACTACTACCATAGCAATCCTGTTGGAGAGAACAGGCAGAGTGGAAGTCCAAAAAAGCAGGAGTTAACCAAGACATGAGATCAGGAAATAGGAGGGGTACCTGGGTAGCTCAGTCGGTTAGGTGTCCGACTTTGGCTCAGGTCATGATCTCATGGTCCATGAGTTCAAGACCTGCATCGAGCTCTATGCTCACAGCTCAGAGCCTGGAGCCTGCTTCAGATTCTGTGTTGCCCTCTCTCTCTGCCCCTCTTCCCCTCGTGCTCTGACTCTCTCACACAAAAATAAATAAATATTTTTTTAAAAATCAGGAAATAGGAGAAGTGATGGGGCAGAGGAGGACCAATCACTCTCACCTATGCTCTCAGGTCTAATCACAAAACCTTCTCAGCTTACCCCATCTGAACTCCTGCCACTTATTACAAAGCCCCCTAATTCCTATTTTCCTTTTTAATAGGAAGAACCAAATTTTCTAATGCCAGGCACAGTGCTCTGCACTTACTTGCATTATCCCACTCAATATTCACAATAGTGAGATGCAATTATTTTCCCCACGTCACAAATACAGCAACTGAGGCAAGAACAATTAGGTTAACCACCCAAAGTCACAACGCTTCATGGGCTTAGCAAGGATCGACTTCTCCTTATATGGATAGACTATCATAGTCTCAGGGAAACCAAGAGAGGGACAGCCCAAGGGAGGCCTCCAATGGCAAAGAAAAAAATCCTTGGGAAAGAACAGAAATTGCTGCTGGTCCTGAAAAAAAGGAGACCCAACGAACTAATGACTTGCTATTTCTAGGTATTTAAAATTGCCCAGCTGCCATAGCAACAAGTGCAGTGTGAGTGCTTATACTCCCTCCCAGGAAAAATATTTATGACTCTACTAAAGACACATGCTCAGTGCCTCATGTAAACAGTGACAGGCATTTTGCTGTCTTCCTGAGAAAATACATCTCTGTTTTCCTTGTCATTTTAAGTGCACAATTCCCATTTATTCCTCTCTTGGGGCAGGGAGAAGAGGGGATGAGAAGGAGGACAGAGTTGAGTTTCTGGGGACCGTTCTGGTTTAGAGTTTGAAGATACTACTCCAGCAAAGCTCAGAATTACACTATTTCCCCCCTTGGTCTTCTCTCCCTCCCACTTTGCTCTTCCTCATGTGTCACTCTACTGTGACCACAATTCTAAGTGCTTTTGTTCACCAAATGACTGCTGTGTAGACCGTAATGATTCACTCTACTGAGCACTGGGAAAGTGCACAATCTGTGTGTGTGTGTGTGTGTGTGTGTGTGTGTAGGCAGGGAGTGGGGGGAGCTGTCTAGAGCTGCAGTCCCTAGAATTCCACCTTGCAGCAGAAAAGTATTCTAGGGCAATTAGCTCAAAAAAAATTGGCTTTATTGCAAGCTGTTGGAATTCTGGATCTGAGCACCTGAAATGGGAAATAACACATGGAATGGAAAACAGAGGGGAAAATTGTTGGCTGAGTTTGGCATTGCAGATGAAGAAAAGGAACTGGAGTTGTGTCTCAAGGGACAGGGAAAAGGACAGCACACACTGACCTGGAATGAGCAAGGCTTAGAGGCAGTGGACGGGGAGCCAAAGGTCAACTCAAATTGAAGCCCTGGTCAGACCAGCCCATCAGCATGTGAAGCATGTTTTTCAAGGAACTTTGCACAGGGGGCTGACTTTTGTCTGGAGATCATCACCAACATCCGTGTAAGGTGAAGAGACAGATCCTCAGCAGCCAAGACCATCTCTGCCAATGAAGCCTCACGCAGGTCCCAGGACGAAAAGGCCAAGGGAAGATATTGGCTCTCTGAGATTAGAACAAGTGCCAGAAATGCATTTGCTCCATGGTGGTCTCCTGCTAATTTTGCCAGCCTATACTCTGTTCCCTCTTATTCTGGCAACTCACCTTGGTTTTTGCTGAGCAAACATAAGCCTGCATGTGCACACATGCGCATGTGTGTGCGCATGTGTGTGTGTGTGCACACGCGCATGCACATACACACACACACTTAGTTCATTTCAAGTTCAGCTTGACCTCGTCCTCAGCTCCAAGGATGAGCATGGATTCAGGTCTGACCAATCAGACACTATTTTCCACTGGTTATGGGGACTGATTAAAAAATGAGCACAGGATGGATATCCCATTTGACTCCTGAGTCCACTCTCCATCCCTCTGCACCCTGCTTTGTGCAAGAAAGAAGGAGATGGGGTGCCTGGCTGGCTCAGTCAGTTAAGCGTCCAGTTTCAACTCAGGTCATGATCTTGCGGTTCATGAGTTGGAGCCCTGCGTCTGGCTCTGTGCTGACAGCTCAGAGCCTGGAACCTGCTTCCGATTCTGTGTCTCCCTCTCTCTGCCCCTCCCCTGCTCATGCTCTGTCTCTCTCTCTCTCTCTCTCTCTCTCTCTCTCTCTCTCTCTCAAAAATAAATAAACCTTAAAAAATTAATTTAAAAAAGAAAAATAAAGAAAGAAGGAGGAGGAAGGAGTTCAAGAGTAAGCTATGTATTCACCTGGGTTCACTGCAACTGTTAACCAAAGGTCATAACTCCTGGCAGACAGCCCTTTCTGTTTTCAAACCTAGGAATAATAATAAGACCTCAGTGTTATGACCCCAGAGTTCCCTGTAGTTTTCCTACACACTGCCCATAGTTTGAGAGTAGTCCTTTCATTCAACTCTCCTCAAATCATCCCATTCCTATTTCCTGGTGAGACCCTGACTGACATAGCCATAACTGGCAAGCAGAAACAAGAGACTGCTCAAGACTTTGGGTGAGACTATTGGGAAAAGGATTTTATACTAAGGGTCTAATGCAAGCTAAAGCTGGTGTGGGGAAAGCTGCCTAAGGATGCAGCCAATGTGGAGGAGAACTGAGCCAGGAGGCAGGGAGAAGAGGAGAGGGACTCGTTCTGACACAATTCTTTGAACACCTGGATCCAGTTGTGTGTGAAGACTGTCTATTCCCTGGACTTTCCATTACACCAGCCTATTTTTGCTTAAGCAACTTTGAGCGCATTCTTTCACATGCAAATAAAAGAGTCATGACTTATCCATTATCTTCACATCTACTGTGTGGTCCAACCTGGATTGATGGGCACAGTTATCTTCAACATAGGATAAGTGACTGTGATTGCACTTGTACTCAGACGTCCTTGGAGAGGCATAAGCAGGCCAACGGGAAAGACAGAAAGAGACATAAAAGCTGTCAGCACCCCATGGTTCCTAGAAATGGAACCTGGATGTCAGTACGTTATAGAGTTCAATTGCTTCCTATTACAGAAGAGGTAAGCAAGGTCAAGAGGCATGACATGACGCAGCCAGAACTGGAACTGGGACTTCTGCCACCCCGAGCCACGGAGAGTGGAAACTATTTTTCTCTGAGCCCAAATGTCAAACATGAACAACTCGCATGCGAAAGCATTTGCGGTTTGGAGCCACCACAAGAGTTAAACCTTTGTCCTTGAAACTTCTAAAAAGCTCAATTTTTCAGAGACAGGTTGGCCCCATATTTCCAGAGTTGGAGGCATCTGGAGGAGGGAGACGGATTCCAACATCAAAAAATCTGGTATTGGTTTCCCAGGCTGTATGGCTTCCAGTGTGCAGGGGGCTTTCAAGAGGCTAGGAGTATGTCAGGAGACACAACCATACACAATCTAATTTCATCTTGATGGCTCTCACACTGCCGCTGCTACAAACAGTTCAAAGAAGGGGGAAAGAAGTTTATCGTTCTACTTTTGTTTTTACCAACCGGACATGTAAAAATAAACAAGAGCTGCTTGCTAAGGTGAAATGTTAGTTAAAACCACATGGAATATGGAATGAAATGTCACAAAGTTTTGCTTTTTTTCCTGTAGAGCATTCTAACTAGGTGAACCCCAAATCACATTTGTCAATCTCTATTTAAAACTGGAAAAGGCTTTCAGGGCCAAATATTAGAATTTTCTGGATTGGAGGCTGTAGTTCTACAGCCTCTGAAGAAATGTACATGAACACACGGAAAAAAATCATATGAAGCATTCACAAAATTCAACACTAATATATGTTTAGAAAAGAATTCCAGCAACATTGGAATAAGAGTCTTCTTAGATGTGATAAAGCTAGTCTCCCAAAGTCCTATATCAAATACCATTCTTAATGGTTAAATATTAAAAAATATTTGCATTAAGGCTATGAAATATAAAAATAGACCCATTACTATGGCTTTTGTGTCACATTGCTTTTCAGAACCTAACTAAAATAATAAGACAAGGGAAAAAGGACAAAGAGTGAGAAGAACGTGGCAGAACTATTATAATTTACAGTCAATGTGTTCATCCTCAAAAAAATCCAAGGGAAAAATGGTGACATTACTATAACTAATGATAGAGTAGTCTTTAACACTGGCAATAGCAAAATTATTATTTAAAAACTGATAAAAAATCAAGGTAACTATATGAGTATGTGGTTATCTGCACAATGTGTGGGTCTGCTGCCGATACTCCCTCTTACTAGCTCTGGGTAACTGGATACAATACTTAAATTCCGCAGTTGCCCCATCTGTAAAACAATTTTTAAAATATTGGGCTCATATATTTGGGACTTCCTCAACTTACCAGCCCAACCCGGGAGCGCTGCAAAGACGGAGTGGTGACCATTGGCTGTATGGGTTTCCCAAATGTGGGAAAATCCTCGCTGATCAACGGGCTGGTGGGGCGGTAGGTCGTGAGTGTCTCCAGAACCCTCGGCCATACCCAATACTTTCAGACCTACTTTCTCACCCCCTCTGTGAAGCTCTGTGACTGCCCTGGACTCATATTCCCCTCCCTCTGCCCAGGCAGTTGCAGCTGTTGGCGGGGATCTACCCCATTGCCCAAATCCAGGAGCCACACACTGCAGTGGGCTATCTGGCCTCTGGAATCCCTGTGCAGGTCCTGCTTCACCTGCACCACCCAGAGGCCAAGGATCCCTCAGCAGAACATCCCTGGTGTGCCTGGGACATCTGTGAAGCCCGGACAGAGAAACATGGTTATATGATAGCCAAGGCAGCCCGGAATGATGTGTACAGAGCAGCCAATAGCCTCCTGCAGCTGGCACTGGATGGCCGCCTCAGCCTGTGTTTTCAGCCGCCAGGCTACAGTGAACAGAAAGGCAACTGGGAGTCCCATCTGGAGACCACAGAGCTGGTGGTTTGGCAGGGCAGGGTGGGGCCAGCAGGTGACGAGGAGGAGGAGGAGGAAGAAGAGCTGAGCAGCTCCTGTGAGGAGGAGGGAGAGGAGGACCGAGATGTGGATGAGGAGGGGGAAGGGGATGAGGACACCCCAACTTCAGCTCCAGGGTCCAGCCTGGCTGCCCGAAACCCTTAACGCCCTACTGGGTGAGGACAAGTGCTGAGTCCTTGCCCTGCGCCATCTGCTCCATCCAGTATCTCTGCTTTTGGACTGACCTGAGGGTACCTCCCCTCTGCCATCCCAATTGTGAATAAAGATTGTCTGCATTGTAAAAAAAACAAAAACAAAAAAAAACAAAAACAAAAAAAACAAAAAAAACAAAAAAACAAAACCTATGGCACTAGCATGAAGTCTGAAATGCAGTAACTGTTCAATATTAGATGCTTTCTCCTTGAAGATGATTGGTCATATGGCTCTTCGTTATATGCAAAGAGAGCTAAATAGATGCATTGAATCATTGAAGAAGACATTCTGTTCAACTAACAGAGGAGCTCCCCATCTCATCCTCAATTAAAACCACAACCTAAGTGCTACCAAGGAAGAAGAAAGAAATGTAAGTCATTTGGGGTTTTGTTCAATGGCCAAAGTGGGCAAAACATCAAAGACCCCTCAGGCTCTCTATTTCATGTCACTCTGATGGCAATGTAGTAACTTCTCTTGGAAAGGCCTTACCTACCAAGCAAGGAAGATAACTTTTTTTGTGCTCTCTATATTTGTTCCATGGTATTTGAAGTTCTGTGCAAAACCTGTGGAGGAATTTTTCAGCGGCCTATGAAATGAGGGTGGCTTTAACAAGACAACTGAAAATTTGAATAAACGTTTAATTACCTACAAAATTTAATATTATGCCACTTTTTTTCATAGCTAGATTTCATTAAAAAATTTTCACTTTATGGAAAAACAACATTTTGGCTAGATTTTTCTCACTACACAAGTATGAATACATACTCTGAGGAATTCATACAACAATTGCCGACTAATTCTAAATTGGATGGCAAGTACCCAAATCACCTTAAAGACAAAAATGATTCGAACATCCTTTCAAAAATTTTTCAACAGAGAGTGATATCAAATGTTACATAGGATGCTTTTTAATTGATCTGATGCACTGTAAGGAAAGTCAGCTACAAAAGGAAGAGCTGGCCTAGGGTTTGGGAAAGAGTTAGAACAGCTGCTAGCAAATCACTTCCCTTAAACTCAAAGAGGTATTGGAAAGATCAAAGAGCATTCCAGGAAATGATGGGCAAAAGGTGCAATACATAACTCAGAGAAATGATACCCCGTACCTCATCCTCTACACCTTTGTTCAGAAACCAGTGGAAATGCCAACTGCATTAATTCTGTGGATTGTGCTATTTTATTTGCTTTTCACATGTCTGTCCCACTCACCAAGTAAGACAATAAAATCCCTGAGGTCAGGATTCATAACCACTGTCTCCTTTTATCTCACCTTGGGACATGTAGCAATCACTCAGTATTTACTTCCAAAAACTGAGAATTAAAAGAAGCAAGCACTTTCGAACACATCTTAAAAAAAAAAAATCCTTCCAAGATTGTTACTAACAACATATGCAAAGAATCTGAAACTTTGAATTGTAAAACGTGGCTGTGAAATTACATTTTCATGAACATCTATTGTTTCTTTGTTCTGTGCCTGAAAATATGTTTCTCCCTGGGATATTAGCATATAACAAATAAATCCTAAAGTACCTTATTTTCCTGCCCAAATGCAGTACTTAACTCTGGTTGATTTCTTAGCTAAAATTACTTACAGGAAGAAAAACTGCCTAAGTGTCTTTGATTATTATAGAATATCTGAGCCCTCATCAAGCAATGCCAACCGTGCTACACAAAAAAACAAAACACACCTCAAATGGCATTGTACTTAAATATGATGATGCTTCACAGTTTGTTTTTGATGAGGAAAACAAGAATTATTATTACTTATATGGATTCCCACCTAAGGATTAATCTTGCTCTATGGATTTCATAACGATGGCATTTATAGCTGTGCTTTTCATAATGAAGGGAAAATCCAGCATCAAACAAGCAATTTGCAATAGTTTATGCACTCCCCCACCTCTGTGAGAGGAGGAGAGTCAACTATTCTAGCTATGATTTTCTAAGATTTTTGTTTCCTAAAGAGGAATTTACCTGAGCTCCCAGAGGGAAGAGATGTGTGCTCAACAAACCCAAGTCATAATGCCCCGGACCATGACTGCAACTGTAACATTTCTTTTGTTTCATTTATTTGTTTGTTTGTTTGTTTGTTTGCCACAAAAACGACTCAAGAATAGTCTCAGGCTTCTGTTGGAGAACAGGAAAGAACCAACTGTATCAGCTGTAGTTCCATCATCCCTCCCCAGAACCAAACCCCACCAAACAACACACACTAAACCAGAATGGAAATGTTTGCAAAAGATGGAGAACTGAGCAATACCATGAACTGGGTCATTGGCATCTTTGAGGAAACCAGGACAAAAGAAAGAGGGGGTTGTTGTCTTAGCTAAATTATTCCTCCTGAGCTCTGTGCTCCTAAGAATAGCTTCTATTAATCAGTTTCAAATGACCTCCAGAATCTCCCAGCCCAACCTGACACTTGGGACACCTGCAATTCCTCTGAGGTCAGTGGTGTCCAATCTACTCACCACCACAGGGATTTCTCATTCTCTTCTTCTACCTTGCTCATCCACCAAGATTTCAAAGATTGTGTTCATTAAAAAAAAAAAAAGCACTCATTACATCCAATTAATTAATTAATTTCCACTTCTAATTAAACAGACACAGATAACCACCAAGCAGCATGTCTGAGCAGCATGAGATAAGCAGGGATACCACATTACCATACTGAGTTGGTTTAACTACAGCCCAAAATAAACAATTCTGAGGTCCCTAGCACATGCTATTTCAGGGAGGCTAAAGGTAGTATTCTCACTAGGTTTTCTGAAATACAGAAAATGACTTAGAAACCCTGAGCTTAGGAGCACTGCCTCAGAGTCCCCACAGAAAACTGTGCTGGGGGGGGTCCATCCTATAGGACCCATGTGAGCATTGTGACCTCCCCCTCATGTAGATGTCCCAGTGGCTAAACTTGTGTGGATGACTATATCTCAAGATTTTACTGAATATTAAGCATTGTACTGAAAGCTTTCCAAACATTGTCTGAAATGACCATCAGAATAACTCTATGAAGTAGGGATTCCATCATTTATTCATCTACCAACTTAACAAAAATTTATAGAGCATTTATAATATGCAAAGTGCCGTCTGGGCCACTAGGAAATCATCTAAATAGTGGTATTTAGATCATATGCTCAAGAAAGTTATCACTGAGCCCCTGCTTTTTGATCTAAGACCTTAAGGTATTAAACCTGCTTTGACAAGTGAGAAACTGAGGTTCAGAGAGGGTTAGCAAAGAGCCCAACATCACATATCTCCTGAGTAAAATTCCAACTCAGGAGTTCAAGTTGTCAATCTCCAAACCTGTCCGCTTTCTGCTACACCTTGTTGCCTCCCAAGAGGACCTGATAAACACTCCAATTCTGCTCTACATAAGAGGCTGTTGTACTAGAAGTTTCAGCCCAGTTAGGGTGTATAGGGAAGAAGATGTTGCCAAAAAGAGAGATGAAAATAAAGAAATAAAATTTATAATCATCTTCATTTATGATTAGATAAACCATATCCAGTGGTAAGGGATCCACATTTTTCTTTCTTCATTTCTTTAATCCTTCCCAATTTTTCATGAAAATCAAAATGTCCATTTATTTTTTTCTCAAGGAAAGTAACAAATGGAGTTCTGATTTAATCTCTAGGTACAATAGATTTGCAGAGCCTATCTTTTAAGACATGAAAGACATATGTCCTCAGCAAAATCTAGACCTCTATCCCACACCCCCCAACTATCTCCATAAAGTAGATTCATTAAAAAAAAACTCAAAAGAAAAATTGTTCTTGTTGGCTGATTGGGTAATACAGCAAACTGCCTTGATTACAAATGACATTTGGAGAGGTTCTCTCTTCCACTTGGTCATTTTCTCTGAGTGATAAGGTGTTCATTCAGGACACTTCCAAGAGACCAGTCCTAAGGCAGTGAGTTATCTCAATTGATTGTTCACAGGACACTTCCAAGAACGGTTTTATTGAATCCAGGTTTTACTGAAGCTGAAGCACCCAACTATCTTTGAGTACCACAGAAAAAAGTTCTTCCAGTAAATGAAAGGCCATTAGCTTAGAAAGTGAAGCAGGGAAGGCAGTACGTCAGGGGGAGAACAAAGCCTCATTTCTGAGCGCACAGGAAAGAACTGAAGTTCAATTTAAAGAAGGAAGCTCTGTTAAAAACGTGCAGGCACCATGATCAGGAAAGATTGATCGTGGCTATTCCTGCTTCTCTTTTCAAAATGGAACAGCTATTAATTTCTCTGATGTACAGGTAGAAAAGCAATCCATCCAATTTCACAATAGTCTAATACAAAGAAGGACCAGAAACCCAAGACTCCTAAAAGATGTGACTCCGACATGATTCTTCCATGATGGCCTTTAGTGATCTTCCCTTTTGGCACCCCCTTAATGGTATGCTATTGTTAATACTACAAGTATGGTTGCTGGTGGAGTTCACCGAAGTTTAGAACCTGGGCTTTGGAATATTTGACAGACGGGTCTTGACTCTGCCACATTGTAGCTGTGACATGGGATTTTCATGAAAGAGAAGTGGGCCCACTGTTTCTCCAAGGCCTTGAAAATGTCTATACAACATATCTTTCTCCAGATGGACAAAAAAAGAGAATATATTTTAAACAATGATAGCCAAGATTGCAAAACCAGAGACAGAAAGAGAAAAGGGAAGAAGAGGAGGGGGAAGAGGAGGACAGAAGAGAGAACAAAGAGAGAGAGAAAGATGGCCATAAATCCAGAATTGCAAGGATCGCTAATGATGTGTAGATGGGCACTTTTTTTGCCATTGGTGACATCAACATTTCTCAGAAACGTTCAGCAAGTCTGAGTAGCTGGGAAAACATGAGTTTTTCATGTCATCTAAACCTCAGAGCTTGTGAATCTAAAAGGCATCCTTTCAAAGGTCCTCTTGCTGATAAGTAAGTTTGCTTATAAAAACACACAGTAGACATTGTGGCTGACTTTCTGGTAGCCCCTTCACACAGGTAGGTCATGGTAACTCCATTTGCATGACCACTGAGGACTCCAGAGGCCTATGCCAACTTGAGTTGGCAAGACTCAAGGAGAGAGGTGCTCAGGGCCCGTGAGCAAGAAAAATTTCTTCTACACACTGGACATTTTTGAAGAGAGTCTCACCAACCTACGTTGGTAAACCTCAAGGGATATGTTAGGTGAGGACACTGCCTCCAAGGGTAATACCTGAGCTTGAGGAATTTTTCAAGTTTGAAAAAGCTCATACTCACATTATCACATAATTTCACAACTTATAAAATGAAAAAAAAAGACAACATATTCTTTCTTCATGATGCAGGCCACAGAAAATAAAATTTCCTTAGCTAGAGGATATAGACAGATTACAGAATGGTGCCTCTCAAGGGAGAAAATGGAATATCAAAAATTTGGGGCTTCAGCCCTAAGAGACATATTGGTTGGAAAATGGGGAGAAATCCTATTGCTGATACTCAACCTTCTGTTGGTTTGCAAACTGGGTGCCATACACAGTAGGCAAGGAGATACCAAAGAAAGAGGCGGGTCACTCCAGACTGGTTGGAGGCAGGTTTTATAGGCAAGAGAACTTACATATGAGGTTTGTCCTGGGAAACTGCAAGATGAATAGCTCTCTGAGCTGCCTGCCAGAATCTTAAAGTTCATACCGAGACTAACTGGGTTCAGTTGCATATACTATTCAGGTGGTCTCACCAACACCTTTCTCTCTCAACACTGTGTCCTTGAAACTGCTCCCACTCTGGGAACAGTGAGCACAGCATACATCCCAAGGACAGGGGAGAAAGTGAGGAGCCTCCACTGCCCGGGTTAGCTCACAGGTGAACCAGAGGTCACATTTGCTTGATGACCTTCCTTAACATCCTGGCAGGTCATTTCCTCTCATCAGTGCAAATTCTGTAATTCTGTGAAGTGCAGAGAAGTGGAGGAGGGAAGAAACCAAGCAGGAGAAGAGAAGAAAAAAGGGAAGCAAGAAGGAGAAGAAAAAAAAAGAGAGGACTCCCCAAATATTCACTCCTCAGAGGAAGCCCATATCAACTTGAAGTCCCAACTCAGAGACACATTTCCCGGGCACAGATCAGAACAAGGGAGGTGTACAAGGGAGGAGAGAGGCATTCTAGGTTGAACCAGGGTTACCAGGCTTCAAGCTGGGTCAGAAGGCTGGTGGAAGAGCCACAGCCTACAATAGCCCTTCACTCCCCCCATCTTGTGTTCAGAGCTTTGTGCAACCTCTCCTGCTGACCTCAATCAATCCATCAATCAATAAATAAAAAGAGGCAATCCCCAGCCCTCCTCTATCCCACTGTATCCCAACAATCACAGGCACAAAAATCTTTGGAGTAAATCAAAAAAACTCGAGCATTTTTCAACACCTTCTGTGTTCAGAGAACAATGTCACAGACCTGAAAATATATATACAGATACACACACACAAGTCAACCCTATTACAACAGACATGAATGAACATTTGGGATGCTTCTGTTATTTAATATCGGGACCAGTGACTAGTTATTTCTCCAACTATGCTACATTTTACTAATGCAGGATTTGCCCAATAATAAAAATAACGACTTTTTCCTTATTTATTTTTAACTGAGCAGGACTGTATTTACCAGATAAGCGCTCAGCATGCAGTGTCTTATTTAATCCTTACAACAATCTGGTGAAGCATTATCATCCTCATTTTATAGGAATAAAGAGAAAGGAAGGAAGGATGGGAACAGAGAAGGAAAAAAAGAGGGAAGGAGAAAACACCTGAAGTTCAGAGGGAGTAAACAGTTTGAATCTGGGAACAAAAAAGCTAAATTAAAGACCTTGTTTTACTTGTGGTAAAACTTCTTAAAAAGGAGACTCATCCTGGAAAGCATTATAATATAAAGAAAAGTTCTTCAGGCATCCAGTTAAAGAAAAAAAAGATGACACATAACTATACAAAATTTCTGGCCTCAAAAATTTACTCTGCAATAAGAAATACTAAAAGGCAATGAAGCAATAATTACAGCTTTGAGAAAGAAAAATTGTAAATTATAACTGTATGACTTTATTCCCTGCTTTTCATATATGAAACTGACGGGGGGGGGGGGGATTAATTATGTGAAAGCTCTAAAAATATACCAGCCATTTACCTTTGTTTAAAAGCCTGCTTGACGGTATATTACAGATGACCAAGAATTACATAAAAATTAAAAGAGTCAAGAATAATGGTATCAGTTGAGGCATAAACGACCTGGCTTACTGGCTAGTGGAACCCCCAAAAAGCATAGTACCCAATATATAACAAGAGTCCTGAGGAGAATTCTCCCCTAAGTCAATCCCACTTGATTCTACTGGCAACACTTACTTGTAAGTTTGGGGGAAAAAATGTGGATAGCTAGTATGTTCAATTACGATGATATCTGGATAAAGCCTAATAATAAAAATATTTCTTACATTGTTATGAGAAAAGCCTTAGAGTTGGGCATAAGTTATTTCTCTGGAGGGGCACCTGGGTGGCTCAATCAGTTGAGCTTCCAACTCCTGATTTCAGCACAGGTCTGGATCCCAAGGCCGTGGGATCTGTGCTAAGCATGGACCTGCTTAAGATTCTCTCTCTTCCTCTCTCTCTCTCTCTCTCTGCTCCTCTCCCCTACTCGTGCTCTTTCTCTAAAAAAAAAATAAAATATAAAAAGTCTCTCTCTGGAAAAGACCTCCCCTCAGACAGGCTTTCCATCCATTCCATTTTGATTTTCCATCAAAAATACAATTAAATATTTTTACAAATGCAGAAGAAAGAATATACACAAAAATATCCATATGTTCATCTTTGAGTAAAGGGAATGATCAGGACAGGCATTTCACTTCCATGTTCCTGTATTTTCCAAATTGTCTTTAATAAACAGGCACTACAGTGTTCTAATGAAAAAAAAAACACCTTCTAAAATATGTAAATACAAAACAAATTTAAAAAACAAAGATTCATGAAAAAATGCTCAATATCACTCATCAGCAGGGAAATACAAATCAAAACCACAATGAGATACCATCTCACACCTCTCAGAATGGCTAAACATTAATTAATAACTCAGGCAACAACAGATGTTGGCGAGGATGCAGAGAAAGAGGATCTCTTTTGCACTGCTGGTGGGAATGCAAACTGGGGCAGCCACTCTGGAAAACCGTATGGAGCATCCTCAAAAAATTAAAAATACAACTACCCTACGACCCAGTAATTGCACTACTAGGTATTTACCCAAGGGATACAGGTATGTTGTTTCAAAGGGGCACATGCTCCCCAATGTTTATAGCAACGCTATTGACAATAGCCAAATTATGGAAAGAGCCCCAATGTCCATCGATGGATGAATGGATAAAGATGTATACACACAATGAAGTATTACTCAGCAATCAAAAAAGAATGAAATCTTGCCATTTACAACTACGTGGATGGAACTAGAAGGTATTATGCTAAGCGAAATTAGTCAGAGAAAGACAAATATCATATGACTTCACTCATACAAAGAATGTAAGATACAAACAGATGAACATAAAGGAAGGTAAGCAAAAATAATATAAAAACAGGGTGGGGACAAAACATAAGAGACTCTTAAATATGGAGAACAGAGGGTTACTGGAGGGATTGTGGGAGGGGGAATGGGCTAAATGGGTAACGGGCATTAAGGAATCTACTCCTGAAATCATTGTTGCAGTATATGCTAACTTGGATGTAAATTAAAAAATAAATAAAAATTAATTTTAAAATCTTAAAAAAAAAACCACAAAGACTCAGATTCTCAGATTCTGCTTACATTCTGAGATCTGAATGTACTAGTTTCAAAAAAATGTAAGTGATGACTCTAAAAAAACAATCCAGTATTCAGTTTAATAAGTAAGACCTGAATCATGAATTTCAAAATACACCAGATTTTAATTTCATTTCATCCCATGAACAAAGATAAGAAAACATACCTTTAGGGAAAAACTTTTATTTAAACATGTTTCAACTATCAGTGATAATAGAAAAGGAAATATTTATGAGTCTGAGTAAAAGAAAGAGAATTCTTTCAAGTTCTTAACGAAAGACACTTTTTTAAGGAGAATTAGCTAAAGGGAAAAAATCGCATAAAGAGCCAAAGAGAAAAATAAATTATTTATCGGCTCTCCTGCAGTGCCTTCTAAACTTTAGATATGCATCAAAAGATGCCTGAAGTGAGCTAATTTCCGCAGCACATTTCCATTTAGAATTACATGGAAGGTTTCAAAACACCTTTGTTCTGTGTGCATGGTACATGTGTGGAAAGATATTCAGGTTCAATGCTAACGCTAATCATATAACCAGAGCTGTCTTCACAGGGTAAATTTTTTCCTGGAAAGATGTATATAAATCAAATTATATTCGAAGTGAACTTGGGAATTCATGTTACAGTGAATCCTTTGGGAAACCAAGAATCCTTGAATAATATGAAAAAAAATAACCCATTACATTATCCATCTGGCAAGCTTAAATGTTTTTCATATTTGCTTTCTTCCAAAGGGACATGTTTGGACAATATGCAGAGAAACCACTGACAAAATCTGTTACTTATATTAGAGATTAGAACTTTCAATTTAAGAACAAAGAACATTTGACTAGTTAGAACAATGGAGTAGAACTAAGACAAAACATACCCAGCCCCAATAGAGGTAAGCAATACTTAAATTTGTTTCCCATGTTAAGAATTTTTATCATACAACTAACTTAAGACTGGATTTTCTCTTTTATTTTAATTGATGGCACCTGTAAGTCAATTGGCACTATTAGGAGATGTATGAGTACCAGAGAGCCTTAAAAGGGTAATTATTTTCAGACCACTCATGTATTTTTAAATATTTAATGTAGAATTCAAAATATAATTTGCCTTGTGTGTTTGACATTTTGTCAGAGAAAACACAAATGCTTCAAAACAATGAGAATATCAACTGTGATTACAACAAATTAGAATCACATCTTCAGTCTCCTCCCCTGGGGTTGTTTTGGGACCAAGACAAACACAGCTCAAGAAATTAAATTGCAATAGCTAATTTGCCTTGACATTGAGCAAGAAAAACTGGAGAAGGCAAAATTACCCTGGGTCACCTGAACCAGGAGCACTGCTTCCTCAGGTTAGCTGAGGCCTGTCACCTGCCACTGGAAGCTGGGGGCATACAAGAGCCCTGAAGATACAACTTTTGGGTTGGGTGGTCCACTCCCCAGTGCTCCAAATCTTTATTTGAAACACCCACCGGGTCCTGAGAGTGACCACTTCCTTGGGGCAGATAACATGATATGTTATATGAGTGGGGAAGGAATGCTGAACTTGTTATTAATAACAACAGCGGTCATGTGTTATGTGTTATGTTCCTCTATTGGGACTCTTCATGGGCTAGGCTTTCTGCATAGTTTACCTCACTTGTTACTCACAACATTGTTTTGAAGAAGGTATTACTAACTCCATTTTACTCTTAAGAAAACTGGGGCCGTTAAAGTGATTTGCCAAGGAAACATAGGTAGTGGATGACAAAAGAGAGTTTTTCTCAATCATATTTGAGTCCTAAACCCAGGATTTTTCCAATATGCCAAGCTTCACAAGAATTGAACGATCAAGCATTTATGCCAGTTGTGGTAGCCAGCCTCCAAGATGGCCCCAGGGATCCCAACTTCCTGGTATGCACACCCTTGCAGAGTCTCCTCCCACACTGCACCAGGGTTGATCTCTATGAGCAGTCACCTATGGCAGAAGTGATAATATATCACTTTTGAGATTTGGTTGTAAAAGACTGTGCCTTGCCTTTTGGGTTCAACTCTCTGGTCTTTTGCCAGCTGCCATGTTGTGAATAACCATATGAAGAAGTCCACTGGTGAGGAACTAAAGCCTCTGGCAACAGCCAGTGAGTAACCAACGTATGCCAGCAACCACATGAGTGAGCTTGGAAGCATATTCTCTGACCCTGATCAATCCTTGAGATGACTGCGTGTCTGAACAATAGCTTGACCACAACCTCATGAGAGACCCCGAGACAGAACCAACCATTTAAGCTTCTTCCAAATTCCTGACCATGAGCAACCGTGTGCCATAATGTTTGTTAAGCCGCTAAGCTTTAGGGTAACTGGTTCCACACATAACAAAGACACCAATGTACATGCACTTTCATGAAGACGATTGAGATGCAAAACCCTATCTACCATAGTGTACTAAATGTGACAAATGTAAAAGCAGAAGAATAACAGGGTCCCAGCCCTCAAAGTAACTATTAGGTAGAAGGAAAGAGGGAAACATATATGTAGTTAGATTACAAATATTTTCAAAAAATTTTTCTGCAGTTTTCTCTTGGGTTTTTCTGTATACAGTATCTTCTCCCTAGTTAGCCCAAATTATCTAACCAGATGCTTTGGGGTATTAGGATTATTACAGAAGAGCTACAAAGAGAAAGAGAGGGTTATAATTAAGCTTCTTAAATTCAAAATAGGATTTTTTTTTTGCAAGATAATTGGTTATGAGCCAGACATTGTTGAGAATGAAACAATTTTCTAAATCCTTTTAGCTCCCATTTACCATATCAAGGGCTAGTCCTGGCATATCAAATCATAGATTTTCTTCTATAATGTAGGGAATATAACCTTCTACCTATGTAGGCTGCCCAGAGCAGAAGGAAGATATGACACAGGAGAAGAAAAAGAAAATTCGGTCTATAGTGGACACTGTGGTTCTCCAGACCCATCCTCCTCAGGACTGAAAAACCTACCTTGAAGCTACAGAGAGTAATACTGGCAGATGGCCCTCTGCTATGTACCTTTAGCCTCAGCTAAAGGGTCACCTTGCCCAGGCTATGCCTCCTTTGCAGGTCAGCTCCCATCCAATAACTAGTAGATGTAGGGCAGTAGAAAGACTTAGCCCTCCTGCTTCAACTCAGGACAATTCTGAAGGGCCATTCCTGGCTTTCCATGGGACAGGCTGGGACCACTGAGACCACATCACAGCCCAACTTCTCCCTCTGTCCAGTCAGGCTTCCTTCCTTTTCCTTCCACAGATGGTAATCCCTAGAAGATTCCCTAATAAACCTTCTGCAAACTAATCTACATCTTGGTGTCTGCTTTCCAGAGAACACAACCTGTGGCATGATCCCTTTGGGCCCAGTGGACTTTGGGTAGAAGGGTAGAAGTACATCTATAGCATCAGACAGATGTCCTCAACCACAAAGTCCTGGAGGGGAAGAAGCTTCTGGACACCTCATTAGCAGATGGCCTCTTAGGCAGCTCAGTATTTGGGACCTTGGAGATCACCCTAAAGGCCATGATGCACCAACATGGCAAGCCCCAACACAGCTCGGAGGATAAAGTGGGACAGCTGGGCAAAGAGAAGACCAAGTTTGTTCTCCTAAGATTTTTTGGTTTTCATTGCAGGGAAAATGCTAAGCTGAGAGCCAACAGACTAGCCATGGAGCCCACCAAGGTCAGGGCTAGGCATGAGGAAAGGGAATGTTCAGAGTAGGGGCCAAGTAATCGATACTCCAGAGTTTCAGAGGAATCTCCAGTCCTGAGATGCCAAGGGGAAACTAAGGCAGCAAGCCCCAGGCTGAGCTGGAAAAGATAAGATGTAGATTTGCAGCAGACATTAGCAGAGGCTTGGAGCAGAATGGCCAGCTGTAATGCTGGGCCAGCAAACCCATGGCCAGAGAGCCTGCTTCCCCCTCAGGCCTCTCAGGTCACATAAACCAGGCCTCCTTCCCTTCTTTGCCATGGTATTGGAAAGGAGGACAGAAGGGAGCATGGAAGTCTAAAGACTGATGTATTAAGCTGAGTCATTCAACAGAGACTGCTGTCAGCCTCAGGAAAGGTGATATGTTTCAGGGGTGAAGGGTCCCATGACACACGGTAATTGAAAGTGTTTTCTAAATAGCAAAGCACATTACAAAGTATACATTTGTAAAATGTATTCGGTTATCAAGATACCTACCCTTTTCTCTTTGGCATTTCTAATTGTCTCAGTCCACCGGGACTATTTGGCCTGTTCGGCTCTTGCACTGAATCCCATCTTACAAATTAGCCCTTATCAGTAACGAGGAGGATATTTCGGCCCCTATCTGCTGTTACCTTATTTTATTTCTCAACCTGATCATAGCTCAGACAGGGAAGAAGGTCAGAGACCCAAGCAGGCAGCTCACATTTCAAGAGTTATCTTCCCGGGGTGCCTAGCTGGCCCAGTTGGGAGAGCATGTGACTCTTGATCTCAGAGTTGTGAGTTCAAGCCCCAGGTTGAGCATGGAGCCTACTTAAAATAAAAAATTTAAAAATATGTATATTAATGAAGAGTTTTCTTCCTATTGCCTACAAGTTTACTTCCCAACTAGGAAAGACTACCAATGACCAGTTAGTTGTCCAACCGAAGCAGTTTCTCTCCAGCTGAGGTCATCTGCCACCAAATCATCAGGAAGGTAGAAGTGGAGGCCTACTTAAAATGCAAATTCTGGGCTCAACCCAGAATTTCTGGATCAGAATAGCTGAAGAAGGAGTGGAGGACAGAGGTACGGCCAGAGGTTTGCAGTTGATACTGAGCTTTCCAAGGTGATTTTAAAGCACAGTTAAGAAAGCATTACACTAAATAGCCATTACCTGTTCTAAGCAAATCCTAAGTAACCTATAGGATTATGGTGACCAAAGTCAACACACCGAGTGACAGAGGAGACAAAAGCAAATAGGACTCAGGAGCGAAAACTTGCTGTGTTAAGAACTGGCAAGTGCTAGCAAGGAATAACAAGGAAGAAAATATTCATGAGGCTATTAAAGAAATAGATAAATAGCTTTCTCCTATTAGGGATGGTGCTTCAAAGCCAAGTGGCATCAAAGAAGAGGGAACAGGACAAATGAAAGCTGTGGGCTTCAATTATTTATCGGCATGGTGAAAAATGAAATTTGCAGATTCAGAGCCTTTAACGTACTCTAAATAAACTGTTCTTGCCCAGCTAGATTAATTAGTTTGTTAAAAGACTGGGTGTTAATTAGTTGCTTTTACATTGCTCTACCTACCCACAATACAACTGAGGAGTTATCTCCTACTTGTTAATTGCCTATTAACAGCGGGAAGTAATTGCTTTGGAAATTATTCCCCGGAAAGTGCTTAAGGTCTAATATTGAGAAATGTTATCTGTATACATGGTTGTGTAGGATCCAGAGAGCAGCCCAGATCATGATGCTTTCTCATACTGCCTGGGCCACAAAGCAGGCTTCTGTCTTTCTCCTCTAACTGTTCACATCCATTCTTCCAAAACCAGGTACGAGGGGGCACCTGGGTGGCTCAGTTGGTCAAGCATCCAACTCTTGATTTCAGCTCAGGTCTTGATCTCAGTGATTTGCGGGATCGAGCCTTGCATCTGTCTCTGCGCTGACAGCGTGGAGCCTGCTTGGGATCCTCTTTCCCCCCCTCTCTCCCTCTGCTTCTCCTCTGCTCATGCTCACTCTCTCTCGAAATAATAAATAAACATTAAAAAGAAAAACAGGTAGGAACCAGCTTCATGGCCAGAGAAACTTCTCTAAGCAGATCCAAACATGGCAAATTCTCATGTTTGTGTGACATACTCAGTTTAGTTCATTAGTTATCCTATTTATGCCTATTTTTTTACATTTATATTAGAAGACTTATGACTAGCTTTTGTTGAGGCAAAAAATAACATTGGCATGCATTAATCTTAATGTAATAATTGCTGAGATCTATATATCCATGTAACTTCCAACACATGGTACCATTTCCAGAAGGTTCTGTTGTGCCATTTCCCAGTCTAGAGCCATCCCCCAGAAGTTATCACTATTTTGTCATTTTGACAGTTTTGCCTTATTTTGAACTCTCTCTCTCTCTATATATATATGTATATAGTTATATATTCTTTTGTGTCTGATTTCTTTACCCAACATAACACTTATAAGATTATGACTAGTTTTAAGTGTTTTTTTTCTGGCCAAGGAAAAGCTGGCACTTTCTTTAAAAGTGGAACTAATGCAGGGCAGCTCATGCTCTGCTTGGGGACTTTGGGCTCTGAGATGCATCCATGCGCTCACTTTGGTAGCAGGAAATGGCACTGGGGTCGCCAATATCAGCACTGAGTCTTGAAAAATAAGAGCACATGGCCTTGCCTCCACAGCTGCCTTTGATATTCTTGGCATTCCTCACAAATGTACCCAGCATACCTAGTTTTATCGCACCTTGCTTTTATGGCACTCCACTGATATTATATCTTTTACAAATTGAAGGCTGTGGCAACCTTGGGTCAAGCAAGTCTACTGGCACCGTTTTTCCAATACCATTTGCTCTTTCGAATCTCTGTGTCACATTTTGGTAATCTTCACAGTTCAAACTATTTCATCATTGTTATATTTCTTATGGTTACCTGTGATCAGTGCTTATGACTTGCTGAGAGCTCAGATGATAGCATTTTTAGTAATAAAGTAGTTTTTAATTGAGGTACATCCTTTTTTAAGATGTAATGCTGTTGCACATTTAACAGACTATAGCATAGCGCAAACATAACGTTTTTGTGCACTGGGGAACCAAAAAATTCATGTAACTTATGTGATTGTGCTATTGACTATAGTAATGGCCTAGAACCAAACCCACAATATCTCCAAGGCAGGCCTGTATTAACAAACTTCTGTAAGTATCAGAGTCACCTGGAGAGAGTTTTTTGCAGGTCTCACAATCTAAGTAGATATTGAAACTCCCCAATACATACACCATCTCCCACCCCTCCTGGAAAGCCTTGATTCTGCCTACCCTCTTCCTTTACTCATTAAATTGCTATTTCTCATTTCTCTTTGTATCCTACAGTTTTAATGTAAAAAAAAAAAAATCAAAACTAGCATTCTTCATTCTGTCAAACTTAAAGGTATACCCATAAATGTTAACCATAACCGTAGCTGTAGACTACTGAGTATAATATCCCAATTATAGGTAGATCAGAGAGCATAGTAAAAACTGACTTTTTTACTTTATCAAGGTCATCCCATAGCAGAGGCTTTTAAACTGTAGTTTGTAGACTCCTGGGGATATGCTAAGACTCATTCAGGGAGTGAAAATATCAAATGTCAAAACTATTTTTATAATAAAATTAAACATTATTTGTGGGGTTTTTTTTTTTATTACTGTGTTGACATTTTCAATGATGACGTAAAAGCAGTCGTGGGTAAACTTGCTGGCACCTTAGCACAAATCAAAGCAATAGCTCCAAACTGTACTATTAGTTATTGATTCCTTCACTCTCATAAACTCACAATTTTTTTATGCCAGCTTCACTTAAGAAAGCCCTTTAAGAGGACTGCCAGGATGGCTCAGTTAAGTGTCTGACTCTTGATTTTGGCTCAGGCCATGATCTCAACATTCTTGAGATGGAGCCCCTCATCGGGCTCTGTGCTCACAGCACAGAGCCTGCTTGGGATTCTCTTTCTCTCTCCCTCTCTCTCTGCCTCTCCCCCATTTGCACGTGCGTGCATTCTCTCTCTCAAAACAAATAAATAAACTTTAGAAATTAAAAAAAAAGGAAGCCCTTTATGAAGCAACACAAAATATTACTTTTGTTAAATCTCAACCTTGGAGTACATTCCTTTTTCATATGGTGTGACAAAATGGGAAGTCTGCATAAAATGTTTCTGCTGCAAACTGAAGTTTGATAGCAGTCTCATGGAAAAGTATTTGTGTCATTATTTGAGTTGCTAGTTGAATTAGCCACTTTTTTCATGGAACATAATTTTCACTTGAAAGAATAACTGAAAGTCTAACAACTTGAATATCTGGCAGACATTTTCTCAAAACTTAATGAAATGAGCCTGTTATTTCAAGGAAAATAACTGACAGTTTTTGTTCTGCTAATTTTAAAATTAAAACTTTACAGTGAAAATTAAGATTTTGGAAAACGCAATTACCATCATGAACGTGCCAGCTTCTTAATATTTAAAGATTTTCTTTTTTTAAATTTTTTTTAACGTTTATTTATTTTTGAGACAGAGAGAGAGAGACAGAGCATGAACAGGGGAGGGGCAGAGAGAGAGGGAGACACAGAATCGAAAGCAGGCTCCAGGCTCTGAGCCATCAGCCCAGAGCCCGACGCGAGGCTCAAACTAACGGACCGCGAGATGGTGACCTGAGCTGAAGTCGGATGCTTAACCGACTGAGCCACCCAGGCGCCCCAATATTTAAAGATTTTCTAACGAGCTCACAGTGATATTAACATGTTATTTAACAAGTTATTATATGAAATGTGCAAACATTCAAAAATCCAACATATTCCAAATGACCAATGATATTACAAAAGCATGCATGATTTTTCAAAACTCTCTTCAAGAGTATAAGACAGACCAATGGATTTTAATGTAACAGAATACAAAAATGTCATTGATACAGATGCTTTCACATAGCACATCATTACAAACCTTTACAAAATACCACTTGTCAAATTTTGGTGTAGTATGAAAACACAATAGCAACAATCATCTAAAATGCTGTTAAATGATGATCTAAAATGCTGCTAACATATTCCTCCCTTTTCCATCGACATATCTACATATGGCCAAACTTGCTTTATGTACTTCAACCAAAACAACACATTGTAACATACTGAATGAAGAAGCAGAAAAGAGAATATAGCTGTACTCATTCAGGCCAGACATTGTCTAATTTAATCATTAATCATTCATTGGCACGCATAGTATTTGTCATGTGTCCTCGCCTGAAAGAGCCTCTCTCTGATCAGATACTGGCAGCATCACTGCATACTGTGGAAAAGAAGCATTTTGAGGGTAGGCAATTAGGCCAGAGAAAATAAAGCATCAAAACACACTGATGCAATTTTCAAAATACTTGATTGAAATGCAAAATTAAAACATTAAATACCTTCCACCACTTTTCAAATTGCCAGAGGTTTTCCTTATTATTAGTGATACTATATCAAACCTGGGCAGAAACACATTCGTATATAGTGTTCATGGAAGCATTAATTAGCACAAACTTTTTGGAAGACTGGAAGTTACAGATTTTAAGAATCTAAAAACAATGCTAAAGGACTGTGGGATTTCTCACAATAAAAAGGGATGCTATTTACACGGAGTGGGCATCTAAGTGGGGTTAACATGGCTGTATGCGGTGATCCTACATGCATACCCTTTGACTCAGATATTCCAGTTATAAGAATCTTTCCTAAATGAATGATGATGGGAAACTAAAGTCTTCATCACCATGTAATCTACAGTAGTGTCAAATGAGGAAAAACGTAAGAATCAATAATAAGTGAATTAATTGGTACATCTATACTCTGCAGCCACTGAAAATTAAGAGATAGATGTATATTCAGTGGACTTTAATATCATAGCATTAAAATACGTGGCTAAAATAGTGTGTATGCGATGATACATTTTCCATTAGAAACCATATTCAAACATAGTTGAGTGTCACTGTATTATAGTGGTAAATTACACAACTGCGGTCAGATTGCCTCATTCAAATTCAGGTGTTCACACTTATTAATCAAGTGGCCTGGGCAAAGCTCTTTGCCTAGTGGGGATTTGATATGTGGTTACTGCTTATAGTTATGAGCATCTGGAGAGAATAGAGGGTGATAAGGGAAGGTTCCATCTTTCCACTTTCATAAGAGGCTCGTGGGAGCAATGTTCCTTCCAAATCTTTCCATACCATCAGAGAGGCTTCCTGGCTGGCCCCAACCAGGACGGCTCTCAACAGCCTCCACAGCTGCATAGCAGCTATCAACCTCCCAGCCACATCCACATCAAAATGCCCAGCCCATGTTGTTGAAGTTTATTTACTATGGGTAATTTGGCTTCTTTGAAGTTGAGAGTCTGCTTTTTATTTATTTATTTGCATTTGGAGCAAAATACCTAATTATAGATGCAAAAACATTTCAGCAACTATTATCATCGGCTTGTGTTTCCTCAGCACGGAAGTAACTGCCTACAACATGCTACTGATAATCTGGTAATAGCACATACACCAAGACCAGCAAGTTGTCCACAGAATGGCTGGCTGCATGGCTAATTACGCTAACTTTCTCACTCTGTAGAGCTTCTCCCATGTTGGAGTGCCCTGAGTATAGGTCCTGAGCTTTGAGGTCTGTAAAGAAAATAGTTCTAGAGGTCAAAACCCTCCTCCACCATTCCTGAAAGCTTCCCTGGTCCTGGTCTTTCTGCTGCAGTGACTGCAGTCCACATCAGCGCCTGCTCTCCTCCTGGGCACAGGGGTGGCACTCCTCCGGCCACCTGGGCTCAGGTGTGGTCATATCCCTTGCTTCCATGGATGAGGTGAGAGATGGAGTAACATGTGTCACCTGGATGAAAGGTTTAATCCCCAGTGTGAGAGTCTCCGTTGGTCCCTTCACTACACCGTGGTAGCCCTTAATGCTGCAGATGGTGGAGCCACCATTAAGCAGCGTCCTTCTATGGGAAGGACATGGAACAGTCTTCTGGAATGGAGAAAAATAACCCACTGTGATGTAAAAGTCAGCAAACCTTTTTTTGTACAGGGCTGAATAGTAAATATTTTCAACCTTGCCAGTCATATGATTTCTATCACAACTGCTCAACTCTATGTAGCATGAAGGCAGCCCTAAATGACGTGGAAATGCTGAGTTCCAATAAACCTCTATAAAGTCAGGCTGTGAGCCAGATCTGACCCTGGGCCATAGCTTGCCTACCTCTATTGTTGTTTTTATAGAAAATCTTTGTTTTGAGTAGAGACATTCTTTCATTTTTTCCAGCCTTATGAGGCAAAATTGACAAATGAAAATTGTGTATATTTAAGATGTGCAAGATGATTTGATACATGTATATTGTATGCATATGAAATGATTACCATAATCAAGCTAATCTACATGTCCATTGCCTCACATAGTTCTGTGTGTGTGTGTGTGTGTGTGTGTGTGTGTGTGTGGTGTGAGAATATGCCTCTATCTTCTTTAAACCATCGAAATGTTGGGGTTGTTTGTTACCACAGATAACCTGGCTTGAACTGACCAATAAAGCAACAATAGGTCTGTTAGGGCAACACACCTGTGAAATAAAGCTGTGACCTTATCATAGGAACTTAGATCATGGTAAAAAGTCTTTGAAGTAACAGTCCTATGAATCCAAGGTGCCTAGCTAAAGCAAAAGCAGCATGGGGATATTGATGAGATATGGGGAAGAAATCGGTATTTTTAAAGGAGAAATCAGACATGTCCTAATTGCTGAGGACAGATGGTTAAATCCCTTCAGGAACTGCCAGTGCATTTCAGAACCATGAAGAACACATCCTCCCCCAAATCCTTCCCTCTGTGCTAGCCCTAACACCTGCCACAGTCCTTCCCGAGAGAAAACCTCTACAGCATTGGCTCTCAAACTTCTGCTTCCATCAAGAACATCTGAGGATCGGTCAAAAACCCAGATTGGTGGACGGCCCCAGCCCCAGAGTTACTATCTCAGGGGGTCTGAGCTGGGGCCCAAGAATTTGCATGTGTAGGGTGTTCTAGGTCATTGGGACTGCTGCTGGTCCTTGAGAGCCACGGTTTTTCCCCAAGTTCCATCTTTAGATTCAAAAACATCCTGCATTCTCAGAGTGGCATTTTACCCATGGTTAAGAGTGATGGCTTCAAGGCTAGAGTGGCATAAAATCAAATCCTAGCACCATCATTTACTAGCTGGGTGACTTTGGACAAGTTACTTCCCTGAGCCTCTGGTCTCTGTTCAGAGAAGATATGTTGAGAATATCTATCCCACAGAGCTGTAGACATTGAACAAGGTGACACTTGTCAGGCATCTAGAATAGCACAGTCTAGAAATCTAAGAAAGCTTTTCCCCCATATGACCTCTCACACCACCAGCACCTCGTCGCTGAGTCCAGCCTGAGCCTCTTTACACAGTGACTGGCTCCCCCAGAGAGAACATGGCAGCTGCCAGGTTTCTTACAGGACGCATCTAGAAATGACACGGCATTGTTTCTGACATGTTCTATGGCCACAGCAAGTCACAAGACCAGCCCAGACTTAAGAGGAGGTCAAAGTGAGTGCCTGGGGGGCTCAATCAGTTAAGCACCCAACTCTTGACTTTGGCTCAGGTCTTGATCTCACAGTTCGTGAATTCGAGCCCCGCCTTGGGTTCTGTGCTGAGAGCACAAAGTCTGCTTGGGATTCTGTCTCCCTCTCTCTCTGTCTCTACCCTGCTTGTTCTTTCTCTCTCTCAAAATAAATAAAAAATAAACTTTAAAAGAGAGAGAGAGAGAGAGAGAGAGAGAGAGAGGAGGACAAAGAGACTCCTGGTTGGCAAGAGCTGCCTGTGTCTAAAAGGGAGATGAGTGGCTAGCGGCCATCCGTCAAGAGTATGCACCTGCTTGAGAGTAGAAGGAGCTAACAGGCAAAATGCTTAGCACACAGAATGGGCCAATACACATCACTAACATGGGAGAGTCCCAGTGTTGTGCAAGCTACTGAGTCACCCTTATTTTTGCCAAGATGACAGCAGCAACTTCCCTGTTGGTCCACTTTTTACTCTCCCATTGTGTTTATTAAAAAAAAAAAAAAAAGCAAGTCAGATGATGTCACACCCCTGTTGTAAACCCCTCAGGGGCCTCCCATGACACTTAGAATAAAATGCAATCTCCGTGCCCTGGCCTGACTTTGCCCCTGCCCAGCTGTGCAACCACTTTTCCTCCACTCTTGCAACTCCTCACGACACTCTGGCTACACTGGTCTCTGCAGTCCTTGACAAGCATGCTCCTGTCTAGGGGACTTTGAAATGGCTGTTTCCCTTTTGTAGAGAACCCTTCCTTTATAAATCCAGATGGCTTAGCCACTTCATTCTCTCAAGTGTCCACTCAAATGGCTTCATCCAAGAGGTCTTCCTGGCCCATCCTTTCTAAAAGGGCATGCAACATCATTCTCCCACCTTGCTTTTCCATCACAGCAATTATCACTATTGAACTTCATATCAACGTATTGATTTCTTTGTTATTATCCCTCCTACTTGCAATAAGCCTCATCTGGGCTCATTGATTCTGTTGTATTCACCTTTGAATCCTCAGCACCTAGTGATTAGCATTAGTATGAGCTCAATAAATGTTTGAGTCAGGAAAGGAAGGAGGTGGGTGGGGAGCCTTTGCACAAGATACCACCACCTTAGATCTGACATTCGTCGACTGCATGTATTTCTAGACTTGACTACAGAAATGTCGGCAGTTTCCGCCACCTCCTTGCATGGCATGACTCTTTTATAGACGTCTTATTTATTGTGCTGCAAACTCTATTTCACTTACACCCCAGGAAATCTTGTGAGAACCCAATGTATTCTTAAAAGTTACTCTGTGCCAGTTTCCCCAAATGCAGTGTTTCAAAGGGTACTTCTGGCCACTTGTCTTGTTTTCCCTTTTCTCTGATTAGTTATGGTCAAGATGAAAGCAATCTGCTAATAAATCTTTTTAAGGGTACTTTAATGTAGATGCTCATGTTCAAATGTTTTAGCCTCAAAACAAAATGCTCAAGGGAAGTCATGTTAGATGAGCTGAAATAAGATCTAGGGCTTTGTTTTTAACAAACACACTGCTAATGGCTGGGCAGTGAGGAAATAAAGACTTTTGAACAAAGCAGGAGTTGTAAGGGGGTGGCTAACAGCATGGATTTGGTATCTGGTAGAACTTGAATTTTGACCTTATTTATAAGGTCTGTGGCCTTGAAAATGTTGCTTAACAGTTTTCTCACATATAAAAAGGGATCAGAGGTGTCTGGGTGGCTCAGTCAGTTAAGCGTCCGACTTTGGTTCAGGTCATGATCTCACAGTTTGTGAGTTCGAGCCCCACGTCAGGCTCTGTGCTGACACCTCGGAGCTCAGAGCCTGGAGCCTGCTTCTGATTCTGTGTCTCCTTCTCTCTCTGTCCCTCCCCAACTTGTGCTCTGTCTCTATCAAAAAATGAATAAATGTAAAAAAAAAATTTTTTTAAATAGGGATCATAATTATCTATCTCATTGGGTTGTATTTGGAAATAAATGAGTTCATGAATACAAAATGCTTAGCACAGTGCCTGTCAGTATTAAGGGTCTGTTAACATGGGTCCCCATCACTACTGTTAACACAAGGCTGTCTAGAACCCTAAAGTGATGTCCTATAACACATGCCACACCCCATGTTTAAGACAAAGAGCTGGTTTCCAACCAATGGATAAAGAAGAAGACAGTGCAGGGAAAATTGGGGGAATGGGTAAACACAAATGAAGCCATGGGAGAGAGAACCAGTCCCTCAGCCAGCAGAGCAGTGAATTGCTACCATGAAGGGAAGTCACAGAACTGGTAAAACTGAGATTTGGGGGAAGGCCCTTCTGACAGAGGATATAAACAAAGGATCCTGGAATCTGAGACCTGGCAAAGAAGACCACACCATTCCCAACCACCCCGGAACCGTGAACTACCCCCCGCCCCAGCTGAAGCATTGTGAACAGAAGACCAACTCAGTAGGCAAAGCTGAAGTCAGGAAATCATAGCTCTCTGTGAACACAAGCCAGGCTTTAATTTTCAAAGGAAACCCTAGATCTGGGCTAATGTTAGGTCAATGACTTACTCCACAGGAGCTGGCCTGAGATGAGAGGAAACAAAGCATTCTCTCATTCTTGAAACCAAAACAAGCCTCTTTCTATTTCAAAACAAAACCTTATCTAAGATGATGGTCAAGAAGCTGGCAATGGTACAGGAGTGCATTGAGCCCTCCAATGGGGCTATCTCCACAGACTGTAAAAGGAAAAATCTCCATTTTCTTTGAATTTGAGTATAAAGTAAACCTGTAGGGCCACATCCTGCCTTTTCTTTTAAGCTGTTGATTCACCTTAATGGTGAGCTCAGACATCCTGGGGCAAACAGGAAATGAGTAAATATTGTCAGGAGTTTTAAATTACTATTTTCCCTCTACAGCAATGTGTGCACAGCAAGGGACTCCAGTGAAAGCAAGAACATAGCAAGGGACCCTAAAACCAGTCAGCAAACCCCCTTTGTTCTGTGCTCATAACTCAACCTTAGAAAGAATACAGCCCCGAAACTTCTAGAACCCTAATTCATTTTTAAATACTTTTCAGTAAAGATTTTTTTATATGACTGATAAATATAGAATTTTATACCTTTTACATAAATGGAACTATAACAGGGGTCTTTTGTAAAGATCAAATGGCCAAATGTTTTGGTCCATATTCAATTTCGATTCAATTTTAAGTTAGCTCCCAAGTCCCTCTTTTCATGCCCCAAGTATTCTCTGAGGAATGCCACCTCTTTTCTGTACCTTTATACTGACAACGCCCAAATCCATACAGTGGATTCACATCTTACACAGCAGCCAGGACCCAAAGTCAGAGAACAAGGTGAAAATGTAAGCATTACCAATGTTATCCTTTAGCTTCTACACTCAGCTAGGCAAAATGTTCCCTCCATGAGAGGCACGTAAGAGCAGGGACCAGGAGGGGCACCTTGGTGGCTCAGTCTGTTGAGTGTCTGACTTAGGCTCAGGCCATGATCTCACAGTTTGTGAGTTCAAGCCCCACACTGGCTCGCTCACTGTTGTAAGTATAGGGCCCACTTCAGATAATCTGTCCCCCTCTCTCTTTGCCCCTTGCCCCCGCCGCTCTCTCAAAAATAAATAAACAACAAAAAAACAAAAACCAAACAAACAAGAACTGAGACCAGAACCACACATTCCTGCCTCCCATCACATGCTCACTGTACAGAATAGTAGATTCCACCCATTCTCGACTTGTTATTCTTTTCCATTCTCTCTCGCTCTTTCGGTGAGTGCAACACCCAGGGTTCAACCAGGCTCTCGTGGTTCAGGCAGAAGCCCTAGGAGATGTGTATTTCTGTAAGGCCGTTCCCTGTCTCTGATGCTGGAGACTGAAGTCTCCAGGCAGGCAGTTGGGAAGGGAAGAGAAAGGTGAAGTGGAAGAAATCAAGAACAAGCTGGAACCCACCAGTGGTTCCAGTCCAGTCCCCCAACCTCTTGTTGCTTCTCACCTTGAGGGTGTGTGTCAGAACCCTTCATCATGGAGCTAAGCACTCCCACCTAAACCATGGAGCCAGTGGTGAGGGAAACTGAGGCAGGAGGCGAGGAAGAGCTGTGCACCGGCCCAGGTGCTGTTGCACACCAGTGAGGGGTGGCAGCAGGATCAGCAAAGATGCGTGTGAGCTGCGAAATGACCGTGGCTTCCTTCCACCCTCCAGATCTCCCAAGATTCTCTGTTGTGACCCACTCTAACTAAAATTATACCAAAAAGGGGGAATTCTGGGAAATGTAGATCAGACTAGTCAAGTTCACATTCTACAAAACCATCACCGGGAGTACTTGGATGCTGTAGGCTAAAGGTGACCAAGACCCTGATCCTGACTTTGAGACTCCAAATGTGGAAAGGCTTTCTGGGGCACCCGGTTGGCTCAGTCAGTTAGGCGTGGGACTGTTGATTTCAGCTCAGGTCATGATCTCGAAGTTTGTGAGATCCAGCCCCCCATCAGGCTCCACGCTGTCAGCGTGGATTAGGATTCCCTCCCTTCCTCTCCTTTCCCTCCCTACTTAGGATTCCCTCCTTCCTCTCTGCCCCTCCTTCACTCGTGCTCTCTCTCCAAATAAATAAATAAACCTAAAAAAAATGTTTTCTGGACCTCTCCACCCTGCTGTCCCCCCCAGAACTTCAAACTCACTGTGCTCTTTCCGTAACAACTTCCATCTCCAAGCTCCAACTTCCCCCGCCTCCTGATTTGGTAGATAAAACCACCTAAGCCTGATACCTGGGATCAACCTCTTCTCTCATCTTCCCCAGGTCTATTCAGTTCTGAGCATGGTTGACCCTAAGCCTTCACTATCTTTCCCCTCTATCCAAGCTCACCACCACTTCCTCTCTCTTCCCTACTAGCACAGCCAACCTCCAAACTGGCCTTTTTGCCTCCTGATTCAGTGCATCAAGATCACTTGGAAAGCTTATTAAAGCATAGATTACTGGGCTCTGGGCCTCAGCCCCTCTGTCTCAGCAATGCTGATGCTGCCAATTCACTTGGAGCACCCTTCTCTACACCATTCCCCATCAGAATTAGCTTTCTAAAGTGCAACACCAACAGGTGCCTTACATCTATGTGAATAACACTCACTTTTGCCATGTTACTTCATATCAGCTAGGATCTGTCTCTCTCCCTTGTCTCTCTCTCCCCATTCGTCCCTCTCTCCTTCTCTTCCCAGGAGGCAGATGCCATACTCAAACAAAATAACTTCAGGAGAGATTAATGAAGGAACTACTTAGAGGCATTCAGAAAGCATAAAGAAGAGTACGGTAACAATCATGCTCCACTATACCCCTGGGCCTGAGAAGAGAAGCAGAAGGAATTATTACCAGAAGTGAGAGACAGAAGAAACTCAGTAGTTTCCTGGAGATGGCCACTCAACAAGAGTTGAGAACTTCAGATGGGAGAGGTAGCCAGGCAGATGTCCTATTCTCCCTTCCTCCAGTCTTCTGCTGGGGCTCCCCATTTAGCAGAACCTATCTGGAAGACAGAGAAGAGAGCCCACTGATGTGGCCCATACGTGTCTGCCACAGGGGCTGCAGAATAGGGGAGAAGGGGTGAAGGAGTGGAGCTAGAGGAGCAAATGGAAGACACTCAGCACACTAAAACCATACCTAGAAGATCAGTAAATATTTAACAGAATCAATTAACCTTATCAGCTCAGAGCAGTGAGTGACCTCTTGGTCTGAGGATCTCAAATGATACTGTGCACAAATCCTAGTGATGAGTGGACAGAGGCTTTCCTGATGATGGCACTGCCTAAAGAAGGGGAACCTTCTTGATGTGCCTGTAGGTTGGATAGAGGAGAACCAGGTGACAGCTCGGTTCTGGAAAGGAAGCCAGACATCGCTCACTCCCTTGAGAAAGGCACCGTAAGGAAGAGCCCCTGATGGCTCACAGTCTTGTTTTGCAAAAGTTCCAAGCCCAGGGTCTCACTCTGCATGAATCGCCAACATCATAATCCTACACAGTTCCCGTGGTGGCAGCCTGTACATCTGGAGAATGGTTTCTTGGTCAGCTGGTATGGATGTGCCTCTCACACCCTTCCATTTGTTACTTGGCTTTTCTTAGCAACAGAGCTGTTTTTGCCAAAGAATATGGAAGTTGGGGCCTCATGGAGAAGAAAGAGATGGCTTTGATGGAGACAGAGGTAGATCAGTATGGCTGTATTCGACAGGACTATTTAAAATGTGGTAATACGTCATTTATTCCCTTTATTTAACAAGTTCTATTAAGCACCTATTCTAGCAGGAACTAGGGTAAGAGATACGTTAAAAAAAAAAGATGGAATCAAAAAGAGGAGTTTATAGTCTGGAATGGGGAATAGTTAGAACAGAGGGTGATGAGTTTATGACAGGTGACAGATGAGATGCAGATAAAGGGACAACACTGGGATCCTATAAAGACGGACAAATAAAAAGAAGAAGTATATGCAAACGCACGTGGCTGGAAAAGCATTGAGTGCACACAGGGGAGGCTGGCAGTGGGATTTAAAGCTAGAGAACTCAGTTGGGGCCGGATCATATAGGGCCTCACAGAGTAGGTTAAGGAGTACATACTCCATTTGTTGCACATCACAGCACCAACTAACAGTTTTGAGTGAGGGGTGATGTGTTCACAGCTTTGTCTCTCAGCCAGTAGCGACATGTAGAAAAGATCTTTGGGCTCTGAACTTATCTGATCAAGCATCCTGTAAATAAGTCTTTAAAATTTAAGATTGCAATAGATGCACATTTATTTGCAAATTATATGATGAACCACTGTCCTGGTGTATGGTGTACATCATCAGGCGTGCATCAGAAACAGGACTAAGGGGAAGGAAAATTTTTACGATAATATTTTTCCCCACTCCCTAGTAGATTGCTTTGTGTGTTCCCTTAGGTCTGTAGACTCTGGGTAACTTTCCAAGTAGAAAGGGGAGCCTTTCCAATACGTACCTATGTTTTGGAGTGGAAGATCAGATGTACTTCTTGGGAGTGAGGTAAGCTGTGAGCAGAGACCAAATAGGGGAGAGGCAGGAAATGGAACCGTGTCAGGGGGGATCAAGTGAAGGCTCAAACTAAGTCACCCCCAGGGGAAGCTGCTCAGCTCTTTGTCTCCCAACCATTTCTGGAATTCATTCTAGACATAGCCCATGACACCAAGGACATAAAACGAGTCCCTATCTTCGGAGTTTACTCTTAAGCAGAGTAAACAAAGATGTCTAGAGGTGCCAAGAGATGTGTATTATTAAAATGCACCAAGGGGCGCCTGGGTGACTCAGTCGGTTAAGCGTCTGACTTCAACTCAGGTCATGATCTTGCGGTCTGTGAGTTCGAGCCCCGCGTCAGGCTCTGGGCTGATGGCTCAGAGCCTGGAGCCTGTTTCAGATTCTGTGTCTCCCTCTCTCTCTGCCCCTCCCCCGTTCATGCTCTGTCTCTGTCTCAAAAATAAATAAACGTTAAAAAAAATAAAAAATAAAATGCACCAAGAGCTGAAGAAGTAGAGGCTAGGATTGGCTCGCTTCCCACAGAAGGGGACTGAAAAGAGTGTTCAGAGGGAATGATTAAGCTGGAGAGGTGAGCTTGGGCTAGATTACAGATGGCAGAGGACTTGAGTGTCAGGCCCAGGAGTCTCGGCAGGCAAGTAATGCATGCCCATGAAGGGTCTGAAGACAACTGCTACGTCAACAACCATACCAACCACTATTATTTTTGAGCCCTTACTATTTACCAGCCCCATGCTGATCTCTTTAGTGACCCTGTCATTGAACCCTTACAACAATCCTCAAGAACTGGGTGCTCTCAATGTCTCCATTTCAAAGAAGAAAAATCTAAAACAAATCATTTCATTTGTCTGAGGTCACACAACTGGTTTAGATACCTGTTTGGGCTCACATCCCTCAGACTTCCAGCCCAGGTTCCTAACTACAGTCCCATCCCAGGGCACTGGGGCAGGTCTATGCCCAAAAGTATAGGATGGAAGGGAGTAGGTGCCGAGATGAGGAGGTCTATGGATCAGGAGCTTGCTAGAGTGGGAGATGATAGAACACAGGACCAAGGAAACTTGGAGGAGAGCAGAAAGGGAGGGAGAAAGAGAGAACCAGAGCTGCCCCTGTAGTAAGTGAGAAAGTCTGACCTGAGGGAGAAGAGTAAACAATGTCTAAAGATGAGGTTTCCATGACCATGTCCTCTCTTCAAAGGCAACAAAAATGATGGAAAGAGCATGCATTCTGGAATCCAAAGACTCTGGCTTGAGCTCAAGGTCCACCATTCACCAGCCTATATGACCTGGAGCATCCTTACTCTCCTGACCCTTTGTTGTCCTCATCTGTAAATCAGTGATGGCCCTGACTCCTAACCCCCACTCCCACAGGGCTTTTCTGAGCATGAAATAAAATGGTACATTAAAAAGCACTAGCCCCTAAACCCTCAAGAAATATTCATCCCTTCCCTTCCTCCTCCTTAAATTAAGAAATCAGAATTTAATGAAGTAGGAGCAGGGGATATGTTATTTTAAAACATGGTGGCAAAATTCCTTTTAGGGAGAAAACTGTTATTTAGAAAAACCATCTTGAAAGACTATTCTGGTTGTGAAAAAGACAGGTTCTAGCTATGATAGGGAAGATGGAGATGATAAAAGGTAAGTAGGTCAGCAGAATAAAATAAATTTTATTTCTCCAGGGCAAAGATGGGGGGGGGGGGTGAGAGTGTCCAGGCAGAAATTGACAGATGTAAATTGTCCACAAAAGAAGAAGGGCTCCCACAAAATGGAGAGGGTAGTAGAGCTTGAGAAGAGAAGACAGCCAGCAAGATGTTCCAGACAAAGGGAAAAGGCTGAGGAAGATTTATAGACTCACAAATCTAATAAATGATTCAAGCTATCCGATTCTGGGCTGTTTTGTGACCCCTCCTTGGTAAAAGTCTACTACATCAGCTGTCTCGAGTTGGCGGTGCTTCCAGAAATTTTTTAAAAAGGGTTTGTGGCACATTTATGTGCACGTGAGGTAAAATGGAAAGGAGAGCCACAGGAGGTGAACCAAGATCAAGCTCAAAAATCATTCAGTGACAGCCATAAATTGGAGAGAGAGGTGAGAAAAAGGAAACATAAGCCTCTGGGTGAAAATATGAAAACATCAAGATTGGAACTGGGCTTCTGTATGTGAGGTCAGGAGTGCAAGCCTTTTTTTGTTTGTTTTTAAATATTAAAAGGCAGGATGACCCATCATAAGTCCTCAGGACTTGGATTCCTAGACAGCTAGCACTTGAATTATTTATGTAACCCAGATATCACTGCAGCTCCTTGTCTCTTGGTGATCAAGCTGAACTTGGCTTGAACTTCACTTCCTTGGCCTGAAAGTTCAAGAACTACTGCCCGCTTTCTCTGAGTCTTCAACCTTACTGCCTTATGGGTCTCCCAATACTGCTCCTTTACCAGCCAACCTCCATTCTACTCCCTGCCGATTCCCACAGAAAGGTCCACGCAGGCCAAGCACTTCCGAATCTAATTGCTTTATGGCACAGTCATCTGCCAGGTGTCCCCACCTGACACAGCCTGCTGCCCACAAATGCTCCTGAGATGCTCAGGGCTCCTGCTCAGCCCTGAGATGTGTGGTCGACCTGCTTGTCACTCAGGCACAGTCCCCAAACCTGCCCCACTTACCCTTTCTGCCACCCACCCCCTCAACACTATGCATTATAGTGCTTAATCCTTTACCTAAAGAGTGCCTTAGCAGTTTTAAGCAAGCTTCAAGATTTAGGGGATACTGTATACAAAAGTTGAAGAGTAGTTTTATTTGGACTTTTCTTTTTCTTGACACACAAGTTGGATCAAGCCAGTCAAAAGTGCTCATAAGAAGTGGAGTAATGAGAATGGTTCTTATGGTTCCACAATTTTTCTCCCAAACCCATTTGAGACCTCCTATGGTGTGTCTATCTCTGTCATCTCTGTCTCTCTGTCTCTCTGTCTCTCTCTGTCTCTCTGTCTCTCTCTCTCTCTCTCTCTCTCTCTCTCTCTCTCTCACACACACACACACACACACACACACACACACACACACACACGCCCATCAGTCTGCCCCTGACTGAACCTCAGGACAGTCAGGCTAACTGAGGCAGGTCACTCTAACCAATGGCACCAACCCAAGAAGTCCAGTTATGTGGTCAACAGAGGTGACATCCAGACAAGGCGAGACAGAGGAAGCACAAGGAGCCAAGGTCTGCTCAAGCTCATCGCCCTACCCCACTGTCTGAGCTGACGTGTAAGAGGCCAGCCCTTGTCCTGGCATAATTCACAGACTCATCTGTCATCTGGACATTGAGTAGGGCTTGACAGGAACTCAGCCCTCGGCTCCCTCTACTCTCAAACTACTAGAATCTATAATCTGCCTCTGCTTCTTTCTGGCCCTGTGGTCTTTGGTGAGACTTGTCTTCTGAGTGTTTTGTCATCAATAAAAGCTGGGTGTTGGTGGGAGACAAAAGTTCCTCTCAGCTTTAACATAACCTCAGTTATGTTAACAGACTGAAAAGGGAAACTTCTTTGTCCCCAAATGGGAGGAAGCACTTCCATTGTGATTACAATTATTACTTTGTCTAGAAAGTTCTCAAATAAAGGAGGGATTAAAATCCTTCTTTTATCAAACATTCCCAACTCAGGGTGCTCGCACACGCACACATACACACACACACACACCTTTCCTTTGGAAATAAGTTTCACACTTAAAGTAAGTACACTTGAAGTTCTCTGAGATGACAGCAGCACGTCTGTAGCACTTTCTGTGTGTCAGCAAGCACCCTCCCTAAGTGCTTTTCATGCAACTCAATACTGCTCACAGCGGACAGTAAGGAAGTCATTCCCAAAACGGACTCTGACAGAATGCTTGACTGACAACCATGATGGACACAAATGCCCTCAGACACGCTTCGGAGAGTCTCTATCTCCCATTTTGCCTGTTGGGTGTGTTTTTCTCCAGAAAAGGGAGAGGGGAGGGAAGCCTGAGCTCTGCCTTCTCGAAACCCACGGCTCCCCACGCTGCCACTGCATTGGCTCCCTAACGGTGACACCTCCCCAAACCAGCACCAGGAGGTCCATCCTTTTTCTATGCAACTGTACCAGTACCTTCCTCCAAATCAATCTATCCTCTGGGTACATATAATTCAGTTACAAATGTTGAGACAAGGCCGCAGGTGATTGCACATAAAAAACTAGACCTCATGGGCCATTCTAGAAAAAAACATGTATAGGTCACTGCTGAGATCAGACGCAAAGGCTGGAAGGGACTAAAGGAACAAAACTGCCACTTAAGATCTCCACTTACTTCCCCAACAACAGCTCTGTCCACTCTTCTTATTTATGAGCTTATTAAATATTTTATGTTTCCACTCCTTAAATCCTTTCATCCCATCTATTTGATATTCCAAACTTTCCACGGGAAAAAAGAGTGTCTTCATTGTTTTTCTTGGAATAAAAAAATTCTTCCCATCTAGATGACTCATTGATTCATTCTCATCATTGTTAGAAGAATTTCTTAAGTACCTAGTCATTTGCCCCCACCCCCTAGTCATTTCTGGAATTAAGAAAATTCTAGAATCCAGAATGCTGCCTCCTACAACCTTCTGGCAGGTAGAACTAAATGTGTGTGTACACACATGACTGTAAGCGTGTTCCTATTGATTTGTTAGAATGACACAATCATGCCCATTGCAGAGAAAACCAGGAGCCATCTCTTCTGGGGGTATTTTCTCAGACTTCCCTCCCATTTTCCCAACAAGACTTACTCCTCTCTTGTACACGCCCCCAACATTGTATGGCAAATGTTTGTTTGCATGTCTGTCTCGCCTCTGGCTAGAGTTCCCAGTAGCAGGAACTATCTGTATAAGACACAACTTTTTTATTTTATTTTATTTTATTTAACATTTATTTATTTTTGAGAGAGTGACAGAGTGTGAGCGGGGGAGGAGCAGAGACAGAGACAGAATCTGAAGCAGGCTCCAGGCTCCAAGCTGTCAGCACAGAGCCCGGCACAGGGCTTGACCCCACAAACCGTGAGATCATGACCTAAGCCGAAGTCAGACACTCAACTGACTGAGCCACCCAGGTGCCCTTGGAAGACACACCTTTAGAATCCCAGGCCCTACCCTGAATGATACATTGGATCAGATGGACTTGACAGATATATTTAGAACTCTGCATCCCAAAACAACAGAATATACTTTCTTCTCGAGTGAACATGGAACATTCTCCAAGATAGATCATATACTGGGCCACAAAACAGCCCTTCATAAGTTTACAAGAATTGAAATTATACCATGCTTACTTTCAGACCACAATGCTATGAAGCTTGAAATCAACCACAGAAAAAAGTCTGGAAAACCTCCAAAAGCATGGAGGTTAAAGAACACCCTGCTAACGAATGAGTGGGTCAACCAGGCAATTAGAGAAGAAATTTAAAAATACATGGAAACAAACAAAAATGAAAATACAACAATCCAAACGCTTTGGGACGCAGCAAAGGCAGTCCTGAGAGGAAAATACATTGCAATCCAGGCCTATCTCAAGAAACAAGAAAAATCCCAAATACAAAATCTAACAGCACACCTAAAGGAAATAGAAGCAGAACAGCAAAGGCAGCCTAAACCCAGCAGAAGAAGAGAAATAATAAAGATCAGAGCAGAAATAAACAATATAGAATCTAAAAAAACTGTAGAGCAGATCAACGAAACCGAGAGTTGGTTTTTTGAAAAAATAAACAAAATTGACAAACCTCTAGCCAGGCTTCTCAAAAAGAAAAGAGAGATGACCCAAATAGATAAAATCATGAATGAAAATGGAATTATTACAACCAATCCCTCAGAGATACAAACAATTATCAGGGAATACCATGAAAAATTATATGCCAACAAATTGGACAACCTGGAAGAAATGGACAAATTCCTAAACACCCACACTCTTCCAAAACTCAATCAGGAGGAAATAGAAAGCTTGAACAGACCCATAACTAGCGAAGAAATTGAATCAGTTATCAAAAATCTCCCAACAAATAAGAATCCAGGACCAGATGGCTTCCCAGGGGAGTTCTACCAGACGTTTAAAGCAGAGATAATACCTATCCTTCTCAAGCTATTCCAAGAAATAGAAGGGGAAGGAAAACTTCCAGACTCATTCTATGAAGCCAGTATTACTTTGATTCCTAAACCAGACAGAGACCCAGTAAAAAAAGAGAACTACAGGCCAATATCCCTGATGAATATGGATGCAAAAATTCTCAATAAGATACTAGCAAATCGAATTCAACGGCATATAAAAAGAATTATTCACCATGACCAAGTGGGATTCATTCCTGGGATGCAGGGCTGGTTCAACATTCGCAAATCAATCAACGTGATACATCACATTAACAAAAAAAAAAAAAAGAGAAGAACCATATGATCCTGTCAATCGATGCAGAAAAGGCCTTTGACAAAATCCAGCACCCTTTCTTAATAAAAACCCTTGAGAAAGTCGGGATAGAAGGAACATACTTAAAGATCATAAAAGCCATTTATGAAAAGCACACAGCTAACCTCATCCTCAATGGGGAAAAACTGAGAGCTTTTTCCCTGAGATCAGGAACACGACAGGGATGCCCACTCTCACTGCTGTTGTTTAACATAGTGCTGGAAGTTCTAGCATCAGCAATCAGACAACAAAAGGAAATCAAAGGGATCAAAATTGGCAAAGATGAAGTCAAGCTTTCTCTTTTTGCAGATGACATGATATTATACATGGAAAATCCGATAGACTCCACCAAAAGTCTGCTAGAACTGATACATGAATTCAGCAAAGTTGCAGGATACAAAATCAATGTACAGAAATCAGTTGCATTCTTATACACTAACAATGAAGCAACAGAAAGACAAATAAAGAAACTGATCCCATTCACAATTGCACCAAGAAGCATACATTACCTAGGAATAAATCTAACCAAAGATGTAAAAGATCTGTATGCTGAAAACTATAGAAAACTTATGAAGGTAATTGAAGAAGATTTAAAGAAATGGAAAGACATTCCCTGCTCATGGATTGGAAGAATAAATATTGTCAAAATGTCAATACTACCCAAAGCTATCTACACATTCAATGCAATCCCAATCAAAATTGCACCAGCATTCTTCTCGAAACTAGAACAAGCAATCCTAAAATTCATATGGAACCACAAAAGGCCCCGAATAGCCAAAGGAATTTTGAAGAAGAAGACCAAAGCAGGAGGCATCACAATCCCAGACTTTAGCCTCTACTACAAAGCTGTAATCATCAAGAAAGCATGGTATTGGCACAAAAACAGACACATAGACCAATGGAATAGAATAGAACCCCCAGAACTAGACCCACAAACGTATGGCCAACTCATCTTTGACAAACCAGGAAAGAACATCCAATGGAAAAAAGACACTCTCTTTAACAAATGGTGCTGGGAGAACTGGACAGCAACATACAGAAGGTTGAAACTAGACCACTTTCTCACACCATTCACAAAAATAAACTCAAAATGGATAAAGGACCTGAATGTGAGACAGGAAACCATCAAAACCTTAGAGGAGAAAGCAGGAAAAGACCTCTCTGACCTCAGCCGTAGCAATCTCTTACTCGACACATCCCCAAAGGCAAGGGAATTAAAAGCAAAAGTGAATTACTGGGACCTTATGAAGATAAAAAGCTTCTGCACAGCAAAGGAAACAACCAACAAAACTAAAAGGCAACCAACGGAATGGGAAAAGATATTCGCAAATGACATATCGGACAAAGGGCTAGTATCCAAAATCTATAAAGAGCTCACCAAACTCCACACCCGAAAAACAAATAACCCAGTGAAGAAATGGGCAGAAAACATGAATAGACACTTCTCTAAAGAAGACATCCGGATGGCCAACAGGCACATGAAAAGATGTTCAGCGTCGCTCCTTATCAGGGAAATACAAATCAAAACCACACTCAGGTATCACCTCACGCCAGTCAGAGTGGCCAAAATGAACAAATCAGGAGACTATAGATGCTGGAGAGGATGTGGAGAAATGGGAACCCTCTTGCACTGTTGGTGGGAATGCAAATTGGTGCAGCCGCTCTGGAAAGCAGTGTGGAGGTTCCTCAGAAAATTAAAAATAGACCTATCCTATGACCCAGCAATAGCACTGCTAGGAATTTATCCAAGGGATACAGGAGTACTGATGCATAGGGGCACTTGTACCCCAATGTTTATAGCAGCACTCTCAACAATAGCCAAATTATGGAAAGAGCCTAAATGTCCATCAACTGATGAATGGATCAAGAAATTGTGGTTTATATACACAATGGAATACTACGTGGCAATGAGAAAAAATGAAATATGGCCTTTTGTAGCAACGTGGATGGAACTGGAGAGTGTGATGCTAAGTGAAATAAGCCATACAGAGAAAGACAGATACCATATGGTTTCACTCTTATGTGGATCCTGAGAAACTTAACAGAAACCCATGGGGGAGGGGAAGGAAAAAAAAAAAAAGAGGTTAGAGTGGGAGAGAGCCAAAGCATAAGAGACTGTCAAAAACTGAGAACAAACTGAGGGTTGATGGGGGGTGGGAGGGAGGGGAGGGTGGGTGATGGGTATTGAGGAGGGCACCTTTTGGGATGAGCACTGGGTGTTGTATGGAAACCAATTTGACAATAAATTTCATATATTAAAAAAAATAATAAAAAAAAATAAAATAAAATCCCGGGCCGTAGCATAGTTCTTGACACCCAGAAGGTACTCTGGGTAAATGCTTTTGAATGAATGAATGAATAAACTGTTGAATGTCTATTCTTTACATAATTCTGGAAAGGCACGTCATCTCGACAAAAGTGTCTGAACACATTCCACTGTTCCTGCTGACACTAGTGTGCCCCATCCCCTGTCTCTCTGATTTAGGAAGATTTATTTTTCTTCTTAGGTCTTTTGTGTGTGTGTGTGTGCGCGCGCGCGCAGGGTCTTCACATTTTACCATGATTGTCAACGGTTTCTTTGGCATAAGTGCTTATCCTGCCGATGATAAAGTCATCAGCTACCTGCCTAGTACAGTTTTAGAGATGGCTCAAGGCTGTACTTTCCCAAAGTATCCCTGCTGCCATCCAAGCCTGCCCAGATGTCAAAGCACTCCTCCAACTGGGTTGGAACCAAGATCATAAGAATCTCCACTGCTAGAGTCCCAGAGGGTCACTCTTACAGTATTTGGATGGTGAGGCCAGAGGTCCACACCTGCTAGCATGGACTAAATGCACAAACTGGTTTGTAGACCCTTGGCAAACAGCACCACTGTGGACAATCTCCAAAGAGTGAATCTTTGCGGTGAATCTCCAAAGAGTCTTTCATGGGATGAACAGCATCAGGAATAGAGCCCCTATCTTGGAGGTCACCCTGACCCAGGAGCACTTTGTCAGGTTGTGGGTCTCAAGTTGTGCCTTGCAAAAGAGCTTGCGCCTAAGGCTCCCCGCCTGCAAAAATAGAATTTTGCCATGCCTTTGTTCTTTATTGGTCCTGACCCCACCCAGAACAACCTCTGCTGACTTCCTTTAAAAAACATCCAAGTCTATGTGTGCCTTCTGCCTTTTGTAATGAACAAGATTTCTTTAGTACGCTTGTCATCAAGGAAAGCTTCTGGCTATGTGTCCCCAGGGTGAAGCAAATCTCACCAAAACAATATTCAGTGAAGGTCCCCTCCCCCTCCTTAGGAGGAAGTAAGGATGTGAAAGGAAGCTCTATTGTTTACCCTTTGAGTTCCTTCTTCTGTCCCAACCCCATTCCCCTTTTGTCATTTCCGCATTCGCATAGATTTTTCATATTTTGCTCCCCAGGGCCCCCTGACTTGCCTCCAGAGTTTGAAATCAAATCTGCCTTCCCCACAAGAAGGACACAGCTACTTCACCTTCTGACATATGTAGCCAATCACATTACAATCACTTCAGAAAGGGTCTGCCAAGGCTCCTCAGGATAGTGCACAGAATCTTCCCATGTTGGAAACAATCATTTCAGTGGGAAGCCAAAGCTATGCCTAAAAACCAAAATGATTTCACCTCAGAGAAAGTGGCCTTCCTGTTTTTAGAAACAAGCTACAGATTTTTAGATGTCCCAATAGAAGATATCCAACTCAAGACCTGTCTCCGCTTTCAAGGGCAGCCTCACGTGAGCCGAGTTACCTTCTGTTGTGGGCCATGCTTCCTCCCTTTGGAGTCTGCACATTTAGCAAGGACCCTTCACAATAAATACACATATTGTTTTCACTGTGCCAGGCAATGAAGACATGCCCTATAGTTTTAATGAGTTGACATACATAGTTCCCCAAATGTCCAAAAAGTAAATTCCCTTTCTACAGATGGAAAAATTAAGGCTTTGATACCTGCCCCCACATACACAAAGTCCTACAGGTTGGTTAGGGGTAGACCAAGTCTTGAATGCCGGCTTTGCAACCAGCCTCAGTATTCTTTCCACTGCTCCATACCCAGAGGTTTGGATCCAGGACTTTCCACAGAGATCATGACTTGTTTCTCTTGTTGGCAAATTATCTCCTTAGCCCCAGAAGACACTGTAAGAAACTAGGATGGCAGGACACTTTTGATATGTGTTCTTTCCCTTAGGAATACCAAGGCTCCAGAATGCAGCTATCCATTAAGGGCTTACAAAGGGCTAGGTATTTTCCAGGCCCTAGGCTTTCAGCAGAGAGAAAGACAAATGTCCGCCCTTAATGGAGCTTCCATTTTAGGCAGCAAGTAAGGAATCAATCCTTTTTTGATGGTCCTGGTAGAGGGGAAGTTTCCTAACATCAGGACTCAACCAGCAATAGTTCATTTATTTCACATACACTAACTTGTACAGAAATTTCTATGTGCTCCGTGCTGTGATAAGCACTTCACAAATAATAGTCCGTTTAGTTATCACAACGACCGTATGAGGCAGATGTTGTTGACTTCATTTTAGAGATGAGGCACCTGAGGTACAAAACTGTGAAGTGACTTGCCCCATATGGCACAGTTCGAAGGGGCAGGGCAGGCTTCTAACCCAAGCAGTCTGGCTCTAGAAGCCACACCCCCCACTTTGCCGTGCTGCCTGGGCAACTTGGGGTTGACCAGAAAACATTCTGTGCAGCCTGGCTTCAGAGAGAAACCCCCTACAATCATCACTGTAGCTATATCATTTGATGGGATGGGAAGTCACTGCCATGAGTGATGTTGCACAAGTTCGAAGCCAACAGCTCATCTTCCTCAGATGACAGGTATTATACCAAGAATTCTTCATGGAAACCCCAATTTAATATTCACAAACACCACCCTGTGCACACTAGCACTATCCCTATTTGAGAGATGGGGAAACTGGGATTTCGGGAACTGGGGCAAAGACTGCTGGTTGTCCTCCCATCCCCCCACCCGACACACACATTCAAACGTTGTTTCTGCTTCTCTAGGATTATTGGTTTGGCCGGATACATGGACTCACTGCAGCACTCATTACCATATGAGTCGATTCTAGATGATGATGTGTAAGCGGAAGCAATGGATGTGACTTCCAGGTAATAAAACAAAGGAAGAGCCCCTTTCCCTCTATCTGTGGCTGAAAGTGAATGTAGTCGTCACCGTGCAGATGAAGGTGGGGTTGAGAGAGGAACGAGGTGGTAGGAACGTGTTCTCCAGTGTTGTCAAGTGGCCATACTAGCTATGCACTCCCCACCCAGACTGCTATGAGAGGGGCACTTATAATGCCTACCTTCTTTAAGCCACAGTATTTGGGGCCTCTGGTCCCAGCGGCCTAGCCTATGTTCTCAAAACTATGCCCAAGATCATTCAGCTGTGCGCAGCAGAGCTAGGACTTAGATGCAGGCTGTCTCATATTTACCTTAAACTAGAGACCTTTCTGTCCCTTACAGCTACATCACACTGGGCAGTTAACTGCACTCACAGGATCAAAGTTATAGTAATGGCATGACTCGTGCCTCAGAATGGAGGGACCCACAGATAGTGTGGTGTGGCATCCTTCCCCTCCAGCCCAATATACTCCTTCCTGCCCACCGTTCAATCTCTCATGCCCTGACCTTTCCATCTGCTGTGCTGGGAAAGGGGCAGTTCCCTAAGCCAAGCTGCATCTAGCTAAAGTCCCTGGCATTTGTGAAGGGTTAAGAGCCTTTAGCAGGCTTGATTTCAAACACCACTGCAAGGATTAGGGGCTCTTCGAGGACCTAAAATATCCCAAACTTTGGGTGGGTGAGACTTTTCACATATCTGTGCATAGAAATTTGAGGGTTTTCGTTTTGAGTTTGAACATCCCTTCTCTCATTAATATGCAAGCAGTATAAAACACAAATATGCATATAGCCACTGCAAAATACTATTCAAATGTTAAAAATTGAAAAGCAAAGATTGATAAATGAATAATAAAAATGCTTGCAATATGATGTGGAGGAACAAAAGGACCCATAGCAATGGCATGGGGAACCCAAAAAACCAAGTTCATGTTGGAAGCGATTTTGTTTCACCTAACCGACGTCACAGACATATTGGATACAGTCAAAACTGCAAACTCAACAAAATTCAAATAAAATAAAATGTAATCATTTAATGTGTAAATGGGAAGGGATTTTACAGCTGCCCGGGAGCTATAAAAGGGTTTACACTGAGTTTTATGTTTTTATATATGTAAGTAACTTCACAATAAAGATACTTATTAAAGTCAGCATCGGAGATTATCAAGTTTGAAGAACCTAATACTTCAGGTAAACCACATAACACAGCAGCTGTGAACGATTCCAAGAAGAGGTCTCAGCCCATTCTTGTTGTTGCCTTGGAAAGGTCTATATCATACGGCCTGACCTTACCCCTGAAACATCAATATCCTACTCTCTATTAGGTTTATACACATCTGCCTTATTCTGAAATGGAAGTATTCAAGCTCCTGACATTGGACTGCACATGGGCAGTGCCGATCTGTGGCACGAGATTTCCTCGTTCCAAGTAATTTGACATGAGAATCAACATCTTGTTTCATCCTTCTCAGTTAGGTATGAAATTGTTTCCTCTGGTAATTAACATGTGGGACATAAGAGGAAATTAACTGATGGCTCTACAACATTGATCCATCGCATTAAATCAATCTTCCTACCAGAAAGCAAGCCACTGCCATTAGCTTGGGACTCATTTTTGCTGGTGCTCAGTTACTATGCTTGAACAGATTAGGCCAATTAAATGGATTCAGGGACACAATCCACAAATCCAAGCCTAAAAATCTATGGTAATCGAATTTAAGTCACAGATTGGTTTCCTTGGCCTGAACTGAATAAGAAATAGGGTAGAGCAAGCACTAAAAATGATACAGGAGAGTCTAGAATCTCAGATGACTCTGAAAGAGATATACTGACTACCCTCTTAGGGGAATTTCTCTCTCATCTGTACACCAACTCCCAAAACACAATTTACTTTTCCAGATCTTCTTCATCTAACAGACACTGCCACACTTACCCTCCTCTTCCTATCCCTCCACAGTACCCCCATTTCTTTTCAAGGGAGGTACCACATGGCTGGTATTGCCCATCAAGGCTGATCCTAGTAAACTTCCCAATCCTAGCACCTTCCCTTGGATGCCAGACCCCACAGCTCACCTCCTGGTCCCAACATTCTATACAGCTCACTTTTCATATTCTCCCCCATCCCTCCCAACCTCCACTAAACTGTATATCCCATGGAGGACGGGACTGTCTAGTTACCACTATATGCCAGCACAGCAGGTGCACAGTAAATGTTAGCTAAAGTACTATGTGTTTCCCCCATCTTGGAACCGCCCCCTGCCAAAAGCTCCTCCTCGTGGCAGGATAGGGCACTGTCTCAGGTCTGTCTGAAGACAAAAGTGCATCCTGCCAGTTTATATGTTGGGCTTTCTTCTGCAAAGATTTAAATGATATTAAATGGGATAGTGCTATGATTTGATTATATTATACATTTAAATATTTTTGTGACCTATAGCCTAGATCTAACCACCATTTATAACATTCATTCTATGAAGAAATATATTCTAAAACATGATCAAGTATATATATATTCATTTCCTAGAACTGCTGTAATCAAATATCACATACTAGGTAACTTTCAGAAAAGACAAAAATTTATTCTCTTACGATTCCGGAGACCAGAATTCTGAAATTGAGGTGTCAGCACAGACACCCCACCTCAAAGAACTCTAGGGGAAAATCTTTTTTGCCTCTTCCAGTTTCTGGTGGCTTCTGGAATTCCTTGGTTTCTAACAACATACCTGTAATATCTGCATCTGTCATCATTCATATGAACTTTCCCCTCTGTATCTGTGTCTATATCTTCCTCTCTTTTCTTTTATAAAGATACCGGTGGATCTAGGGCCCAGTTTAATCCAGTAGGACCACACATTACCTTGATTACGTTGGCAAAAACTCTTTTCCATATAAGGTCACATTCACAAGTACCAGGCTTTAAAGAGTTGAACATATTTAGGGGACATGAGGGAAACACAATTCAACACACTACCGTGTAATAGTACCAAATTCCTAGTAGGTATACATTGCATATTCAAGCAATTGCTCTGGGCTAGCCTGGGAACCTAACCATGCTCATAACATTGAAACTTGGAACACATTTTTACCATTGGTGTAAACTTACCACCTACTTTTCAAATGCAACACATCAAATAATTAAGGATGTGTAGAAGGATATTTAACAGAGCAATGTTTGTAATAGTAAGAAATTGGGAAAAACTCAAATACCCAATGATATAGCTTTTATTAAGTTATGTTATAGCTATAGTATTATATAGTTGTTATATATATATAGTTATTATCATTGCTATTGTATAGTTACACCATTGATTACTGTGCAACCAATAAAGTGATATAGTAAAGTATATTCAATATAAAAGTATGTTCATGATATAATTGCCATAAAAAACCATATACATATATGTAAGTCTATGGGGAATTTAAAACATACATGTATATGGATAAATATATAGCTATATAATCTCCATATAGCTATATATGTGTATGTGTGTGTGAGTGTATGTGTATATATATATACATATGTGTATGTGTATATATACATGTGTATGTATATATATGTATATATATACATGCGTGTGTATATGTGTATATATACATACATATACATACTATATATACATGTATATATATATACACACACATATACACACATACTCACACACACACATACATACATGTAAGGGCATATACTGTCCTTACTACAATTCTCCTATATATAGACAGTACTCAGTTTGTAAGCTGATTTCAATATACTTTTGTAAACTTTTATATAAAAGCAATCTGCTTATTTTAAAAGCAATATAAGCTCATTACAAAAATTAAGCACAAATAGATAAGCAAAATATTAATTTGTTTAAGTGCCATGATTCTAAGTATCCAGAGCAAACAGCTACAAGCACTATAGGGTGTAAAAGCACAGAAAATGAGGAAATGGTCTGGAAAAATATACCCGAAACTAGGAGACACTTTGGTGTATCTACACTGGTAGATGAGGCCATAGGATGAGCCATGGAGTTGCAAGTGTGGTTATCAGCAAAGATTTCCTACATCAGTGAAGTCAGGAGGCAACTTCACTGGCTTCCCATCTACTCAAAACAAAGCAAAAGGAATAGACATTCATCTGATCTATTGATGGCGGTAAAAACTCAGTAGTTCAGCCCAGGAAATCACCTCACCATTGGAGGCCTTTCTACTCAACAATGATAAATTAACTTGCTTTTTAATTTTCAAATCCTATTCTATTTCTGTTCATTATTTCTTCTTTGCTTCCTTCCGTCTTCAGAATTTGTCTCCCACCCATTTAATTGCTTTGTAAAAAAATGTTCATTTTTTATCTGCCCTGTAACTGTCCTCCGAAGATAGCAACCAATAATTGCACTCTTCAGTCACATGAAATTTGCTATTTAAAATGAGCTTCTGATCAGACAGGGTCCTCAGCACATTATGACTAATCTATAGCAAAGACAGTGATGCTCTCATTTCTAAATGCTGTCTCATTAATAGGATTCATATCTTGAGTCCATAATATGGCCAGCTCTACTTTACAGGCTGAACAAATAAAACTCTAAATTATGTAGAGGAAAGGAGCAACTCTGAAAATTAGAGTCTATGGAAATAGGAGACCCTCATCAGACAGCCCCACAATCCTGGTGTGCAACATTTCACTTCTGAATGCACTTCAGAGGGCACGGGTTTGCGCTATTAGGAAAAGCCCACAGGGCGTTTATTTTTCCTGGCAGGAAAAATGAAATCAACCTCCTCTTTCTAACTTGATGCATCGTGGGAATAATAGAAAAAAATCAGTAACAAGTCTGAAAAACTATCTCCTGTTTAAACAGAAGGCAAGATTTTTGTTCTGGTTCTTTCATATGTATACACACACACACACATATAATTTGATATATACTACATATGTATATAATATGTATGTATATTGCATATACATACAACATATGTGTGTGTATTTAAATCACAGGCAAAAGGAAAAAAAGAAGCTGCCACAGGGGAGAGAGGAAAAGGGGAAATGGCCAGATATCAGCCTATATTTCAAAGGCAGAGAAAGAGAACAGCAGGATTAGGAGAAAGTGTCCATGCTGACTCTGGCTCCATCGCCTGGATATCACCTGCAGTCCTCATCTTCTCTCTTCCAGCTACATTAGGGAGCTGACAATGTCATGAGTGGCCCTGTTCAGGAGTTTGCTAGAACCAGGGTATGCCACCACCATCTAGCTCCTGAAGACCTACTGCTAAATTTTTAGGAATTTGGGAAATTGGTTAACATCACAATGGTAGCCTGAAATCAGTCATGGTGGGAGTCTTCACAAAGAAAGTAACAAATGCAGCAAATCATAGATCAGGACTTATTTTCCGCGAGAGAGCCAGCTGTTAAACATTCACCAGCACACCACTGTTTCTTTCTCTTTCTTCTTGCGGGCTTTATTTGGGAGATGCCCAGGCCTGCTGAGTCACACCGAAGCACACTTACAACGAAAGAAGAAAAGCAGCGCCTTCCAGAAGTGTTCCACGAATTGAGACACAAGGCTATTTAAACAGCAGGGCCACATCTGAACATTGTGTGGTAAAGCTGACCCACCCAGCGAACTATTCCCTGGAACCAGAGGTTTTTAGCTTGCTCAGCCCTCGCCCTTCCTCACTCTGCCTTGAAACACAGTGCTGACTCTCAACAGAGGCAGCATGTCCTCAGGCCCCAGCACATCACTGTCACTCACCAGTGAGTTTCTCCCAGGATCCATGCCCCAGAGCCTTTCCGGCCAAGTCCCGCTCTTCTCCGCACGTCCTGCAAAGCAGGCTCTAGCCTCCCCAGGCCATTCACCAACCACCCACTTGGTCAGTCCCATCCCGACACACCCAAAGGAGAGGCCCCAACTAGACCCGGTGTTAGTGTAACTAACAAAAGCAGCAATGAAAGTAGTATTTGTTGGGTACCTCCTGTGTGCTGACCAGCGTGCCAATTTACAAACCTAATTCTCATGGTAACCCTATGAGGCAGGTTTTCGCACTCATGCTATGGATGACAAAACTGAGTCACAAGAAGGCCAAAGCTGGCAGAACTGAATGGCAGAACTGGATTTGGACTCAGATTTGACTGACTCCAAATATCATAATTTTTCTAACTCATGGATGAGCAACCAGAGATGACTAATATGTTTTCTTGGGACTAAATGCGGTAGACAGGGCAAGTGTTCAGCCTCTAGACTCTCTCACCCTTAGGCTCACTCTGAATCTCGCCAATAAACTGAGCTGTTTTTACAGCAAAGGACAAAGAGCTTCGAGAGCCACATCTTGCTTCTACTCTCCCTTCTTTGGTTGCTATTTTGGAGTTTTCTCCTTTCCGTGTCATTTTTAATATATTCTTCCGTCTTGCTAATGATAGGGAACTTGCTGCTGCATGGTTCCATAAAACATTATCTCATTATCTCATTTTGCTGCTCACTGTAAAGTACTTTGTAGCATTGAAAGTGGTGTATGAAAAATATTAATTTCATTAAACTAATGGAGAGTGTCATGATTGCTCAGTTATGACTTAGATGCGTTTGTAGAGGGAATTATATGCATCAAAGCTCGTCCTTTATTTTGCCATTTTTCCTCCCACTCCCATCCATAAATAGTATGCTTTAAAGAAATATTGTTGCCACCAGCAACCTCAAAACTCCCAAATGCAAAATGTGACTTCATGTGGCCAATTGAAAAATTTTTAGAGCCAATCCTGTTATTAATACCATCTTCCTAAGAGATACAAACGCCATAGCTGGATACACCATGTTGTGATTCATAGCAGTACACGAGCTGACCCATGGGAATGATCAGCTATCACTTAGTACTTCATTTTACATTGAAATTTTATTTTTTCGAAAGTTGTTAACCATTTTCCAAAGTGTCCACTTGCCCTTTCCCTACAAAGTCTACTCATTCTTCCAGGTCTTTCTCAAGTGCCCTCTTTTATAAGCAGTCTTCTCCAGTGATTCAAGTTCATAGCACTCCCCTGTCTCTAAGTTCTTTTATTCACTGGTTCACCAAACATTCATGGAGCGATGCAATAGGCACAACACTGTTCTTGGCACTGAAGGTACTATGGAGAAGAAGACGGACTGGTCCCTCCCCTCCTGGAGCATGTTGTGTCTGCAATGCACAGTTCACTACCCAACTAATGGCTCCCCAACCCTCCGCCAAAAAAAATTAGAATCTCTCTTAAAAAAAAAAAACTTCTTCTCAATGTGCTTGACATAGTCTAAAACTTAGAATACCCATCTTGTTTAGCCTCTATAAATTAATTCAATATTCCTACACTGGGTAATGCCCCCACAAGGCTGTCCTATATATCTGCACTCCATTTGGAAGTCCATCAGATGACCTCCCATTTGCTCATTCAGTTAGTTCTTGGTCTCAGCTTTGGATCCCCCAATTCTCTGCCTTGGCTTCATAACTCAGCTCTAACTCAGGTCAAATATTCTGTGAGTACCTACTACGCATCAGGCATTGTGCTTAGTGTTCTACATACACAATGTCTAGATTTTGCAACAACTTAGAAAGGTGATGATGCTATGTCTATTTTACAGAGGAGGAAACTGAGGTTTATCAAATAAAGGAAATTATCCCCAGGTCAGCTTACACACAAGGGCAGCACCAGGATTTGAACCCATGTGTGTGGTGCTGGCGTTTTATCATTTCACACAACCTCAATCTCTGTCTACTTCTTCACTTGCAAAATGAGACATTTTAAGTCCTGCAAATACACTCTGAGTACATGTCAAAGACCAGATCAGCCTGCCTCTAAAGCCCAGATGCCAGCAAAATCAGAACCTGAGAGAATCAGAGATGAACCGCTGTTACCTTTTCAATGCAGTGACTATATACTTGGTGTGGAAAAATGTGATCCAGCGAAGCTCTCTACAATCAACTGGACACTCATTCTCTATTCAGAAAAATGAGTAGGGACTGGAGAAAATAGCCCCTCCAGCATTTTTCTGTTCTTTGGAAGGAAGCAGAAACCCCCACCAGTAGAATCACAAAGAAAGAAAATCAGAGTTAGTCATATCATAAGATGGAAAGTGCCATACCACTGTTTACATTGTTTTCATATCACTTGCTCATTACTGTTCCTATTGAGCTCAGCACACTTTTACATTATATTGCCAGATAATTAGTCATTTTTCATCTGACTCAACTATCAGACCAAATTCCTTCATAGAAAAAAATCATTTTTTTCTTTGTGCAAGCAGGGGAGGGGCAGAGAGAGAGGGGGATAGAGGACCCAAAGCAGGCTCTGTGCTGGCAGCAGAGAGGCCAATGTGAGACTCGAACCCATGAACCGTGAGATCATGACCTGATCTGAAGTCAGACGCACAGCCAACTGAGCCACCCAGGTGCCCCATAGAAAAAAAAATTATTTTTAAGAAATTTCACCTGAAATAAATAAGTAAAAATAAAAAATAAAAAATTTCACCTGAAACCCCAAGTCTAATGCCATGTCTATCTCAGAGTTGGCATGAAATATTTATTCAATCAAGAAATGAATGAATTCAATTGATATATCAACACAAAGATTCTATGGAATGGTTGGTTTTCCAATTACAAAGCATATTCATATTGATGCCTCATTTTGCATTTTTTAATCTTTGCTGTTTACCTCTCTGCTAACAGGTTAAACTAGATTCATAATTGTCTCTTTGAATCATTTTATAATTCCCTATCCATGCAATGGGCTCGTGTTTCACAAAACTGGGATCACACATTTACTATTTATTTAACTATCTCCTTATTCAAAAGAGGAAACAAAAGGATGATATACAATATAGGAAAACAAAAATATATTTAAAAATAAGTAAGGAAAATGAAGGAAGACCACCAAGAAATGTTTACCTTTCTTACACTGTTCTTCCTGGAAGTGTTCATCTGTCTACCATAGTGTCAAGACGGCATGGCAAACAACTTTTCAAGAACATTTCACTATTTCTAAACAGCCCAATAACTTCCATCAAAAAAGAGCTCAGACAATGTTAACAGAGGCTGGTAGTAAGTGAGGTAACATGATTCAGCCTTGGTAGCTATTAGCAAGTCTAGCAGACTTCACAAAGATTCTCTGAAGACACCAGACACAGATGTACTTAAAAATAAATCGACTTTTAGTCTGAAAGCATTAAAAAAAATGAGGAAGAGCCAAAGGTCAAGGCTGTAGTGGGTCGATAAAGTACTGTTCCCTTGAAGGTATCCTCTTCCGTCAAGAGGTACTCCCTGCCCCATCCTCCTGCTGAAGAGCAGTTCTCTCGACAGTTATTAAGGGGCTAAGAGAGCCTGTGTTGTTTTGTTTACAGGCCAGAACCGAAATTCATGATGGTGCCATTTAGATCACACCCCCATAGGTGATCCCAGTGGAGAAATCTGGAAACGTCAGAGAAGCCAGATGAGGCATCTGACTCTGAGAGATGTCTGAGTGTGTATACGGCTGTTGTTGGCTATAGATCACTTCCACAGTAAATGAAGGGGGGGGGGGGGCAGCGAAAAGAATCAAATCAAAGGGAATCTTTTTCTCTCTCTCTTTTTTTTTTTTTTTTTTGGTTAATCCCCCAAAGTTGACAGAGGACAAAGTGTCCATTGGGACTTAGAAAAGGCTAAGGAAAAGTATGGAATCTGCATGCGTATACGAGTATTTTTTGGAAAATAAGAGAAGGCAATCCAACTGCATCAGGGCAATGATGTCAGCACCCTTCAAAAGCCCTGACCTGGGAACGGCCCTTTGAAACACTGAGTAATACATTTCTGTTCAAGGGAGGAAGATGGGGAAGTTATACCACGGTCTTCTTGTCACAGAACACTGCCTCACCCAACTGCAATACTGCTTTACAACAATAAGGCAGTGGAAAATACACTGAATCTGGAGCTAAAAGTCCTGGGCTCCAGTCTACTTACTAATGTAATTTGTGGCAGGTCACTTTCTTAGAGTCTAGTTTCCCTATCTCTGAAACCAATTAAACATTTCTACCTACCTCCAAAAACAGTGAGAAATCACATGAAATTGTGTATGGCAACAATCCTCAACTAAGGCTACTTAGCCCCCAAGGGGACACTTGGCAATATCCGGAGACATTTTCGGCTCTCACAACTGGTGGGTAGAGGCCAGGGATGCTGCTAAATATCTTATAACGCACAGGGGCACCTGGGTAGCTCAGTTGGTTGAGTGTCTGACTCTTGATTTCGGCTCAGATCATGATCTCGCAGTTTCATGGGTTCAAGCCATACTTCAGGCTTTCCTCTGGCAATGCAGAGCCTCCTTAGCATTCTCTCTCTCTCACTCTCTTTCTCTCCCCCTCCCTGGCCCATGATGTCTCTGTGTCTCTCAAAATAAATAAACTTAAAAAAAAAAACCTTATAATGCACAGAATGGAACATCTCCAACCACAAAGAGTTATTCAAGCATTTCTTTTTAAGTTTATTTATTTTGAGAGAGAGAAGGAGCGAGCAGGGGTGGGACAGAGAGAGAAGGAGAGAGAGAATCCCAAGCAGGCTCTGCACTGGAAGGCTCTCAATCTCACAAACTGTGAGATCATGACCTGAGCCAAAATCTAGAGTTGGACACTTGACCACCTTAGCCACCCAGGCTCCCCCAAAGAGTTATTCAGACTCTAAATGTCAATAAGTCACAATTGAGAAACTTTAATGTATGCCAAGGGCTATAAAGGCATAATAATTCTATCAGTTAGGATTGCATTAAGCAGTAAGTAATAGAAGTGGATTAAATAGTCAATGATTTGTTTTTATCACATAATAAGTAGTTAGGATGCAAGCAGGCCAAGACCCATTCAGCTGCTCATCAAAGACTCAAGTTATCTCTAGGTTCCTGCTCCACTCCCTTAATATCTGGCTTTTGCCCACCTGATTGCAAATTGGCTATCACACATGAACTCATTGTATCCACATTCAAGATAGGAATAGGAATAAGGGAGTTGCTGGAAGGATCTGTGCCTATACTGGGAAATCAGCAAGAACCTTTAGCTTATGTCTCATTGGCCAGAATCCTATCACATGACCACCCTTAAACTGCAAGGGAGTCCAGGTAAGTCTTTTAGCTGGGTAAATACCCTACTCAAACAAGATCTATTGGTAAAGAAGACAGCAAGCTGTTGGGTAGGCAACTAAAAATGCCTGCCAGAGACATTATAATCTCCATCAGCATCAACATAATGGAGAACCAAGATAAGGAGAAAGTTAAAAGAATAGAATCTGATCAGGAAGATGTAGACTCATGTCCATAGTTCCACCATTTCCTATCTGTGTCTTAATGAGTCAAATAATTCCCAAGCCCAGTTTCCTCACCTAGAAAATGAAGGTAACAAAAATATTATAAATGATGGAGTGTTTTGAAGATTTCATGAATAATGTAAACTGTTTTCAATCACTGAATGCTGGGAATTTGATAAATGGTATATATCATCATCACCATTTAAACACAGTGGTTGGCTAATTCTGAGGCACCAAATCAATGTCTAATTTCCAATCCCTCTCTGCACTTTGATCTGAGGGACCCAGCCTGCATTCCCTCTGAAATGTGGATACCCAGCATGCAGGTCATGAACTAAATTTGAAGAGGGAGGCGATATTTCAGTTCTTGATTCACATAAATCAATACACAAATGACATCATTGTTACAGAGGTCAGGCTTAGTACTTGCCTGATAGAACAGTCTGATCTTTTGAATGTATTTTCTGTGTTTGCAAAAATGTCAATGCAGGGATACTGTCAGAGGGACATCACATTTTCTAACAGTTTACTTAAGTGAGGCTCTTCATGTTTCATTGTTAACATTTCATTAACTCTGTTTACCAAATTATTGTTCATAAGAGCATTTGGATTGATTAACATTTACAGTTTATTTGGAACTGAAACTAACTGGAAGTAATTATTAAGAATTTCACAAAACCAGGGGCGCCTGGGTGGCTCAGTTGGTTAAGCAGCTGACTCTGGCTCAGCTCATGATCTCACAGTTCACGAGTTTGAGCCCCACGTCGGGCTCTGTGCTGACAGCTCAGAGCCTGGAGCCTGCTTCCAATTCTGTGTCTTCCTCTCTCTCTGCCTCTCCCCTGCTCATGCTCTGTCCCTCTCTCTCTCTTAAAAAATAAAATAAAACATTAAAAAATTAAAAAAAAATAATTTCACAAAACCAATTCCACGTTAGGTCATCACTGGGAGCTTACAAGCATTGGAAGACTCAAGTTTGAAATGTGTGCTAAAGGGAAGCAAGCATTCCTTCAATATTTCAAAAGCATGCTGAAGAGCAATCTTTCAAGAACATGATCCCCTCTCACAGAACCTATAATGGCTTCCTATTGTCCATAAGATCAAGCAACAGTTCCTCTGTCTGGCTTCATATGCTCTAGTTCTATTCCCTCTGCTATGAATACTCAAGGAGCTGGGACCAAGTCACAAGAACACTGACTCCTTTTGCTCTCCTGAGTGGCTGCATTAAGAAGTGTATCTTGTTTACTAATTCCCCCAAATAACCCCTGAATGTCATTTCCCATTGCCCCACTTCCATTTTCTGCATTCCTATCATTTCCCTCTTTCTCCTGTTGATTCCTGCCTCTGTGTCTTTACTCTGTGTCTAGCTGCCCCTGCCTTGAATTACCTCTCCTTTCTAATTCTTACCAATTTATCAAGACCCAATTATCAAGAAGACCACTTGGCCCTACAGTTAACCTCCATTACTCCATTTCCCCCTCATTAATCTCTTTCTTCTCTGACCTCTCATAGCACCAGTAGCTGCCATGTACGACTTAGCACTGGGTGACTTGTCAACTTGTAGGCTTGTCTAATTGTTTCTGTACACACATCCTGTCTGCAGCTGGACTATGTAGCATTCGAGGCCAGGGTCCAGAGAGCCTACGTCTCTGCTAGTCCCAGAGGGAGGAGCATGGTCTGCATTGTAGGTACTCAAATGCTTCCTCTTCCAGGGCTCACATGGGAAATCAGATCAACAAATACTTACTTTGCACCTGCTGGAGGCCATTTCTGCTTCCTTGTTTACATAAAAGCATCACAGGTGAAAATCTAAATGAGCCTGAGATTAGAAGGAGCTGGCCAATGTTAACACTCATGAATATTTAGCAGGGGTTGCTCATTAACTGGGTTTAGAGAGGTCTCCCTTACAATCACGAAACTCTATTAACTGCTGGCATCTAATTGTGCTCATCCAATGGTAACTAAGCTGCAGGGTTTTGTGAGCTGAGGAGTGCAATATGGCATAAAGGAATGGTTTTAAAACCAAGCCTCCTATAATTCTTAGGTCGTTCAATTTAGAGGCTGCCTGAGGGACAAAGGGGAGACTAGCACCCTCCATTCCCCGATTTGAGTGGGGCAGCTTTCTGCCGACAGGCTTATATATGGCACTTTGCTTCAGAAAAAGTTTTGTTACTAAAAAAAAAAAAAATTATTTAAGAAAAGCACTGTGGGAGCACCTGGGTGGCTCAGTCGGTTAAGTGTCCCACTTTGGCCCAGCTCATGATCTCACGGTCTGTGAGCTCAAGTCCCACGCCTGGCTCTCTGCTGTCAGTGCACAGAGCCCGCTTTGGATCCTGTATTTCTCTCTCTCTGCCCCTCCCCTGCTCACTCTCTCTCTCTCTCTCTCTCTCAAAAATGAATAAAAACATTAAAAAAAAATAAGAAGAAGAAAGGAAGAAAACCACTGCAAACAACAGACTGCTTGAAATCAGAGGACAAGATATTTTTCAGGATTAGTCAATTTATTGCCTGTGGAAAACTTAGGGTCTTTCTGAGCCTGCAGGTATAAGTAGGACTCAAACACACAGAACCTTCATAATTTTTCTGAACCTTGAGATATAAGTATGGCTTACACTAAAAACACTAGGTTGTTATGAGTTCTAAATAAAGCAATACATACAAAAGCCCAAGGCACACAGTAGGCACTTAAAACGTGTTGCGTAGAAGAAGCACAACCTCATCATCATCTAGAGTGTAGACATTAACTAAAATGCTGGTCTTCAGGGTATCTAGACCTGGTGCATAACAAGAACCCACACACACCCAGTTCGGAGCAGGAGGACACCCTGTGGTCAGGCTCACCGGGCAGCTCTTCCAGCCTCCAAATCCCCTGACCCTGAAATACCCTGATCAGGTCTCCATTGTGTGTTTCATGGCAACTCTGTCCTTTTCCTTCAGGCTCTATCAACAGCCATTAATTATTTGCCTGACTGTTTGCTTAATGTCTGTCTCTGCCTAGATTGTAAGCTCACCTTTGTCTTGTTCAGGGTCAGAGCCCAGAATCCTCCACTTATCTTGCCCTGAATGTCCCTGAATATGCCTTGCTGAATAAATGACTAAACAATTTAAGACGGGACATCTCCATGCTGGACACTGGGAACCTAAAACTGAACAAAATAGAATTCCCTGACATTAAGGGAACTTTGGGCCCTGAGAATGACACAGACAGATGCAGATGTGTGGTTGTAGTCTATCTCATCTAAAGGAATAAAATTAGATTTCTATGTACATCTGCTATTGCATCAAATGAAAAACCACTGGACTGATTACCCACAAAATTGGAGGACGTGTTTGGGATGGTCTGACTTAAAACACAAGCTACACCTGTATATGAAAGCCACTCTGAATTTCACAGCTGAAACTGAGATGCAGTGGGAGGACCGTTCAAGAAATACAAGCTGTAAGCATTCCATGGCTATAGAAAGGGAAATAACGCTAAATAAAGGTTGAATGGGTGGGTACCCCAAATTGCAGGTAGTAAGCTATAATTGAGCTGCTTTTCACAAGGGCGACTCTGTATGCTAAGTCATGTTGAGTCCTATCCGGAACTGGTTATTTCATGATGGCTAGTGGTTTTCAAGCAAAGCCAGATATCAGTAGTTGTGATTCTTACTCATGGTGACTATTGAGCACCACCTATCTCTAATTCTCTGAACATCCCTCCAGACCAGGTATTATTGTGTCTATTGTACAAACGAGCTAAATCAGGATCTGAGAGGTTAATTGCCCCAGTGACAACTCAGGAAGTAGTTCATCTGGGATCTGAACTCTAAACTCTCTGACTCCAAAGACTAGGGTCTTGGCCCGTGGTCATGCTTATTTCTGGGAGAGGACAGAACTGGAACTTGAAACTTCATACCTTTGTTCTAGACTCATTCCAGGCACTGGGGCATCACCAGTGAGATCTAGAGCTGAAGACCTAGGATCTATCTCCGAGCTTTGATACCTTAATTACTATATGTGAGACAACATTGGGAAAAAGGGAAAGAAAAAAAAAGCCTCTCCTGAGAAATCACATCAATGGCCAATCCATAGAAGTTTTGAAGGAACTCAGGTCTTTTCCTACAATGAGTAGAGAATAGCTCCTCGAGGAGTAAAGGTTTGCCAGGAAGGGAGCCAAAGTATCTTTGTAAAACCCAACCTATTTTCTCCTGGCCCAAAGCACACTCTTCTCTCTCCCTTCTTTCTCCTCTCCCTCTCCAGAAGGAACTGCTCTCCTGAATTGTATGCGAATCATTCCCCTGCTTTTCAAGATACATCACTTATATTTGCCAAGAAATTTCCACTTTATTCTGAGAGACTGAAACCTTGGCAAAGCTTATACAAAAGGAAAACCTTGTCTGGCCCAGAAAAAAGTTTTGAGAAGAATAGCCACGATTGTCACAGTCAAATATATATATAAAATAGGGGCATCTAGGTGGCTCAGTTGGTTAAGTATCCGACTTTGGCTCAGGTCATGATCTCACTGTTCCCAAGTTCAAGCCCCACGTTGGGCTCTGTGCTGACAGCTCAGAGCCTGGAGCCTGCTTCACATTCCGTATCTCCCTCTCTCTCTGCCCTCCCCCCACTCATGCCCTTGCTCTCTCGCTCTCTCACTCTCTCTCAAAATAAACATTAAAAATTAAAAATAAATAAAAATACATATGTATAAAATAATCACCCATCCACTTTCCAGTCACACCAAGAAGGAAGATGGGGAGGCAGAGCAGGGAATTGGTGATGCCTCACTTCTTGGTCCTCTTCTAGAAAGTCCCTTCTGACCTCTTATTGCCTCACATGTTTCTCCTTCTAGGGAAATGCAAAGACAGGACACCTATCTCCCAGAGTTATTCGTTTATGTTTTATATTTAGAAGATATTTCCATGTTTACATATTCATCATTCTTTCCCTAACAAACCAGAAACATTTCTACAAATTCAATATTCTTGTCTCCATTAACTGCAGGCAAAATAGAAGTCAGAAGCACATTCTTTACCTCTCCTATGTCCCTCCCCTCCCTTCTCATGGTGCCTTGGACTCCAAAGTCCTCTTCTTCTGCCCCAACATCTTCATCCCCCAAGCTCCTTACTGATCTTCTATGATCTTTTCCTTTATTCACATCTTTGGTTGATCTGCTATCTCAGATCTTGGCCAATAGCCTCAGTTTTTTTTTTCTTTGTAGTGGACTCGAAATCAGATAACTACCTTTCCTTCTATTGAATGGATACTTGATGTCTCCTGTCCTGAAATATGTTTAATAACATATTTCACTTAGAAGTCTGACTCATGTAAAAACATCTCTATGCCACGCCTTCCATTTTCCTCTCTCTGTAGCCTCATCTACATCTCTTTTGACATTTTATAATTTCTCATGGTCATTGGAAGCACTGTCTCAACTTCCAAATACCAATAGAAACAAGCATGTTCCACGATAATTCACAATATTACACAAATAATAAACCAAAGGGCAATTGCTTTCTGTAGGAAAATTGTAAACCGAAGTTTCTTTCAAACATCCCGCTGGGGTGCCTGAGTGGCTCAGTCAGGTGAGTGTCTGACTCTTGCTTTCAGCTCAGGTCATGATCTCACGGTTCATGAGTTTGAGCCCCACACCAGGCTCTTTGCTAACACTGCAGTGCAGAGCCTACTTAAAATTCTCTCTCTGTCCCTCCCCCACACGCATGTGCGCACTCTATCTCTCTCTCTCACAAAAATAAACATTAAAAAAAAAAATAAACAGCCAACCAAGTGCCTTCAGCAACTACTACAGTCCTATACAAGTAGATGATTTTCAAAGTAGGACGGTCGTCTTGTGTGCAATGACACACACACACACACACACACACACACCCTTAAAATTTCTCATAATGCTATTCATTTTCCTTCACAACTAGTAATAATGAAAATAATAATAGCTAAACATAATCAAGAGCTTGCAGAGTTTCACTCACTGAGTTAAGGCCCTTCCATATATTATCTCATTTAATCCTATCTTATTAATACCATTGCACTTGAGTGTGGCGAGGTTTGGTAACATGAATGCAGTCACACAGCTGGCAGGTGAAATCCCAGAGTATAATTATTTGATGGATATCTATCTTCCTCACTATACTTCCCCTTTCCCTAAGGGAGAAAGGACAGTGACATTTTTGTGTAAGCCCATACACTGAACTATGTGCCACTTTACTGGAACACCATAGGTGCTCAACAAAATTTGTTAAATGGATGAAATCAGAGAATGTTTTTTGGTGACAATGCTGGTGATGCCACCACCAACGCCCTTTAAAACGGGACTCACATAGTTACAGTATGACTTGGGCAAACCTTCTCAGGAACAGAAGAGGTACATTAAAATAGTCCCGAATTAAGTTGAAAAATTTGAAACGGTAACTCTTCCTCTGATGTTTATGTAACCTTAGGCAAACGCCTTCCTCTCTCTGGGGCTGTCTTCTCAGTGATAAATGGAGGTGGGGCCTTCTGTTAAAGATGGGAGACCGACAACACACCTTCACGTGGGCTAATCCTCTGAAATTTCAGTAAATGAATTTAAATAACCCAATAAGACAAAGGGAGAGAAGATGATAGCAAAAAAATCTTAAAAAGTAATTATGGTAATAAATTTATAGATAGCAAAAATCCCTGAAAACAAGCTGGCAATTGAAGGGGCCGAAAATGATGCCTGTCTATTCTGCAGACTATTAGGAAGGCTCAGCAGTTGGAGGCACAAAGTGCTTCTGAACAGAAGGGTGTGGGTGGGCCTGGAGAGGCAGAAGGTCTAAGGACTAATCAGACTCCCAAATCTCCACCCCACCCTAGTCCACACTGCTGTCAAGCAGATGTCCCTACTCTATGCCAGGAGACTGGAGCCTTCGGCAATTAGAACCAAAAGGACTCTGAACTCAGGGACTCTAGGCACCCCCTGTGACTGAGAATGTAATACTGAAAACAGGGCCCCTATGAGAGTATGTAGTACATGGTGATAGGCTTAGCCCACTTTTCCTCATTCACCCATAATGCTCAGTCAGGTTTATACGCCCCAAGCAGAAGGCTGGATATAATTTTCTCTGGGAAAAATGAAAATCCCAAGAAAATGACCAACAGGTATTGAAACAGTTGGAATCTCCCCACTGAAGTCACCAAATAACTTCCTAGTCACCAAAGTGAAGCCCACCATTGGCAAGTCCTACCAATGTGCACTGCTTCCCATCACTCTTGTCTGCTTTAGTTAAAAACAAACAAACAACAACAACAAAGCTGAACAGGGAGCCAAGGATCTTCAAACATTTGAGAAAAGTGGCTAATGAAAGATAAAAATCGCCATAACACACAGAAAAAAGAAACTCAGAGAAAATTGAGTATGTAGGAAACAGGAAAAAAAAAATCCAAAGAAAGTTACAAGCAGACATGCTCAGAGTGATTAAAAAAAAAAAAAAAAAAAAAAAAAAAGGACATTGCAGGGGCGCCTGGGTGGCTCAGTTGGTTGGGTGACCAACTTCGGCTCAGGTCATGATCTCACAGTTTGTGAGTTCGAGCCCCACGTCGGGCTCTGTGCTGACAGCTCAGAGCCCGGAGCCTATTTCAGATTCTGTGTCTCTGCCTCTCTCTCTACCCCTCCCCTGCTCACTCTCTGTGTCTTTCTGTCTCTCAATAATAAACAAACGTTAAAAAAATTTTTTTAAAAAGGACATTGCAACCATGAACTACGAACATGATGTTATTTTTTCAAAAGAAACATGAAGATATGAAAAAAATACTGAAAAAGTAAAATATAATAGAGGGAAAAACTCCGTGACAGTCTAGAAAATGAAATTGAGGAAACCTATAAAGTAAAACAGAAAAGGAGATGAGAAGGGAAGAGAAGATTAAAAAGTCAGCATATAGATCTAGGAAAACCAACTCATAAGAGTTTCAGAAAGAAAAAGCAGAAACACAGGAAGAAAGGAAATTACCAAAAAATTAATTAAAGAAAATGTCTCGGAACCAGAAGTTTGAGCTCCAGGTTAAAAAGATCCAGCAAATACAGTTCAAAGAAAGAAAAATGACTCAGACCAGGACTCATCATCATCATGTTTTACAACATTGTGAATGAAGTGTGGACCCTCCACACTTCCAGAGAGAAAAAGTAGGTAATACCAGGACTGGGAATCAGAATCAAATCACATTTTTCAATGATGACAATGAAGGAATAAGAAAATGTCTTTAACATCATGAGAGAAATTATTTACTACCAATGTAGCACTCCCAACTACCAGAATTCTGTACCAAGTCAAACAATTGATCAAATGTGAAGATAGAATTATACATTTTCAGTCATACATGTTTGCAAAGGTGTATTTACCATCTACACAAGAATGATCCTTGGGGCGCCTGGGTGGCGCAGTCGGTTAAGCGTCCGACTTCAGCCAGGTCACGATCTCGCGCTCCGTGAGTTCGAGCCCCGCGTCAGGCTCTGGGCTGATGGCTCAGAGCCTGGAGCCTGTTTCCGATTCTGTGTCTCCCTCTCTCTCTCTGCCCCTCCCCTGTTCATGCTCTGTCTCTCTCTGTCCCAAAAATAAATAAACGTTGAAAAAAAAAATTTAAAAAAAAAAAAAAAGAATGATCCTCACCCAAACAAAATCCAAACAATACTGGAAAGACACAAAACCTAGGAAATGGGGGATCCGATATGGATGACAGTCTAAGGGAACCACTAAAATGGCAGAGAAACTCCAGAATGATGGGACACATACACACCCATGCACATATGGCTTATTAGGTGGGATTAAATATATTCATAATAAGGTAAACACTGAGTGTTGAATTGACAAAAAATTTAACTGTTGAAAGACAGAGTAAAGGAAAAATGGCATAAAATTTTCAAGAACTATCTTCAACTGTAGGAAGTCAATAGATAATACGTAACAATGAACAATCAAAAAGAATAGTATATTTGCATGGTTTTAAAAAATATGAAAGTAATGGAGGGAGAAACCAGTAGAGAACTGCAGTCGCCTCTGGGAATAAGTGTCACGAGTAGAGAGAAGTGTGACACAGGACTGCCTCTTTCATTATACATCTTATAGAAAAGATGAGATTAGCTAATCCACAGTCCCCTGAGTTCCTAATTGGATTTGGAGGATTTATGTTTTGTAGAATGAGTTAAATTTGAATTCCCAGTATCTTACATGAATCCTTATTGTTCTAATATAAAACCCTCCTGCCTTGTCCTTTAGGGAAGGAAACTGCTCGTTCTTCCCCATTCATCCCTGATGCCAAGATTACACATCCAACATCATTGTTGGGGGCTGACTGGGCTCCCACGTAATTATGTACAAGTGTCAGTTTCCCAGGGTTCCCATTTGAGCAGAAATTTGGAATAGGTTTTGTCACAAAAGGAAATAAAGCAGGTTGGTGCTGTGCTTAGTGAAGCAGACCCAGAATAATTTAAAAAGTTAAATTCCTTGTTCTAAATAAGGACTCCAAATTTTCCTTTTCCATCTCATTCAACCCTCGATCTTCAAAGGGACCTTGTAGAATTTCCTTGACCATCGCTAAGCCAGGAGCATTTGCAGGACCAAAATAGGTTCATGTCCTGGCTAATTGTATTTTAAATGGAAATTTTTCTGTGGTACATTGTTTAATGATGGAAAACAGGAACAACTGCATCTCGAAGCTCTTGGCCATTGGCTTTGCCAAGTTAGAAATAACCTGACTTGTCTTTCTAACTGATAGCATCTTGCCTGTGTCTTCCCTGCCCCCTCGCTCTTCCTTCCCTCCGCCCACTGCCGGTTCACTGACCTCCTGATGAAGTAATTCATCTCACTACTTGTCTCTCTCAGCTGTCTCCACTCCATTTTACAACGTGGCAACCCTTGGGAGCCCCAACATGGAAAACAAAAACAGAAATTCTTCCCTACCCTACAGATCAATTCTCTTGGGGAGCAGGTGGCTTGATTAGGATACAGGGTAGACGTTGTGGAAGGAGGCAAGTGTGATGGATGTGAGGGGTGTGCACATGTGCTCTCACACTTGGGCACCCCGCTCTCATCTTCATAATGAAGACGCATGCAGTAGACGGGAAAATGTGTCTCACTAATGTTCCCTTTTGCAGCGACGGGACGTGCTCCAAGTGCCAACATCAAAGTGTAGGGGTCTAGGATGACTGGGAGTGTGGGTGGTCTCAGACAGGAAGCTCTCAGCACAGCCCTGGTGGCTAAGACACCTGCCTGCCATCCCTACCCTCTCACAAGCCCAAAAAACCCATTTCCAGGAAATCAAGCCTCTGGTTTCAGCAATCTCATGGCCTAATTTCAAGGCAAATACAAGTGCTTCCAGCACAATCCTGGCTAAAAAAGACACAGCATGTAAACGTGTTCAGTGCTGTCCCTGTTTTCTCTTCTAATGGTGTATCTACGCATCGAGGCTTCTGGGGCAAATCGCTTCTCACCCCACTCCATAGCTTCGTCCAGCTGCATCTCCAAAAGATAAACAGAATGTGTTTTTATTAGCTTATAAAGGCTAATTAAATCACTTAATTTCAACACGCTGTACTTTCCAAGGTTTGATGGGTTTCAAAAATGTTATTGACCTGCATGAGACTGAATGAGCCAAAAATATTAGCATTCTTAAGGAGAGTTCATTCCAATCATGCTGTGCTTCAGAGAGGACTCCTGTGGAAGAAGTGTTCAGCCTCAGGATTGGGGTGCTCTGACACAGCCCCTCTCGTAAATGGAGACACCTCTGCTGGCCAGACCCGGAATGGACACTGATAAAATTGAGCCCGTCGATCCCCTCAATTTACAGCTGAGGACACTGCAGGTCACATAACCAGCCAGTGCAGAGCAGGACCAGGATTGCGTTCTCTAGGTTTCTAATTCAGCTTCATAGGCGGCGAGTGCCTCAAGGAGGTGCCTTCTCGCTGACTCAACCTTCCAGGAGAACTCATTGGCAACTTTTTCTGATCTTTGCTTTTAGTTCTCTGGGCTCCTTTTCTCTTCTCTGAGAGTCCCAGCCCACACACTCTTAATTTGGGATCTCTGTTATTAATCGAGCTAATCAAACATGGGGGAGAATATATTAGCCTTGATCATCAGAAATATCACTCAAAAAAAAAAAAAAAAAAGATGCCAGAACCAGACCCAGACATTCCACACCCTAGATGTGCACTGGGTATGGGTATGTTGGTTTCCGCACAGCCTTACATATCAGCTTGGTCTTTGTGTTCATGCCAGGCCATTTCTGTATGACGGGAGAATGGCTTCCAGCAAACTCAACTTAGCAAACCCAGCCAAAGGAGAAATAAGTTTCTTCTTTGAATTCATGTATCAGTTGCAGAGAAGGACTCTAACTGGTCTTGCGATGATTACCTGCTCATCCCTCAGACTGTTGTTGATTATAATTAGCCATGCCTCGCTCACAGGACCACCCTTTGACTATAAGGACACAGTCTGTTTCCAGAGAAAGAAATTTCAGAAAACCTTTTATGTAAACAAAATACGATAGCTGTTTTAATATACTAAACTCATCTCTGTGAGAAGATCTCAGAGTTACTGTAACCCACTTCCTCTGTGCAGGGCATACCTCCCTCACTGTAGGACAGGAGACTGGAAATGTATACTGACCACCTGTGCAAACATATTCTAGCATGATCCACTGGAGAATATTCAGGCAGTGACATGATGTTTCATACAAACATTTTAAAGCAGCTCAACTGACTGGGGCTTAGGTAACAGAAACACATGAGGCTCCACTGAAGGAAGGTTTATCCCCAATATAGCAGACTTAGATGATATCCAACCTCTCTCCAGAGTGGAGGCCAGCTGGCCTCTGCTGAAGGTTCCACCTTGCCTGTTCTCTTGAAAGAAGCCTGTTGAAAAAAGATGCTAGAGGCACTTGGGCCACTTGGGGATCACATGTACCTAGTTGGTGGGTGCTCAGGTCTCAACCTTGAACCCAATTTGAATAACTAGGCCTCTTTCTTGTTCCTAAAACCCAGTTCCTCATTCATAGAACCTTGTTTCGTGCTCCATGCCTCAGTGTCTGCCTTGGACCTCTATCCCTAAAAGGATGGAAGTTCAACCCTAACTTATCAGTCTTCAGAGTGATAGAGGTGCCAGCCCAATGACAGAGAACCCCATGCCTTCTCTGGTTCCATCCATATAGGACATTAACTCCTCCGTTAGACCTTCACCTTATTCTACCCCAACACTCTGGAGTGGCCTTCTCTGGAGCTGACCATTAGCAAAGCCACCTCTTACTGACATTTCTTCCAGACACTGTCTCTGGTGCCCATCCCTACTCAAGGAACAGATCTATCCTGGCCCCAGCCTGACTCACACAGCAATAGGCACTGTGGTGGCTATGAACCTAAACACCAGTCGCACAACCCACCCCTGAAGCCCAGCTTCAGGTGAAGAAGGAAAGGATAGAAAAACCCAAATGACAGCCATCCCAACACTATAGCTACATTTGTACTTTCCCACAGAAGCACTGTAAGCTGAAGTAATGCAGTGGAGTTCATGTAGGAAAATATCCATGACAGTCTTGTCACGTCACATCATCTAACCTAAGCAACGCAGGATGGTGCATTAAGGGGCATCCAACCACTTGTGACTTTATTAAATTGTTCCTGGAGCTGGGAAAACATACTACTGATTTGATCTGTCTTCAAAGTTCTTCCAGACACAGTGGAAGGGAAGACTGGAGGCTCGAATTTAGGCATCGGTATCCTAAGAGCTTAGAGCAGTAGAACAGCAGAGCAATGATATCGCCAAGGAACTTGTTAGAAATGCATATTCTCAGGCACCACCCAGACTTACTGAATCAGACACTCTGGGAGTGGGACCCTTTGATCTGTGTTGAAATAAGCCCTCCAGGACAACTGGTGTCCATTAAGGTGACTGCACTGGGAGCGTTGAAAAATTCACATACTCACTCCCTACTCCAAAGATCCTGATCGAGTTCAGCCTCACTGGGGCCTGGACATCTCTGCTTTCAAAATTCCCAAAGCGATTCTAACAGTCAGCTACCACGGGGAGGCACTGCCCTGGGGCGTGCAAAGCCCTGCAGTTTTGCTCCGAGGCAGATCCTGCATTGGCTTTCTCCACCCCACCTGTCTTGCTTCCCCAAACATGGGCAACTCCATGAGTGCACTTAATCTGCACGCTCAGCCTCTGCAGGAGAGACTGGCGAGGCTTGGCAAAGGCTCATTTTCAAAGGCTCCATAAATGTCAAGCCTCTTGTTATTCACAGTGTTTTTGTGTTAGTTACGGTTGTTAATATCATCATCAAATCACATCAGGAGATTTTAAGAACTTGCTGTGAAATTGTATCTGGATGTCTGCAATTCCAGCTGAAGGCCTAGTTAGGCCAAGTCACCATATGCTATCTGTGAGGACCCCAGTTTGCGAGGAGAGGAAACACCAGTGCTAACCAAGAAAAGGAGAGGAAACAGTATTCAAAATGAGTAAGTCATTCAAACCTTAGTTAAATCCACTCGCCATGCTCCTGTTCCTCATAGAAGTCCACTTAAAACCAACTGTTTGGGTTGGATCCAAATCTGTAGCTGGTGATCAATCAGGGCCAGGAGCTATATGAGGGCTGAGACTATGTCTCATCCTTCCCTCTAAAACAGTAGCTCTCAGCCTTTACGTATGAGGATGTTATTAATGACAAAATATTTCTCAGTACCCCACCTAATGGCAATTATGCTTTTAGCTCTGTTGGATTGAAAACATCCACAAAGGAATCTAGTCTGAATTCATTACACTGATAAATGAGTTTGTAGTGCATCTAGCACGTGAATTTGAAGATTTGTACCTGTGTGCGGAGTATTGGTTACTCAGCCTAGAGGCAATGCTTGAGACATAAATGGATCCCAGGGCCCACTGCGGTCACTGTGCAGACCCAGAGGAAGCACTGCCTCATGGCTGGAACCCCAGCATAGGAGCAGGTGCAATGGGAACTCAGCAGCTATTTCGTGCCCATTTTTTTTTATACCCAGGTGTCTCAATTATCCTGCATCCATCACCACCCCAAGCCTGAAAGCTTCCCAACCATCAACACTCACTCTTGAAAAATAAATCTGGTCTATTAGAATTAGTTGCAATTCCTTGGGAGAAAGGAACAAACATGAAGGTTGGTTCTGTCTTTTTTTGGAATGACTTGAGCCCCTCCAGGGCTCGGCGACATCGTCACTCCCGATCTGTTACCAGCCCTCCCTGCCTCCACCAGTCTCTTGTCCTCCTGGAATCAGAATGGGAATTCTAAAATGCAGAGCTGACTGTGCCCTTTCCAGAAATTTCTCCAGTGGCCTCGGGAAAAATCCAAATTCCTGAACCCAGTATACAAGGTGTTTGTGAGCTGGCCCCCCTTCATTCCACTCACCTTCCACTCAGCACACCCCGTCTGTGGCACATGCTGGATCCTGGCGAGCCACTTTCATTCAGTCCCTGGAATTTATCACCACCAGCCCTTCCCTACTCCCCTCTCTTCACCTGGCTCGCTCTTACTCAGGTGCATGCCTCATTCCAGCCACCTGTTCCCCCCGGAAGGCGCCTTCACTGACCACACTGATCCGAATCAGGTTTCCCTCCTGGATACTCCCACAGCACCTTTTCATTCCTCAATAGTCACACTCAGTCATATCATGCCATAGCTGCTGATTTTCAGTGGATCCTAGAACTTATCACAGAGCAAGAAGACAGGAGAAATGGATTCAGGTGAATTGTGCTCATACATGACACGTAGACACTATAGTCTCCGGATAGCGTTCTCCTTAGCCGGTTCTTTCGAATTTGTCCAGGATGGCTCCCAAGGCTACAGGACACGCAAAGACACTTTCCATCCATGGCCTTGCCTCACCCGACCCCCCACCTCATCATCATTTCCTTTCACAGAGAGGAAAAGGCAGAACAAATCTATGCAACTGGTCCTTCCCAGGGTCCTTCTTGATATTAAAGTGGAGGATTCCTGTGGACAGTTCAAAATAACACGCAACGCAGAGAATCAGTTTTCCCTGGCAATCTAAATAAAGCCTTGGATAATTTCATAATTTCCTCATTATATTCAATTCATGGCGCTTCAGTGAGATTTACGTGCCATTTGCAGAATACAAACTCTGAACCACCTAAATAAATGTTCCAAAAATGAACATGTCTTTTTTAATTTTTAAAACAAAAATAAATTTATAGCACTTTTCCCATTGGAAACTAAAATGTGCTCATTACACGTGTTCAAAAAAAAATACAGATTTATGCCTAAAAAGAAAGTAAAAAAAATTCAAAATTTCAAACTTCAAGCCAGGCTGAGCTTTGTTCAGTTCCTCCCCTCAGGGTTTCTCTCAGACCTTTCCAAAAACAGTCCCTTTATCTAAAAGAAATGTTTGGTCCTTCTAACCCCCTGCCTTTGACCTTCCATGGTCCTAGCTTAGACATCATTATTGTTATTCATTATAATTAATTTTTAATTAATGATGTCATTCATGATGTGACATCGTGCAATGAAATACAGCAAATATAGTGTACCACAGTGCAATATAATCTAATAATTATTAGATGTCATATCCTCCAGGAAGTGCTCCTTGACTTCCCAGGGCAAGGGTAGTTGGCCCTCCCTTGTGCTCTCCTAGCACCAGCCCCAGTACAACTCACCCTGAAATAGTGCAATCACTATTGGCTCTTCCCTTTCTCCCATGACTGTAGGCTCCACAGGGGAGGGGCCACTTCTATCTAATTCACTGCTATAATAAATGCCCAGGGCACATCCACTATCTCTCTGACCAAGGGACAACTGTACATGCTGTTCTATAAACTGCCTTATTCCTTGACTGTAGATAGTGGATATATTTCTGTGTTAATCAAGATAGAGCTATCTTACTCTAAATGACTGCCTTCCATTGCTTGGAAATCATAACTTCTTTAGCCAGGCCTGTATTGACTGCTGCTATAACACTCTTTCAGAACTTTGGGTATAACAGGAATCACCGGACTGTGAATAAGAATCTAAGGAACTCAGGTATGAGGAAATTTTTTTGAGAGAGAGGGTGCAAGTGAGTGGGGGGGGGGGGGAGGAGGGAAAGAGAGAGAGAGAGAGAGAGAGAGAGAGAGAGAGAGAGAGAATATCCCATGAGGGGCAGAAAGAGAGGGAGAGAGTGAAGCAGGAGTCACCTGAAGTGGGGGCTGGAGCTCACCTGATGTGGGAACCAAACTCACGAACGGTGACATCATCACCTGAGCCGAAGTCAGAGGCTTAACGACTGAGCCACCCATGTGCTCCAGATGTGAGGACATTTAATGCAAGAGTTTCCTTACACTTTCCATCTGCTCCAGAGGTCTTTTGTTGTTTACTCCCTGGGTCTTAGCTACATTTTCATGGTTGACGTTCCCAGATCCATGACCTTCAGCTAAGTGTTGCAACACTGTTTCCAAATACTTGGTATTTTCTGAGCATCAGTACTCTGCTATTTTGTGATGTCAGCCTAGGAGAAAGATGCCATCCTGAGATAAACACTTTGTCTAAAAGAGACCATGAAATCCACATGCTGACAAAGTAAAATTGACCTTTTTGGTACATTACCCAAAATCCTCTAGGTCTTGAGCACATTCCCACCCCGAAATAAAACAGTCCACCTATTTCCTATTACATTGGGTTTACAGAGCTCACCTTGGAGACCCAGGACCATGCTAGGTACTGCGAAGATGTTAAGTCATACTTTTAGCTCTGGGTAAGTTTACAGTCTCTTTTAATGACAAGATGTTTATATCGTAAGTTCCAGATGCCCAAAATTCAATGCACAGCCCCACAGATGTACAAACACACTTGCATTTAAGAACAGACATGGCCCACCTTCTCCTGGGAAAGGAGATGAGCCAGTATAATGAATGGCTCTCTGAAAAATAATTCAAGGACTTAGGGAAAAGTCACTAACTGTTGAGGAAGGGGTCTTCAGGGCTACTCAGCCAAGACACGAGGAAGCTGAGCTGTAAGTATCGTCACTTTTTGCCATGTCAGGATGTAGACACACAGCTGAGTAGCGACTGGAGCTTCCAGGGCCATCAAACAGCTTGGCAATGTCAATACAAGTGGCAACTGGTGTTCCATCTTTGTAGTAGAGACCATGGGAGTCCAATAAGATTGGAAGCAAAAGTTGAGCATGTAACCAACATGCATGTCTGACCCAACACGCTTTTTCCTCTGAACTCCGCTTACATTTTCTGCTTCTACTTCTGGTTTAGTTGCCTGCTGTGGCGAAAACAATTCGCGCTCATAAAATTCTCTATGTGTCCCCCAACTCTTCCCAGACTCCCTTAGAGTTGGGTCAGGACCGACTAAGTAGTCCCAGTCAATAGACAATGAGCGGAGGCAAAGTGTGTCACTTCCGGGTCGAGGGAGTTACAAACAAATGCCTCTGCCATCACTCTTTCCCTTGTTGTATCAAGCCAGGAAGCCATGTGGTGAGATAGGGGCCTCACAGGATGGAGGGACAAGGGAGCATGGATCCAAGTCACCAGATGGTGACTTAACCTGTGTCAGACTCTGATTGTGAAGTCAACTTTTGTTGTGCTAAAGCCACCGGGAGGCTGGAGTTTCCTTGTCACCATAGCACAGCCCATTCTCTCCTGCCAGGTACTATCCACCAGCCACTTCTATCCCCTCCTTCCATCCTGGCAAAGTCTCAACATTATCCATGGTTCAGTCTCCATGGCCACATGATCAGAGTAAGTGGCGGCCTCTCCAGCCCCAGGAGGGTGAGTCATCCATTGATCTCAGCAGATTACAATGGTTACATTTACCTTGCCAGAGACTGATTTAGGCTTGGGCATGTGACACTGTTCTGGGCCAGGAATTATAAGGGAGATCTCCCAGGAAATTCTGAGAAAGGCATTATTCACACATCTTTATGGCTCAAGATGCAACAAGAGTGATAAGGAGGTAATGCATGGCACCACTGCTGCCATTTTGCAACCATGAGGCGGAGGCCAAAACCAACATGGCGAAGATGGCAGAGAAGAAATGTGAAAATAAGGCGGGTTCTTGCAATAACTGAGCCATATATTGACCAACTGTACAACCACTCTCTCCTTTTTATTATTTGAGATGTGGAAAACACCTGCCACTCAAGTCAGCAGTTTTCAACCTGAAAAAGATGAGGAACATTTAAAACATTCCAATGCCCCAGTTCCACGCCCAGAGATTCTGGCTTCATCAGACTATGGTGGAGCCCAGACATTGCTTTTTTAAGCTCTCAGGTGATTCTAATATTCAGTCAGAGTGACAGAACACTGCAGGAGTTTAACCTTCCTGAGGATAGGAACTATGTCTTTCTGATCGCTGATGTCCCTGTAAGCAGCAAACGTAAGGCCTGGTGTGCAAACAGGCTCTTCGGTAATTGAAAACAATAATCTATAAAGAGGACGACATGGGCTCGTCTCTGCGGAGGTACTTTTCCTCACAAAGGAAAAACCGAGCTGCATCTTGGAAGGAGATTAGCTGTGACTGGTCACAGGTGCCTGGGAACAGGGGTCAGGAGCGGCTCTCTGCTGTCTGTGTCCTTCACTTCCTGGCGCCCGCCTTGCTTCTCTGTGCCTTCAGTGTCCACTGCTCACACTTCCCAGGCCCGGACTGTTATCCTGATCAAGTCTGACTGGGTCTTTTCTATGTGTGTTTAAAGCCTGATAAATGAGGTTCACCCATATTCCCACCATCCAACACAGAATCAACACCAATCTGGTGTTCCTTTCCTTTGAAGTATCAAGTTCCATAAAATAAATTATTACTTTACTCGATGCTAAGCGTTCAAAACCTGTACATCAAGTGAAGGCAGAGTCTGGAGGCACCTGGGTGGCTCAGTTGGTTAAGCTTCCAACTTTGGCTCAGGTCATGATCTCACAGTTCGTGAGTTCAAGCCCCGCATTAGGCTCTGCACTGACAGCTCAGAGCCTGGAGCCTCCTTTGGATTCTGTGTCTCCGTCTCTCTCTGCTCCTCCCTCCCTCTCTCTCTCTCTCTCTCTCTCTCTCTCTCTCTCTCTCTCTCTCTGTCTCAAAAGTACATAAACATTAAGAAAAATGAAAAGAAAAAAGAAAAGAAACGAAACGAAAAGCAAAGCAGAGTCCGGGCTGCAGAGAGCAAAGAGCCACCCCGCTGGGCAGGCTTCCCTCCAAAGAGAGCTTCCTCCTTCCCTCTTCTACTTTCTCAGAAATGGGAGAGAAAGCCCTGCCTTCCATCCACCTACCCATATTTCCTCTCCCTCACAGAAGAGCCTAGAGGCTGAAACTCTCTACAGCTGTCTACCCGTTACTGGCATACTCCCACAGAAGCACCTCTGCCCGTAAGAATAGCGACTGATGCCTATCACCACTTAGCATGCACAAGGCACTGGGTAAGAGCTTCACGAGCGTTGCTCTGAGATAACATTACAACACCCATTTCGCAGTCAAGGGAACAGGTACAGAAAAAATTAAGCAACATGTCCGTGATCTTGTCACTAATACAGCTGTTCGCTATGGCTGTTACAAAAAGCCCCAAAACTCCTTCAAAATTTAAGCAAGGCTCAACTATGCATTTCTTCTCCTCTTGGCTATGTTCCTTCCTCTTTGCCATCTACTATGTGGTGATGCTTCTGGATGTTTCTAGGTATCTCTGTTCCAGGCGGTAGGCTGGCTGTTGGCTAAGGAGCCTCCACTAGCCTCCACGTGGTCTCCCGTGCTCCAGCAGGCTGGCTCTGGCCTGCTCGCAGGGCAGACGCAGTGCTCCAAGTAAAAGTGGAAGGATGTAGGAACTCTTCCGGCCTAGCCTTGGAATTGACACAATAGCACTCTCCCTGCATTCTGTTGACTGGAACAGGTCACAGGCTAGCCCAGATTCATGGGGCAGGAGACAGACTCTGCTCCTCAACGGGAAGAGCTTAGACACACTGCAGAGGGCACGGATTGGGGGAAGCCATTAATCTACCACAGCTAACGGTGCTGGGACTGGATTGGAGCCCAGGAAGGGTGGGTTGGAGCCCTGAGTTCTAACCACTGCATACTCAGGTAGCTGTTCACACTCCCAGATGTCCAGACTCTGTGGTTCTGGTTTGAGCTCCCCCGGTATTTTCCTTCCAAGTTAAACCTCCTAGTTGTTATGCAAACATATGTTCGATGCCACATCGATAAGCAATCATTTACACCTTCGTCAGCTATTCCAAAAGCTGGAGCCAGTAGAAGGGGGAAGCCAGCCTCACTTCTACCTAAGGAAACACTGTCATTGTGAAAGCTCGGCCCCAACACTCTGACAAACAACGTCCACGGGATTATGTGCTATGGTAAAAAAGAAAAAGTGCTAAAAATTAAAGTGCCCGCTTACATAGAACTGCAAGAGAAGCCCCTGAACGGCGAAGAATTTTTAGAACAGCTGCTGTCCCCCTGGGGCGCTGCGAGTTCATCCGCAGCGGAGGACCCAGTCCCTGGACTGACAGCTCAGGACTCAGACTGTAATTTCCAAGAGAAATTTCACCCCAAACTCCATCATATAAAGACTGTTTGATGTTCTTGAACTCTCAGCACAAGAGAGCACACTTCATTTTTCTTCAAATTACCTCCAAACAATTACATTTGTATTGCGCTCATGTCCTGTCATCCAAACCCCATTCCTTCAAATTGTCTGCAATAAGAAACATGACTAACTCCTTCCCTGGGAGAATAGGGTTTTGTTTTTTTGTTTTGTTTAGTTGTTGGTGGTTTTTTTTTTTCTTTTTTTTTTTCTTTTTTTTCTGGACATGTGTGTTGACATCTTTTAAGCAGATTCTTACAAATTGAACTTGTTACACAGTCTGTAAATGCTACTTGGAATGTGTGAAGAAATCCTCCCTGCATCAACCCTGCCACTCCCGGAGAACATGAGCTCTTGCCCCTACCCTGCCCACTCCCCTCTTGGACCATATGGAAGTTCCCAGGTAAAGCTGGACATGCCCAGAGCACCTGTGCACACCCCTGTGTCTACTGTCCCTGCCCTGAGGGGTCCAGCTCCAGCAGATCGCTATTTGGTGAGCAGTTCTTAAGACTTCTCAAGGTTTTCCAGGTAGAGGGAAATTTTGCCTGTTGCAAAAACACTTAGATCACCTTTCTCCCATCTTCCTTCTCTTTCCCCTAAATAAAAATATTAGAAAAAGGCTGGAAGCCTTATTTCATTGAGGGAGAAACAGGGAGGGAGGGAGATGACAATCGAGAACCCCTCCACCTGGGTGGCTCAATCGGTTAAGTGTCTGACTTCGGTTCAGGTCATGATCTCGCAGTTTGTGAGTTCGAGCCCCATGTCAGGCTCTGTGCTGACAGCTCAGAGCCTGGAGCCTGCTTCGGATTCTGTGTCTCCCTCTCTCTCTCTGCCCCTCCCCTGCTTGCTTGCTCTCTCTCTCTCTCTTGCTCTCTTTCTCTCAAAAATAAAGATTAAATTTTTTTTTTTTTAATGATAACCCCTCTTGGCGACCAAATGGATTTTAGTAACAAAGGATTTGAGTTATCTGGTGCTACAGATATTGTCCCTGATCTAAATACTCCCTTCAGCCCTTCCCTATTTCAGGCAGGTCATATGCTCCTAGCTCCATAGACCACCACCCATTTCCTCCCACTGTGCCTTTTTACAGAATGTTGGCCCATCCTGCAGCCTTCAGGAAGCCCCCACACACATACACCCCAAACCCTGACTCTTCGGCATGAAGCCTGACTCCCAGCTACTCACCGATGCTAAAGCGGCTTAGCTGCTCAAGTCCTGGCTACAGGCAAGGCCTGTGCTTCAGGGGAGCATCTCTCACATGCAGAGGATCTTCGGCACCACTGAGGAAGCCCCTCACGTTTTCAGATTCCTGTCCTGACTCCGAATCTCCATGGCGGAGGGCTAGGCATATCTACTTCTCAAAGGCTCTCCTATCATTTTTTTAAAATTTTTTTAATGTTTATTTATTTTTGAAAGACAGAGAGCAGACCACGAGTGGGGGGGTGGGTGGACAGAGAGAGAGGGAGACACAGAATCTGAGGCAGACTCCAGGCTCTGAGCTGTCAGCACAGAGCCCGACGTGGGGCTCGAACTCACAAACCATGATATCATGACCTGAGAGGAAGTCGGACGCTGAACCAACTGAGCCCCCAGGCGCCCCATCTCCTATCATTTTGTTGACTGGCCAAGTTTGAAATCAGTTAAGCAGAAAACCTTTGAGGAACCAGACTTTGCCAAAAAGACAGGAAGCAAGGACTTTGTCTTGGGAGGGCTCAGAGGGGCCTGCTTCCCTCAGGCACACACCACTGCCCAGACTTCATTATGAGGACCCTCATGGTCCACAAAAATGAGTCACTATCAATTGCCATCACTCTCTTTTTTTTTTTTTTTCATCTTAAATCCAAAATTTCCAGGGGCACATAGAAGAAAGCCCTCCAGTAGGACTCCACATTTTCAAATTGTTCTCTTTTTCTTTCTTTCTTTCTTTTTCTCGCTTATCAGTTTGTGATGACCTGAGAAATGATGAAGTTCCTCCTTCCCAGCAGCTCAAAGAATAACAGGGAAGTGTGATGGAGTTCACCACCATAGGTAGTCATGGTAACTTCTGATCCTGGTCTCTCTGCCTCCATTGCCTAGAACGATGAAGGTTCGTTTGTGACACCAGGAGACATGTGGCAGTGTCTGTAGACATTTTTGTTTGGCACAACTGGGGAGGTTCTACTGCTATCTAGTGGGTAGAGGCCAGGGATGCTGTTCAATATCTTTCATGCACGGGACAGCTCCCAGAACAAATTATCCAACCCAAAATGTCAAGAGCACCCAGACTGGGAAACCCTGGCTTAAAACAATGTTCTGAATAGTACTTAATCAGCAACTAATCAACCTCATTTAGTTCTAATTTTTTTTAATGTTCATTTATTTTTGAGAGAGAGAGAGAGAGAGAGAGAGAGAGAGAGAGAGAGAGAGAGGCAAAGAGAGAGGGAGACACAGAACCCAAAGCAGGCTCTAGGCTCCAAGGTGTCAGCACAGAGCCCAACACAGGGCTCAAACTCATGAACCGCGAGATCATGACCTGAGCTGAAGTCTGATGCTTAAGTGACTGAGCCACTCAGGTGCCCCAACTTCATTTAGTTCTAAATGAATGAATCCATTTCTATCCTGATGGTGAAATAGTCAATATGACAGATGAAGAATACTGTAAACCTTATATTCGTTCACTCAGGGACTGTCTTAAGCAAGCATTATATGTAAGCATTATGCTGGAAAGACAGTTCTAGAGCAAAGAAAACATGGTCCTGCCCTCATGGAGCTTACCTTCCACAGGCATAGTCTTCTGCTGACTCACCCCATTATGGCCATTGTTGGGGAGAGGGGCACGAGGCAGAGAATCACCTCAACCACAACTGTAAGCTATAAGGAAGTGAGAGAGTGAGCAAGTGTGGGGAAAGGGCTTGCCTGAGGAAATGTGGTTGGGCTGAGATCTGCAGGATGCATAGGAGTCCACGAGGGCCAGGGAGGTGAAAAGAGCTTTTTCCAGCAAAGGGAAGAGGATATCCGAAGGTCATAGAAGGAAGGAGTCAGGTGCATACCAGAGGCTGAGATATGTACACAGGAAATGAGAGGCTACAGTAGGAATGCAGAGCCCAAATCCTAAGAAACTTTCATTTAGGAGACATTAAAGGGGTTGGACCATATAAGTCTTTTAAACTGGAGCTTGGGGTTTATGAAGTGTTGAAGTACCTCCTAGTCCACTGGCCCCCAACTCTGTTTGCACATGAGAATTGCCTGGAGAAATTTTTAAAAATACATATCTTCAGGCCCCACCTCAAAACAATGAATCAGAGTTTCTAGCGATGTTTCCCAGGCATTAGCAATTATTTAAAAGCTTGAGAAACAGTGTCCTAAACCATCACAAAACTCCAAATCCACATATACCTCTATAGCCTGTAATTTAGTCCATAAATCTATAATGTAGGATGAGTAAAGATTAAGTTACCCAGAGGCAGCTGGAAACTTCCATGATTGAGAAGTGATTCCACGCTAATGTTTGGGGGTTAGTCAAGTGTATTTATTAGCAAAGGGCCTCTCTCCAGCTTACCAGCCTCTGATAGACACAATTCTAATTCTTATTTCTGTAAAAGTACAAATAACTACAGGTGCTTTAGAATATAGTCAATCCCATGAGTTTGGAAATCTGCAAATGCCAAGGATCTGCTATAATCAAAGGACGGAAATGCTAAGGCAGAAACCAGATTTACATGACACAGTGAAGCCACATGGTAAAAGAAGGAAAAAGAAAAATTGAACCAAACAGCAGGCTCTGGTCACGTGCAGAGACGCTAGCTTTTCAAGTAATTTCCAGGGGAACAGGAATGGAGTTCATTTCTGAAGTGCGTAGTTTCAATGTTCACAAATAATTTATGAAGTTTAACGCGAGCTTACTCAACGTAGGACCCCCAAGCAAAGGGCGTAGTCTTCTGCTGACTCACCCCATTATGGACCAAAAAAGGTGCTTAAGTCTAACGGAACACGACAGAGATAATTGCACATCATATTAACATCTACCTTAAGCACCACCCTCATTAAAACCCACAAATTTTAAACCAAAAAAGACAAAGAAGTGGGAAGAATTTCAACACAACTTACTATGCCAAACAAGACAGATAACTCAATAAAACAACAGTGGTTCCATGCCATCGGCTTTGTGCCAGCAGATAAATTCATTTGCTTCAGTTCACCACGCATGCAGCACTATTTACTAGAGACACCCGGGAAATACAGCATGTCTTAGTAGAATTCATGATTGTTGCACCTTGTCAAGGCCACAGGCAGAATGAGTGAGAGGTTACCAATAATCCCTTTGGGATTGCTTATAGAAGAAAGGCGTGGGAAGGGGCAAAGGAAAGGAAGAAAATCATGCATTTGGCTACCCAGACCAAAGTCAGGCCCAAGTATCTCCAACTTTGTACACAGAAGATTAAAATAAACTGTGAATCTTTCCAGAAGATCCTATCTGAGGATGATCTCAAAGTAGTATGCTGAGCTAATATTCTATGATTCTGCAACACCGGAAATCTAAGATTAATGGAAACAAATAGAGCAACAGATAGTACCCAAGCCATGGAGACACTAAGAAATTTGGAATATTTTCACCAAAAGAAAGACTGATTTCTCTTTTCTAATTCCAATTCTTTGTAAAACCAAAAACAATGTGAAGCCTTTAGTAATCCAGTGATCTATACTCTCTCAAAGGCCAAACACCTCTAGTGAAATAAATTTCGCTGCCCATCTTTTCCATTCAGATGACACACGCTTGAGAATTAAAAAGGGTCAAACCACTGTTAGGATCATAGATTATAACATCACAACTTAAATGCTAAAAATTTCTCCAGGCAAGAGAACACATAATAAATATTTCATAGGAACTGTTCCTTTATTATTTTTTTAACTGATTAATTGATTAATAGTGAGTGGTACACAAGGCATTTTGGACTAAATGGCAAATTGTGACTTACAGCACTAATCAGGAAAACTCCATTTAATTATGGATATCTGCAAGATGTGCATTTGCACTGTTTGATTTACCTTTAAAACACATTCCTCTAAACTCAAAGATAGATGTGGATGGCATTTACAGAGGGTACACATTATTATTTCCAGACAATGAAGTATTTTGTCTTTTTCGGATCAGATTTACAACTCCATCAGAAAATGGATAGATGGTGGGGTCATTTTGTTTTCAGTGTATTTATAGCTAAAAGAAGCAAATAACTGGTAATGTTCCTAGAAGGGGGCCTATTTCCAACCAAACAGGCCAATGTCCTTTATATGTAGGAAAGCTTTTGCTCTGGACAAGAACAATTACCCCAAGAAACAGCAAGTCAAATAATAACCTTTTAATAAAACAACAAGCCTGCATACTCTGTATATGCTTCCTGAACAAAAAACTTTTAATCACTAACAGAACAGCATTAGGGATGGGAAAGAGAGGATAAATTCAGTGAAATATAGAGAGTCTTGGTGAATAAGAATGTGATTGCTTAGCCCTGGGCAGAGGGAGAGGAGGGGACTGAATGATGCTGTTTACCAGGCTACACAGTATAGAAGGAGAAGAGAAGTGATAAGTTCATTTTCAGATATTTTAAACATCAGATTTCTACGGGGCTTCTAAGTAGAGACATATGCAATAGGCTGACGGATGTAAGGTCAGAAGCGCTTACGACATGCACTTATAAGAACAATAAAGGTAATAAGCAACGGGAAAGGACACCTTGGGCTCTCTGATGGGCCAGTGTGGACGGCGTATACACCTGAAGAATGGGAGGCAGCCGCAGAAGGCGCATTCTCTACTTTAACCACATGGGGGCAGCACAGAGACTCCTCCTCCTTGGGGACCCGTTACCCTCTGGCTTCCCGGTGGAGTTCAGTGCCTGATTGGTGGCCCAGGATACACACGGTTACCTGCAAGATGGTTTCCAAGGAGGCCCTAGCCATTTGCCCTTCCCTTCTTCAACAAGGAGACAGGCTGGCATAAGCAGTTTTCCTTTGAGCAAATTAGTCCTGACCATCTCAGCCCGGGTGATGGATACGTAAACTAGTTTCTCCTCTGTCTAAACACATCCGCTTATAGAGACCTAAAGTGTGCCAGAGGTGAAGTTTTCAAGGATGCCATGTGGACACTCAGTCATCAATAATTCTACATGCCCCTGCATGTTTTTGCCTTAAAGTATTTCACAGTTTATAATTTCATCTGTATGTGATTATTTGATTAACGTGTCCCTTGCTATTTCTGTAAGGGCCTGTATCTGTGTTGTCCATTGTATTCTTGTTAACATTTAGCATTCAAGAAAATAATATTAAATGCCTACTGTGTGTCAGAGGCAATGCTGGGTCCTATGGATATCCACTTGGGCGGGACCCAGTTTGTAATTTCAAGTTGCTTATAGCCAACTGTGACTCCAGTATTGTCCTCTTGGTTAGCCAAGAACATGGATTCTGACTCTGGTGAAAAAAAAAAACCCTCTAGCCTCCCTGCACCAGCCCCTGAAGTGCCCCTCTAGATCTGTCCCTAACGTTAAATCCAAAGACAGCACAGCATGGGGAGAACAGAGCTCCCATAAGTCATCACACTAGGAGAAACCTGAGATGAATAAAACACTTTGGATTGCTCTTATAAATATAACATTTCCATCCTTAAGTGAGAGAGAAATTGTACTTGTTTCAAGAGTCTCATTTGTCCCCTTTCATTTGGAACTGTGAGATGCTTCCCCATTACCTCCTAATCAGAAGGCGCTGTCCATTTCCCATGGCAAACATGGTCTCATACACCAACCCCCTCAAAGGTAGGATTTACATATTTGTCCTCAAAATTAAGAATTTTCGATCTTTCTGCTCAATAACAGGAATTGTCCTGAATTAATATAAGGAATTAGAGACCGAACACATGATCAGAAGTGATTAGTCTGGCTTATGGGGAGAAAGACATTCTACCATTATTACTTTAATACTGAATATTTTCTTTGGCTACTTTCTACTCCTATCAGAGAATTCTGTCATTAGAACGCCCTTGATGTCAGATTCAGCTAGTTTTTCTGTCTGACTCTCTCTCTCTCTCTCTGTGTATATATATATATACCCATATATAACATACATGTATACACACACACATATAATTGTATATAATTGTATTATATATACATATATAATTATATTTTATATATTTACATATATGATTGCATGTTGTATGCATATATAACTATATTATATATACATACATATATATGTTTGAGGTATAATTTACATATCATACAATTCACCCATTTAAAATGTGCAATTCAATGGTTTTTGGTATGCTCCCTAACTTGTGCAACTACCACCATTATCCAATACATTTCATCACGCCACAAGGAAACTTCACAGAAATGAAATTATACAATATATAGTCTTTTGTGACAAGCTTCTCTCACTTAGAATAATCTTTTTAAGGTTAATCCACATTTTGTTTACCCATTTATAGTTGATAGACGTTTGGGTCCTTTCCAGTTTTTGCCTATTATGAATAAAGTTGTTATGAACAACTCAATTCACACACAAATACTTGTGTAGCCATGTGTTTATTTCTTTTTCATGTATATACCTAGGAGTAGAATTGCTGAGCCACGTGGAAACTCTACGTTTTACCTTTCGAGGAAGAGCAAGACTGTTTCCCAAATCATTGCACCATGTTACATTCCCACCAGACGTTTTGGAGGGTTCTCCTTTCTCTGCACCCTCACCAACAATTGTTATGTCCGTTTTTCTTACTGTGGCCATCCTAGTGATTAAGTGGCATCTCATTGTGGTTTGGATTTATATTTCCCTTGTGGCTAACGATGTCCATGGCTTTTTGAAGCTTAAAGTTGTGGAATGTGATTCAGACATCTCTGCCCCCAACATCAAAATAAAACCTATATTCTGAGGACATAAACAACTATATAAAGTCAAGGGATCTAGAAGGTCCCTATATTATTAATAGGACCTGAAAGTACCATCAGTGATTTCAGGGGAGACATTGGAAGATGTAATCAATATGAATAGTGAATGGAAAATTATGTCCTTGGGCTTCCAGAAAGAAGGGAATCAAGAGCCCCATTCTAGTTCCAGCAAGAAAGGAGACACCAGCTGAGGATTTGCCAAGTAGGCACCGTCCCCGTTTGCTCAATTCATGCCCTCATGTGGATGATCTCATCCATCCATCATAACCTGATAAGCGGGAATTTGGTCTTGCTGACTTGCCTCGAGGTGAGATCTGGTTGGAGTTTGAGAGAGGCTTACACAAATCCCCTTTATGATCTTGCTTTGATCCTAAAGGGGCATTGGACTAACGATTGGACCACAAGAAGATGGTCCAAGGCTGTAAATCAACGTGGGAAGGCTGTCCTGAGCCTTTCAGGCAGAAACATCTTGGACCCCAAACCAATTCTCACCACAGCTGGGGTCTTGGCCACTATTAAATACAGTACATGTCAGCGTGCTCCCCTCCCCTCCCCATCTCTCACTGGTGGCCTCACTGCAGGGAAGGAGGCACCGCAAAGCAGAAGGCAGAAGGTCAAGGTGGGCCTTCTAGTCCTGAGGTTTGTGTGAGGCAGCTTGTGTTACGGGAAATCGCAGGAACCGCTGGGTTGGTTGACGGAAGGTTTAGAAGATATGCCAAGACCTGCTCTCGCTTTAAGAAGCTTAGACGTTAGAGGCGCTTGGGTGGCTCGGTCGGTTAAGCATCCAACTTCAGCACGGGTCATGATCTCGCGGTCTGTGGGTTCGAGCCCCGTGTTGGACTCTGTGCTGACAGCTCAGAGCCTGGAGCCTATATCAGATTCTGTAACCCCCCCCCGCCCCTCCCCCACTCATGCTCTGTCTCTCAAAAGGAAACATTAAAAAAATTTTTTTCTAAGAAGCTTAGACATTAAAAAAGAAAGAAAAAAAAGTGATGTTTTATGCTCGTCTCTAGGACTTCATGTGGTATTTATCAGTAAATTCATCCCTGGACTTTACTATTTTTTTAATCAGAAATCACCAGTTAGGATGTGATGACTATCAGTGAAATCAAATTGCCAGCCAAGCTTATTATAGAACAGATGGGAAATTAGGGGGGCAGGAATGCTTTGTGTGACCCCCGCCTGATCAGCAAGCTTGTGGCTGTTCCGTGTGGAACAGTTCTCCTGTTCCGTGTGGAACGAAAGAGATCAAGTTGCACATATGAATCCATCAAGAGCCTGTGAGGTTACCCACCCCACCCCGCTTTGAGTGAGGCCCCTCCCTTACTCCCGGGCCATGCAGTTTGGGTGGGCCTGGCCTACACCTCCCGTTTGAGGGAAGCCTGGAACCCAGGACTGGCCCCTGAGACTCAAGTCAGGGCATAGGCTTGGACCGATGAGAAAGAGAAGACTTTTCATTCTTAGGACTTGAAGCAAGGCGTACTGGGCCCATCCTGCAGAGAACCCACCTCTGGGAGCAGCCAACAGAGGAAAGTATTGTCAAGAGAAACAGAGCCCTACTCCTATCCTTTGAGCTTCTTGACATTCTGTGCCTGAAATAAATTACCTCCGAATTTTCCATTAGGTTACTTAATGACCTTCACACACTCACTCTTGTTTTCTGCTTTGTTTTTTGTTTTGCTTAAATCAGTTTAAATTGAATTTCTGTTACTTACAAACAAAAGTCCCAATGGGCGCATGACTTAGAATTGTTTTTCCACAATCACCATCCAATCCGCATGGACCTCCTTCAGTACCAGGCTACTCTCTGAATATCCCTGGTTTGTGCCTTGACCACACTTTCCTGATGTATGGATAAGGCAAATCACTGTCATGTTCCACTAAATATGCCAACTGTCTTCCCCACTGACTTGTCTTTTTTTTTTTTAATGTTTATTTATTTTTGAGAGAGAGACAGAGTGTGAGTGGGGAGGGGCAGAGAGAGAGGGAGACACAGAATCTGAAGCAAGCTCCAGGCTCTGAGCTGTCAGCACAGAGCCCGGCGCTGGGCTCCAACTAACGCACCGTGAGATCATGACCTGAGCTGAAGTTGGACACTTAAATGACTGAGCCAGCCAGGTGCCCCCACTGACTTGCCCTTAATGATGGATGCCACCCTCTTCTCTCTTCTGACAATTTGTAACCTGCCCACGACAGCACAGGTCCCAAGCACTCACCATCCTGCTCCTTTACCATGATCTACTCAAGTGCACCTTCAGCTACCACACAATAACCTTGACACACCGATCATAGTGTGGCAGCATCTCATAAGGCATCCCTAGCTCATGGGCGCTCTGCAGGTACACTGGCCTCCTACTCCACTTCTCCTTGCATTTCTCTATTTCCAACCCACATCTAAATTAAGGGGTTTTTAACTACTCTAGCAGTGTGCTCATTAGCAGAAGCAAAACCATTCTAAACGATGCCTTTGCTTTTCCCCTACTTGCTAATCTTCAGGGAATAAAGCCAGGCACAGTGGGAGCCCTCCCAGCACCGTCCAACCCAAAGCTCCTATTATCCCATGGGGCTTGCTGGGGGGTGTTTGTAAAAATTCACAAACAGCTTTGCCAAAAGCCTCCCAGTGGGGAAGGTGGGTCTATGTCTGAGCCCCATTCAGTGTCCTCTGGCCCTCGTCTTCACCGCCACTTCCCCCGCTGCTCTTCTGCACTCCCCGGCACTCCAAAACTTTTCGAACAGGTGGGAACAGGGACAAAGGAAGTGCCTGACCACACACCCTGGGTGGGACTTCATTCTTGTGCTGCTCCCAGAAGGCTGAGGTGTCCTGGTCCTCCATCAGGGAGGCTTAGCTCAAAAAGCACCCCAATGTTTATAGCGGCACTATCAACAATAGTCAAAGTATGGAAAGAGCCCAAATATCCATCGATGGATGAATAAAGAAGATGTGGTATATATATATATATATATGTATGTATATATATACACACACACACACACACACACACACACACACATACACACAATGGAATATTACTCAGCAATCAAAAAGAATGAAATCTTGCCATTTGCAAGTACGTGGACAGAACTAGAGGGTATTATCCTAAGAGAAATTAGTCAGCGAAAGACAAATATCATATGACTTCACTCATATGAGGACTTTAAGATACTAAACAGATGAACATAAGGGAAGGGAAGCAAAAATAATATAAAAACAGGGAGGGGGACAAAACAGAAGAGACTCTTAAAGATGGAGAACAAACAGAGGGTTACTGGAGGGGTCGTGGGAGGGGGGATGGGCTAAATGGGTAAGGGGCACCAAGGAATCTACTCCTGAAATCATTGTTGCACTATATGCTAACTAACTTGGATGTAAATTTTAAAAATAAATAAATAAAAATAAATAAAATAAATAAAAGCATCCCTTAATGCTTACTATAATTTGTTTTCACCTAAAATAGTATTTCCCTGGCATTTGGGCAGGGACTGGGGTGTATTTTTCAGGAAATGAGAAGAAACATGTACATATATGCAGCACAGTGATTTATAATGGGGTCTCTGGAGCCAGATTGCCCACGTTTAAATCCCAGGCCAACCGTTTGGACACAGGATTTAACACACACTTTTCTTGTTTGTTTCATAGGGATGATAACAGAAGCCACATCATAACGCTGCTGGGAATATCAAAAATGATCATCTATGCAAAGAACTCAGCACAGTGTTCTGCATAAAGCAAGAGCTCAATAAACATTCATTATTAGAATGCTGACTTCCCAACACGACAAACCAGCCTGGTGGATTCTAGCTCCTCATGTCCAAATGGCTTCTCAGGAGTTGAGGGAACTTGGTGGACCTCCCTGTCCCATGAGGGTGTGAGTTATGTGCTGCTGTGATGCTCCCCAACCTCCCACTCGAGAGACTTGCGTCTCTCTCAGGCTATTGCCAGGCTCAAAAGTCACCCAGCCATGGCTTCATTTAGAGGCATCTCTGCCTCAGTGGTGATGTGAACCCCTCTCTTCTAATGACCTCTTTGTGTTGATCGAAGCGTGTGACTGCAAGCCCCGAGTGGAAGCACTGTCTGTGGCAGTGGTTCTCAACCAGGGACAATTTTGCCCCGGGGGAAAATTGACAGCGTCTGGAGGCATTTCTGATTGTGCCAAGTGGGAGTTGGGGGCTGCTGCCAGGAGCACTGACGTGCTGCAAATCTCAGGGCCTCAAGGATGCCCGTGTCCCCTGCCCTCCCCTCCACAGTGATCTCCCCCTGTTCCTTCAGTGGGGGGGGGCCTTCACTGTGCACCAGGCCTAGAGCCGCGATTACACTGTAGCCACCCCCGTGGAAGGGAACATTTGGACTGAAACGTGTTCCCCTTAAGAAGAAGAAAGCACGTTTCACTCCACATTCACGCTCTGCAGAAGTGGATCCACAGGAATAATTTCCCTGCCGCTGGGGGAACGTGGCTCTGCCCAGCTGACTGGTGGAGGCCACACTGGGCGGGTACCCAGGAAGTCACACGGCGGTCCTCGCGGTGCTGCTTGTGTCTCCCCCTCTCTCTCCCTCTCCCCTGCTCGCCCTCTGTGTCTCTGTCTTTCAAAAATAAATTTAAAAATTTAAAAATTAAAAAAACAAAGACACTTAATCCTGGGATTTGGAGTTGGGACCTCTAAGAAGGAAAAAACTTGCTCTCTCGCTCTCTCTCTCTCTCTGTTACTATATTTGAAACTGAGAGGACATATACCTGAAGCTGCTGGGGCTAGCGCACCAAGAAAGCCCACCAACACAACAGAAAACACGACCAAGAGAATGAGTGGAGGCCTGATGACATCGTTAAGACCCTAGATGCAGCTGGGTCTGAGGCCTTAGAATTTCTTATATAAATAAATTCCTCTCTATTTGCCTACACCAACGGACCTGGATTCTTAACATTAGCAACCACAAGTCCTCAGTAATACACTCACTCGCCAAGCCTCTGTTTCTTCATATTACAGTGGAGATGATATACATCAGTGCTTAGCCTCATATGGTTACGGTGAGGTTTAATTAAGAGACGACAACAAGTATACAAGTGTTGGCCTTTAATGCCAATTTCTCCTAAGGTAAAAAAACTCGACTAGATTAAATGGTTGTGGCAGAACCGACCATGCTCCCCAAATACTCCATGTACTCTCAGCCTTTTTGCTTGTAAGAGAGGCTGTATGACCAGTCCTTGCCGATATAACTGACATATAAGAGTCGATAATTGACCCTCCATCTGCCGTCTCCGGCCACTGTGACCAAGAAGCTTTATGAGGAGCTGATGGCACCACAAGATCAAAGCAGCCAGAATTGCTGAGTTACTACATAAAGCACAACTGCACCAGGGAGTTGCTGGACCCACCTCCGCCGTGTTAAGCCATTGCGATTCAGGGGGAATGTTACTGTAGCATAGCCTATCCCATGTTAACGAATAGAAATTTCTTCTGAAGAAAGACCTCCACAGCCAGACAGATGAATGTAGTGAGCATCTGAGCCTGCATGAGGGGAACGAACCATCCAAGGAGGTGGACACTCCACCCTGAGACAAACTTCACACATGGCCTAATTTTGCAGGCTGTCTTTTCATTTTCCAAGTGTGAACTTTCATGGCATATCCTACAGGAGTCTTCTTGACCTCTCTACTGAAAGCAAGTCCCCTCAGTATTGTCCCTCTCCGCTTCCTGTTTCTTTTTTATCCTCCCCCCCTCCCCCATACCTTCTTCTTCCTCTTCTTCTCCATCAACATAACTCACACTGACTGGTTGTTTTCTATGTGTTGGGAAGAAGTGTAAGCTCTCTGTATGGATTGTGTCATTGAACCCAGCCACAACCCTCTGTATCCATCAGGAATCTTGAGTTCACACAACAGAAATCAAGCCTATTTAAGCAGAAAATGCATTTATTGAAAGCGTTGGGATACCTGGAACCAAGCAATACTGGATGGCCAGAATCCCGGCTCTGGTCAAACCACAGGCCAGGAACAACCACTGCCACTGCTGAATGTGGATCACCATTGTTGTCACCACCAGCCCCACACCTGGGCACGCTCATGCTAGTTAGTCAACTCTAACTGCTCTTGTGTCTTTGAGCCACAACCTTACTCGAGTCAAAGCCTGAGGCAGAAGCACCCAATTTTCCAAGCCAAGGCCAAGCAAGGTCCTCGCTGGGCTACTCCATCAGTTTCCATGAATGGCTGCCTAGTGAGATGCACGGTGGATCGCTCCCAAAGAACAAGAAGAAGATTTGGATGCTGTCTGGCTCTAAAAGCAAGTTGCCCACATTCCTTGGGGCAGACAGAACATTCCAGTCACAATTTTTAAAACCCCTTGCTAACACCAATGCCACCCCCACTCCAAAAACAAACGAAAAAAAATGTTGAACAACTATTTAAAGACCATCCATTTGAAGAGGGGCCGAATTATTAGCTTGACGAGGGCACCTACACTTTCCTGTCTCATTCTACTGGTGAGGATGAGGAGAGAAGTTTCCCAGGTGACTTCTTATAACCTTAGTCTCTCACAGATTTGTAACTTCCCACAGCAGAGCCAGGCCTCTAAGCCTTCCAAGTCCTGCTACACAAAGTGCGGTCCTGGAACCGGACAGTGCGTATCACCTGGGAGCTTATTAGTCCCAGGCCCCACCACCGTCCTACTGAATCAAAACCTGCATTTTCTCAAAGTCCCCAGTGATTCGTGTCTGCATGAAAGTTTGAGATGTCCTATTCTTACGCAGTGATTCTCAACCTCACCCACACAAGGAAATCACATGGGCAAGTTTTACAAAGTACTGAGGCCTCATCTCACCCCCAGAGATTCTGCCATAATTGTTCTGAGGTGTGGTCTGTGCACTGAAATGTTGAAAATCTCCCCAGATAACTCCGAGGAAAAGCCAAGGTCAAGAACGACTTAGAAAGACGTGATTAATCCAATCCAGAGCACCCTCAGAATGAAAAATTATTCTCATGAAAGCTGTGTCAGTCCAGGATCATTTCCCAACATTTCCCTCAGAGAGGGTCCCAGAGTGCCGTCACTTACTAAAGTTGATTCCTGGAGAAGTGATTTTTTTTTTTTTTTTTTTTTTTAAATTTTTTTTTTCAACGTTTATTTATTTTTGGGACAGAGAGAGACAGAGCATGAACGGGGGAGGGGCAGAGAGAGAGGGAGACACAGAATCGGAAACTGGCTCCAGGCTCCGAGCCATCAGCCCAGAGCCTGACGTGGGGCTCGAACTCCCGGACCGCGAGATCGTGACCTGGCTGAAGTCGGACGCTTAACCGACTGCGCCACCCAGGCGCCCCGGAGAAGTGATTTTTAAAACCACTGCCATTCTGAGCTTCTTACTCTAGATCTCAGTGGGTTTTTTTTTTCCTATAAGAGTTGAAGCTCTAAAAAGCATTTTTACCCGAGAGGTCAGACGGTCTAACGCTCTCATGTTACAGTTGAGGAAACTGAGGCACAGAGAGAGGAACTGAGCTTTCAGGCACAACCAAGGACCTTAACTCCGACCTTCCAATGTCAAGGGCAGTCCCTTTCTGCCACATGCACCGTGTGCTTCTCCAGGAAAGCATGCTTATGAGGAAAGATGTTCAATGAGGGCATGGTCAAAAGTTCATCGCCAAAATGTTTATTATTAATAATGAGGCTACAAGCTTTGAAGCCAATCCCGTGCCAGTAGCTCCCACAAAAGCCATTTTTTCAGTTTGCTCTCATCTAATTACCGGTAGGTACAGTAATTGGAAACAGGCTATCTCCGATGGGCAGGGTTTCAGGAAATGGAACCCTCTAATACAATTCTGCCTGGGAAGAGTCTGCGTCCACCATCACGTGCAGCTGGGACTCTCGCAAGGCCCGCCCTGGGGAGAAGGAAAGAGGACACGTTCCAGGAGGAGTGGGGAAAACAGGACTAAAAGACCAGATTGCCGAGGTCTGGGAGAGTGACAGTCTCACGAGGAAGGCAAGCACCTGGCCCCTGCGCTGTGGGGACTCTGTGCTGTGCCAGTGCCCGAGGGGCCGTTATGTGTCATGGGCCATGCAAGCCCGGCATGAGGGTGGTTGGTTGTAGTCTCCAAGTTATACTTACTGGATAGGTACTAGGTACTAGGTGTCAGGTACTGGCCCAAGCACTCTGTTTACATTACTCCATTGAATCCTTGTATCTATTGCGGAAAACGAGGCTTACAGTGCTTTGAGTCACTTGCCCTAGTCTCACAGGTCAGGGCGGAGCCAGGATTGGGGTCCAAAGTCATCTGACCCCAGGGCTCCAGTACCCACTGTGCTCCATCATCCAGCCCTGCTGCTTGCAGCAGCCTCCATTCTTCATCGCAACCAGCCGGACCCTTAGAGAGGGAACTAAGCACAAGCACTCGTGCCGCCAGAGCAGAGGGGCAGAGGCTGGCCAGAGGAGAGTGGCCATCGGAAGGAAGAAAATGGCATTCACGTAGTGAACCTCTCAAATGCTCTGGGAGTGCCAGCAACATGAGTCCAGCTGACCCAGGAGCTGCCCACGCAGGCCGGGGCCGCGGGACCACCACCCCCATTTGCGCCATCTGGGCTTCCAGGGGCAGAGATGCTGCCACCGTCTGCAGCCGAGTGTAAGATGATCAGGTCTCCAGTGAATACCACTTAACAAGTTGATGGCTCAGTGGCTCCCAAGATGGATTACCCGAAGCCCCTTGCTTCGGAAGCCAGATTTTCCGCAAAGCCGGCTGCAGGTGGTTTCTCATGGTTGCCATCAGCCTTGTTAACAGCACCTGATCTGCACATCATCGTTTCCCCATCTGCTGCCTACCAGCTGGGCTGCTGGCGGCTGGGGGATTGATTTTTCAATCCCTCTCCCTGCTTCCTCGCTTTCCCTCTCTCCCCTTCCTCTCTGCACTTCTATTCCAAGCCAAACTTTTCATTGGTTTAAAACCCCATATCCTATTTTGTCCCCATTTTCAAGCCCAACTTCAAATTTGTATCAGCGAGGTGAGGGGAGAGACATTCTTTTTTGCCTGGTTATGGTGGTGGAATAACACCCGCCAATCCAGGCCTACCCTCCTCTCGCCATGAGGTTGCCCAGGAGTTCCAGGAGGGCCGATGCAATGCTGAGGTGGGGGAGGGAGAAGGATTTTGACATCATCTCCCCTTGCCAGGTTGCTACCGTCATCCCCATTCTTGCCCCTGAGGCCCCTGTTGCCCTTGACCCTTCTGGAATAATCTGTTCTTTTTTTCATTTTAGGTCGGATAAAGGAGGCAATTCAGTGAATTCTTTATCAAGACTCATTAGGGTGTCCTTTCCCCCTGAGGCCATGCTGCCTCTGTGGAAGACAGACACAAGTCTCCTCTGCCCTCAGGCACATCTGGCAAGGTGGCTCCTTCTCCAGGGCTCAGCCTGGGGAGCAGGAAGCCAAGCCCTGCTGAGGTCTCTCCATGTCTACTCCTCCCCTGCCTCCCTTCCAAGTTGCCTCCCCACCTGCATCCCAGAGACTCTTTCTGGTCAGAGACGGGGGCAGAAAGAGGGTCTTGCTCTCATGTATCTTGTTTCCTCTGACATGAGTCCTTTCTAGGCTACTGAAACTCAAAAGCCAGGAAGAGAGACTTTTCCCTTCTCCTTTCTGCTCTCGCGGGAAGGCATATGGAGAAAGACAGGACTCCCACTAATGGATGGAAGGAAGAGATGGGAAGGAAAAAGAAATAACCAGTTAATATTTTTTAAATATCCCACCACAGATTAAGAGACAGGCTCAGAGACGTGCAGCATCTTGCCCAAAGACACCAAGCAAATGCTTATGGGAAAACCTGAACCAGGAGTTCATAGCACGAATAGGAGACATAGAGGGGAGCCAGGGTGGCTTGGTCGGTTAAGCGTCCAACTCTTGGTTTTGACACAGGTCATGAGCTGGAGCCCCACATCGGGCTTGGTGCTGAAATCACAGAGACTGCTTTGAATGTATCTTGCTTGCCTCTCTCTCTGTCTCTCTCTCTCTGCTCCTCCCCAGCTCGCTTGCTCTTTCTCTCAAAAAAATAAACATTAAATTTTTTTTTTAAAGAATAGGAGATACAGGAGAAAATCCAAACTCCTTTTAATCCAGTGGGTCAGGCTAGGAGTCAAAACAACCTGGTCACACATGGGGAATCTGACTCTAACATGAGAGCCCCAGGAAGTTAAAGAGTTATCTGTACTCTTCAGAAACCATTTTCCAGATGAAGACACTATGGCCCAGAATAGGTAACTGATAATCTACCTACTTGCAAAGAAATTGAGGCCGTTCACGACAAGTTCATGGCATCAAGACTAGAACATGATGCTGGGCCCAGTTTCCTTCTTCCAGAAACCAGCCCATTGTCTATCCTCCATCCTGTTTACTCCTGGGAAAGAAAACATTTTATCCATATATGTATATATATATATATATATACACACATATATATATATGGATATATATACACACATATATATATATGGATATATACACATATATATATATATATTTTACCATTTGTAATCAATTTATTCCCAAAAATCATCTAGAAGGCCAATCAGGTTGGGAGAGAAAGGGAAGAGTCTGTGCTCAGGTGTGACTGCCGTGAGCAAGAGGGCTATTAGTACGTACTCAGCACTCAGTTGTCCCACCCAGGGGGTGTGTACACGTGTTTGGAGCAAGTGGGCTCAACAAAATCTGAAAATACTAATCTGACCGGTAATTAATTACTAGATCAGTCCTAAGAAATATTGGACAACATCATAATTCTTTCGGTCATATAATAATTGAATGCCTCCTGTGCGCCCATCCCCATGCTCAGACAGGGCACGGAGGTATCATCTATCTCATATAAAGTCCCTACACTCGTGGAATTTACACTTTTATAGGGAGATAGGCCGAAACAAAAGTAAACATGAAAATAGGTAAAGTGATTCTTTTATGTGAAAAATGGCAACATTATGTGAAAAAGCTTAGGCTGGGCTAAAACAGGAGTCGGTAAGTTGTTGTTTGTTTGTTTGTTTTTTTTCTAAAAAGGGCCAGATGGTAAATATTTTTATGCTTTGTGAACCATACAGCCTGTGTCTCCACCTCTCGGCTCTGCCCTTACAACCCCAAGGCAGCCGAACAGGTAAAGGAACAGGTGCAGCTGTGTTCCAATAAACTTCATTTATGAAATCAGGCTGCAGTCAGATTTGGCCCACGAGCTTGGTGACCCCTGAGCATGATGCATGGGGGGCAGGAAGGTAGAGGGGATGTTCCGAAGAGGGTAATGTGTAAGCCAAGTCTTGAAGGGGCAGAAAGAGGACAGAGCCTCCCCGCACAGGGAACCCAGGGCAGGGACGGGCTGTGAGTGAGCGTGGAGACAACAGAACAGTGGAGACAGGAGGTGCGGGGCTAAAGGGCCTGTTGGCACCAGCAGGGGGCACCCACGTGGGCGGGCCCTCCCTATGGGCCCTACAAAGGGTCAGAATTTTACTCCAAGCGCAACAGAAAGCCACTGACAGTTTTAAGCAGAGGGTTAACACGATTTGAGCGTGTTTTGTCTTAAAGCACGGCCCCTCGTAAAGCTGCTTTGTGAAACATGAAGTACATGGGAGGCAAGAGTGGCAGCGGGGACAGGGGGAAGGGCGTCTTTCGGGAGCTGTGTGGGGGTGGCCGTGGTAATGGAGAGCAGGGGGGCATTTGAGACACACTGGAGTGATCGAGCCCACAGCTCTTACAGGTGGAGGCCATGCGGAGGGGAGCAAAGGAAAGACTCAAGAATGACTAACAGGTTTCTGATCGGAGCAGGTGGGTGGAAAGGGCCCCCAGGCCCTCTTAGCTCTGAGAGGCTCCATTTCTCTAAGTGGGGAGACGGCGATAATGCAGAGGAGGGGGCAGATCACAAAATGGATCGCCTGGTCTGCAGGTACTCGTGCCATCCCTGGCTGTTCATTGCATCCATCCACCTTAATTAGGCACCACTGTGTGCCCAACACAAAGCCAGGTTTGCAGGTCCCACCTGGATGCAGTTGGCAGTCTCATGAGAAATGAGGACAGGTGAATGAGATCGCAGGCCTGCTGTGTGCCGGTAACACTCGGCCCCCCTCCACCCACGTCTGTCTCCAGTTCCCAGGCATCAAAGCATCAAAAGGGCAGCGGAGGCTGAGGCTGAGGAAGAGCATCTGTGACCTATCAGCACCCGCTCCACTGGTGGAAAACTGAGAAGTTTTAAAAAGCTTAACTTTTAAATGAAATAAAACTGTCACCTTTATTACCTGTAGGCAAAAGCTGGGCCAGATGAAGTGATTGAAATGCCAGCCTCCCAGCGAGCATGGGGGATGGGGATGGTTTTCTACTTGGTTTTGACTGGTTTCCTGAGGAAAGTCCCCAGGGGATAGTCCGGGATAGTCCACAGACAGCTGGATTCCAGTCCTGCCCTGCCCCAGGGAGGATGCCCGTATTTGACCCTGAGCAAGTCATGTGCCATCCCAGGGCCTCAGTGGACCCACCTGTGAACTTGGGGCAGATGCTCCTAGAGGCTCTGGTGTCTTGCCTGGGCCATAAATCTCCTCTGCTGGGTGATGTAATTCACCATAGGCACTGCCCCAAAGGGTCTGTGGCTCCTGTAAATCATGATCACCTGCCCTCTGCCTGGGCCCCATAAATCACAGCACGCGGGGCTGAAAGGCCTTCCCTGCTCAGACTCAGGGCTCTCCTCACCGGCCAGCAGGGCCAAGTTCTGTCCATTTGGCAGAGGAGTCTGGCACATCGTGACAAGCATGTGGCACCCCAGAGTTCACAAGGAAACATAGATGCTGGCACTGACCCGCCTTCATCAATATGTCCTACCCAGGGCCTGTGGATTGGGTCATTCCTGACCTCCCCCAGACTCGCAGTGACCCCCCCCCCCAGCCTCACTGACAGGTTCTCCACCTAGCCTCATCCCATGAAATATTTTCACTTGTGTACATTGGGTTCTTTTACTCCACAAATATTTGCAAAGCCCTTACAAGGTGTCAGGCCCAGTATGAAGAGCTAGGGATACAGGACAAAAAGACAGACACGCATGCTTGTCGATCTGGTCGGGAAACGGCATCACAGTCTATTTAAATTATAACTTGCGGGGCGCCTGGGTGGCTCAGTGGGTTAAGCACCTGACTTCGGCTCAGGTCATGATCTCATGGTTCGTGGGTTCAAGCCCAGTGCTGACAGCTCACAGCCTGGAGTCTGCTTTCGACTCTGTGTCTCCTTCTCTCTCTGTCCCTCCCCCACTCGTGCTCTGTCTCTCTTTCTCTCTCTCAAATGTGAATAAACATTAAAAAAAATTTAAGTAAATTATAACTTGTAATAAGTGCTAAGAAGGAAGTTACAACAGAAAGATATGAGACAGACAGACAGGTGCTAATGTTGGTTAGCGCAGGGTCAGGGGGAGGAGGCTGTTCTGGGAAGGCCACTCTGGGAAACGACACTTGAAGGGAAGCCTGTTCCACTTGTCAGGAGGAGCACGGGCCTGGCGGCAGGACAGGATGGGCCACCTTATTCTAGGTGATTTCAAACGCCATTTCTTAAGGGTTTGTATTTAGTTGCCTGGGGCCATCATAACAAAGTACCACAAACTGGCTTAAAACAGCTGACCTGTTTCCTCTCACAGTCCTGGAGGCTACAATCCTGAACTCTAGGAGTGGGCAGGGCCGTGCTCCCTCTGAAAGCTCCAGGGAAGAATCCTTCCATGTTTTTTCCCGGCTTCTGGTGTGGCCAGCAATCTTTGCTATTCGTTGGCTTGTAGACATCACTCCAGTCCACCTGCCTTCTCCACGGAGAAGACCTCTCCTCTTCTTTTAAGGATGCCAGTCATTGGGTTTATGGCCCACCTTCAACCAGGAAGACCTTATTTAAACCACATATGCAACAAATCTATTTCCAAATAAGGTCACATTCTGAGGTCCCAGGTAGACGCGAGTTTTAGGGAAACCAGTCAACCCACTACAAGATTTGAGGCAGGGGACGGGTATGATGGGATCTGTATTTCAAACCTATGGCTCTGGCTGCCATCTGAGGAATGGACTAGGGTGGGAAAGTAAGAGTCTGAGGAGCAGAGGGGAGATGAGGGAGGTGGGGGCTGGGCTGGGGGAGATTGGAAAGAAGAAGACAAATTCTACATCTGTTTTGGAGGTTGAGTTCACACCGTTGGCCATGGATGATGGGACATGAGAGACAAAGGAGAGGGATCAAGAATGCCTCCCCATGGTTTGGCCACGGGACCAAACACACTTTGAAGGTATAAAACGATACTTTCTTCCCCCTGGTTATTTCCTCCCAAATACCCGTGTGTTGGTGGATGGTTCAGTTCTGTTCCCAGGACAGAAATCCTAGGAGGTGAGCACGAGGCCTCTTCCTCCACTTTGCAGCTGTCCCCTCCAGGCACTGTCTTTGGCTTACGTGAGGGTTTCCATCCCGTAGGAGAGAGAGTAGACCCGTGCTCCCTGATCTACCCTCCTGCCCTCCTCCTGTTTCCAGGGCACCCTGGGTGTTGGGGTGATCACTGTCACTTCAGCTTCCATGCCATCTCTGCCACATCAGCCCATGAGACCTTTGGGCCAGAAGCAGAGGCTCACATCTAACTTCTCAACTTTGGCAAAGAGCCAGCACTGAATAATGGGGGTGGGGAGGGGGAGGAGAAAGCTGGGTTCTCAGAACTTTCAGGGTCCCTGACAGGAAGGACTCTACGTCAAAATATGAGCCACAAAATGAGGCAACAGGAGCAGACCAGAGTGCAGACATCACAAAGAATTGTGTCCCCCCGAAGAAGGCTTTTTTGAGGTAGCATCCCAGGGACTGACTTTGAGAAAAGGGATATTTTCTACAGTTCCTGGCCTTCATTTTGGCAAGTAGCCTTGAAGCAGCTTTGCAATCTTGAGAGAAGCCTGGGAACATCAGAAAACAGTGGCTTCTGGGAAGTGGCCAAAGGGGGAAGAAAGTAGCCCATAGGTAAATGCACATGTGGGTGCACACACTGGAAAACACACACACATTGCTCAACAGGCTGCCTTTCGATTTTGTGCTTTAAGAAAGCCAGAGACACAGGCATGCCTGGGTGGCTCAGTCGGTTTAGCACCCAACTTCCACTCAGGTCATGATCTCAGAGCTCAAGGGTTCGAGCCCTGCGTGGAGTTCTGCACTGACAGCTCAAAGCCTGCTTCAGATTCCCTATCTCCGTCTCTCTCTGCCCCTCCTCTGTTCACACTCTCTCTCAAAAATAAACCTTAAAATTAAAACAAAAAGAATGCCAGAGACACAAAAATTGCACCTGAATGGGATCAAGCCTCCAGATCCAAGTTCCAGATTTCCAGATTACAGGCAATACAGGGGACAGAGGAACATGTTATACAGGACATTGAGGATGCCAATGACAAGAACCAGGTGTGGGAAACCACGGAGTAACGCACCCGGTGTCTTAACACATTCATTGCGAGGAGGAAAAAACGAGAGAGAAAAAGTACAGCTCAAAAGAAACTTAAAAGGCCTCATTTCTTGCCGTGTGTGGCTCCTACTTGGATCCTGACTTGAACAAACAAGCTGTTAAAAAAAAAAAAATTGAGGTAATTGAACATCGAACACCAACTAGAATGACTGCTGTTTTTAGGTGCGATCATGCTATTGTGATTATGTTTTTAAAGAGTCATTATCCTTTAGAGCTGCCTGCTGAAATATTTATGGAGAAAATGATCCGATGTCAGGGATTTGCTTTGAAATAATCCAGAGGTGGGGGAGCAGGAAGAAAACAGATGAAACGGAATTGGCCCGAAGTTGGCGGTGGTTGAAGCTGGCTGATGTAAGCGTGGGGTTTTGTGGCACGAGTCTCTCCACTGTCATACGTGTTTGAAAATTTCCATGATGAACAGGAATTTTTTTTTTTAAAGGAAAGAAAAAGAAGTCCCCTGTTCAGTAGACTCCCAGCCTCCACTGACCAGCTGGGGGCCCCTGGCCGCTCCCAGCCAGTCCCCTCAGGGTATGGATTCCTGCTTTGCAGGACCAGCGTCTAAGAACTCCATCTAGTCAGTTATCTCTGCTACGTATTTGTCTTTTTGTTAGTGTGTCCTCTCTGATTCTCTTGGGACATTCTCAATGGGGTGTCTAATTCCTGGATTATCCTCCAACAGAGCTCCACTATCTTTCACTTCCTCTAAGAAGTCTGGCTCGGTCCCCAACTCAGCCAAGGTGAGTCCTTCCTCTGAGTCACCCTGACACCCTGCCGGGCCTTCCGACACAGTGTACCCATCATCCTTATGTGGTAATGGCCCATCCACTTGTCCTCATCCCCCATCAGACCCTGAGCTAGCCTCAACAACTAGCATGCAGGGGGGGCTTGAAGATTATTTGACCAACTGAATACACGAAACCAACCACCTTTCCATGTCTCATTTTGCAGAAAGAACTCCGAAGCTCTAGAGGCAGAAGAAATCTGCGCTCTGTCTCCGCTTTGCTGTGTGGCCCTTGGCAGGAATCTAAGCCTCTCTGAGCCTCTCCTCTAATAAAGTCACACTACGATCACGTTGCAACACAGAATGAATGGAAATCTGTCCGTGGCTCACTGCCGCCTGGTTTCTGGCAAACCCGTGTTGGTAACACAACCCCTGTATCTGTCCATCTTTGCCTTCAGAAGCAACACCACCACCTCCAACCCGCTGACCCTCCCTTCATCAGACTCCATCCTGTTCCACCCTGGCTCCCCAAGAGTCCTCAGGCTCTGGACAATTTCCGTCGCTAAGGCTCTCCTTAGGATGGAAATCCTCTACCAATGACATTTGAAACCAAATATATGAACATTTCAGACAAGCCCTAGACACAAAGAGGGTTTATTTTCAGATCCAAGAAATGGCTGCTGGAGATTGACAAACGAGCAGTGTCCTCCAGCTGCCAGCGTGGAAGCTGTATCCGCTGGGGGAAGAGAGGGCCACCTGCCCAGGGTGTCTACAGCCCACACCACGAAGGCGGCAGACCCAAGAACTTGAGGCAGCGTCACACGCGGTTGGCGATGTTCAGAGATGCCGGCAGCAAGACTCGCCAACCGAAACCGCTGCAAACAAGACACCTGTGCCCGCAGCTGTCAGGGCCTCAGTGGCCTGGGGAGCACAAAGGCAGCCTTGGATGGTGGGTCTCCCGGGGTCCTCCAGAGAGCTGGGCCCTGTGCTTAAAGGGAAACATCCCTGCGCCCCAGTGCAGAGCAGCCTGGAGGAGACAGCTTTGGGGGTGGAAGCAGAGCTGGCTTAATGGGTTGCTTCTCGAACAGTGACAGGCCACAGTGGCCACCAGGCCAAACCTTCTCTGGATATAGATCCTCCCTGTCTGTCTGAACCCTCCTCCGCCCTCCCCTGCCTCCTCCTACCTCACTTCCTCCTCTAGGTGCTGTGGTCCCGCCTCCCCCCTCCTTCCGGCTCAGCCCTCCTCCCTCACTCAGTGTCCCCTCACCCCGCAGGACCCGCGGAGCCCCAGCCTCCTCACCCACTTGTTGCTTCCCAAGGCATTGCCTCCGCCCCAGCCAGCAGTGTGCAGGAGCGGACCCGTGTAGACACACAGGTCTAGTGCATTTGGTGAGCTCCTACTGAGTGCCACAGCCAGCCAGGCCTGAAGGGCAGGGGGGCAGTGACAGGCCCACGGCGGGTTCTCCCCCAGGAAACTCACCCCGTAGGGAGGAGGCTGGAGGCCCTCACAGGTTCCTGGACAGGCAGACCCATCTACACACACTGGACCCAACTCGGGGAGCCCTTCTAATGTTCACCGCAGCGGCCCAAAGCCCCGAGGGCCCTGGCCAGAAGTCCCCACTCCCAGGTCTCCCATGGCCAGTTGTGGGGCCACAGCTGGTCTGCAACAGGCCCAAGGAAGCAGCAGCCACGTCTGAGCACCAGAGTGGAGGAGGGAGCCCAGAGGATGCGAGACAGCAGTTCCAGGCACTACAGTATTTCCATATGAGGTCCCCGAGACACCCCCGAATTCTCCCACCAGCGGCTTTCAAGCCTACAGACAACTCCGGGCCACACTGACGGGGGCTGGCGCCCTCTAGCGGTGGAAGTGCCGAAGGTCCTATTCCGCCGCGCCTGCCGTCTCCAGGGGCAGGAGCTGCTTCCCTCTGGGCGGGGAGGACGGTTCACGTTCGGGGTCCCAGAGGGGCACGACCAGAGCAAAACTGTGAAGCGCGGCGCACCAGCCGTCAGGCCCCAGTCCCTCCCTCCGCCCCTCCTCAGCGTTTGCCCATCTTCCCGCAGGTCCCGGACCCAAAGTCACACTTCCTCGCTACCCCCCTTACAGCTTGCTCTGAAAAGTTCACTAAAGGTGCAAAATTTACACTGTAAAGGAGACCTAATAGGGTAGCCTTCTCAGGAGGAAGGAGTTTAGAGCCAGCGAAATCTTCGTTAGGAGTGAAGTTCTGACACGATTCAGACATCCAGGATGTGTTTCTGGGTGGCATGGGAGGGACACCCACTGTCCCTTCTGCAGGCCCATCTATCTGCCCTGCAGGACTCCTGAGGCACCCCACTTTCCAGAGGTGAAGAAGCATGCAGGTGGGCCACAACGGAGAACAGGAGGGATCTGGAGCTCTCTGCTTACGCAATAGCCGTGAGGGCCGAGTGGGCTCAGAGGCCCCTGGCACAGAGCAAAGGGGACAAGAGACAGCCCAGCCTGGCCCCTCACTGTCTGCAGCCATTACAAGCATTCCTCGGCCAGCCAGCGGCAAGAAGAGATGGGGGACCCTGCTTCAGCCCTGTTGGCACCCGTATCCCCAATGGTTTCAAATATTTATGCTTGTTTTGCCAAACGGAGCCCCCCCCCCCCGGAAACGCTTTTGGGGACACAACAATTAATCAAACACAGTTCCTGCCTTCCTGAAGTTTTGAGTCTATGCATCAAATGTCACATCATCCTTCCAGGCCACACTGCCCTCCTGCACTCCCCCCAGGGCTGGCTGCAACCCGCGTCAGGTTCTGTGCTGACATCCCAGAGCCTGGAGCCTGCTTTGGATTCTGTGTCTCCCTCTCTCTCTGCCCCTCCCCCATGTGTGCTCTGTTTCTGTCTCTCAAAAATAAATAAATGTTAATTAAAAAAAAAAAAAGTCTTAAACCTTGGGGGCGCCTGAGTGGCTCAGTTGGTTAAGCTTCTGACTTCGGCCCAAGTCATGATCCCACAGTTTGTGAGTTAGAGCCCCGTGTCCGGCTGTCGGCTATCAGCACAGAACCTGCTTCAGATCCTCTGTGTCCCCCTCTCTCTCTGCCCCTGACTGGCTCTCTCTCTCTCTCTCTCTCTCTCTCTCTCTCTCTCTGTGTCTCAAATAAATAAACATTTTAAAAAAGAACCAGAGGAAAAGTCTTAAACCCTGTGGGTTTCCCTTCAGTGGCTTCCTACCTTGTGCTCTGGTGCTGGGTTCCAGCCTTCTTCCAGCTTCTCTACAGCCCAGTATCTTCCCATCCCGGCACCCTACTTGTGTGTCCCCTAGGCAGGAACGACCCACTCCTGAGCCCCTTGCAAAACTGGCTCTTTGTCAGACTTAAGTCTCTCAGCTTAACTGTCAACTTGCTCAGAGAAGTCTCCCCCAGTCCACACCCCACAGTTACACTCTCTCACAGCACAGCACCCCATTAGCTTCGTTCACTGCGCTCATCCTAGTCTACACTCCCGTTTACTCCTTCCCGACCTATCTCACAGACTGGAATGCAAGCTCCCTGAGGGCCGGCATGTCATTACCGTTCACCATTGCATACCCAGCCCTTGCTGCATGCAGTAGGTGCCGGAGAACACCGGGATAAAAGGATCAAAGAGTCCAGGGCCACGGGAGGGATGCAATGAGGCTTCAGAAGAAGGAACAATCACAAGACAAAAGGGAGACAAGAGACCCAGGGTTGCACGAACCACACCCAGTGCTGCTCCTTATATCCCACCTCTCTCCATTTCTGTCTCTTCCCTTCCCTTTCCTCCACCTGGAGGCTCCATCCTGAGGTCTCATCTGTGACAGTCATTGGTAAAGTGCATAAGGAGCCTTCTCCAAGCCCTCCTGAAAGCACATGCTATAGTCCTGAGGTCTGGGCGGTGGCCGGACTTTTTTTCAGTGCCGGGTCTGGGAGCCCTAGATGAAGTTCTAGCACCACCTAGTGGACAGAGCTGGAATGCGCGGCATGGCCCCAGCCTGCATCAGATTCAAGCAAACTGACCTCTGAGACTTCATGACCTCAGGAAGGCTAAGGAGGCTAGGGAAACACTACTCCCGAACACGGGTGTCCCTGCGTGTGGCTGGCATAGCCTTATTTCAGAGTATCCCGGAGATCGCTGGCGGAGGGAGAGAGTGGACAGGTGGAAGTAGAAAAAGCAGAGGGTCCGCGGGAAGGTTTCTGAGTCATCTGGAAAGGGACAGACCCTTTACAGAGCTAACACTTATAACGCATTTTCCATATGCCAGACCTGATGCTAAGTGCTTCCTAAACATTTGTTATTTCATTATATCCCTGATGGGTGGAGGAGGTTAATCAAGAAATAACTGCAAGGTCTCTGGGCTGGTGAGTAGGGAGCTGGGATTTGAACCCAGGTAAGCCTAGGCAGATTCTAGGCATGGATTGAATCACAAAGCTATGAATGCCTCAACAGCAGTCACGTCACGAAGACAGTTAACCCAGAAGCCCCCAGACTCCCACAGGGGACTCTACCTGCTCAAAACTATGTTGGCAGTTCACGGCTCTGTACCCAAAGAAAGCCACGAAAATGGAGTCACCCGTGACTTCCTGGTCATGGCCTTCTTTTTCCTCATCCAGAGGCCCCAGACTTGGGATTGACCCATCTGTCACACTCAACACCAGCCCTCACGCCCCCCCCCCCCCCCCCCCCCCAGCAACAGCAGCAGCCTCTCTGTCCCTGAGTGGGCGAGTTTAACCCCTGAGGCAGACGTGCAGGTCCTGGGAGCAGGACTTCAAATCATAGGGGTGACCCTAAGACCCCACCTCCAGGTGCGTCACCCTTCTCTCCCTCCCACTACCCCCAGCCCTACCACACCCCCGAATGTGGTGACAGACTTACCACACCCAGATCCTGACTTTCAAACTCTCAGGAAGAAGCTCATGGTCAAGGAAACCCGGGCACTCGGTGGAAAGAGCAGAGGTTTGAGGACCAGGCTGGCCACGCTTCCCTGAAGAAACTTGAGGCGTTTCCCAAGATGTTCACGCCTCCACTTCTTCATCTGTAAAATGGGGAGTGGCTGCTTGTGCCTGTGAATCTGTTAGCTCAGCGACTGGCAATTAGTTTGCGCTCAATATGTACCACGTTTTCTCCCCTGAAAATAACAAATTTCCCATCTGCACACTCAGATGGCTTTCTTTTTTGTCATTTTAAGCACAAACACGCATTTAGAGACATTGCTGTCTATTTGGGGGGAAAAAGAAGAAACTGCAGGCCCAGTGGTTCAGTGACCCCTGACCCTGACGCGGATGCCACAGGATAATCCGGTGGGTGGGGGGGAGGGGCGGCGGGGCGCGGAGAGCTGTAGCGAACTAAAAGGCACACGCCTCATCTAAATAACGTCTACTCATCATCAACCCCCTGTTCCTGGTAGAATGCAGGCCCAGGGCTGCCAGATCTTCTAGTAATCCTAACAAAAGCTAGAATTTTACTCGAACTTTAGAATTTAGAAACCTTTTGATAATCTTAAACACTGACTCCATTTGTCTGGCATTTCAAAGTTACCAAACGAGGCAGGTCTGTGGGCTGAATTAAGCCTACAGGGCACACGTGTGCACGGGTCTGCACATGCGCACTTCATAGTTCAGTGAAATTTGGGGCACCTGGGTGGTTCAGGCGGTTAAGCATCCGACTTTGGCTCAGGGCACGAGCTAGCAGTTCGTGAGTTCGAGCCTCACATCGGGCTCTCTGCTGTCAGTGCAGAGGCCGCTTTGGATCCTCTGGCCTCCTCTCTCTGCCCCTGCCCAACTTGCACTCTCTCTCTCAAAAATAAATAAACAATGAGGCACCTGGGTGGCTCGGTCCCTTAAACGTCTGACTTCGGCTCAGGTCATGATCTCAGGGTCTGTGGGTTTGAGCCCCACGTCCGGCTCTGTGCTGACAGCTCAGAGCCTGGAGCCTGCTTTGGATTCTGTGTCTCCCTCTCTCTCTGCCCCTCCCCTGCTCATGCTCTGTGTGTGTGTGTGTGTCTCTCTCTCCCTCTCTCAAAAATAAGCATTAAAAAATAAATAAATAAATAAACATTTTTTTTTTAAGTAGTTTGATAAAATTTAATTATCAAGTGAGATTTTGTAAGGATTCCTGTCCCCACCGTCCGGTTCTCACCCTTCCTTCCAGGTCCAACTGAAGACTGATTGCCATGTATCCCCCTCAGTCACCACCCGATCTCCCACAGCCGTTTCTGTCTTTGCCTCCAGGTGACTTTTGTTGGGAAAAGTCCTGCGTCCCCTAGGAGACAAACACCACACTTTATGCTTTGTATCCTTTCTCCTGCCTATTAAACTCTGTCAGTGGTGGCTACTGATAACAGTAACACTCCCTCAGCATTTACCACCCTGAATTCTAATCTCTCCAAACACCGTGTTGATCTCTCTCACTGGCAACCAGCAAAAGAGGCAGGGCGATGTTTATAGATGGTTCCTCATCACCATCATTGAGCGTGGATCTCAAACTGGGAATTAGAGATGTCGGGTTCTCTCTTTCTCTCTCTCTAATTGTTCGGCTGGCTAGTATGTCAGTGCACTGGTAGGTCCAACTTCACAGTCTTTGGAAACATTCTTAACATCGCTTGTAGCTCAGCATCTAGTCAATGAATAGTCATGAGGGCTGTCTTAGTTTGGGTTCCCCTAAAAGCAGCTCGTGAGACAAGAATTTGCCTCCAAGTCATTTATGTGTGAGCTGACGCCAGGAAGCAGGGATGACCAAAGGGACACAGTCGGAAGAGGGAAAGCCAAGAAAACAGTATAATGAGTGGGTGACTGCCATGGCCAGTTGGAGCTTAATCCCATTGGGAATCCTCTGAACTGTGCCGACAAGGGGCAAAAAAGCCAACTATTTATCCCCTGGGTCCAACCCCTTCTTGGTTGACTCGTGGGATGTTAGCACCCCAGCACTTCTGGCTTGCTCTGTGGTCCCCCCATGCTTCCCAGTCAGAGAAAGCCCTCAGCAGGGAGATCTAGGCAGACAAGGGGTGCAGGAATGTCCTTGGGTGACCCCCAGGTGGCCACGAGGGTATAGGCAGAGTCCTAGAGAATCTACTGCAAGGACTCTGCCTCCAGAAAACACAGTTCCATGACCCTAAGAGAATAAATTATACTTTCAAAGCATCGCCCACAGGCTCATTTTGGTTTCCTGTGATAGGTGCGGAGTCATTTCTCGGTGCTGTAATTTACAAAGGGGAGAAATCAAGCGTTTGCCCAGATGGATATAAACAGTAACTGACTCTAATTTGTAGACTTGATGAACTTTCTATCACTAAAGACCTTGCCAGGAGGTTACTTTACATAGAAAAGCATTTCATCCTTCCAAACTATTTTATAACTTTTAGAGTTGATTTTCTCACATCTTTTCAAGGATTTGTCTGGTTCTCGGTGTCATCTGTCTTTGTGTGCTTGTGGGTCGTCTCTGCTACAGGAACCCCCATATTCAGTGTCTGCCGTATTCTGGCCCCTTCCAGTGTCATGAGACCCGGATGCCCTTTCTGACAAGTACTCTTTCAATCTCTGCATTTCCCCTTTATTTATGTAAAGCTATTTTCTGGGTACTGACAGAATTCTATTGTTAATAAAATTGAATTAAAACAGTGACCGTGGACACACCATTCTGCTGATGCTCCCAGTACAACAGACTGGAGAGCACAGTGAATTTTCATCGAGGATGGCCTCAAATGGAAGGTTGTTGCCAATAAAAATTAAGCTTCGTCCTGATCAAAGACAATGGCTGTGTTCCACCGCCCATTTGAAACATTCTTTCCAAATTAATTTCCTGCTCTGTGCTTACGGGGAGAGGGCACTTCAGTGGGGACAGTTAATGAGGCTGGAAGGCCCCTACAAAACAGATTCTGTAAAGCTTCCCAATCCAGAGATAGAGACAAACTTTCTATAAAAACTGACTAGCGGTTTTGAGCCTTACACCATTAGGTAGCTATGACCCTGTTAATATCATTACTGGCCCAGGAGTGCAGGTTCAGAAGGTTTTACTCAGTGCTTTGTAGGGGAGGGGGTACCTCCTGACCCCAGATGGAGGGGCCAGGACTGCAGACTGCAGCAGGGGACGACAGGTGGAAATGCCACCTCTTCCCTCCACGTGAGACAGTGACTTTTCCAACCCAGCGAACACAGTGGAAGACTTCAGAGTGAGCCCAACCAAAGTCTGCCTTGTGCTCAAAACACCTCCCAGATAAATGCCATCTGCAGATTCTGTTTCAGTGTTATTTGTTCTCTCTTCCAGACACGGACCCACCAGGGAGGCTGAGTGCCTCCACTGAGCATTTGTAAAACACAGTGCTGAAGATCGAGTCTGAAAATGAGCCCCACAGCCTGTGAGAAACATGACCTTGAGTAATTGCTTACATTCAGTTTCCCCTTAGGGTCTTTTGGACCACCACCAAGGGATCCGCGTGGTTCTGGACATGCGTGATAATCAAAAGGCTATCGTATGATCGGTTCACAAACTGGCCCTTATACACGAAGGGCAGGAGACACCAAAGAAAGAGGCAGACCACTCCAGATTGGTAGGTGGTGGACTTAAATAAGCAAGGGAACTTACGAGGCTTATCCTGGGCGGCAGCAAGACAGGGAGATCTCTGCACCCGCATGTCGGGATCTTAAAAGTTCACAGACAGACCCTAACTGGGATCAGTGCCAGAAACTGGTCTGAACAACACCTTCCTCTGCCAACACTTCCATCCCTCAAATGGCTGTTAGCGCGGGAATAATGGGCGAAATGTACATTCCACGGACAGGGGAGAGGGTGAGGACCTCCCACTGCCCCGGTTCAGTTTGCGGGTCAAGTGGAGGTCACATTCTCTCGATAACCTCCTCCAACACATGCGGTTTAATCATTGCCGAGTTTTGGCTCTGTCTTGTATCAAATAATAAATGGTAGCCAGTTCTGGCCATCTCACAACCTCAAAAGCTCTCCTCCTGCTCAACTCTGTTGCAAACAGCACAGTGGAAAGAAGGCTTCTGCAAAATTCTCTGAGCAAGTCACAGCACCTCAGGGAGCGTGGCTGTCCTATTGTATGAGGGTGACCTCACAATGGATCCTCGAAGAAACAATTCATTGGAATGAATGTGGAAGTGCTTTGTAAATTTTAAAGGCTTGCAATTGGGTGGTATTTGCTGTTCCATACATCCACTTTAGGACAGAAGGTTTGGCTCTGAAAGGGAAATTAGGAGTCACCTAGCATCCGGCCACCAAGCGTTACAGAGGAGAAAATTGCCCGCATTCACACAGGTAAGTTGATGACAGAATCTAGAACAGAAGCGTCATTGTTTGACCACCGGCCAAACGGAGTGCAAACGAGTAAGTAAAATGATCAAACTGCCACGCAGCGATGTAGAGACAATTTACCCATTTAGTGCGGAACTTAGAAAATTACATGAAGATGCGAAACTACAAGAAAGTTGATTGGCTCCAGCAAAACAACGTGTTAGACATTTTATTAAAAATATGGGGTGCCTGGGTGGCGCAGTCGGTTAAGCGTCCGACTTCAGCCAGGTCACGATCTCGCGGTCCGTGAGTTTGAGCCCCGCGTCAGGCTCTGGGCTGATGGCTCGGAGCCTGGAGCCTGTTTCTGATTCTGTGTCTCCCTCTCTCTCTGCCCCTCCCCCGTTCATGCTCTGTCTCTCTCTGTCCCAAAAATAAATAAACGTTGAAAAAAAAAATAATAATTTTTATGACAAATAATAAAAACTGGACAGCTGGCTGGCTCAGTCGGTTAAGCATCCAACTTCGGCTCAGGTCATGATTTCTCAGTGTGCGAATTGAGCCCCGTGTCAGGCTCTGTGCTGACAGCTCAGAGCCTGGAACCTGCTTCGGATTCTGTGTCTCCCTCTCTCTCTGCCCCTGCCCGGCTTGTGCTCTGTCTCTGTCTCTCAAAAATAAATAAAAGTTAAAAAAAATTTAAAAAAATAATGACAAACACTGATTTGAAGGGCTCTATAAAATTCACACACAGAACAACACTTGGGCATGCCTTTCTTTTCATAAATTGAGTGCTGAGAACCACCCAGGTGACAAGTCACACAAGGCAGGAGGTATGCCTGTCCTCATCTAGAGACAGCTAAGCGATGACCAGCCTCACTATTACCGTTTCCCAATGCAGATGTGCCTGAACATGCATAGAGTCCAAGCTCTGTCATCCCATAGCCTAATTCGGTCAAGTTTACTTGATGGCTTTCATACTTTCCCGAGAAGAAGGCTTTTGGAAAGGGTATTTATTACCAATCTCTGTCCCCTCGTTTCCACTTCTTGATTAAAATGTGCACAAGTGTGACACTTCAATTTTTGCCAAGGCAGTGTGTCTGGAGCTTCTCAAAGGTCTCCAAAAGAGCTTCTCAGACCACTGAGGGTTTGTTAAAACGGACCGCTGGGCACTGGGGTGAGACCAAAAGTATTTGCTTTTCCAACAAGTTCCCAAGTGGTGCTGATGTTGCTTGTCTGGCGATCACCCTAGAGAACCACCAATCAACAGAGAGCAACCGTATTCATTCCCTCCTTGAAATCCTGATCCTGGGCCCCATGCCGCTGTGGTTTTCCTTATTAGGTGAAGGGAGACAGGTAGCTCTCTTCCCCACCATGCACACCTAGAGTCATACAAAGAGAAGCAGGGTATTTTTCTCACCATTTTAACAGTGGTATTTAACAGGGAAATTACAAAGCATGCAGATTTGGCCTCAAACCCTCCAAAAGTACTAGCGGAGATGCACTTTGGGGGATCCTGAAAAACGGAAAGATTAGAGAGCATCGGCGTTGTTTCTCTGCTGTCCCCCCATAAGTGCTCAGATTCGCTCAAGAGGCAGCAGTTAGATGTTTATAAACATTTCCTTACAAGCAAATTTGAAGTTGGTAAAGTTCTCAAATGGTAAACATCTGAGTATATTTAAAAAAAAAAAATGTAGTGAAGTCCAAACTACCAACAGCCGGAGTCATGGCAGGACAGCCATTTAGAAAGTCTCTTCCCCTGAGGACGCCTGGGTGGCTCAGTTGGTTGAGCTTTGACTCTTGATATCAGCTCAGGTCATGATCCCAGTGTCATGGGATCGAGCCCTGCCTAGAGCTCCACACTGAGCATGGAGCCTGCTTAAGGTTCTCTCTCCTTCTCCTTCTCCTTGTCTCATGCTCTCTTTAAAATAAAATGTAAAAAACTTTTTAAAAAAGAGTTTCTTCCCCTCTCTGACGGAGTTTTAGTTGAAAAGAGAGCAGCCAAAACTGTAACAAACAGAGACATCATGCTTCCGGAAAAGTCTCAAGGAACAATACTGCAAGCAACAGTGGTAGCAATACCACCGGAGTGGATCAGACTCTAAAAGCAAAGGGTGGAGAGATTCCCCGTGAACATTGGAGATAGTTCTTCTCCTAGAATATGGAGGCACCAAAGTAGTTCAGATGACACGGATTATTTGAGAGATGGTGACAATATCGGAGAGGATGCAGACTGAAAGAAATCATTATTGAAACAGCATCAAGCAAAGCTGCCCATTCCAGTGAAATCGTCCACCATGCAAATAACGTCCATGTCTTTTATAATAAACTAATGGTATCCCAACAAAGTAGCTTCTTTCTCCAGGCTAGCAGGAGGATCCTCTCTGTCACTGACCGGCAGATGCGTATCCCCATGGATACAGTGACCACATGACCTATGATCTGCACCTAGTCTCTTCTGAGAGCCAAAAGGGCATTACTCATAGTTAGGAAGGGACCACAGCAGGCAAACGAGGGTCTAGGTATAGGATCAGCTCACCAACGAAGAACCCCAGAGGAGGTCTTTGCTGTATGCGGGCACCTCACTGAGTTCTCTACCTTGGCTACACAACTTGAGGACTTTTGGCAGGTGTTTGACAGAGTATCTGTACGGATTCTTTGCCTTCTAATTTTCAACTGACCTGCAATGCGAAGGTGGCAAGACGTCTTCCCTTAGAAGGCTGGAAATTGAGCCTGTGAATTTATTCTAATCACTTCCTGTCAGAAGCAGCTTTTGCACTAACACCAAAGCCACCGCCTGTGGCAACACTGACTTGTTTGGACGTGCACTTTCCTCGACGTGGGCATGGAAATGAGCCCAACATCCAAGGCCGACTCAGAGGCCCATTGCTTGCCTGGTTAAACACTAGCCTGTGGTCATCATCAAAGCCTTGGTTTGAGACTTCATCCCTGCCAAACTCAGAGGAGCAAGGTCAACCTTCTCCCAACAATGGATCGCTCTCTGGCTCTTGGAAGGGGCCTCTGGAACTGGTGCTTTCGTAACTGCTTTTGGCCAGGCCAGAAGGCGTGAACTGGCAGCTGCCAAGATCTACGCGGTCCTGGGAAGCCGTGTACGCCATCCACACAGTTTGTCGCACCACCATGTAAAAAACCAGGTGCTTTCATATTAAAAAAAAACAAATAAAAATTTCGGACAAAATTCACTTTTTTTTTTTTTTTAACTCAGAGGTTCCCGAAACAATACCAGGGCCATCTGATAAAGGGTGGGAGGCAAGGAAGAGGTGAAGGGTGGAATCCTGAAGAGACAGAAGACCAGAGGGCCATGGAAACTGGAAGAACAAGAGAGCATCTCAGTGAGAAGACAGGCTGTGGCAGGGACAACACCACAGATGCTGCGGACAAGTAGGGAAATGACTTTGTATTCATCAAGGAGGGACATTAGAATTTTACTAGATAGGTGTGAGGACTGCAAGGTGTGAAAAGGGGGAATAAACAGGACTAAAATGAGTGAGCACAGAACCGAACATTAAGAGATGAGACTTCAAAATCAATTAACATCCATTTAGAGTAAGTGCTTGTAAAAAATGGAACTTTGTATGATAAGGGGAAGGTCATGTTGGGCGGCAGCAAGAAAGTTGCCAATGCAAAGAATGAACGCACCAGAAGGCAAGGATATAGTCCTGGCAAGAACCTTCCAGAACAAATCAGAGGGGACAAAGTACCAAGTTCAGATAGAGGGTCTGGTGGAGAGCAGGGTTCGTGGTCTGGGGTGTCAGGGTCACAGACATGTCATGGACCCAAAGGGCATGGATGGCATGGTCCAGGCACGTGGTCGCCACCCTTTCTGGAGGGCGCACTCTCGAGAAGGCTGCATTTGAAGGCTTTCGAAGGATCCACAGAAAATAGTGCTCTACTGGGTATTGTATGGAAACCAATTTGTCAATAAATTTCATAAAAAAAAAAAAAAAAAGAAAAAAGAAAATAGTGCTCTAAGAAAATACTTGCCTTACTTGTCAAAAAAGTAATTTCTGAGCAACTATTATGAACTAGTGGAAAAAACCTAACACTTCAGTATAGAAAGATATGACAGAAGCACCAGGTTTAAAAGAATCTTTACAGAAACTCAAAGTAGATCTCTGTGATACGAATATTTATTAAGGAGATAAAAAGCTTGATCAAATTTGAAGAGCTCTGGGTCAGTGATAAAAACCATCCACTGGGGGTCCATAAATTTATGCAAGGCTATTTCCTATGAACATTTTATTAAAGTCCTATGTAAAGTCCAACAAGAGCAATGGTATAATAACCTATTAGGGAACTTTCAACTACGAATTTGAGATATCAAGAATATATTCATTTTTTGGTTTATTAAAACAAAACTACACTTCTGTGCTTCTGACAATACATTAACAGGCATAAAAATCAATCAACGTTTCCAAATAAGTTTCGTTCACAAAATCACATAGTATTATTTCACAGTACTTTATAGTAAGCCTTTTTACAACAATTTAACATTTCTTTGTACAACAGGAAAATAACACCTTCCATCAAGGCATTTCAGAGCTTTAGATGTTTAGAAATAAAGGCAAAATTCTTCCAAATGCGATCATTAGTTTGTATTAAACTAGAATGCCAGATGCCAAGTCTCAAGTTCCTAAAAAGAGTGTTTTAGAAAACAGATTTACATCCAAATTAGGTCTTATAAACTTCAGTGATAGGTCTTATCATTTCTAAACACTAGAACTATCTGTGGATAAAAATCTGCATTCAGTTGTGCAATATTTTCTTCTAGATCTGAATTAAAATCTTCATTATTTACCCCAGTTAATCCTTGTGTTAATTTTGCTACTTTCAGGGAAAAATCCAGGATCATTGACAGCTGATCTTTCCATCAAAGGAAAGATATGGGACTACCTATATTACAGTTTTCTGTGCTTATTGTCTCCAGGGGAGGAAATGTACACCCATTAACTAGAACATTAGATTATACAAAATGCATGCAAATTCTGCCTCCCTGCTGTTACTGTTTAACGTAGTGCTTCCCAAAATGTTTTCCATGGCTTCATGGAAGTTCTTGGGGTGTAAAGGGGTTTTGAAAAAGATCCTGGGGTCACAATTGTTTGGAAATGCTGGGTTAAACAGGCTTGGGACCGGCACACCCTGAGCCCTTGCTACACCAGAGCAAACCATGAGTTTCCAAAAAAAGAGGATTCGCGTACACTTTTATTTTACCCAGCAACACTTCTACAAAACACCAATGAGCATCTCACAGCGCACTCAGATTACATGGAGAACCACGGGATGTGCTTTTCCCCTTTGGGGGACCGCAAGTTCCACAATCTGAGTTTACATTCATTGCAATCCGCTCACCTCTCTGACTTCCAGAGACGACAAATCCGAGAAGGAAGATTCGGAATACTTTCTGTTACTAGTGCTACACGGTTCACACTGGTGCCTTCCCTTTGTTTTTCTTCAAAGCTAAGCGAGCAGAAATTCCTTCCCCTTTTCTGAAATCACTTAGGACATGGGTAATTTGAAAGCGTGCAGTTTCGTATTGCTTGTTATTGGATTTTGTTTTTTAATTTGACTCACAGTCTTCCCCTGGAGGGCATGCATTTCAGGTTTACAGAAATGCAATAGAGTAAACTGTAATAAATTATTTACAAGCACCTAGTTTGTTTATTCTTACATGGAAGCCATTCGCTTTTGGAAAACAGTGAGAATAAATCTTTAAGCAAAACAGTGCTATCTGGAAGCCTTACTGTGATGATGTATGTTGTTTTCAGTAATGAGGCACTGAAGAATGAGTTGTGCTAAAATTAACTCAGGGTCAGCTTGTGTGGATGAGCATAACTTTGGTTGAGATTTTTCTTCCTTAAAAAAGGTTTTCAAAGCACCAGTTAATTACAAAAAGCATGCATATTTATTCTCACAGTGAGTTAAGTTGCAAGAGAGCTAGCAAATCATACGTTGCATTCCCCAAAGCATCTGATTAGATTTCTAAAAGACAAACCAACTGAAAAGGGAAATGAAGCCAGAGAAGCCATTGTTTCCTGCTTGGGCGGGCATGGCGGGAGCTCTTAGCAGAAGTCACAGGCAGTGCAGCCGATTCCACTCACGGTCAGTCCCAACCTTGACCCTCCAGGTAAGTAAGAGACAGCCTGAGTAATCCTTGATCTATAATTTAGAAGGGGAATGAGAGAGATGAGTGCAATGACTGCCTGCCTAGAAAAGGGCCACTCCGTGGGTGTTCCCCATGTGCACAGCTCCAGCCAAAAGAAGACACGTTCCTCTCTCCCGGTTAGCAAAATGGAGTGCTACAAGGTGAAGAGCCCGCTCCGCACCAGAGCCGCTACAACACTGACGATGGCTTAAGGGTACGTGAGTTCCTACAAAGAACGAACATATTTTAAACGTGGAATTTGAGAAGACTGGAAAAAGATCGCAATGGCACAGCGTTATTGCTAGGAGTTTCAAACGAGCTATTTCATACACTGTGAAATACCAACCAGTACCCTTCCCTCTCCCGACACACACGGGATATTTATGAGATACTATTAGTATTTAAAGTCCAAGCTTATAAAAGTACAAACTTAATTCTCAGTACCTTTAAATTCAAAGACTATATGCCATATTCATCAGGAAAAATTCCTAATTCCATAATACCGTGAACAGAAAGAACAATAAGCTGTTAGAAAATGTTTTAATATCACATGATCTTTATGAAATCCACACCATCACTACAACAAATAATTATGCTCCTGCTCATAAAAAGGCACCTACCCATTACGAGCAATTTTTCATCATAGTTTGCCACTATGTGGCCTCAGGGTTTCGGCACATTAGCCCATACACATTTTTAAAAACCCATCGTTTTTCCTCGCAGCTAAAACTCCATAAATGCCTTCAACCATTTGCCTGTCGAGGGGGCCACCACATGCTGTATACCACACAGCCTGAGTGGGTACCAGTCACCTGGACTGGGGCAGTGCACAACCTGTACACAGTACATGAGAGCCCCGGGTCGGCAGCCTAGAGCCCCAATACTTAACACTATCACAGTCCATCAGGCCAAGCTAATCAAGTTAGGCCAGGTGCTATTTAGCGGAAAGATCTCTAAGAAGTAGCTGCACCTGTTGAGAGGCAGGTGCCAAGAGGGGTGGGAGACAGTGCAGAAATAAAACAGGACTTGTTCCTAAATACTTGCTGGTCATTTAAAACTCAATGGCACTTTTTATATGGGCAGAAGTGTTCAAAGTCAGTGTTCTGGCAAAGTTTACCTTGAATTTTGCCAGCCAAATTTACTTCCTGATGTTAACTGTTTGATCACATTAGCTCTATTTCTGACCTAACCTCATGTTTTCATGTAGTTCTTAAAACACTTTCTAAATCTGACTGCAAAGGACAGCACAGTGATACCTGGGTGTGATACAGATCAGCCCGTTCATTTGTAAAGCACTTTGGGATGAAAGGTGTCCCCTTTAAAATTTAGCTACTATTGACAAATATAAAACTGGAAAAAAACAAAACAAAACAACAAAAAAAACAAAACCACACACAGTGAATGGATGACCCGATCATGTTTAAAGGAAGCATTAACCGTTAATCAGAAAATATACCGACGAATTATCCAACAGTATTAGGTACACTATACAAGATTCGGTTCTAGAATGAATCTACGTTTTTGTGCCCACCACAGGAATTAGTTCTTAACAGTTATGCTTAAAGATGAATCTCTAATAGACTCCAAGATGATTTTTTGATATCTCATTGTGTCATCTACCAACGATTTGCAAGCGGAGGCAGAGGCCCCAGTGTCACCTGCACGGGGGCTGCTGTGTCATCTCAGGGTGGGAGAAGCACAGGCCCGCGGAGGGGAAGGCACTTGTGTTCCTGCAGGTCACATCAGGACAGGTCAGGCCTGACCACACGCCGGCGCCTTCAACTCTCGAGCCAGAGGCTGGAGCCCACGAGGGACATGCCCCACTCCCTTCACTCGCCACGGGGCCAGGAGTCACCTACAGCACCACGAAGCTCAGAATGTATTCTAGGAGTTTTTGCCGGTTGCACTGAGGTAGAAACGTGCTGCTGAGTTCTAAAACAGACACTCTCTTTTGTTTGGTCTCTTTGAAAACCTAGAGAGAAAGTTGAAATTAAAGACAAACCGAAGAAAGGAGACATTTCTGGCACCAACCCTGACCTGTGTCATAGACCCCGAGAGGCAGGAAGGCACATAAAATCACATCCTGGCTTTAAGCAAATGTGCATGTGGGTGTTTACGAGTACGGGGTGGGGAGGTTATGGACGTGGGTGTGGTGTTCCTGGGCAGAGTCCAATCAGTATACTTTAAAATTTGTGTTAGAATAAAGTCACAAATAAGTCCCTTACAAAGGCTATCAGTACCTCCATGGAACTCATGTCCCACAGCAAGGTAAAGTACACTGGACAATACTTCTGGCAATACCAGCAAAAACACAACAACTGAAAATCATATGGCTTCATTAACATCCCTACCAAAACTGTATTAGCAGCTTGAAACACCCCAACACCTGTTGTATGTGAACGGTTTGGGGATGAAGAAGAAAATCAGCAAAGTTCTGGAACATCCAAGTAAGTCTGTACTGATGGGCCTCACCTTCAGCATAACCCGCCCTCTCTCAATCCCCAGAAACGCTGTCATGATTCGTCCAGCAGAAACTGCTTTTCTCAGGGCCCACCCCAAACATAGGTGGCTCAGATAGACTAGATCTGGGCGGAAAGAGAACAGAAGACACAACTTTGTACTGTAAGTGGTGGGCACTCACCCCAATATCCTTGAACATTTTCACAGCATTCTTCACAAGGCAGTAAGTGGCACTCTCAGCTGTAGAGACAGGATAAGACCTTGTCAAAAAGTTCAGCAAACACAAAAATCCCAACATCCACAGTAAGAAAGTGTGGGAGGTGCTGGAGGCCTTGTGCACATCAGCAGACTGGGGCCAAGCTCCATTTCTGCTACTGCAACCCGTGAGGTCTCAAAGGATCTGCTGTTTCCTTAAACTTGCTCTGTCATCTTTTAAGGAAAAAACAGCAAGAAGACAGACAGAAAGAGAGAGGGAGGGAGGAAACGAGAGAGAAAAGGAAAAGAAGAAGAAACACCAACAACCATCTTGAAAGGTTCTTGAGAGAGGCAACCAAGACAGGGTGTAGAAATTCTGTTAAACTGCACAGTGACGCACAGACGATGCTCACATCAGTGGAACCAGAATGGGCACAAATCTAGAGGTTAGAAGAAGAGAATTCTGGACCCGGGTTTGCCCATTAATTAGCTATGTGATCTACGATAGTTTCCTCATCTATTAAGTGGGTGGCTCTATCTCTAGATATTCATCTATATGGACATGGAGAGACAGAGAGAGATGCCTAGAGAGAAATTATCTCTAGATCCCTTCCGGCTCTAGAAAATATCGATTCCAAGCAGTGTCAGTCCTAAGCCGTTAACTATATAAAACACTATTCCCACCAGATCACACTTCTTATACAGCGAATGCCAGCCGGGTGTGGAGCACTGGAAACACGCGGCTGCTGGAGTGCAAATGGGCACAACCACCCAGGAATCACCTGCAGTGCTTACTGAAGCTGCCAGACAACTGCTAGATGCACCCAGTGTACAAGTGGGCGTGTGTTTGCCCAGGACGTAGGACACATTCACAGTGGCGCCTGTCAGAGTAGCTCCGAAGTGCAGACAACCCAACTATCCATCGGTGATGGATAGAAATTATATGCAAGAAGTATTTATATGGTGGAGTACTATAAGGCAACAGAATGAACAACCGCCCACATGCACTAACATGTATGAACCTCACTTACGATGTTAGGTGAAAAAAGCCGGACGTAAGACTATGTAACTGTATCATTCCGTTTATATAACGTACAAAAACAGACACTAACAGGAGTCTATGAAGTTGGAGGTCAGGTTAAGTGTGCAATTTTTCCTAACTGTCTACAATTAGCAGATTCCTATAATCGAAAGAGGCACGGCTTTTAAAAGAAGCCACGATGGCGACACACGTACCATACACAGCGACGCTTCTTTCCGTCCTGGCGATCAGGTATTTGTGCAACTTCTGCAGATACTCTGGTTCCGGAACCGGGCCGGCGAAGTTGTGGATGAAGATGGCGGCGGAGCTATAGGCCTCCAGCAGGGGCCCCAGGAGCCTCTGCAGGAAGGTGATGAACTGCTGGTGCTCCTTGGACTGGCTCACCTGGGAGTGCGAGAGCGGGCCATGCCGTCACCCGGAGGGAGAGAAGAAGCAAGCGCGCGGACACAGGGGCCTCCCGAGAGGCAGCAACTGAGACGGCGGCCTCTCACTAGTCAACCCCCCAGAAGCAGCCTGCCACTCCGGGGGCACAGACCCTCTGCTGGAAAGGACTCTGGATGTGAAATGGGTTCTTCACAACAGTCCTCTTTCCTGCAGTACTTGAGATTTACATTCACTAAGCAGCTGCCTGGAAGAACCGGTCATACTTAAATGACAGAATTATGACATTTTGCCATCACTGAAAATAGCGGGTCCCAAAGCTGGGCCCTCCAGGGTTCAAAGCCCAGCTCCACAGTGCTCGAGTGTGAAAGAAGGCACCTGGCAAGACCACCTGGCAAGGCTCGGTCCTTCCCAGCCTGCACTGGCTGCCACCACTAAGTGGCCTCGGGCCCACATGGTAACACAGTGGGGATGACAGTAGTGGTGATGAGGTGCGTGTGGCAGACGGGGCTCTCATTGCACCCACCCCTAACAGGCCAGCTCGGATAAGCCCCTGGCAGTGCCAAGGTAAGACCACTCCCCCTCTTAAAACCATGAACACTCAAAATGGAAAAACTCCTAAAGGTCATTTCAACTCTCCAAAAGCTACACCTCCTGAGTCTGTGGGGGGTGTGTGTACGTGTGTGTGTGTGTGTGTGTGTGTGTGTGTGTGTGTGTGTGTGTGTAAATTGGAGGTATCATACCACTGCAAAAAGAGTAAACTACTTAGTGCCAGGCCGCCTGGGTGGCTCAGCTGGTTATGCAGCTGACTCTGGCTCAGGTCATGATCTTGCAGTTCATGAGTTCGAGCCCTGCATTGGGCTCTGTGCTGACAGCTCAGAGCCTGGAGCCTGCTTTGGATTCTGTGTCTCCCCCTCTCTCTGCCCCTCCTCTGCTCACGTTCAGTCTCTCTCTCTCTCTCTTTCAAGAATAAACATTAAAAAAATTTTTTTAAAGAGTAACCCACTTAAAATACTCAGAAAAACATGGGTCATCAACTTATAAAATTACAAACCAGAGACAATCAATCTCTTAGAAATCTAAATTTTCTCCTCTGATGATCCGGATTTGTTTTAACTAAAGGCAAAGACCTCAATGTATGAAATTCTGGGAGGGCTGGCAAGACTGAGAATGACTCAGAAAGAGTCACCGGCCAGTGACAGCCGAATAGAAATCCCTCCCCAACTCTGGGCACTGCCTGGCTTTACTGATGACTGAGTGAAAGTCCTCCCTCTTCAGGAGTGAGCATAAGTGTAGGGAAACACATTTGCACCTGTGCATTCTGATGACAGGGCTGTGACAGGTCTCCTTCCTGACGTTCATCTTCCAGAATTTGCACTTCTGTGTCCTTTTCCATTGCCTACACCCAAACTGAACCACTGGGGGGTATTCATTCACCTCAAACATTTGAGTATCTTTACCAGGCAGAAAGCACTGTGGCTGGTTTATGGGTGCTAGAGATAGGAATAAGCCACCCGAGTCCCGTTTATAAGAACCTGACTAAGGGCAACATAAACCCCAACTCTTCAGTGTAACATCCACCAGAATTCTTCACCGAAGTACCTTCAGGTAGCAATCTCGCTGCTCCTCACCAAAATCACTGTCTTCATCTTCTTCATCGCTTCTCCAAGACAAAGGCTCTGGAAGCTTCTTGTCCCACTGCTGCTCAGCGAGACCAGGACTAGTATCTTCTTGGTCATCTTGCTATGCCAAAGAGACGACCAACAGGAAATAAATATGCGCAGGCAAACAGACATCTGCCTGGCTGGACAGCAGACAAAGTATCCTCTCTCACTGCCCTCCCCTACTCCTGTTAGCCATCCACAGCATCCACAGAGCACCTCCCTCTCCAAACTCAGAATCACTTGGGAGAGAGCAAGGAAGGAAACAAGAAAGAGGCAGCGGGGGAAGCTACCAGACAGAGCAAATAATAATACCCCCACCTCCTCTAAATTGGTATCTACTTTCCCAGGCCGTACTTGCTGTCCTAAATCTACAAAACTTAAAATCTCAAAAGAGAAAAACGCGTGTGTGCAAACCACAAGCACTGATGTGTAAAACATCTCATCTTGGAATGAAAACTTCTGGGTATCACAGAATCAAGTCACAATGGGTTCTGGACAAGACCAGTGACACAAAAGAAACCAAAGTATTAAAAACAATCCCCAAAGACATTTACTCTCCCTATCCTTACTTTTCGTTTCATGTGGGCTTGACTATATACCAAATGTGATTACTGGCTGAAATAACTGCCTGTAACATTAGTTAAAATAATCGGGAGGAAAGAGAAGGAAGAGTGAGAACCTAAGCAAAGGCGAATAAAGCAAAGCCACCTCTCACCTCTGCCACTGTGAGAATGCCATACTGGATAAACCTTCCTACTGTCTCGTGGCAAATTTGGTAAAATGTCTGGCAGGGCTGAAAAGAAAAGGCATTTAAATATAAATGTCACCGACTTTTCTAAAGACAGAAACACGGTACAAGGTGACTGCCAAATGCTTCCGTATCAACCCCCTCACGCCACTGGGAAGCCTTAAGATCCCCGTTGCCCACCCTCTCGCTAAATGCCTGGTCAAAGGCAAAGCCCATGAAGAGCCCTCGTTCTGTCAGAGCACCCAGGGTGCCACCACGTGCAAAGGGTGCCACCACGTGCAAAGGGTGCCACCACGTGCAAAGGGTGCCCCGAGCTCAGCGTCTCCCGCAGGGGAGCAAGTCCTCATCAGGACTGCCTGTCGGGCCCTACCACCTATTTCTTTTTCTTTCTGAGACAATTTCTCTGCAAATGCTACCTCACGGTAAATATTGTACATAAAAGTGGTAGATGAGGAAAGACAATACTCAAATAGCTCAAAAATGACTCAGGAAAAGGACAAGGTCAATCCTGGGAGCTTTACCTACCCCATTCCATCCTGCTGTCCAAAGTTCATGCAAAACAGATTCCCCAATGGGACGACAATATACCATACACAAATAATGCTGTTATGGAGGAGGGCTGTACTCACAATACATGTACTCATAAATGTTCCAGGACACGTTCAAATGAGTGGGAAAGACTATTAGACTTTAAATAGAATACGAGTTCTTTTTGTTGATGATTTTGAGGAAACAGAATCTATTGCCTAATATGTATGTCTCATTGTGAATGTCTAGAAGTGCCTGAATAGAACATAAATGCTCATCAGTACTGCTGGGTCTTAGTTTTCCCATTTGTAAAATGACAAGGGCTTGCAAAGATGATTTTTAAGACTGTTTCTAGCTCTTATCTTCTGGGCATGTTAATAATTTACAAACCTCTGACCCAGTGCCTTATGTACAATAAGAGCTCAGTAACTTTGGATCTGACTGATGGAGAACGTTGAGCCATCTGTCCCATCACGCCTCCCAGCTGCATGAAAGGTTCACTGGAGCAGTGACCCCAACAGCAAACAAAGATAGTACACAACATGTTGACCGGATGGTCACTGAGACCCAGGAGTAGAGCGTACAGCTTTAAACAAGGACCAAACAGCCTCTGAGACAAAAACACAAAGGTGGCTCGTGTTTTCACAAAAATGCTCGAGAAAAAGAACAGGCAACGCAAAGGACTGTTCACTTACGAGAGCTATGGTGCCTTCATTAGAGAGCAGATAGCACAGGCTGGCGGCCTTCCGCACGAGCTGCTCCTGGCTGATCAAGTTAGGGGACGTTCCCGCAGAACCTCCAGAGCCCCTCTTGTGCAGAACCGCATAAAGGCTGCAGGCTAAGGAAAGAGATGCGTCAATGAAGCCAACAGCCTTACAGCTCCAAGAATTTCCATAAATCCCTTCAGGATCCAAGGCTCATGATTCCATGGGATCCCAACTCCATCAAACACGTTCCTCAGGCACTTCCGACCCTCCTGCTCTCCTTCTCCTCTGCCCCCTCTTGATCACAACTGAGCGCCCTACACTCATTTTACTGCTACGTGTAGTGCTGTCTCAGTCACGTTTCCAGCTCCTGAGAGCAAAACATGTTCCCTCTCCTCCTCAGTAAGAAGTATACTATGCAAACAGTAATTCAGTAACTATTTGCTGATAAATGTATGAATAAGCTATAGTGATAGAGATTCTATTTTTATTTGAAAACTGAAAATACAGCAACACATTCCCTTAAACAAGGGGCTACCATCCAAATCAACACCACTCTGTGCTTTAGGCCCTTTTCCTGCCCATGAGGGTACCCCGGGGCAGGCCATACCTATGATGGCCTCCATGATGAAGACGTGGAGTACCCCGTTGCTGTAGAAGTTGAGTTCAAAGACTGACGGGACAGTTGTGCTAGGAGTAATAAAAAACTCATCGTTCCTGCTGGTGTGAGTGATCGTGACACAATTTCCCAGCAGCTGGATGGCGTGCATAACTACGTCTTCGGAGTTTCCTGAGAACCCCAGGTCAAAATCTCGAGCCAGGACTTCCTCCTTCATCACAAAGAAGTCCTCCACCAATGTGGAGAGATCAATTCCCTAGAGAAACAGACAGAAATGGTCTCACGACAGTGGAAAACCTACGTCCCAAAAGGCCATGAGGCCATTCCGAGGAGTTTTCTCCTTGCCTTGGCTTTCCTGCAGCCTGCTGTTGGCACATACAGGAAAAGGGCCAGAATATCAGTGCACAGGTGGTCAGAAAACTGGTGAAAAGGCTGGTCCTCCAGAAAGCCAAGATATTCACATCCAGAGAACACTCTGGCCACCACACGTGATAGGAGCATATAAGGTGACAAAGGGAAGCAGCAGCCATCTACAAGTAAGAAGTGCTTATTTCTTAGCAGTAATTTCCCTCATTTTAAATATTTATCTGACAACTACTTATTTGGTGCATATGTATACACACACACACACACACACACACACACACACAGGCACTATGTTTGGTGTTGAGAAACGACTGTGAATGGGACAGACACACTCTCCCGTCACAGGGCTTAGACAGACGCATTAAGGGAAGATGGTCCTAAATACAAATCAAATAGCTTGGAAACCGTCAGCTGTCAGAACACTTACTGCACATCAACGCGATATGCCTTATTTACGTGAACTGCATTACTGAAGGCATGTCTTACTGCCACATATATCATGCAGTCTCTGAGGTTTCTTTTCACATGGACTTTCTCCATCAGAGTTGTAAGCTCCTGTGGGCAGGCTGCTTAGCTTATTTTACTGCGTATCTCACGAGCACAAGCCGGAACTGGGCCAGACTTATTAGCGAGTATCTGGACAACTGCCCAAGCCTTCTCGTGCTTTCTCAACTCCAGTAACACTGCAGACATACCTGCCTGTGTCTGTAGAGGAGCAGGCAGGCCACGATGTGTGTTGACATAATGGCACAGGACTTGCTAGCAGCTGGAAGGCAAACACAAAGCTTTAGGTTCCCTTCTCTTTTAATATAGCTGGAAGTTTCTAAAAGTACCTAAATCTTTTATTTATTTTCAAAGAGAGAGAGAGAGAAAGAGTATGAGCGAGCAGGGGAGGGGCAGAGAGAGAGAGGGAGAGAAGGAATCCCAAGCAGGCTCTGCACTGTCAGCATGGAGCCTGACACAGGGCTCGATCCCACAAACCATGAGATCATAACCCGAGCTGTAATCAAGAGTCGGGCACTTAACCAACTAAGCCACCCCGGTGCCCCTCGAAGTACCTAAACCTCGAACAGGAGTATTTAAAACTCTAAATACCTCCACATCTACCACATTTCCCGGAACTATGATTTACTGAACGGAAATTACAACATTATACCATGTTCTGGGCCCACAGAACCTCACTAGAGATCACTATTGTAACAGAAACTAGCCTAAGATGGCTCCACCTTCCAAACAGACCAGTGGAACTTTGTTACTGAATGACTGAGAGACACCTTTAGGGAAATACCAAGACCCAAATTATACGCCTGTTCTGGTGGTTCTATGGGGCATCGCACTTGCGTGTTTCTGGACTTGTTCCCAGCTGCAGTCCACGAGAACTGTGCCTCCTGCTCTCCTGGTGCAGGCAGATTCACCATCACAGTAAAAGAAAGGTGCAGTGGGGGAAGAGGGTAGTAGGCTTGAAGTCAGAAAATTTGGGCTCAAATCCTAATTCCTACACTAATTTCATAACTTGGGGGAAATCGCTTCCACCCCCATGCCACAGCTTCCACGCTGCTAAGATGCAATGTGCCGCGTGCACTGGACTGAGGGTGCATGATCAACCTTCCAGGTCAGAGGGAGGGAGGGAGAGGACAGAAGTGTATCTGAGAGTTACTATGGCCCCTAACCCAGTACTCTGAGTTCGTGGAAAATTATAATCATATAAGTCAAATAAGTATCTATGGAATATTCCGAAATAAACACACCGCTTGTGAACATTCTGAGATAACAAATTCATGAATACTCCACTCACAGTGTTATCTCCAGTGTTTGAAAAACAACGTACCAAGTACCATATTTATTGCCGTTAAAAAGAATATTTGTCAAGAGTTTTTTAAAAACATAAATATTTGTGTTACAACTGGAAAACAGCACTATATAAACCTGTAAAAAATACTTTTAAAGACCAGATGGCAACATCCCTGGTTATCTGGGCAGTGGGTTTTATCTTTATCTCCCAACTTCCCAACATTATGGACGTATTATTTTGAGCACACGAACTTAAGCAGGAGAGAGACCACAGACGGGAGCTTAAGAAAGGAGACTCCGCCCTCGTGTGAAGCAGGAGGGCAGGAGCGAGGCTGGGCGAGGAAGCCCCCACGGTGGCGCCACCAGGAGGGGCCGAGAGTCTGGCCTGACTCGCGGTGAGGCTCGGGGAAGGGCAGGGACAGCCCACCTGGGCTGTGCACTAAGGGACCACAGCACTGCCTGCCACAGGATGGCCAAACAGATTCTACAACATGACACACGTTGCCACTCGGGGCTTAGAGGAGGCTGATTTTGTAGCCCCGACTCTCTCTACCCCGGCTCACTCCCACTTGAATTATTTGTGCACAAGTATGCCACCAGGAGCAGCACAAGCTCGTACAGAACTGCTAATTATTCAGTTTGTATTCCCCACAGCGAAAACAAAGCTTTACACGTACATAATGGCCCCTCGATATCTGCTGGGTGAAAATAAGCATGGGGTCAGCAGGCAAAGGGACACGCGACTCTAAAACTAGATGCCATACTTCTAGTTAGTTCAAACAAACAAGTTTGTGAGCAAAAGAGGCAACAGATCATCCTGACGGTACTATTTTTTAGAAAGCAGAAGACCTACCACATGAGCACCAAATTACCAGGCACTGTGTGTGAGGTTTTCCTCGATTCGTTCAGATGCCCACAGCATCCCCTTTCTAATAACTTGCCATCACCACCCCTGTAGCAGGTGATGCCACCAGAGGTACAGCCTGACTACAGCGGTCTCCAAAACCAGTGTGGTCTGCCCTGCATGTGCTGAGTCTGCAGGGCAGGATTAAAGAGTCTGGCGTTGGACTTACTGAAGAGGATGTGCTCGGCCAGATTGGCAATTAATCTTCTTCGGAAGGATTCACCTGTTGCATTTCTGGGCTCGGTAACGGATGTGTCTGCACCTTCATCAGCAGCATCACTGGGTCTGAAAAGATTTTTTTTTAATTAGACTCTACAACCACACTCTTTTATAAGCAAACTATCTAGAACTAAGGTGTAAATGTATCAAACACTTCCAACCACTACACAGTCTACATTTAAACCACCAACAGATTATTTCTGTGCACTGTCTTCCTCCATAATATACTTTATTGGGTTTAACACACTCTCCTGACCAAAAGACTTTTATTGAGTTAGGACTAGTCTATTGGTACATCACCCCCAAAACCCACTGGCTGGTCAAAAAAACTGCATAAAGCAAGATATCTCATTTTATTATAGTTAGTTGTTGTTTTTTTTTTTTTTTTTGAGAGAGAGAAAGCACAAGTGGGGGAGGGGGAGGGAGAATTCCAAGCAGGCTCCATACTGAGCACAGAGCCTCATGCGGGCTTCATCCCATGATCATGTGAGATCATGACCTGAGCCAAAATCAAGAGTCAGATGCTTAACTGGGCCAACCAGGTGCCCTGATACCTCATTTTATTTTTGATTTTTTTTTAATCTTTTAAAAATGTTTATTTATTTTGAGAGAGAGAGAGAGAGCATGTGCGCACAAGTGGGGGAGGTAGGGAGAGAGAGAGAATCTCAAGCAGGCTCCATGCTATCAGAGCAGATCCCAACGCGGGGCTCAATCTCACAGACCATGAGATCGTGACCCAAGCCGAAATCAAGAGTCTGCTGCTTAACCAACTAAGCCACCTAGGTGCCCCCGACACCTCATTTTGAAACATTTCTAAAATTTCAACACTTGAACACATTAAGGGAAGGGCTTAATATTTAATTTCTCTAAGTTACAATTCAATTTGAGTTCTGGAAAACTGACATAGGAAAACCCTTTCATACTCTGCACTAACAATATACATAACCTAAACTACTACCAAAAGGAATTCAGTTCCCACATTCAAAAGCATAAATCAAACAAGAACTCTTACCCGATTCATACACTCAAAAAGATTTTATAAGGCAAATAATCAGAAACCTCCAGACTAATATGAAAACCCATCACTTCACTATCCTTTATCAAACCAAGAGAAAAGTTCCTCAAAGTGAGGAAGTGAAAACGAGAACATGCACATTCTTCAGAAAAGTAACCTATTTTTCTATGCCGTGGAGGGAACAATAGATACTTGTTGGTTTCGTTAGTATACAACATTTCCACAAATCTTACCTTGGAGGAAGGATGGCTGGTAGCAATGCCTGCTCCAGGGAGAGTGGAGCAGATGCCGGTTTCTGACTCTGGCTTTCTAAATATTCCTGGAGCCGTGGGGGAATACAACACAATCATTAACTCTCATTGTCTTGCTTACATAAACATACATAAAATACAATTTGCTCTTCAAAAAGTAAAAAGGGAATAGTTTATAAAATGAGCCACGCTACAGGGCACAAGTACCACACTCAAGGACCTTCAGAAGCGCGGACTCACCCCAGAATGCTGGCAAGCGCAAAACCGAAAGACTGATGATAGAAAGGATGGGACAGTGGTGCTTAAGCTCAATTATTTAAAAGTTAAAGGAATGAGAAAGGATGAAATATGGCCTTTTGTAGCAATGTGGATGGAACTGGAGAGTGTCATGCTAAGTGAAATAAGTCATACAGAGAAAGACAGATACCATATGTGTTCACTCTTATGTGGATCCTGAGAAACTTAACAGAAGACCATGGGGGAGGGGAAAGGAAAAAAAAAAAAGAGGGAAAGAGCCAAACCATAAGAGACTCTTAAAAACTGAGAACAAACTGAGGGTTGATGGGGGGGTGGGGGTGGGGTGGGTGATGGGCACTGAGGAGGGTACCTGTTGGGATGAGCACTGGGCATTGTATGGAAACCAATTTGACAATAAATTTCATATTAAAAAAATAAAATAAAAATAGATAAAAGTTAAAGGAAAACTCATAACTTTTCTCACATCTACACGAAATTATTTGACATTCCCAATTATTACTATTAGTGATAATCAACACAACCATGCTTTTTAAAGGAAATCTGACAACCTGAGGGTTACATAATAGTCAAAAGAACCTCCATCCAAAAGCAAATCCTAACAATACAGGGAAGATGTGCAATGGTTTTGAAAAAGACAAAATGGTAAGAAATGGCACGGCTCCTAGAAGGTGAAAGCGTGTAAGGCCAGGAAGCGTCCAGCCCGGCAGTTAGAGTCTTTAAAGTAAAGGTATGAAAAAGGAAAAAGCAGGACTTCTGCTCCTTACCCCTGGGCTCCCAATTTCCATACTCATCCTTCTCCTTCTTTACCAACTTGAAAATCTTAGGAATTTAAAACTGCCAGGATCCCAGGGACCCACAGCCCCAGGCTCCTCCATAAGAACAGCACTATCCCTTTGAATGTGCGGGTGCGAGATTCCACTCAGTAGAACAGAACATCATCCTGGACTGTCAACTGTACCCTACTTTAGGGGCTAGGTTTTGAAATTTTTCCATAAAGGCGATTTTAGAACATAATATAAAATAGCAACATATATTATGAAGCAACATGCAAAATTCCCGCGAACTAAAAAAAATAATAAATACGGACCCCGCTATTTCCCAAAGACAGACATTTAGTATCATGCCAACAGGCGTACTTTGGTGGGATAATTTAGGAAATGCCATTCTTTTTTTTTTTTTTAATTTTTTTTTCAACATTTATTTATTTTTGGGACAGAGAGAGACCGAGCATGAACGGGGGAGGGGCAGAGAGAGAGGGAGACACAGAATCGGAAACAGGCTCCAGGCTCTGAGCCATCAGCCCAGAGCCCGACGCGGGGCTCGAACTCACGGGCCGCGAGATCGTGACCTGGCTGAAGTCGGACGCTTAACCGACTGCGCCACCCAGGCGCCCCAGGAAATGCCATTCTTGACATAGTCCTCATTTTACAAGAGAAGAAACTGAGGTCACACATAGAGGAGGCAACAGAGGCAGGGGCAGAGGCCACATCTTCTGACTCGGAGCTACGCCAAGGCTTTAACAGAGCCTCATTCCAACACTCACCTTTAAGGAAAATGGTTGTGCAAAATCCACTCTGACACATCCGTAGTTTTTTCGTAACATTCTGATAACGCCTCTAGCTACGCTCCAAAGGCTCTCGTTCTTCTTAGGTTTTCCCTAAATTCCAATTTTCAAAAGAATAGTGTGGATAAGAGATAAAGCTAACACGTATTCTGCTATACAAAAACTACCAGTTATTTTTATGGAAACTGGAGGTTTGTATTGAAAAGGACAACACTGAATAAAGAGGGAAAGTACGTATTCATTGACTGAGACCCGTCAGAAAATGGTCAGCACGCAAGATGCTACAAGATGTAATCCTTTCATGAGGGGAGGCAGTTTGGTCAATGAAAAACAGAACACTTAACGCTAATTCATTTAGTACACTGTTCACACCATTCACAAAAACACCACTACAAACTATGGTGCTGGCACAAAAATAAAAACATAGATCAATGGAACAGAGTACAAAGTCCAGAAATAAACCCACAATTATATGGTCAATTAATCTTTGACAAAGGAGGAAAGAATATGCAATAGGAAAAAGACAGCCTCTTCAACAAACAGCGTTGGGAAAACTGGACAGCAGCAAGCAAAGAATGAAAAACGGACCACATTCTTTCACCATACACAAAAATAAACTTGAAATGGATCAAAGACCTAAATGTGAGACCTGAAACCATAAAAATCCCTGAAGAGAGCACAAGTAGTAATTTCTCTGACATCAGCCATAGCAACATTTTTCTAGATAGGTCTCCTGAGGCAAGGGCAAAAAAAGCAAAAATAAACTATTGGGACTACATCAAAATAAAAAGTTTTTGCATAACAAAAGAAACATTTAACAAAACTAAAAGACGTCCTACTGAATGGGAGAAGATATTTGCAAACAAAATATGTGATAAAGGTTAGTGTTAAAATATACAAGAAGTGATACAACTTAACACCAGAAAAAACAAATAATCCAATTAAAAAATGGGCAGAACACATGAATAGATAAGTCTCCAAAGAAGACTTACAGATGGCCAATACATGAAAAAATGCTGAACATCACTCATCATCAGGGAAATGCAAATCAAAACTACAATGAGATATCACCTCACATCTGTCGGAATGGCTAAAATCAAAAACACAAGAAATAACAAGTGTTGGCGAGGATGTGGAGAAAAAGAATCCCTCGTGCACTGCTGGTGGGAATGCAAACTGGTGCAGCCACTGTGGCAAACGGTATGGAGGTTCCTCAAAAAGTCAAAAACAGAACTACCCTATGATCCAGGAATCACACTACTGGGTATTTACCCCCCCCCCCCAAAAAAAAAAGGCTTCAAAGGGATACACGCACCCCTATTTTATTGCAGTATTTACAACAGCCAAATTATGGAAGGAGCCTAAGTGTCCATCGACAGAAGAATGGATACAGATGTGGTGCATACATACACAATGGAATATTACTCGGCCACAAAAAGTATGAAATCTTGCCATTTGCAGCGACAGAGAGAGAACTAGAGAGTATAATGCTAAGCAAAATAAACCCACTCAGAGAAACACAAATACCATATGATTTCACTTATATGTGGAATTCAAGAAACAAAACAAATAACAAAGGAAAAGAGAGAGAAACCAAGAAACAGACTCAAAACTATAGAGAACAAACAGATGGATACCAGAGGGGGTAACCTGGTAACCTGGGGTGTAGGAAACAGGTGAAGGGGGTGAAGACCGCACTTGCAATGAGCACTGAGTAATGTAGAGAATTGTTGAGTCACTATCTTGTACACCTGAAACTAATATAACACTGTGTAACTGTACTGGAACTAAAATTTAAAGCTTAAAAAAGAAAAAAAAAATACCACTGCAAATCAACGAAAGATAAAACTGGTACAACAGGAAGGAGAACGGTTTGCAGTTCTGAGAAAAATACGATGTCAAAGAAGCCACTTAATACGAAGTCTGATGATCACCAGCGTCCAAATATCTCACATTAGGCAACTGAATGCCAAATCCAGCCCCACGGTGGCCTTTAACCCTATTATTCATTTAGTAACATTTCCTGAACATTAATTGACATAAGGCACAATGCCAGGCATATAAGGGACACAGGACTCTGATATGGCCTCATGAGACAGGGTGAGTGGTGCACACATTCAAGACAGACAAATATACACAAGGAGGGGTCTCCTAAGAGAAATTCAGGTAACAGTTCAGCTCATCACTTCATTCGTAAAGCCTCTAAATTATCTAGTGTCCCTCAGCTTCTGGCATGCTTCCACACTAAACAAGAGCAAAACAAAATCTCTCTGGAACTCTCACAATGCAGGTAGGAATGGGAAGTTGGTAAGAGCACTCTCGAAAACTCAGTATCTACTAAAGCTGAACATATGTATACTTTATGACCCAACCATTTCCACTCCTAGGTACATACCTAACAAAATGCATACCTGTGTTCATCAAGAGAAATATACAAGATTGACCATAGTCAAAAAACTAGAAACCAAACTGTTTTCAACTGAATAAACCATAGTACACGCATACACTGGAATACTACACGACTGTGAGAATGAACACACTCTAACTATATGCAGCATGGATGAATCCCACCAACACCTACTTGAGCAAGGAAAACCAGAAGACCACACACTACACAATTTCATTTAGGTAAGAGTCCAAAAATAGGCAAAACCAATCTATTCTGTAAGAAGTCACGATAAACAGTTACCCTTGAGGGGACAGTGAAGAAAGGGGCACAAGGGGGGCTCCTAGGGGCTAATAATATTGTCCCTTGCTGTGCGTGATTCCTCGGGCATGTTCACTTTGGGATAGGATAATTCAAGCTACAGGCTTATGATCTGTGCATTCTTCTGCAACTTACTATGCTCACTTCAATAAAAAGTTTACTAAGAAGTTACTGCCACCTACCAAGTTAATTTATTCTAAATTGCTTTATCAACATGATCTCAGCATTTCGTCAGGCTGAACTTACAATTTATACACAAACTACAACCCCGGGGAAAACGACATATATATAACCCTCCAGGCAGAGATGGCAACATGGGGCCAAGTGTTCTCCCATTTCCCGATCCCGATCCCACGATCGAGGCCAGCACTGAAGAATCTAGCCACACCACTCCCTCCGAGAGCAGGGAAGCGCCACATTAGCACTACCCATCAGGCGGGCACAAAAGATGAAAACTACTCACCGTGCCCATTCTACATGTATCCTGTTTTAAACAGTACCAGAAACCCTCCTAATTCCAAAAGCACTTCTCTAAAAGCAAAAGACTTGAGAGCGAAGAAGACTTTTGGGTGGGCAACCCTCTTACCAGTTGTTCGCCATTGTAGTGACCTTCAATAATGCGATCGTAGGAGATTCCAACAGGTATGATCAAGATGTCTGGGATGGTATTGGTAGACAGCGTATCAACCACAACTGACAAAAGTCCTGCCCGAGCACAGGAGGTTTTCCCACTCCTAGAGCGTGTGCCTTCCAGAAAAATCTCTAAGAATTGCTGCTGTCGAAGTAGTTCAACTATATGCTGGAACAGAAGGAGAACGTAAACATGAAATCAAGCCCGCTCCACTTAGAACAAGCTCAGCCAAGTTAAATCTTCCAACAAATGAAAACCTAGAACTTCACTACTGACAAAGTGTTTTACTCACGTAAATAATAGCAAGTCAGCTCCTCCAAGCTCTATTTTGGTGATTACAAAAATAATCATCAAACCCATACCCAAACAATACCACTCAAATAATTACACAGACAACATTCTTTTTTTTTTTTTTTAAATCTCAATCAAGTCTCTTTTTCCTTCTACTGTGGAATAACGACTATAACTGCTTTAAGGACACTGAGACAGCATACATACCCCGTGGAGCAAAGCTCTATAGAGAATATCCTTCCGCCCATCTGGCGTTTCATCTAGCCTTCGTCGGATGAAAAAGCCCCCAAGCTTATGGATCAAGGTACTAGATATTGAAGAATGCGTTAGTTATTTATATAGAAAAATATACGAATACTTAAATTCCAACTTACTTCACAACACACACCATATGAATATAAACCACGTGTCGTTTGAGCTGCTTGTATTTTTCCACTTTCCATATTACTGATGTTTCAGTCGCTTACATCATTCATCAGCCTTCAGAACATCACTTTGTGTACTGAAGCCCTATTAATGTCTGTTTACAACCAAAAGAAGTCTGTACGATATCCCTGCAAAGGTGGTGTTACAGATTTTAAGAGGATTATGAAATACTGCTAAATTTTAAAACCCTGTCAAGTGTCTCAGGGCACCAACCATTAGACATCCTGAAATGTGTTTCTGGCACATGAACTACAAAATGAATATGAGGTTACAAAAGCTCCTATGGGGACATTTTTTCAAGAAAGTACTGCTTAGAGAGTATCTCTGTGAGCCCATGATAATTTTATCAAACCCAAACCAAGCATAACCAATTTTCCAAAACGTGAAACAAGAATGTGCTTCATGTACACTTACACAGGGATAAAGCGATTCTTTTCTCAATCCCTTCTTTCTACAACATCGATGGATTTTTATATTACGATGAAATTTTATAATATGCAAATCAACCTTTCCAAACGCAGAGCCTCTTCCTAATTCTTCTCTAATAGAATGATCTTAAAATAGCAATATCAACACATATTTCCAGTATCTTCTGTAGTCAGGATAAGGAGGCAACAGTAAGATGTCCCCAGAGCTAAATATCACTCTCTGAGAACAAGACTGCAGAGAAGTTCATAGCGAATGTGAGATGAGCCACCCACGGAACAACCCGCCCCAGAAAGTGACTTGTGAATGTATAGGTTGGCACGTAACAAAAGAAAGCTGCGGATCAACAGGTAAGGTCACTGACTGGCTGTCACGTACGAAGGAAAGACGAGCTAAGCAACGACTGGCATAGAGTTCATGAAAAGAAAAGTTGGATTATGCGAAATTATCAATTTTTAACATGCATTTCCATGGGATCCTTCCAGGAGCACTTCCAAGCTGAGAACCTGGAGGGAATGATTACAGGAGTTATTCTCATTGTAGGAAAGGCAAACTGTACAGGGCAGGGCCTCCCTAGAGCCCGAAGGGAACACTCCTCTTGGCTCTAAATCTATGCCTGCCAACAACTTTCTGATGACACTCTTCCCCTCCAGTGGGCTTCATGCCCAGTGCGAAGCCCAACATGGGGCTTGAACTCACAACCCTAAGATCAAGACCTGAGCTGAGATCAAGAGTTGGACGCTTAACTGACTGAGCTGCCCAGACACCCCAACTTTCTGATGACTTTCTAATGCAACTTCCCAGGTTCCTCAATACTGGGAAGAGGTGTGCAGAAGAGTAAACAGATGTTCTAGTCCCTAGAGAAGCATGTCTGCCCCGTACGGGTATATCACATTGTATTAGAGCTATCTGTCTACATTCCCCAGTAGATTATGAGCAATTTCAACGAAAGGACACAGCACTTCTTCACTCTTGTCTAAAGTATAGCTGGGTAAGAATCAGCTGACTGAATGAATGGCTCCGCTCAACCATTCACATGAGTCTGGTTAGCCACAGAACTCTGAGCCCAGCAATTAGGAAGGAGCTCCTTGGACTGTGAGGCTGAGGAAAGGGAGATGACTGCCACTTTGTGAGACCCTGTGTGCACAACCCACAAGCCCACTTCCCTTCCTGTTACTGTAAGTCCATCCTCCTCATACTCCCTACTGCTTGCTCAGAGCTGACCTCAGGGATGCTCTATGCTTTGAAATTTGAGCCTTCAATATCCCAAACCAACTAAACCTACTCCTTGTTCATTCCCCATTGGTGCTCAGCTCCACTATGTACCTAGTACCCTGGCGGTAAAGATCAAGGAGTGTCCCTCCCTCATCAACCCCTCTCCCACTCTGGACTAGCATTTGGTCTTATAAATTCACCTTACTAAATACTTTTCAAATCTATGCCCTCCTCACCAAGAGCACCACTACAAATTTTAATCTAAGCCTTTGTTATCTTTTGCCTGAACGCTTACAATACAGTCAGAATGGTTCTAACTCCCTCTAATCGAGAGTGACTTTTCAAAATGCAAATCTGACCACTTCTCAACTACAGGATACACTCTAAACTCTCAGCTTAAAAATTGTTCTGACCCAGCTCTCACTCCCTACGCAATGGCCACCTCTGGCCTCTGACCCTTCCCACCATATCTTGCACTCTAACCCTAACCCTATTGAACTGTCTGCCACTTCCTAACCGTACCACACACTTGAAACTTTCTGCATCTTCACATGCTATTTCCTCTGAACGGAACCCACCGCATCCTCTGAAAACTTCTAAAATACACCTTTTGCGTCATGCTGAAATCATTACATGTTTCTAGTGTTACTAAATTACGAGGTCAAAGTTAACAGGTGTGGTTCTTCTCACCTACTTTGTACCAACACCACTGTCCACCCCCACCCCCATCTTCCCTACTGCCAACCCTGATACAGTAATTTGCTATGTGGTCTAATTGCCTTTCAGCCATTTGATAAATATTGCCCATGAAGTTGAGGTATTCACAGTTCACCAAGCATTCCACACAGAACACAGGAAGAACGGTGATAGTCTTATAGCTTTTTTGTACTTTTCAACTTTTCCACAATAAATTTTTATAATGAAAGTAAAGCAGCTCATGTCATCTTTACAGTAACGTGGTTCAAACCATAAAAGGAAAAAAAAGAAAAATTTAAGATACAATCTTTTCCATACCTTACATTTCAAAACAAGCTGATCTTACCTGAAGATGGGAATGTTGAGATTGTTGCCGGAAGCGATGTATGGTGCCTTGATGTTATGGCAGAAGAGAATGAACGTGAGCAGCAGATAATCAATGTGTGATCTGTGAACTGGTAGAAACAGAAGTGGCAAATTCATCTAGTAAAAGAAAAAAATGCCAAAGTTCAAACTCAAACGCGAACTTGGATCACACTCTGAAACTTCATATTTGGTCAGAATCACTCAAACACAGGCTGATCAACGACTCGTTCTTGAAAAACATTTTCCGGTAACATGAACGTCTTGCATTGTAATACTTCCGCGGCTGAAAACCACCAGAGCCACAATAAAAAGGAGCTGGGGAAGGAGAAGCACAATGGAGAGTTCAAGTGGACTCTCTCTGTCTTCTGAGAGGCAGCCCTGATTATGTTTAAAAAAAAAAAAAAAAAAAAGAAAAAAGGCAAAGGGTTGAGAGGCAAGCCTGGTTTGGCTTGAAATCACAGGCGATCATTTACCAGCCATGACTGGGAAATCTTAATCTGTCTGTGCTTTATATTTCCTCATTTATAAATAGGGATTATTCCACCTGCTCTTAGAGTTGTTGCAAAGCAACCCACCCAAGGAATCCTGCACAGCTGGCAGGTCCCCCTTCACCCACCTCTCAGCCCCTCACCAAATGCTACTGTGGTACATCTCTCAGGGGGGGCATCTGCTGAATGGGCAGGAATGCACACAGCACACAAAAGAACATTTCCATACAGAAGAGCTCTAACATCATCCACAAACAAGGGGAAAATGGAATGACAGATCACAGAAACTCTTGCCTCAGTTGCAGCTTTAACCATCTCAAGTTGGCCTTTGTGAATTTGAATATTCCAAAAGAAGCTGTTGAACAGTTTGAGCAACACCCATCCCGTCAGTCTAAGGGGGAGGGGGGAGAGAAGAAAAGGAATTTAAATGCATATACATACATTTATATAGACGTTGACTTTTATCTATTCAAGTTTCTGAACCTACAACCTAAAAGTGCTTTCAAGTGACTTAGTGTCTGTATCTGCATCTGAACTTTTACATATAGACTCACAGATATAGATTACTTATTACAGACTAAAATCTTCCATTTTTATTTATTACAGACTAAAATCTTCATTTCACTCAAACAGCAGACTTTACACATCAGAAACAAATGATCAAATGAACATTTAGGTGAGCAGAATGCCATATAAAACCACTCCCTTTAAGATATGGGTGTGTGAACCCTGGCTCACAAGTCTAGAGAGAGGTCAGCAGTAATTCAGTGGCTGTTATTAGTTAACAAAGATTAAGGAACCTTAAAATCTACCACAGTGCTACTTCCCACATAATTTGAATACAAATATAAAAATAAAAAGGAGTTAGTTTTCCCATCAGATTATGTCCAATTTCTTTTGGACCAAAACCACTGTGCTAGGAAAGCCCAATGGTTCAGTCCCTGTTTGCTCAAAACAGCTCTCATTGAAAGCTTTTTGCTTTGCCTTTTAATACCTGATCATCGTTGGTGAGACAGTGGCAACCATTTCTTGAAGGATCCTTTTGGCTTTCTTTTTCACTTTATTGATGGCTTTTGACTGCTGCTGGGCAGAACCATCAGGATTTAATTCAGCAGCCACTTCTGCAATTGCCTCCTGTACTCTGAATTGAAAGCAGAAAGACAATGTAACTGTTTCTATGTGACATCCTGCATTCAGTATTTTCTAAATCATAGATATAAATCACAAAACAAAACTTATCTTCTCTTTAATATGTGATTAACACAATAAGCTCAAGTTAGATGTGTTTTGTTTGGCTGCCTACTGAATATTAGGGATATTATATTCCTGAATCAATGAATCCCTGAGGAATCTGGAAGGCCGATTTAAGAATTTAACTCAAATTCAATGGGTAACAATGACATCAATTGAAACGTTCCAGATATGCTGTGAGGGACACAAAGTTGCACTCTAGCAGAGGGGAGAGAAAGAAAGGTTATCCCTTTAGGCATATAGTTCAGAGGTATCCAAAGCTCACTACCAAAGTAACATGAGATTTTTCTTTTGAAGATCTAATTTATTACTCATTTATACTGTGACTTTATTAGAACTATATGTAAAACTCTCTAGGAGGGATCAAAGAGGGGCATAGATATTTACAAGCGTTTTCCATTTTAAACCAGTAATGTAAGAAAGGCACCGCTCAAGATTAAAACAACACACAACAATAAACAGTCAAGTTAAGAGAGAAGATTTAATCCAGTTTGGTAAATCTTCCACGTGACTTGGGGAAGAACATACGAGGTTAAACCTCCTTAAATCACTTTTAATATTCTAGTTACTAGTCAAAACACCTGGGTGGGATAAAACATACTTGGAGGTTTTTACCTAGAAAATAGAATATATAATAACCCAAAGGAGTTTCAAATAATTCCTTTTTCTCCCACTGTTGCTACTGATTTTAGACCAGCACGGAGCAAAGCTCCACACAGCCCCATAACTCATCAATACAAAAGACCAATTCCACAGGACACTGATGCCTTTAATACCTTTATTTCAATCTGGCCAGGAATGTTTTTACAAGTAATTGACAAGATAATTAAATCTCCATTATCAGCTATTTACTCATTCATTCAATACTTACTGAGTACCTACCATGGCCCACCACTGTTCAGGTCTTCATAGCCACACTACAGGATCTGCATTTCTTTTATTTTTTTTTAATTTTTTTAATGTTTATTTATTTTTGAGACAGGGAGAGACAGAGCATGAATGGGGGAGGGTCAGAGAGAGGGAGAAACAGAATCTGAAGCAGGCTCCAGGCTCTGAGCTGTCAGCACAGAGCCCGATGCAGGGCTCGAACTCACAAACTGTGAGATCATGACCTGAGCCGAAGTCAGACGCTTAACCCACTGAGCCACCCAGGCGCCCCCAGATCTACATTTCTAAGCAGTCTTTTCAAACCACTGTAGTCTCTGGCTCCCCAAATCAAGGTAGATGTCCACCACAGGCCACACCAATGAGGCAGAGTAGAGACTGATCTTCATGCAAACTCCCATATTCTAATGCCTAAACTTGAGAATGACTTCTTTCCCTGTTCGATCTGATTTCAAGCCAGTCTCTGCTATTTTCTAAGCAAGTTCCTCTGAGAGCAAGGACAGAACCTTATTCTCTTAAAATTTCTAGTAATGATTTTCTAGTACAAGAATTTGTGCCTACATCCTCAAAAATTATTTGACAGAAATATCAAACATGCTTCTCTTTTGGTTATAACATAGGAAACACAAGGGGCACCTGGGTGGCTCAGTCGGTTAAGCACCTGACTTTGGCTCAGGTCATGGTCTCATGGTTCATGAGTTCGAGCCCAGCATCGGGCTCTGTGCAGACAGCTCCGAGCCTGGAGCCTGCTTCCAATTCTGGGTCTCCGTCTCTCTCTGCCCCACCCCCACTTGCACTCTGTGTCTCTCTCTCTCAAAAATAAATAAACATTAAAAAAAATTTTTATGAAGTAGCAAGTTTAAAAAACAAATAACAAATAAAACAGGAAAACACAAGGTCCCAAACATTTATATTACAGAAAACAGAGAACTGGAAATATGTGCATCTCTGAATTCCAACTCTCCTTTCATATATTAGAAACCCATTCATTCAATCGTTAATGCATAAAACAAGACTGCTATTCCCACATGGCACTGCTCACCAAAACCATCTGTTCTCCTGCCTTTCCTTGCTTTCCTTTGGAGTTTAATATCTGACATTTGGAAATGGAAACCCCTCTTGAGACAGAGTCCCAGAGTCCCAAGGTTAATAAAGGCAATACTGCCCTGCCCCACCTCCCTTCCCTGTCTCTTCCTCTTACAACAGCATCCCCACCCTTACCTACTGCTGTTCAGGACATTTTCCGTCACGTTGGCGGCAAACATGCCTGTATGGACATCTCGCTCTTGAACAAAAAGCACATAAGAAAGACGTCTTGCAAGCCATCCTCGATGCCTGCAACGTGAAAGGGAAAAAAAAAAAAAAAAAAAAAAAAAAAGACTTAGGAACACCTAAAATGAACTGCTTAAATTATACAGCTGTTTCCCTGATGTAGAAACAAAGCCTCATTTCATCTATTCCTGCTATCTGGTGTTATCCTATAGCAAATTCTCCTTGGCAGTTCAAAATGATCCGTGGCAATTTCACTCACAATTTCTTTCATGTACTCTCAACTAAAATTTAAACTTGGAATTTGAGTACTAAAATGCCTGAATAGTGTACTCTGCAAATAATAAACCAAATACAAAAAGAAAAATGCCTTATTTTATTACTACATTTTTTAAAAGTAAGTTCAATGCTGTATATATAAGCAATATAGCTTACGGCTGTGGGCTATAAAGAGATAATTTGGAAGTCTTTTCCTACCATAAAGGGCTTTTTTGTTATTATAGTAATTCTTCTAAGATAATCGCTAACTCTCAAATTGAGTGGACAAGGCGAATTAGTCAAGGGAAGTCAAGGATAACTAAAGTATGGCCTGAACACCTATATACAGGGCTCATGAGGCCAGAAGTTCTTTCCCTTTTTCTTCCCCCACATTTGACATTTCTAAGGGATAGGACATATGCACACCAATGTTGGTGGCTATGTGTTATTTATATGGGGGCTTGGGGACAGAGAACTCAGAAAAAGAAGGTTAGAAACCTTCATATGCAATATTTTGAAACCATGTGTAATGATTGTGTAATGCCTCATTATCATTTCCCCCTTAAGGACATTCAAATGGCCAGATTTCAAATATAAATTCATGAACTCTGAAAAGCCTTCAGTTGAAGAAATTTGAGGAAGAACTATGGAATCACTTGTTCCTTCATCTTTTTTGCTGACATTCTCTTTTTCTTCCTCCTTTCCTAGTTGTCTGCAAATTTGGTCCAATAGGGTAAGTATTTAATTCTAAATTCTTCCTTGAGTGAATACTTTCAGAACTGTTATTAGAATGTACAGTCTCAGGGGTGCCTGGGTGGCTCTGTTGGTTGAGCGTCTGACTTCGGCTCGGGTCATGATCTCGCGGTCTGTGGGTTTGAGCCCTGCTTCGGGCTCTGTGCTGACAGCTCAGAGCCTGGAGCCAGTTTCTGATTCTGTGTCTCCCTCTCTCTCTGACCCTCCCCCGTTCATGTTCTGTCTCTGTCTCAAAAAATAAATAAACGTTAAAAAAAAAAATTAAAAAAAAAAAAAAGAATGCACAAAGTCCCAGTTCTTGATGAAATCCTTTTGTAATAGACTGAAAGCTGTGTGTGTGTGTGTGTGTGTGTGTGTGTGTGTGTGTGTATAAAAACGTCTACCCTTCACTTCATGTAACACACAGAGCAGCCAAACAGCCAGCTCAACCACACAGGCAGTTTATTACACCGAACGGTTTCATATCACCGAGTCATTATCACATTGAATGGTTTCATATCACTGAGTCAATATGGCATATGCTTTTTTTTTTCTTAACTGCCTCCAACTGAGGACAACTAATGAACCCTCTGACTCTATACACAAAATGTCTACTTACATAAACAAGAAGAGGCTCTCTATGAGATCCCTTTTCTTAGGATCTTAACCAAGTCAAAAAGGGGAAAAAAAACAATCAGTGGCCCAGAATTTCTCCTCTCTCCTTTAAATTTAAGATAGAGACAGAAGGGTAGCATGGGAATGGGAAAAAATATGTCCCTTGATTTTAGTTCTATTAAAAAAAAAGGCATTTAATATATATGCAAGTATTGCCATTCTCAATTATGATCTCACCACCAAAATATGATTAGTAATTCCAGAAAGCCTTCAAATTTAAGTATTTGACTTCTTAGATAAATTTTCACAGAATTTAAAGCATTTCTCATCACCTGAGCCTACTACTGACCTATCCCAGGCATTTACTCTTAGAATTATAAGGACTGGTAGCATTTTTGGCTGCCATTCTCTCCCGCCTCACAGACTTTCACACAATCTTCCCTCCCCCCTCCCTTATCCCCTAGCCTAGATTCACTAAAACAAAGCCTCTTTTCTCTCACTCAGATGCCCAACAGCCCATCCCCATGTGTCTGAAGTCTGGAAGAATTCTAAAAAAAGTCTTAAGCTAATAATAAATGAAAGAGCATTTGCTCAATATAGGAAAATATCTTCTAAAACTCCATAGATCAGGCTGATTTCAATTTTTAAGTATAAAATAATAATAATTTGTAAGCCATTCAACCCTACCCTTTCCTCAGATAAATCTTTACCATGTTTTGTCACACTTCAGATATAAAATCAGTATACAGGGGCCCCTGGGTGGCTCGGTTGGTTGAGCATCCAACTCTTGATTTCAGCTTAGGTCATGGTCTCACGGTCCATGGGATCAAGCCCCTCATCAGGCTTTGCCCTGGCAGCACAGAGCCTGCTTGGGATTCTCTCTCCCTCTCTCTGCCCCTCCCCCACTCACTCTCTCTCAAAATAAATGAATAAGTTTTAAAAATATATATATATATACTGGGACGCCTGGGTGGCTTAGTTAAGCGTTCGACTTCAGCTCAGGTCATGATCTCATAGTTCGTGAGTTCAAGCCCCGTGTCGGACTCTGTGCTGACAGCTCAAAGCCTGGAGCCTGCTTCAGATTCTGTCTCCCTCTCTCTCTGCCCACCTCCCCCCCCCACCCCTGCCACACACACACCCTGCTCATACTCGGTCTCTCTCTCTCTTTCAAAAATAAATAAAACATTAAAAAAAATTTTTTTTAATAAAAATATATATACAAATGGGGCGCCTGGGTGGCTCAGTTGGTTGAGCGTCTGACTTTGGCTCAGGTCATGATCTCGTGGTTTGTGAGTTTGAGCCCCACATTGGGCTCTGTGCTGACAGCTCAGAGCCTAGAGCCTGCTTTGGGTTCTGTGTCTCCCTTTCTGTCTGCCCCTTCCCTGCTGGTACTCTGTCTTTCCATGTGTCTCAAAAAATAAAATAAAACATCAAAAAATTAAAATGTACACAAACACACACACAAACAAAAAGAGAAAGCTATAGGTGATATCTACGCCCTCATGAAATAGTTACCATGTAATTACATAGCAGTAATAGTAACAGATCTCTCAGGTGGCTGTACTGCTTCCAATTTTTAGATAAAGCCTCTTGTGTCACAAGCTCAATTCTATTAACTCAAAAACATGAAGAGATTCATCTTAAGGTACAGGCACTGATTATTACAGTTCTTCTTTTGAGATGTATTAGAAATATAAGAAACTTCTGTTTACCTTGTGTGAGTTTCATTGATATAAATAACATTCCGCAAACCCAAAGATGGGATACTGGAGTTGAAAAATTTATCCTACATGAAACGAAATACACACAGACATAAATACACAATTGGATTTCTGGCAAAGAGCTCACATTACCACTTCTTGATAACTTTTATAACTCAAGTATGAAGTTAGGCATTGCAAAAATCTAAGTGATGAAGAAAAATTACATTTTATTGAGAAAAGTACTTTTTAGCCTTCAGAGAAGGTCACAAACTTGCAAAGGAAATTGTGCCTCCCTGTCCTGCCTCATTCCCCACCCTCAACCCAAAAGAGTTAAAGCTACAGAGAGCTTAAATCAACGACAGGAACACTGAAGATTTCAGTGTTTGCCACATGTAAAAATACCGTGCTAAGTACCATAGTTATCTTTAGATTACTAACTCTGGCAATAATGCTGACACAGTAATTATTATCCCCATTTTACAGACAGAAAAATTGAGACTGACAGGGGTTTTTAATATTCAAATCTACATCTCGCTCTAAATGTTTACTTCATTAGAAAACGTATGGCTGAAGGGGACTCTCTTTACAGGAAACCTTAAGGGATAATTCAGAGAGAGTTCTGCTCAAAAGAGAAAGTCTATAGCTTTATCAGTGTGGACAAAAAGGTAAGCTTTCCACAGATAAATGTTGGGAAAGCATAATGTACCTTCAATAAAAGATATAAAAATATTTAAGTGAATCTCTTTAGAGATCAGGAAAACAGGGTATCAGAGAAAGGGTAGCAAATATCAAAAAAATATTATAAAAATATTACTTAAATTTTTTTTAAATAGGGACACCTGGGTGGCTCAGTTGGTTGAACATCCGACTTTGGATTTCAGCTCGGGTCATGATCTCACTGGTCACGGGATTGAGTCCCATGTCAGGCTCTGCGCTGAAGGTATGGAGCCTGCTTGGGATTTTCTCTCTCCCTCTCTCTCCTCCTCTCTCCGTCCCTCCCCTGCTCACAATCTCTAGTAAGTATTTTAAAAATCATTTTAAATAAACATGCCATGGAAGAACATCAAAGATCAAGTTCAGCTCCAACAGGAACTGTATTTAAGCAAAAATCAATTATATACTATACTACTGACCTATTCCTACCCCAAACCACTCCTATCACCACCACCAAGTAATTTCCTATATTCTCTTCTGACTTAAGAACACATTAGAGTCAAGGTATTATTTTGATCTTTTAAGCATTTGAAATTAGAATTAGATAAGATGCCAGGTCTAAAAAGAAAGCCACATGATCATCTATTTAAATTTGTATTTCTACTGGCCTATTAACCTGAACTGGCCATACTCCCGGACCGCAAATTATCATGACCGTTCCATTCTACCAACATAGCACTTCTGTTCTAAAAGGAACAATATTTATGATTAAGACATTCTTGAGCAGACCGGAGTATTTAACATAAACTGCTTGGGTCCCACACAAATCTTTTCCAAGTTAGTAAATCCCTTTATACCAGACTCAGAATTCTACTTCCTGCCAAGCCAACCCAGAATAGAACATTCACGCAGTACAGCTAGATATTTATACAGATTACAAGCAATCTTTATAAATGACAGGCACTTAGATGGCAGAATTTCTGTCCTGATAACTGGCCCATCCCACAGAGAGCTGAACGTCCAGGCATACCTTTTAAAAGGCAACTCTACTGCCGGAGAACACAGCCACGTTAGATTCTAAATTCCTGTGCTAACTCATCCCTCTAGCAAACTGCCAACAGAGGCTGACCACTCATTCGAGTGACTTTTCAAATACTACACTGTAATATGGATGATTTTGCATGACTTGTGTCTGTTTCACCAAGATACAAACAACAAGCCCATATACACTCTATTTAAAATATTCATCCTTGAGGCACCTGGGTGGCCCTCACCTGGGAGGCAACTGGGTGGCCCTAGTTAAGTATCTTACACTTGATTTCGGGTCAGGTCATGATCTCATGGTGATTAGATGGAGCTCCATGGGGGGCTCTGACCTGGGTATGGAGCCTGCTTGGGATTCTCTCTCTGCCTTTCCCTCTGCCCCTCCCCCACGTGCTTGCGCTCTCTCTCAAAAAAATAAATTAAGGGGCCCCTGGGTGGCGCAGTCGGTTAAGCGTCCGACTTCAGCCAGGTCACGATCTCGCGGTCCGTGAGTTCGAGCCCCGCGTCAGGCTCTGGGCTGATGGCTCAGAGCCTGGAGCCTGTTTCCGATTCTGTGTCTCCCTCTCTCTCTGCCCCTCCCCCGTTCATGCTCTGTCTCTCTCTGTCCCAAAAATAAATAAACGTTGAAAAAAAAAATTAAAAAAAAATAAAATAAAATAAAATAAATTAAATCTTCATCCTAACATTTAGTAACCATCCTTCACTATCATAGTCAACAGACACCCTCCATCCCTACTCACCCTCCCCCAGCAGAAACTTACCAAAAGGAGAGTAGGGCAAAGCCATAGTTTTGAAGCTTTAAAACTCTCTCCTGCTACCCCTTGCTCATCTTGCTAGAAGTTGAACATTGAGTTAAAAGTTCAACATGTAGAAGTTACATGAAGGTTCCCACCAACTCTTAGTTATCTAAAAGTAAGATCTACTCTTCCCCTAAAGTCATACTAAACTAAAACAACCAAATTATCACTTCGCATCAACTGTTTAACCAGTATTTACTGAATAAATGAATGGAAAGACAAATTGAGTCAACGTCATTACTTGCAATAATTTGGTTTATAAACATGGGCCTAAGTTCTTAAAATGAATTAAGTCCATTAAGACTACCCAGTAATAAGATTCACACAAAGTTGGAATTTCACTCTGTTTATTAAAGGTCAACAAGCAGTAACACTCTTACCCAGCTCTGGGGAGTACAGGAATAACAACATCTTCCAACAAATGGCCTTTTCCGGCTCATTAGGCTTTCTTTCCATTTTAAGGTTGCAGATCTGAAGACAGTAGGTCTGAAACCACACTCACCCTAATAAATGTTAAGGGGAAAAAGTGTCTGAATGGCAAGAAAACTATACTTGTCCACTTTCTCTCTAAAACTAAGATATTTCAGAAGAGAAACTTAGTACTTCGATTTCTTTTGGTAGTATAAGTTCCTCAGTGTAATTTTCCTTCATGGTACTCCCCTCCATCATCAAAACTTGGAACAAAACTTGGAACATAAGCAAAAATTGAACACCGAAAAATGATAATGGCTAGCAAGGACGTCTGCACACTCAGAGGTTCAAAGGCAAGATTAAACAGCCCATGACAGTAGCAGGTAAATAAAATCAGGCTCCTGGGTCCATACAGGGAACAGTTAATCTTATTCCTCTTCAATCACAGACGCCCACAAAAGCACTACAAAGTCTTACATAGTAAGCAAGTTGTTACATACAACTTGAAATATTTTAAATTAAAAAACAAGGTAAACTTATGTAACATTCCTTTATCCTGGCTGGAATTTAAATTATAGCTGTACTATCCAGTTAGGGTCAAATTCTGCTCCTGTTTTAAACATTTTGTTCATTGAGTTCATTAGTTGCTCAAATACCAGACAAAACATTCTCAAAACTTAGCAGAAAAAAACCCCAAAACTCTGATATCATTTTTATATAAAGCAGAGTGTTCAAGAAATATTTTAAACAAGCCATGTTATGTCAAAATGGGGGGGGGGGGGACACAATACAAGAAAATGCATATCCTTTGAATTGAGATTCATACTAAAATTTATTTCCCATTTAGAAGGAAAAAAAACCCCTTTATTTCCATTACAAAATTCATACTTATTACATTATGGAAAACAGATACAGAAAGTACACCACCCAAAACAACTCCTAAGTTGTTTTTTTTTTCTATGCAAAGTATTTTGCTTTTTAACATAATCACTGTGCTTAAATATCCTACCCAACTGTCTCTTCCCAATTAACATAAAACCATAAGAATTTTTAAATATGAGGCCTCATAGGCATACCTTCTAACAGCTGGAGGCAGTTTGTTTAGATATTAACCTCTACTCGATATTATGTCGCTTCCAGTTCTCCACCTTCATAAACAACATTAAAATGAACATCTTTGAATGTTTTTAACCCCTATTCAACTTACCCATTCCTCGTTTGCATGCTTACATCGACCAACACTGTATTCTGATGAATTTGGCAGGTAAGAAACATCTATTGTGCCAAGGGTCAGTGCAGATTCATCCATGTCACAAGGGGTAACTCCCAGATCATGTGCTATAAAAAAAAAGATATATACACCATTTAAATTAATAAGCCAGACAGTAGACACCAAAACTCAAAATTCTGACCTCGACGTTATTTTGTTCCATCATACGATGTCAAATGACCTCTGATGGGCTTCCACCATGTTTAGTTGATGTGTAAAAACAGTGTTTGATGTGTTTAAACTCAACAACATCTCCGGTAGACTGTTCTTTTTTTTTTTTTAAATCAACATCTGCATCTTTAGACTTCTTGAATAAAACAGCCATGAAAGGGCAACGTAAATAATAGCTTATTTCAGGTAGGTGACGAAGAATTATTTTATTTGCATTAATAACTGAATAGTTCCTGGGAGAATGGAGGCCATGTGTTTATTTGATTAAATGTAAGTTACATGTATGCACACAAATAGGTAATTTTCCTTAATTATGTGCTGGTAATTTTGGTCATACATACTATGCAATGGAAGCATGGGTAAAGGCAAGAGCCTTTTAGAGAGAGCGCCTCTAAAGTTCCCCACTTAAACTGAATTGAGCTCTCAATTTTCTCGTGATGTCTTAAATGCAATGGCATTTGCACTTTTAATACATCTACAAAGCTTTAAATCAAAACCACACCATCTTGAAATATCGGACTTAAAAGCTTTTACCCTTTTCGATGTCTTTTCATACCCTAAGGGAAAATGTTCACTAACGGTGCACTGCTAAAGAAAACAGAGATTAACCTAAAATATAAAAACTCCCTAATTCTCAAACTGCTTCAGCTTTTGTCTATTTCTCACCTGGCCTTAAATTATTCCTTTAAAATTCTGAAAGGTCACGTCCAGGGTAACTGTTACTTGGAGCGTATATTCTGATTTCGTTATAATCCCCATACGGGTTTGTTGCGGCAACTACTGTCCTCGGCACAATCATTATATAGCACATCCTTAACAATTTAACATGGCATCAACCTAACCTAACAGGCCAGGAGAAAATAGGAAAGCAATACACCTGGCATGAAAGCTCTTCACGATTGTAAAATAAATCAACTATCAGTTTCCCATGCAGAATGTAGCTAAAACATGGGGAGCCCCGCTGCGGCCCGAGAAAAAGTCCCTGGTGGCCCCAGAGCTGGAGGAGTGGAAGAAGAGAGAGCGGATTGCCAATAGGAAGTCACGGCTTCGCTCCTCCCTCCCTACAGCGTTGATCCGAGGTCCCTAACTAAATCAAAATCTGGAGGCGCCAGACTATCGGCTGAGGGGAACCAACTCTGGGTTTTGTAAGAACAGCGATCGGAGGAGGCTCACCTCGGAAGCCAAACATACACGAATTCAAACCACCCACTGCTGACCATCTGTGTGACTTTGAACAAGTTGGTTAACTTCTATGCCTGGGTTTCCCCATCTGGAAAATGGGCATAATGCTAGATCCTACCTCCTGGGGGTTGCTGGGAGGGCTGGATTGTACCTATAAAGTGCCTAACACAGCGTCTGACACACGGTGCCACGCTCAGACCAATCAATGGTCATGTGCCATCGGACTGTTCTCAGCACCAGCTGCTTGCAGAGCACCCCAGCAGCCTCAAAGGCAATGAGGTGCGTAGGCTACTCAGTCCACGGGAACTTCCCTCCTCCTCCAGGGGAGCCCACACCGCGGCCCGGTCTCCCAGGGAGAGAACCATCCCGACCCCCCACCCAGCACGAGCCGGGCCCACTTCTCAGGAGGAACCCCGGAGCTCGGGGGATAAGAATAACCTGCCGGCGTCGCGCCGGGTCCAGCGGAGAGGGCGACGACGCCCTTGGCGCGGCGCTCCGGGCCCGAGCAGCCTCCCGCAGCCGCTCTCGCCCTCGCGGTCCGCACCCGGCAGCTGCGCCGGCTTCGGCTGCGGCTGCTGCAGCTGCCGGCACTTCAAGTCTCCGCCGGTGCTGCTGCAACGTCGCGTCCCGATGACGCAAGCGGCGCCCGCGAGTGAGCGGAGCCGGAGGGAGTGGGCCGACCTCAGACGTGGGCGGGAGGGGGGGGGGGGGGGGGCGGTGCCCGGGCTCCGCGTTCGGATCGCAATAGAACGTGCGCACACAAGGGGGCCGGTGGGGCCAATAACGGAGCGCGAGCGCCTAATCGGAAGGTTACTCCGCCTCGGCGCAGAGTCACGTGTGCGCGCGCCTGCGCGTTGCTGCACGTGCGCCTGAGGCTCCATTGTGTCAACTCTGCCCATCTGGAGGTCTGTACCCCCGCCTCGCTCTTTGGGGAGTGTTCGCCTCGGCCGTTTGGTTCACTTGTGCGTGTGTGTGGGGTTAGGAAATTTGTAAGACTCTGCAGAAATTGTCAGGGTTGGGGGAGCTGCGGATCGGGAGCGGCCCTGTTGTGTAATGTCTGTTAACGGTGGCTGAGTGCCTTTTCCTTACAATGGAAGAAAATGAGTTGAAAGAAAAATAAATAAGGCTTAAAAGAGCCCGAGTCCAAATCTGCCTACCTCTCACCCTTCAAACAAAATAACTTGGGGTCACAAGGAAGTTCTTTCACAATATTTGTCATGCCATTGACAAGGCCAGTGGTTATCAAGAACATTAGCAATTCGGAAGGCAAAAGATAACGTTTTACCCCCACCTTAACAACAAACATTGTTTGAACTGGCAGATGGGAATACGAAGGTGATTAAGACGGAGCAGAGTCCGTGGTCTCACACCTCTGCTGCCAGTCCTCATCTCCTCTATGAACGTTAACCCCCACTTCTATCGAAACATGCCCTCCGCGTCCCCCCATCAAAAACCATCCAGAGCTCTCCACAGTCCACATGCCGGAGCCTGGCACGTAGGCCTCCAACAGATAGGCCTCGACTTTTCCCGCAGTCGCCAAGAGGAGCTCCTACAGCAACCTCTCTGGTTGTCCCTAGTCAAAACACGGGCTCCCGTAGTCTTAATCGTGCCCACACCACTCTTTTCTAAATTCTATCATTCTTTCCTGAACTAGGTCCCCAAGCCTTCCCTAACTTCTCCAGCCCTCAGTAATCACACCCTTCTGTGAAAGCTCACAGATTTACCCAGGTGCCACATTCTGGATCTTTATCAATTTGTGTCATTCTTCCACAAGAGTACGAACTCGTCGTCAATGTCAGTGACTTTTCTGGGTCTCAGTAAAAACAGCACTCCTTTATGGTAAACCCTCAATAGCTACTCTTGAAGCTGAGGAACAAGAAGAAAAACAAGAGTTCCTTTTCTTGAACTTTCTGCTTCTATTTCTAAATTCATCTCAGAATTCAGGGGGGGGGGTCCTTCTTTTAAAACAATCCAAAACTGTAGGAGTGGCGATGCAAGAAAAAAAAAAAAAAAAGATTGAGCTGCTTGAAGTCCAAATTCCTGTCTTTATTCAAACCCACACACACCTTAACTCCAAGCACACACCTAAGTCTTCAAAGGCTATGTTGACTAGAATACCATGAATTCAAATCCCAAAACATCATGACATTTTGTGTATAGATTTCTGGTCCCTGACCAAAAAGAAGAAGAAAAAAAGAAAACAGAGGAACATCTCAGGGTTTGAAGTCACAGCTAAAGAGAAAGTAATGTGAAATGAAAGAGTGAGAGCATTACAGGAATGGAAATGGAAGCCAGAGGGGAAAATTACATTCTCTTTCACAGAGTTTATTTGTAGTTATTCTTCTGTAACATCCATTGCACAAGGATGAACTGTACTTGCAGATGTGGATTGCAATGCAAGGTGTTTCAGGTTACGTAAGGAGAGTTGTTTCGGAAACAGCTGACAATCTCAGCAATCTGTTGTATCAACAGAACAACAATAATTTATAGTAATCCAGCAGCTAAGGCAGCTAAGATGGAACAACATTGACTGAATTTACTCTCCTCCTAAAACAACTAAAGAAATAAAATAGGCAGCAGGGCAGGGCAGGGCAGACCATAAGAGAGAGCAGACAAACAAGGTGAGCACTCCGCTTACTAAGGCAGGTGCCAGACAGCAGTGCAGAGAGGGGGATCCAGAAAAAGCTAGACAGACTCCCTGAGTTGAGGAGATAGAATCGGGAGACCAGGGAAGCCCAAACAGCTGGAGCTGGGAGTAGAGACCTAGAGAGAAGAGAACTACACGTGTTAGGAGGAGCTGTGAAGACCTACAGGTCGTGCTCCAGTCTTCAGCTGATTAGCACGTGAATGGGAGGAAACTAACCAAGGCCAGGGAAAGAGCCACCTAGACAGAGAGAGCGAACAATCACCAAAGGTTGCATGGGGCAGGGAATTGGTTCTGTTCCCACCAGTCAGAGTGGAAAGGTACCCAGTGATCATACAGGACCAGGAACAGGACCTGATCCTGGCACCCAGATCAGAAACCTCATAATTTATGACTCAGTAGGTCTTGCCTTGGGAGTGGAGTAAAAATAACCTTAGGGTAATTGCTGTTCTGGTCCTACCTAACAAATCTTAAATGCTAGCCCCAAAAGGATCAAACCAATTCCAAGAACAGTGTCCCAAAACAAGGCCCAACAGTACTTGGAAATTAGAAAAGGAAATGAAATTCCTTTTCTGAAGGAAATCAGAAAAATCCAGCACCCAGTTCACAATGTCTGGCAACCAACTGAAAATGATCAGGCATACAAAAAAAAAGTGGGAAAAAATGGTCCATATATGGAGAAAAATGAATCAATTGAAAGAATCACAGAAATGACAGAGATTACAGACTCAGTAAACTAGGACATTAAAAAACAATTCGAGGGGCACCTGGGTGGCTCAGTCAGTTAAGCGTCCGACTTCAGCTCAGGTCATGATCTCACACTCCATGAGTTCGATCCCCACCTCGGGCTCTGTGCTGACAGCTAGAGCCTGGAGCCTGCTTCTGATTCTGTCTCCCTCTCTCTTTGCCCCTCCCCTGCTCATGCTCTCTCTCTCTGTCTCAAAAATAAATAAAAACATTTAAAAAATTAAAAAAAAAATAATTAGATCTGTATTCTATGTGGCCAAAAGAAGTAGAGACATGGAATCTTTTTAAAAGACCCAAAGCAAACGCCTAGAAATTAAAAGAACGTTGTCTGAGATTTTCAACACACACAGCCCTACATTTCTTTCTGATTAAATATTACTGAAAAAAAAAAACAAAAGTTAAAGAACCTGAAAACATTGCAATAAAAACTATCCCAAATGAAATACAGAGGGAATAAAAAGACTGAAAATATAAGAAAAAAAAAAAACAAAAGTTAAAGAACCTGAAAACATTGCAATAAAAACTATCCCAAATGAAATACAGAGGGAATAAAAAGACTGAAAATATAAGCAGAGTATCCATGAGCTTAACATACATGCAGGTGGAATCCCTGAAGCAAATATGAGAGTGAGGAGGAGTCAGCACAGGCAGAAAAAAAAATTCCAAGACATAGTGTCTGGAAACTTCCCAGTTTTGGTAAAAACTATCAACTCACAAATCCCAGAAGCTCAACAAGCTCTAAGTAGAAATACACAGAAAACTATACTAAGGAACATCACCATTAAATTGCTTAAAACCAGTGCTAAAGTGAAAATCTTAAAAGAGTGGAAAAAAAGGGATGCCTGGGTGGCTCAGTGTGTTGACCTTTCGACTTCAGCTCAGGTCATGATCTCCTGGTTCGTGGGTTTGAGCCTTGCGTCGGACTCTGGGCTGACAGCTCAGAGCCTGGAGCCTGCTTCGGATTCTGTGTCTCCCTTTCTCTCTCTCTCTCTCTCTCTCTCTCTCTCTCTCTCAAAAATAAATAAATATTTTAAAAATTAAGGGGCGCCTGGGTGGCTCAGTCGGTTAGGCGTCCAACTTGGGCTCAGGTCATGATCTCACGGTTTGTTGGTTCAGGTCCTGCATTGGGCTCTGTGCTGACAGCGCAGAGCCTGGAACCTGCTTCAGATTCTATGTCTCATTCTCTCTCTGCCCCTCCCCCACTTGTGCTCTGTCTCTCAAACATAAATAAATGTAAAAAAAATTTTTTTAATTAAAAAAAAGATGCATATCTATGTAAAGAGACAAAGATAAAATGACAGCAGATGTCTCAACAGAAGTTTGCAAACAAGTCAGGAAAGTAGCATCTTTTAAGTGTTCAAAGAAAAACCCAATCTAGAATTCTTTTCCCCAAATAGATGTATTTCAAAAATAAGACAAAATAAAGGCATGCTCTGACATACATAGTCCAACTATCCATTACAGCCAAGATGGTCATGTGACCCAGTTCTGGGCAATGAGACCCAAGAGAAAGTCAAATTCGAGGATTTCCAGAGAAGCTTTTCTTTCTTAGTAAAAGGGAACAGGGAGCTGGCACGGCTTCTTTTTCACTTCTTTCCCCCATTTGTTCCGTAACTTGATGTCCAAACCCAATGCCACCAATCACATACCCCTGCATTTTGTTAAATCTCTATCTGTTTAAACCACTATAATCTTACTTTCTGTTACTCACAAGCAAATGAGTGTCTGACTGATACTTAAATTTGAGCACAATTCTAGCCACTATAATAACGCAAATATATGGGGGTGGGGGGAGAGAGAAAGAGTTAAGAAATAGTCCCTGCCAATTTAAGATACAAAACAGATGAACATAAGGGAAGGGAAGCAAAATTAATATAAAAACAGAGAGGGAAACAAACCATAAGACCCTCTTAAATACAGAGAACAAACTGAAGGTTGCTGGCTGGGTGTTGGGTGGGGGGATGGGCCAAACGGGGAAGGGGCATTAAGAAGGACACTTGGGATGAGCACTGGGTGATACATGTAAGGGATGAATCACTAAATTCTGTTCCTGAAATCATTATTACACTATATGTTAACTAACTTGGATTTAAATTAAAAAATAATAAAAATTTAAATTAAAAAAAAAAAAGTCCCTGCCAGTCTATCTTGTGGGGGCTTGTAGCAATGGAAGTGATCTCAGAGCCAGACATTTAGAAAGAATCCTAGACCAGAAGAGAATGGAACCCCTCTGACTCAAGTTTACCACATTTGTGGCAGAATAAGGAGTTCAATTCGTCTAAAAACTGCTTCAGTAGTAAATTAAGCCACAAACTTCAAATGGCCCAAGCAGGAGGCAGTCAGGCTTCTGGAAGATCTGTCTTGGCATCTCCTACAGGATGGGCTACCTGACAGCTACCCAGCCCCCTACCCCCAAGGGGCTACCCAGCCCCACCCCCAGCCCCCTACCCCCAAGAAGGAAGGCCAGAAGGAACTAGGTGGGGATCCAGACTTTGTTTCAGCCATGAGCTATGCCTCAGGGCAGGGCACCGGCTCCAGAAGGGATCTGGGGCACTGGATCAGGCAGGCTAATTAAGAAAGAGCTTACAAGTCACCTTTTTTTCTTTTTTTACAATTTGTCAGTTCATTCTTAAGAAATGAAAGGTATTTTTCCCCTTCTCCCAGGAGTGTAGCCAGGCTCTTTGGTTGAAGACCCTGGATTCCCCAAGCCCTTAAGGGAGGCTAAGTAATTGCAATTAGCAGCCTTTTTGTTGCTGAAAGCCAAAAAAAAAAAAAAAACACACACACACACACACACAACAACAACAACAAAAAAAACCAGTAACCAATGATTGGGTTGGCCACCAAGAAGACAAAACCTGAATGGGCCCTTTGTTTTTCCTGTGGAAGTAAGCTGGATTGTGTGAGAAGAGGTTGTCTGAGAACGGGTTGGGGACCAGCACAGTGCTGAGGAGGGGTTAGGTGTTGAGGATACTGGTTCTGGATTCCGTCTGAGATTGCTTCATGGAGGGCCTTGGAGGCGGCCAGTCTGCAGAAGGAGAGTGACCCCAGGAAGACTGAGAGGGCTGAATGTAGAGTCTTGGGAGCCTCAGTGAAGATCCCAGTGGCCGAGCGTGTTGTGAAGGGGATGGAGGTCCACACACTACGCGGGGCCTGGGCAGGGAGCAGTGGTCAAGGAGACTGGATTTCAAGCTTTCTGCATAAGTGCCTGGGTAAGGGAGAGGAGGAGGACCCCAAAAATCATCACTGTTGGACTTCTACGAACCCTTGACATGAGATTATTTCAGCATCTTTTCTTTTGTGATATACTGACCAAGAGTGCCTTTAAGACAGTCTTTCCTAGTCGCTGAGGATACAAGATGAAGATATGGGGATGTCACACATAGGTCCTGCCCTTGTGGGGTTAAAAGTCTAATGGTGTGTGGCATGTTGGGACAGAGACAAGTCGTGGAAAGTACAATGAAGATCCAAACAGCCTCTGTCACAGAGGTCAACAGCAGTGAGCAGCAGTAGAGAAGGTGGTCAGGAAGGACCTCTAAGGAGGGAGCAGCTACCCCGAGGCTGTGGTGTGCGAAGGACCTTGTCTGAAAGGAGCCCAGAAAAGACCCTTCCAAGAAGGGAGAATTCCATGTGCCAAAGCCCTGCAGGAGGACAGAGTTGACAGACACAAGTGAGCGCTGTTGGCTGCAGTGGCGGAAGGGGGAATGGGGCACAGGGAGGTGTTGGCCAGCTAAGCCTCCTTTATCCCAAGATGAAGCAGTGCTTTCTTAGCCACAGTAAGAAGTTTTGAACATTAAAAACAACACTGTGACATGAGTCAAAAATGTCATGGAGGAATTCACATGCCCTTTATTCTGTAAAAATTAGAGTAGGATGAATCAAAACAGAAGCCCAGGTCCACAGACCTGGCCAGCCTGGAAGAAGGAGGACGGGGCACGACTCAGAGGCTATCATGCAGGCAGGTGCCTGCCTGGGGCAAACTGGCCACAGAGTATGTCCCTAAGAGGAAAGTGAGCACATTTTGTAAGCTACCTTTGTTTGAGCACTTTTTATGTGCCAAGCCCTGTTCTAAATACTTCACGGGCATTATCTCAAACAATCCTCTAAATCAGCCATGGCACAATCTAGAAAACAGCTCGGGCCAGACCACTGGAAGTGGGACTTTCATACAGAATCCTTCTTAGAAAGGTCTTGAAAAAGCTGAAAGAACAAAAGGGTACTGTGAGGCAGCCCAGAGATTTCCAACAGTAGACACCATCCTAGGGCTGGAACAACAAAGGGAGATATTAACAGAACCGGGAGCCAGAGCAACATTTGAGACCAAGGAAAGAGGGGCTGCCTAGGAGGAGCCAAAACCACAGAGCTGCCCCTGCTGGAGGAGCCACTTGAAAAACTGAGAGACACCCTCCCTGGCTTCCTCCTCTTTCTGCCCTCCCACCACCTGCAAGCCCCTCCTATTGGCTGAAGCAAGCTGCAGAGAAGCCTAAGGAATGAGATTGCAGGGTCCACTCCTCTCCCAGACATAAAGTAGAGCAGGGAAGGATGGAGAGGGCATCTGAGAACAAACAGAAAAACAAGGGCAGCCCCATAAGTCAGGAAGGATTATTACCCCCATTGTTCAGATGGGGAAAGTGATGCACAGCAAGAGCTTAAGCGAATCTAGTACCTGGTAGAACCCCAGTTTGAATTCAGATCTATCTGATTCTAAAGCATAAACACAGGGGCACCTGGGTGGCTCAGTTGGTTGAGCATCCCACTTTGGCTCAGGTCATGATCTCGCAGTTCGTGGGTTCAAGCCCTCCATTGGGCTCTGTGCTGACAACTCAGAGCCTGGAGCCTGCTTCGGATTCTGTGTCTCCTCCACTCTCTGCCCCTCCCCTGCTCATGCTCTTTTTCTCTCCAGCTCTCAATAATAAATAAATAAACGTTAAAAAAATTGTTTTTAAAAAGCACAAACACGTAACATACATTTCAGCCAGCTTAGGTAAGAACCTGGTAGCTAAGAATAGTCACGTCCCATGTCTGAAAAGCATATGTTTTAAACCCCACTCTATAAAACACTCAGATGAAGTTGGTTTAAGAACTGAGCTGTGAGTCAGGACACCAGTAGGCCAACCCTGAACCTTCTAGCAGAATGAGAACTCTGCAAGGACTTTGGAGCCAGACAACCTGGGTTCCAATCTTGGTTCTGCCATCTACCAGCTGTGTGACCCTGGGCAATCTATTTAACCTCTCTAGGCCTCAATTCTCTCATTTTTAAAGTGGATTTGCTCATGTCCACTTCCTTATTGGGTTAATTTTAGATAAAATAGAATCATATATGCTGCAAGATTATTAGCACAGTCCCTGCTGCATGGTTAAGAGTTACTAAACAGTAGCTATTACTATGATTGGTAATAGTCTCCTCTTGCAGAGACTCAGGAGACAAAGGACAGATCCTATCTGTTTGAGCTTGCCTGGCAAAGAATTTGTTCTAAAATCTTTGGAACTCATATGAACTCTTAAGGTCACTTTGTTCTGGAAAGGGTGTCTCTCTATCAGTCAGGATGGGCTAGGTTATGATACAGTAACAAACATCTCAGAGTCTTAAGACAACAAAGTTTATTTCTTGCCTATGATACATGTAAACTACAGGTTATTATAGGAGCTCTGCTCATAAAGGACACTGAGGGAAGCTCTTTATTGACATGCACTTCCTTATTTGCTGAGGCCAGGAATGGAGAGTGGAAACCAGGTACTGGCTCTTAATCCAGACTTAACTTCTGTTCCCATTTCATTAGGTAAAGCATCATATAAAGCAACTGGGTAAAGAAATGTAATCCTGTTGTGTGTCCAAAGCAAGCTAACCAAACATTTATGAACAGCCCTAATGACTATCAGAACAACCTCAGAGAACCTTCTGGTTGGGCTAGATAAAGCAAAGTTCCCAATCTGGAATGAAGAGCTTTAGGAGCTTCTGACAGGCCAGCCCCATATGATATCATAAAAGTTTGTCTTTGCTGTGCCTTTGTTGCATTTATGATGACAGCATGTTGGTTTAGGAAAACTTTTTGTTCCTAAATATTTCTTAAGTCATTTCTCTGAAAATCACTCTTGGTTTTTGGAAGGTATTGTCCAAGGTGGTTTGTGGAGTTGTGAGACTAGCTGGAAACAAAGTACCTTGTCTTCTGGAAGAGGGATCCTAACGTGGACTAGATCATGAGTGCCCAGACCTACCCAGAGCCCCTCTACTATTGTACAACTTGATGTCAGATTATTGGATACTGATGGTTTGTTGAGCAAGTTCAAGCTCTAGGGGAAGAAGCAAGACCTTTCCTCTGCTTTCACAATCCCACGCTTCCTGGATTTCTCTCTCCCTACCTAGATGTTTTTCCTTGGCAACTTTTACTGGCTCAAAGGCCTCCTTCATTCTCTCTCCTTACTCTCTCCTCAGCAAACCAGGAGCCTAGGAGTCATTTTTAACCTCTTCCTGCTTCCAATCCAACAGTAACTTCTAGCAATTTTGCCTTCTAAATAGCTTTAAGCCCATCACCCGTTTACCTCCTCGCTATCTGCATTGTCCTAATGCAGGCCACCACCACCTTCCCTGGAAGGCACAAAACTTACTACCCGGACTCCTCATGTCAGCTCCCCACCCCCCACCCTCCCAAACTCCCCACACATCCTCCAGAGCAGACATTTGAAAATGCAACACTGAGCATTTCTAACACCCCCATTTCTCTGCCTGATCCCCACTGCAGGTGATTAAAATCCTTTAAATTGTTCCTTGCAGTCTTTAGGACAAAGGCCTTGGACTTTTAGGATAGGGACTTTTAGAAAAAAGTCTTCAACATGGCCTCTAATACCTGGTATTAAGTAACCTCACCACCCTTATCTTGCTAGCCTCACCGCCTCATCTTCTCTCACTTGCCCTTTCTCTCTGACTTTGGCTACACTGGCTGGCTTTCAGTTCCTTAAGTAAAATGCCTCTGCCCTTCTCTTTCACTGCCCTTCTCTTCCCCTGCTGGCAGTGGTCCCTACTACAATCCCCTGTTTTCTCTACAACTCATGCTTCATAACACAGTTCAGGTCTCACCTCCTCATGACAACTTTCATTGATTCCCAGACTAGGTCAGAACCCCTTGTTGTATGCTTCTCCCCCATGGGACTTACCACAATTATAATTGAAGACTCCATTGTAGAATTAGCCATTTAATGTCTGCCTGTCCCTCTTAAATTCTTGACTTCTCCCATTCCCATCTTGATTTCCTAGCACCTAACAGTGCCTTGCACAAAACGATGCTCAAGGTGTTTGTTGCATGTCTAAGTACAAGATGAGATTGATCAACTATTTAATAAAAGAGAACGTGAATGGCTGTTACAACTGTCAACAATCCTGGACAAGCATAACATTAAGAATAGAAGGATTCAAGGAGGGATCTATGAACCATAGAGCTTTAAGGGCTCAGGATTCTATGGGTCTTGGAGAAGCATGTATTCAAGGTTGGTAGAGAGGTAGGAAGCAGATTACCCATTCTTCTCCCACTCCCAATCTTTGGGTCAGAGGGGAGGGAACACTACGAATAAGGAGGCAAACATGCGTGTGCCCAGTACACTTGAAGGAAGGAATTTGAAAATACTTGAGAGCTAGACATGGCTGGAGATAGACTTATTTTTATTTGTCCTCCTCAGGATCAGTTTTTGTCAAAAAAGAAAAAAAAATTCACAACGAAGGCAAGGAGAAGCAGAACTACTTTGCATTGAAAGTATTCTTTTTTCTAAGAGAAGAAAGTACGTTAGAGCTTCATGTATTAAGTCTCAACAGGAAGAAGATTAATCTAAGTTCAATTAAGTCTCGATTTAGAAAACTTTTTTTTTTAATTTTTTTTTTCAATGTTTATTTATTTTGGGACAGAGAGAGACAGAGCATGAACGGGGGAGTTTTCGATTTAGAAAACTTTTAAAGAGATTTAGTTTTATTACTTTTGAGGATGTAGAGGCTCCAAGATTTTCCTTCAGAAATGCATTCTCTTGAGTGCTCTAAACATACTCCTTTTAACTATCTTTAGCTTTTAACTTACAGATTTCCCAACAGAAAAGGTTTTCAAAGAGTAATACCAACCCAGTTTCCAATTATCTAAATTACCTGGTATAAAGCAAAACTCGAATAAGCATAATAATACAACTGACTATGATTACTACCAAATCTTTTCTGACAGCCATCATATTATTCCATAAAATATTTGAAATGGATTACAAGGACGATCTCCAACATGAAAGTAAGATATTGTATAATAGGCTTTCCATAATCCAGAGTCACAGGGTACAATCCCCTCTCCTAGCCCTACTTGGTTAATACCACTGATTGAGCGGGTCACTGAGCCCAACCCTTCACCCAGGCTGACTTACACCTCACCCATTGCACCCTCTTGCACATCCAGTTCTGCTTAGGAGACGGCAAAACATGTGTCCCCTTTATCAAATTATTTTAGTTACTTTTTCCAAAGGCTGTCAGTTCTGGTCCAGAGTTCCTACTTTACCTCTACAAATCATAGGCACATATATGTAAATTTAGCACGCATCCACAAATTGTAGAATTCCTAGCAACCATTATGGGTTACATATGGGATTAAAGAAACCTTAATATCCACAATGTTGGTTTTCTCTAGGTTAATTATAAACGATGCTTTTAGAGGATAGTCTGTAAGCTCCTAGGTCACCTGCTCATTAACTATTAAATATATAGAATCTAGGTAAAGGGTGAATTATATCTAAAGCCCCATAAATTGATCAAATCCTGGAATGAATGGAATTTTGACCTCCCAGAGATAAGGTTTAGTTAACTTTAAGCTCTACAGGGTCATGGCATGCCTTATGTTCATGGCATGAATTTTTTAGTGGTGATAATAGTCACAATAAAATTATCTACTAGGTCAGTAACCCCATTTTATAAACCACAGGACGCTTAGACAAATTCTAATTAAAAGAGGAGTCAGCTGGGCGTCCTCTGCACATAACCTACAATCTGTTCTTATTCACAAAACCAGAGTGGCATATAAGGGAATCCTATTATTGATTAGGCACGGGCTTGAAGATTACAACACGGCCACCATTCAGCCATATCCGAAATGGTAATTATTCTGAACGATTAATTACAGCTTGACAAACTACATTATCCAGAACTATGAAGGGTCTTGGAATGTTGAGTGCAAACTCAGTCTATGGTTTTAATCTCTCTGTGCCTCATTTTCCTCATCTGTAAAACAAGACTAATAACAGTATCTACTTTATACGGTAGATGTGAGGATTAAGAGTTAAAATATGGAAGGCACTGGGACACTACCTGGCACGTAGCAGGCAATACGTAATGTTTGCTATTATCCTAAGAGTTCCTGAGAAAATGTCTAATCCCTTAAAAAGAGAAGCCTCATTTGATCCAGGTATGAATCCCACTTGCTTTCACAGGCCATAATTGATCAACGTGGTGTTTCAGAATCGCAGGCTTCCCCAGCTCCAACTTCCCATTTCCAGTTACAAATCCGCATAGAGTTTTCCTTCAATGACTATACTACGGATTGTGTCACTAAAGTCTTGCAAGCCGTCGTTCCTAACTTTTTGGAGTCAGGGAACGCTGAGAGTCAGATGAAGCTCTAAATTCTCTCCCAACGGCGGGGGGGTGGGGGGGGAAGGCACATGTAGAAGTTTGCATTTGATTTCAGGGGGTTCATAACCCTCCACTGTGCGGTCATTCAGGGACCCCAAAGTAAGACTCGGCGTCAGTTTGAAAGCATGGCTTGGAAGACAGCCACATGTGGGATCTTGTTCTTCTAACAATGTCTAAAGCAAGAGGAGACCGAAACACATTTCTGCACACTGTAAAGGAAGTACGAGTTACTATCAGCCAGCTAAGTACTTTCCAGTAAGGGGTTTTGGTGAGGATGAGGATGATGAAGAAAGGGGAGAATGAAGATAAAGGCAGACTTTTAAGTAGCTAGGTATGCAGCAGGGCTTTGAAACTGGGAACTGCAGCCTGGCTGTTCCTATTGGCAACTCGAAAGGCAGTTTGGGTAACTGATGATATCGACAGCTTTCTTTAAAACCTCCAAAAGGCAAAATATTATCACTGGGGCTCTTCACGCCTGTTCAATGATTCAGACACAAAAGAAATGCTAATTGTGGGATCTGAGCTGTGAATTCTGAGTGAGCCTAGGGACAAAGTGATTATCTGGTGGTCTTATGTTGCTGGAAATTTATTAGAGTGTTTTAAGATTACATTAACTGGTTTTCACCGTAAGTGCTCTGCCTGGAGAAGCATTAAAGGCTCCTGATAAGAAAGATTTCAAAGAGGTAATAGCATCGGCCAGAAGATCTTTTGGGTGAGTCAGGGGTACTGTAAGGAGAAAAGCCCAAATGAGGGGGCCGGGATCAGCCGGGGTGGTGGGATGGACTTGCGACAACCAAAAGCTTCCACTCTGCCGAGGGTCCCCAAGGTCCCTTCTCGTTTCTGGTTTCCAACAGCAACAAATGCCAGAGACCAAAGAGGAAGGATCATATATTTACAACAAACGTCGTAGAATGAGGCCAAGGACTTCATTTCTGCTCCATTATGGTCTCAGATTGCACCCCTGCCTCTCAAGTCTTCTCAAGACCTGCAAGTGTCAACATGCTGTTACCCTTGCCAACCTCTGTCATCCCCCTCTCCATCACCGCCCCAGTCCCCGAGGCCACCTGTCTTCCTGGACCATCCCAAGCTCATCCCTGGTTCAGGGACTCCTTACTCCCTGTCCCTGCTGTGGAGAATATTTCTTCTCTGGATATGCACATGGCTGATTCATTCTTATGTTTAGGTCTTAGCTTGGTTAGCAATTTTCTATTCCCTGCCTCGTCATTTTCTTGTATGTCGTCCTATTTGATTTTATTTACAACGCTCATCACTATTTAATAATGATCTCTAGTTCATTTTCTTTATGCTGCCTCTCTTCTCCATTAGAACGTGAGCTCTCTGAGAGGCAGAACTGTCTGTGTCAAGCATTGCTGTGGCCCCCACCCCAGGTGTGGCACAGAGAAACCACTAGATATACATTTGTTGGCTAAAGGAATGAATGTTCAGGAATAGCTACTATTTATGGAGCATTTGTTCTGTGCCAGGCACAGGGCTGTAGTTTTTACAAATACTATCTCACCGAATTCTCACACCAACCCTGCAGGGTAGTAGGTATTTATCTATTATCTCCATGGTACAGCTTATGTTTCAGAGAAGTCACATAGCTTTCCCAATGTCAAAGCTAGCTTGTTACACACTAATGAGTAACCTAGACCTCATTTGAACCTAGGCATGTTTGACCCCAACACTCAAACTCTAAATCAGGAATCGGCACAATTTTTCTGTAAAGGGCTAGCTAGTAAGTATTTAAGGCTTTGGGCATATGGTCTCTATCACAACTACTCCATTCTGTAGTACTATGAGAGCAGACATAGATAATAAATACATAAATGAATGGATGTGGCTGTGTGCCAATAAAACTTTATTTATAAAACAAGTGGTGGACAGGATTTGGCCCAGGAGCCATAATCTGCAGAGCCGTCCTTTAAATCATCAGTTGACATGTGCTATGCCAGAAAGGGGTTAAACAAAAGAAGGGGAGGGGAGTAAAAGAAAAGCATTAAAATGTGTATTCTGTGCGTGGTGAGCCTCTTCTTCAGATAAGAAGGACACCCACTTTCAGTTAAATTTTAATTTAGTTTAAAAAAAAGTGAAATAGGAGATAGAATTCTGGTAGGAAACAGGACTCTACTGATTCAACTTCTTGACTGAATTATGACCATTCTTTAAGACTACAGTAGAGCTTAAAGCAAATGAGTTATTCCATTTATACCATGGTTCCACTTACTGTGTAATGACATGTGATGTGGCATCATGTGAATTATCATGATGTCAGAACCCGAACAGAACCACATAACCTCCATTGCAAGCAGGCCCCAAATAGTCAATATTGAAGGACCAAGTGCGGCAAGACACTCTGTTAAAATTCTTCCTCTTTGAACAATGAGCCTAAAACCTTCAGTCTTTTCTTCTCAAGCAAGCCCATGATTTATTGGCAAGAGGTGAAAGATATGAGTCACAGGTCTGAGCCAGCCCAGAGAAATCTCTTGCAGCCTCGTTGGGAAGGGAAACACTATTTGTGCTCAGTTATATAGTCATTCATGGTGGCTCTCAAGACCAAGTATCAGCATTAAGGCAAAAGATGAACTCACCAGGCCCTTGGGTCTGGGCTGGGAGGTAAGGGCTGAACTTTGAGAAGGTGGGAGATGGAGGGATGAAGGCAATAATTGCTAGAGTGCTTGGTGGTATGTAAGGACCGGCTGGTGTAGCTGGAGCCTTGGGTGGCTAGGTACCCCCGCTCAAACCTTGATTTTCTCTAGGGCAGCCCAGGTCATCAGAAACCCATTAAACAATATTTATTTCTCTCTTACTCTGAAGAAGAAATCCCTCTGAAAACAGCACATGGTACTTAAACCAACTGGTGCATTTTCCTCAATTTGTATGCAATTTTCTAAACTTGGGTTTAGAAAACCTGAACCTTCTCCTAGTCAGTCTCCTGAACCTTCTCCTAGGCCCATCCATGCACCTCCTTGTAAAATCCAGTATTCGCAAGAATGCTGCTAAGTCAGTTTAGCCAGAGCCCCAACCTTCGATATCTGATCAGGTTCCTAGCCCTCCACCATTCCCCAGGTGTTGTCTGACCACCCCAACCTGTGTTCAGGGAAGAATCATGTTAGGTCGGTTTACCCAGAGTCCCCCTTAACCTTGTTGTCTCCTTTTAGTACTTTTCCATCCAAGGCCCCCACCCTGTTTCTTGCCCATGCTGTATTTGGAGTTGAGTCCAGTCTGTCTTCTATACTGTAAAATCCCCATCGTGGTGGTGCCTATACCTCTGGTGAGAGTCCTGAATAGTCTGCCATATCATGTTACAATTGTTATTGAGTAATTTCTTCTTTAACACAGGAAAGCAACCCCAGGACAGTAGAACCAGCATCTAGAGGGGAATCTAGAGATGTAAGATCTGCCCCAGCTCTGCCATTAACCTGGGTACCCTTCCCCTTGCTTCCCCTTCTGAGCCCGTTTTCTCATCAGTAATGAAACAAGTCAATCTCATACATACCTTTTCATCCACCCAAATCCATCTTTTTGTTATGCAATACCTATCATATTTATTATTGCTTATAGTTACTCTTTAAGATGACACATATTATTAATTAAAGTGGATTTCTATTGAGCACTTAATATTTTCCAGGATTCAGAGCAGTCGATTAAGCATCCAACTCTTGACTTCAGCTCAAGTCATGATTGCATGGTCATGAGATCGAGCCCCACATCGGGTTCTGTGCTGAGCGTGGAGCCTGCTTAAGATTCTCTCTCTCTGCCCCTTCCCTACACTTGCTTGTGCGCTCTCTCTCTCTCTCTCTCTCTCTCAAAAAAATGACCAGGATTGTACCATATGCTTTCCACATATTCTATTATTTAATACAACCTCCAAATGAAGAGGGACCCTTATGATTGCAGACTTCTCAGCTATGACAGCCAAGGTTCAGAGTAGTAACATACATTTCCCAAGGCCAAACAGAGAGTGACAGAGCTGGGATATGAGCCTGAACCTATTTTTTCCAAGAGTTACACTGTCTTCATGTTCTCCATAGCCCCTGGTCAGTGTCTGACCCGAGAAGAAAATACAGATTCAAACTCCCTTGCCCTGAACTGCTTACTACTGCACCATGATGCTTCTCACCATATCAGGCTACAAAATACCAACATGTGTTCCCTGGAGGAGGTGGTGTAGGAGCTCCCATGGACGTCCAATGCAGGATCTTTGACCCTGAGACACTCAGAACCCATGATAAAACCCATGGCCCAATCAGTGACCCAGGAGAAGCAGTGTTGATGACTCAAAGAGGAGGACCTGGGGCTTCCTCAGTTCCTTATTGTCACTGTGCAAAAGCAAACACAAAACACTGGCCTCTGCTCATCTCTGGTTATTCTCTGGAGAATCTTTTTCTTCACTAGGGAGAGGCAACTCCTTCAAAAATGCACCAAGTTAATAATCTGGCAATAGAAGACATTGGGGGTGGGGTGGGGGCTCTCCTTGAAACATATAGTTGGAGTTTTTTTTAATGTTTTTTTTATTTTTGAGACACAGAGAGCAAGCAGGGGAGGGGCAGAGAGAGAGTGAGACTGAGGATCCAAAGCAGGCTCTACACTGACAGCAGAGAGCCAGATGCGGGTTTCAAACCCACGAACTCTGAGATCATGACCTGAGCTGAAGTCAGACCCACCCGGTTGGAGATTTTCAAAAGGACATATCAGTATTGGCCTGCCTGGGGAGCAGATTGGGGGCATGTGGTAGGAGAAGGGTAGATTCCTAGAGATAGCAGAGCAAAGCTGATAATGGTTTGTGCAGATCTGATTCTCTCAGGGGTGAGGAAGAAGAAAGGAGAATGAGGTTAATTACTGAATGTCTACTATCATTTAAGGTCTTTCATATACACTAAGCATCAGGTCCTGACAACAATGTATAAGGTTGATGTTTTATAGATGAGGCTAGTAAGAGTCCAAATAGAGATTCTCTCTTTTCTTCATTCTACCTCAGTGCCCCTGTAGACGCCATTCTAGCTCTAATTCAGAGTTTCATGAAGTAGATGGCACTTACTCAATGGAATAGCTGTACAAAATACTGAGGCTACAAAACCTAATATAATGCCTAGCTTATGGTAGGTGTTTGATAAAACAGAATGGATTAACAACTCACTGTGGCTTCAGAGACAGAGGTAAATATAATCTGATCCAATAGTTCTCAACTGGGGATGATTTTGCCCTTAGGAAGACATTTGGAAGTGTCCAAATGTCTTTTGGTCGTTACAAAAGAGGGGAAGAGCACCACTGGCGTCTAGTGGGTAGAAGCCAGGATGCCGCTAGGCATCCTACAAAGCACAGGACAGTCAGCCCCACAACCAAAACTTATCTTACCCATAATGTCGCCAGTGCCAAGGTTGAGAAATTCTGATCTATTCCAACATGGTTCACAGGCCATGGTTCACATGACCCAGGGAGACAGATGACTTGCCCAGGGCCATATAACTGAGCAATGGCAAAGCTAGGATGACAAACTTCCCTAAACCTTCTAGATTATTCTCTTCGGACCTCAGGCTGGTGACCAGCTAGAGGGCTGCCTGCCACAAGAAGGGTGAGTTAAGTGGAAAAGACTGTGTTGGCCAAATTGCCCAGGCAAACCAAATACAATTATGCAAGGTCAAATGGACCATGCCTGTTGCTTCCCAGACCCTGACTAAGCAGCCAATGGAGGTTCCAGAAAACTAGGTACCAAGGCTTGGAACACAAACTGCTCACTAGAGGTCTTTGATGCCCGCCATATGCCCACTTCTTCCTTTTTGCAGGGTTGCAAACCAAAACAGAATTGTCAAGTCAAAGAATTTTCTTCTAATAATTCAATAGGCAAGTTGAAAAAAAAAATGAATGATTAAGTGATCATATTAGGCCTAGGTAGAAACTACCAGAAATGAATTCTCTCCAAAATATATCAGGCATTTGCATTATTGGTATCACAACAACAATTTTTTGACATCTTATGTGCCAAGAGATGTATTTGGTCCCAGCAGAGAGATAGACAGAAGTAGAAGAATGTGTTCACTAATAGCATACACAAGGCACACCCTTGACCTCAAGAAGCACTCAGTCCAAACATGAGAATCTCCTTTGCAATTGCCATCACAAAGGAAAACCAACATTGCAGAATGGTAAAGCAAAACCCTCCTTGCAGCTAAATTATCCAATGGGGTGCCTGGGTGGCTCGGTCAATTAAGTATCTGACTTTGGCTTAGGTCACAATCTTGCGGTTCTTGAGTTTGAGCTCTGCATCAGGCTCTGTGCTGACAGCTCAGAAAATCTGGAGCCTGCTTCGGATTCTGTGTCTCCCTCTCTCTCTGCCCCTTCCCCGCTTTGTCTCTCTCTCCTTCTCTCTCTCAAAAATAAATAAATGTTAAAAAATTTTTAAAAATAAATTATCTAAGCCTAGCATGAATCACTTATTTTAAACAATGGTTAACAGAAATGTTCAACCACAACTGAAGAGATTGAACTTTGGGGGCGCCTGGGTGGCGCAGTCGGTTAAGCGTCCGACTTCAGCCAGGTCACGATCTCGCGGTCCGTGAGTTCGAGCCCCGCGTCGGGCTCTGGGCTGAGGGCTCGGAGCCTGGAGCCTGTTTCCGATTCTGTGTCTCCCTCTCTCTCTGCCCCTCCCCCGTTCATGCTCTGTCTCTCTCTGTCCCAAAAATAAATAAAAGACGTTGAAAAAAAAAAAACTTAAAAAAAAAAGAGATTGAACTTTGCCATTTATATTACTGGGATCTGGCTTGACTGATGGGCATTTTCTTCTATCCATCAAGTTTCATGGGGACTTCCAAAGCCCAAACCATATCTAAAATGGCAGGATAACCTGATGCAGTATGGGACTTCAATGAACTATACCAGATCCTTCGACTCCTAAAAGGCTGCTCCAAGCCAGACTGGCATCTTTTCCAGCAGTTTCTTTTTTTTTTTTTTTTTTAAATTTTTTTTTTTTCAACGTTTATTTATTTTTGGGACAGAGAGAGACAGAGCATGAACGGGGGAGGAGCAGAGAGAGAGGGAGACACAGAATCAGAAACAGGCTCCAGGCTCTGAGCCGTCAGCCCAGAGCCCGACGCGGGGCTCGAACTCACAGACCGCGAGATCGTGACCTGGCTGAAGTCGGACGCTTAACCGACTGCGCCACCCAGGCGCCCCATTTCCAGCAGTTTCTAAGCTGCATATCAATGGAAGCCAAAGATCTGGGTTAACACAACTCTCAAGATCACCTTTTATCTTGAAATTTCAATGAAAAATTAAACATCCTGATAACACTGAGTACGAATTGCTTTTATTTCCATTGCAACTACTTTCTGAGACGGATAATTCCCCTTTAGATTTTCATGAGTTTGGCCCAGAAATTGGATACTCAAGGCATTAAACATACAGCAGCCCAGGACGCCAAGAAAACAGGAGCGTCCATTTAAGGATTTAGCCACTACAGCCAGCTAAGTGTCTTGGGGAAGTGAGTTGAATTTGAATACATCAGCTCTGCCAGTCTGCCACAGACTGGGAAATCAGACACTAAGACAGACACCCCAGGGGCTCCCGCTTGAGTTCGGACATAGGTGTTAACCTTGGTGACAAGCAGTTTTTAGGCAATGCTTCCCAGACTTTGAGCTATCACAGTGCAGTAAACAATGGATCCTAACTTTTTTTTTCCTGCCCAATGGTAATATTAAAATTAAATTCAACCTGAGTTGACATCTACAAACACCATCCTTTCATAAATGAAAGAATGTTTCAACATCTGGACAGACAGACAGAAGGGATAGCCTCTCCAAATGAAGGCAAGTTCCTCAAACTGAATACACACAGGTGTACTAAAGACTGGCTATTCTGTCCTTAGTTCTTAAGTCACCCTGGATTGGAAAAACGTCATAGGCCAGCACTCATCTGCAGTCTGGAATATGGGTACTGTGAGGAGCCACTGGAGTTGCTGGGAGAAGAATTAGGCTTGCGACCCAGATGGAACAGAGAAGATGTTGCTGGATAAGGAGAGGGAGAGGTAAGGGTAGGATTGGAGGGACTGAAGTTGCCCTGAGAATAAACCTCGCTTCTCTTTGGTGGCAGTCTTCCACATGGTGACGTTACCCTAAATTGCTTGATTACTCATATCTTCCACTGGGCTTTGAGTTCCTTGAGAGCAGTGGCTGTGCCTTGTTGCCCTGAGTCAAGGAGCTAGTTAGTCGTGGGGCAGGCCTGGTAGTATAGCAAGGCAGATTGTGAAGGAGCAATGGCAAAGCACCAGGAACACACAATGCTGCTTCACGAACCCGCACAGTCTGACGATCAGAGGGCACATTTTTATTATCTAATCATGCGTGCTGTTTGTGGCTGGTGCAGTGGACAAGGGGCCCCACCTCCAACCTACCCACAGGCTAGCCCTGAGCATCATCCCTCAAGATAATTAAAATGAGCCCCAAGGGGAGTGTGATGGGGGTTAGGGCTCCTGCTGCCCCGGGAGGTGCCAGGGGACTCCCGAGTAAAGGCTCAGCTCCTCTCCCAAGTCCCCTGAGCTGTCTGGGCTGAAGCAGGGCTGGGGTGTGGAACAGCCAGCCTCCAGCCTGCCTGCTGCTTGATCCCACTGGTACTGCCATTGCCAAGTCAGAGAAGAGCTCTCAGACCCAGGGTGTTCCATTTTCCCAGGCCCCAGTGCCTCACAGTCACTTCTGATTTGGAATTGACAGAAAGAAAACATCAGCCACACTGTTACTAAGTAGTCCGCCCCCCTGACCCCCCACCTCCGCCCATGTTAAGATCCACAAAAACTGCTCTTCCCTGCAGAGAAAGTCCAGCTCATGGGGAAAAGGATGTTTTCTTTTAAAACTCATTTTGGGTAGTTTTGGATTTTTTTTTTTTTTTTTGGGTCAACCTGACTCCTGGCAGGGTGTTGAAGCCCAATGCACAGAGTCAACCTCAGCTAAACTTCCCACCAGACCCACAGGGCAGGTTAGAGAAAGGCCAAATGCAAAGCTCAGTAAGTAAAACACACAGAGGCAAGGAGAGAGGATGGGGTGGGGAGAGGGTTCCTGTTGCCCTGCTGCTTGAGAGATCAGGAGTGATGGAGTATTTTCATTAGTACTGGCTCAGCAGGACAACTTAGAGCCCCAATACACATCTGAAATGCCGCTCCTGGCTGCAGAACCAGGCTTTCCCTTGGCAAGATTAGCAAGGCTACAGGTTCTGGGGACCAAATGGTGAGGGTGGGCTTCCCACTGCAAATATCCTGCCACTTTCCTTTTATGACCTGTTGGGGAGAGTTTGCCTCTGGGTACAACTTGCTATTCCATGTCTCTTTGGAAATGCTCTTGGGGAGCCTGGGTGGCTCAGTTGTTAAGTGCCAGCCTCTTGATTTCAGCTCAGGTAATGACCTCACAGTTTTTGAGTCCGAGACTCCCACTGAGCTCTCTCTCTACTCCCCCCTCCTTTCTCAAAATAAATAAATAAACTTTAAAAAAAGGAAACGCTCTGATACAACGTATTATCTATTGCACAGCATTTCTGATCCTTTCTCAACATCCATCTAATCTTTGACTCCCCAACCAAACAAAGGTTTTCAAATCCTGAGCTCATGTGAAGACAGTTATGTCCCTTGAGTTATCAAATCTACAGCCTGCCTTCCCACCATCATTGCTCCCTTAGGCATCGCTGGCTAAAACCCGTCCCTGGGAGGTCCTACTAAGCATTGTGGACAGTAAGCAGTAGGTGGGGATTGGTTAACAGACAGCTGAAGGCAAGAGTTAGGTCCCAGGTAAGGAAGAAGAGATGGAAAGAGAGTTGATATGCCCTTGGAGGTCAAGGGGACAGGGTCCCCCGTGGGGAAGGTGGAACAGAATTGAAGACCATTCTTTCAGGAGCCTGAAACTGATCATTTCCTTTCAACACACTTGGCAAGCTTAGCCTTCCCATCACCTCCCAGAGTTTCTGGCTTTGTCTGGAAAAAATGCTAACCAGTTCTTCACAAGAGCTGTCACTAAGTCCCTGGCCGCAGAGCTCACAAAAGACACTGTGTGCAGTGCAAAAGGAACATGGTGCTCCTGGGGGAGGAAGCTGAGTGGGTGGGGAAGGGGGCAGCCTTGGGAGCACTCATGGGCAGCCAAGGAAGATGATGGGCTCGTCCCCGCATCCTCAGCTCTCTGCTCCCTGCCCCAGCCTGCCTGTGCTTGGAATTCCACCACCAGAGATGATTGCCCCAGGTGGGTTAATCATCCAGGCTGGATGTGTAGGAACCTGGGGGACAAGGACAGAGAGAACCTCTTCTCCATTCCTGGGAAAGGGCTTAGGGATTTCTGTCTGGTGGGAGTGACCATAGGGGAGTGAAGATGCTGAGCTCCAGCTGGGGAAGAGAGGGAGGCACTAGAGAAAGGGGGTTCTGGGAGACAGAATTAGCTAAGCCTTCCCCCTGGCCTTCTTGAGTTTGGACTCAGACTCTCTCTATCCATGGAGATAGCTGGGTAGAAGAGTACTGGACAGGAAGTCAGGGGAGTCTCCTTTAATCTGACTCTGTCTTGAATTATAAATACCAGAGATGGACAACCAGAGATGGAATTATAAATACCAGAGATGGACAACTCAGCCTTAGGAAGCATTTGGTCCACCCCCCCTCACTTTATACTCACAGCCTCTGAATCCTAGAGTTACAGGTGGTTGGCCAGGGTCACACGTGCTGAGCATTCTTGCTCATGATGGCGTGTTAGGTGCTCAGATGCTATCGGTTCACCAGGGAGGTCTTGCCTGACGAGCTTTCCTCCCCTACCTAAATATGGTCCTTTTTTTTTTTTTTCTCATCACAAATGGGAATGACTTATTTATTTGTGTGTGTGTGTGTGTGTGTGTGTGTGTGTGTGTGTGTTTTGTTCTTGTTTTTGTTTTAATGCTTATTGTCTGTCTCCTATTCAACTGTAACTTCCACAAGGGCAGGGATCTTAGCCTCATTCTCCACTGTTCCTCACACATGGCAGGCACACACCTGCATTTAGTGGAACAGAACATCTCTATTCTCAAAGTAACAGCACCAGGGGCATCTGGGTGGCTCAGTTGGCTGGGCGTCCGACTTCGGCTCGGGTCATGATCTCACGGCTGGTGTTCAAGCCCCACATCGGGCTCTGTGCGGATGGCTCAGAGCCTGGAGCCTGCTCTGGATTCTGTGTCTCCTTCTTTCTCTCTGCCCCTTCCCCACTCACACTCTGTCTCTTCATCTCTTAAAAATAAATCAACATTAAAAAAAATTCAAGGTAACCACACCAGAGACATATGATACCCATTTTACAGATAAGGAAACTGGGGCTTAGACAACATAAATAACAAGTGGAGAAAGCAAAATTCAGCAGTGGATCTGAATGACATCCCCCCCGCCCCCATGCTGTACTACTTTTCTAAGAAAGGTCTTCAGATTTTGGAGTTTCCCTTAAGCTGGGGGCCTTGGTTTAGGCTTTTTGGCTGTGATGTTCTAGGACCAGATACTCCCAAACCAGTCCCTGGTCTTGTGAAGCTGGGGGCTAGATTGTGGTCCAGGCAGGAAAGATAATGCTGAAGATCACATAGCAGTGAGGAGGTCCCCACACAGCAACTGGAGAAGCAGACAGTGAAACAGAAATATCTGCCTGAATTCCAGAGGGGACCAGTCACCAGGAGGCAGTGAGCCCAGAGCTAAGTGTTTATGAAACCCCCTGGTATGCGGGTATGAGGCTGGATACATCAGAGTCTCAGCTGCTGCACTTACCAGCTTGGGAACGTTAGTTCTCTTAGCCTTAACTTGTTCCTCTAGGACATAGGATGATGCTAACCCCCTCCCTCACAAGGAGGGAAAATGAACTAAGGCAGGGAAAGCCCTTAGCACAATGTCGATCTGCTGCAAGCATCCAGGCAGTGTTAGTTTCTATAAGTGCTTCCTTCAAGGCGGGACCAAATTCCTGACCTGGAGCCCCTCTCAGTCATGAGGTCAGAGCCCATAAGTGATTAAAACAAAGGTAGGTAGAGGCTGACGGAGAAAGCAGATCCTGACAGAGAGGACGTAGCTCAAAACTAAAGTGAACTCAGGTCAGGGTCTGCGCCCATTTCCTACCATATCCTCAGAGCCTTGCACACAACCTGCACTGTGGCTCATGTGCAGTAGGCTGAGTGAAAGGGTCCAACAGAGCAGATGGGAGAGTGGCCTAGGGTTCTCTTCATTACCCCGCTATCATTCGTTTTTCACGGATTCATTCGGCACCAGATTGGCATTATGGCATAGGAGTGAAAGCATGGGCTCTGAAGTCCACTGTTTACTAGGTTAACTCCTTTCTTTTTTTTTTTTTTTTTTTTTTGGTGGGGGGGTTGGGGAATGGAGAGGGAGGGAGAGAGGATGGAGCATGGAGCCCAATGTGGGGCTGGAGCCCAATGTGGGGCTCGATCCCACCACCCTGGGATCATGAACTGAGCCGAAATCAGAAGTTGGACACTCAACCAAACGAGCCACCCAGGTGCCCCAACTTGTTTCTTTATACAGTTCCCTTGTCTGTTAAATGGGTTGACACCTCCTAGTTTGAGGACTGAGTTAAAAAGCGTAAGAGCCCTCAGAACAGTGCCAGGCAGCTAGAAGGTGCTCTGTCAGTGTTACCTGTTATTGCCAGTAAGAGTCTCTTGGGTGCCGGACACTGCTGGGCTGGAAGCAAGGCCCCTGGCTTCACAGAGCTGCCAGTGCGAGGCAGTGGATGAGGAAACAAGCCATCATGAGACGACGCGATTGGGGGTTCAGTGAGGTGAGGTCCAGGGGATCCTAACCTAGTCCCAGAGGAAGAAGCTTTACTCAGAGACCTCACTAATCTGTTGACTTGGCCAGAGCAGGGGGCAGGGAAGGGAGGAAGTGTTCCGAGCAGAAAGGGTAACATGCAAGAAGGCTGCCATGGTGGGTGCAAAGAATGAGTGTCCGTGTGGAGAACAGAGATGGGAGAACAGTGAGAGAGGAGGAGCAGACTCAGGCCATCCGGATGATGGTAAAGGGAGAAAGTGCTCCCAAAAGAGCAGGAAGGAACCAGGTCCAGGAGGTACAACTCCCCGCTCTGGGTTTGTCCTCCCTCTTGCCATTTCCCTTAAAATTGTGAGGGGGGAGGGGACTTACTTTGACAAGCGCCTCAGACCATTACCCCAAATAGTCTCAGGAAATCCAATGGGGCCTCTGCCGAGAAAATCTCCCTCCCCCCCCACGCCCCCCTCCCGCAGAGCCGGTTTGCGGGGCGGGGGGTGGGGGGGCAAAGCCAGGAAAACAGCCTGCCAAAGCTGACACAGCACAAGCAACCCAGGTACAACAGTTCACAATGAAGACAACCTGGATGGAAACATGTGGAAATTAAGACAACCACTACGGCCAGAGAGAGGAAATGCAGTAATCGAAAATGCACAGCAAAAAAACAAAAAGAAAGAAAGAAAAAAAACCAACAATTTTAATGCTGATTTACTATGAAAGCGTTGTTTTCCACCCAAATAAAATGATGTTTTCCTTGTTTTGGCATCATATCCTCCCCTCCTCGGGCACCTCCAGCCAAATGTAACAATTAGAGGGGACGTTTCCATCCTCTTCCCAGGTGGGTAAATCCCTGCTGGCATCATGTGGAGCCCAGAGCCCAGCTTGCATTCTTAGCGAGGAAGCCCTTTGACTTGACCTCTCAGCCCAAGCGCAGAAAACATCGCCGAGCTGGGGCCATGAGGGGCGTGAGAACCGAGAGTGCACATCACACACAGATCCCAGGCAAAGCGGGAAACAAATTCTCATAAATGAGATGCTCGGCCCCATTTTTCTCTCTGTGGTCAACATCACAAGGATTGGTGTCACCAAGCAGAACCTTCAGGGGACCTTGTCCCATTTGCAAATCACATCAGACAATGTTTCAAGCTAAAGCCACCAGATTCTCATAATGCCCAAAACCCTACTGGGACTTTGGGGTTTTGAGCCAGAGGGAAGGATGACAGACATACCAAGGGAGTGGACAGACCTGGAGAAAGGTTTCCCAGGGAGCAAAAGCCTGCAGATGTGAATGATACATCGCGATCATGCTCACGCCTCTCTCCAGCTGCAAATAACTCACACCTTGGCCTTGCCTTTTGTAGAATTTCAAGATTTCTTTTTTCTTGCACATTCTTTTTCCATTTCCTCTGCCTCTCCTGCTCTCCACTCTGCACCCCAGACCTCCACCCTACCCCCTTTTCGAATGCCACGACATCCTAGGAAATTAGACCCCCCCCCCCCCCCCGCCAAATTACCTTTAATACCTGTATCCTTGACTCTGTGGTGTTTAAGGAATTATTTTCAACCAGCTGATTAGCAAAGCTGATGGAGACTCTGGAGAACACAGCCCCCGCCTGGGTATGGAAGTGGACAAAGCTCCTCTGGGTGTCTGTTTGTATAGCTGGAGACTGAAGGACTTTGGGTGTTCTGTAGTAACCTCAGAAAAAGTCCCTAGGCAGCAGTAAACTCTCCCAGCATGGTTTTGAAACACCGCAGGAGAAGGCCTCTTTAATCAAATAATAACTAGTCGGAGATAAGGCCTGCTAGTCTGAGCTCAGCCAGCCAATCAGCTGCTTCCTTCCGACTGCAAGGACAAACAGACCCAGGCTTCTGGAGTGAGTTTCAGGGCTTGTTATAATTTAATGATTCTGTGGGTGGTGTCTTCTTGGCTTAGCCTGATGAGGATTTTCTGACCAGGGAGTGAGCCTCAGGAGCTCAGGAGCCTCATTCTCACTGGATGAGCCTGACGCAAGTTGCTGTCACTGAATATCCTGAGCGATCACGTGGGGCCCCCAGTTCCCAGACTGGATGCTTCCATGTTGCCAAGAGAGTTCTCACTGCGGCCAAGAAAGCAAGCCTGAGTGGGTCTGAGCAGGGCTGGCTCATGGGGGGTAAGCGTATTTGGCACCAGATGAGCAACTCACGGACTGTGACCCTGAAGAAGTCATGTGAAGACGCTAGTGACCTGCTCCCATGTGTTGGAGATGCCTTACATGCATTTCCTTGGACCCTTAATTAGCAGGGACTTTGAGTTTCTCTACAATCTTCATCCTTCCGTGCCCCCCCTCCCCTCTCATGCTGTCAGTTCTCGGTTGGGCCTCTGAGGCCTCATGAAGAGGGTGGGTGCTGGGAGTTAAGCAAGACTGAGAGTGGATAATGGCCCTGCAGCTTTCTAGCCCTGTGACTTTGAACCTGTCACTCAGCCCCTTCCGGGCTAAATGACTTCAAGGATTCAATGGGAGAAGTTCCCGTCAGATTCTTATCTGCCCCTAAGAAATGTAAAAAGACCCTTAAATGGTATTGACCTACTAGAGCTCCATAGGTAAAGGAAATTCTGGGGGACCCCTTTGTTATGCAAATAATGCTTAGCCACCAGCCGAAAGAAACCCCTTCCCATTAGCAGTCATTCCGCCTTAGAACCCCACCCCCACCTCCTCCATCAACCTTTCATTCAACAGATGTTTACTTTGATCTACTGTATCAAAGACTGAATTAATCACTGGGAGGAGGGGGACAGGAAGGAGCACCCTGGTGGACTCCCCTGCCCTCAGGAAACTGTCACAGCTCAGGAGGCAGGAGTTTATTATAAAGAGTCCTTTGTGCAATCAAGCCAAAGGAAGGGGCCAGTGAAGGCAGCTTGTCACAGAGGGTTTGGGTCTGTCCAAGGGCAGCAGGGGAAAGCCAGCAATGGTAGACAGGAAGTGGACTCAAGTTAGAGGGCCAAATAGAGCCAAACCATCTCCAAGGGAACTCCCTACAGGGCTCCGACTAGGGGAAGAAAGAGGAAAAGCAAAGGTGTGTGTGTGTGTGTGTGTGTGTGTGTGTGTGTGTATCAGCCTCCTTAAGATATAATTTACATCCCATACAATTCAACCATTTAGATGATATAATTCAATGATTTCTAGCATATCCACATAGCTGTGTGGTCATCGGCAGAATCAATTCGAGAACAGTCCATCACCCCAAAGAGAAACCCCTTCCCATTAGCCATCATTCTTCATCCCATGCCCCTTCCTTACCTCTACCAATTCTAGATAACCACTGATCTACTTAGTGTCTCTTATGGACTTGCCTGTTCTGAACATTTCATGTAAAGGAATCATATACTATGTGGCCTTTGTGACTGGCTTCTTCCACTTGGCATCACATTTTCAAGTTTCACTTCATTCCTCTTTATTACTGAATAATATTCCATTGTGAAAATACACCACAATTTGTTTATCCATTCATTCATGGGCATTTGGATAGTTTCCACATTTTTGCTGTTACGAACAATGCTGCTATGGACATTCATGTATAAGTCTCCACTCCCCTTTAGCCACAAATTCACAACCCCATAGCGGAAAACCAAGAAGACAACAAAGCAGGTGAGAGAGCTAGCCTTCGAAGGGTTTGTCTCCAGCTAGAAGTTAGGATATCCTAGCAGTAGCTGAGTCTGATATGTGCACAGGTTTTTACAATGTGGAAGCACCATCACACATTGCCACTTGTGTAATTGCCCTCACAATCCTAGGCATGAGGGAGGCATTATTTTTATTGCCATTTTAAAGATGACACCATAAGAAATAAAGTTTCAGTAACTTGCCAAAAGTCACCCATCCAAAAATCGAAGCCAGAATTAAGTCCTATGTTTTTTTCTAGCTCCATCTCTTCGCACACAAAATGGGTCTTTAATCTTCTCTTACATTCTCAGTCTGGCTTCCAAGATGTACTTCAAGGAGGAAAAAAAGAAAGGAAGGAAGGAAGGAAGGAAGGAAGGAAGGAAGGAAGGAAAAGAAAGAAAAAAGAGCTTAGTTATTATTTATAGAGAAAATGGCAATTAGACCAACAAATAGGTGCTATCATCCACATTTTAAAAATGTATACATTCCACTCAGAAAAATTAAATATCTTTTCTAAAGACACAGACCTATTCAAAGACAGATACGTGATTCCCAAACATGGGCGAGATCAGCTTGCTTCCTTGCTGACATTTAACTGAGAGCAGTAGAGGTCTTGATTGTTCAGGTGGGAGGAAGGGTAACCTTGGAGGAGGCACCGCAGGTTAGGATAGACCTAGGTGAGGGAGATGCCATGCATCACGGGGTAGATTAGGGAACATGAAAGCCTGAAGATGAGGAGAAAAGATGGCTGTGAAGACAAGAGCGGGAGATAAAACAGAGAGAAGGTGGGGAGAGTCCTGTTGAAAGGTTGGCCATGTTCCCAGCCTTCCTGTGGCCAGCAATGTTTCATCCAAACCCTAAGGTCACTTGATAAACAATACAAACAGATGTTCTGGATGGAATGATGTGGGGAAACATGAGCCAGCAACAGCAAGTGTGGTGATAGGGCTACAGAGCCCACCCAGCTTCTTATCACCTGTCTAGCCCCAGCCAAAGAGCACAGACCTGGCAAGCACCACCTACGGGGGATCCTCCCAGAAGCAGGAGGGCAAAGCTCCCTGTGGGGAGAGAGGAGGCAAAGCCGGTGATGGGCATGGCCATAGCTCACCTCTGAAGTAGAGATTCCAATGCAAAGTGCTTCAACCTGAGAGTCGGGAACATGGGATGAACAGAAGGGGTGTGAAAGGACAGGAAGTATGGAACCAGCCAGGAACCTCATGGCTTCTAGATCTTGACCCATTGCAGCAAGATCGTGCCAACTGCACTTGCTTTCCTTGGGTCCATTACTTGCTGACTGCAGTACAACACCAGGAAAACTGCCGGAAAGAGCCAGTTAGAAAACTCTCCAAGATATCAAGTGGTGCCAAGCCAGTTCCAGGCCCCTCATATCTCTGATCTATCTATAGGACCCACTCATGGAAGATGAAAGGGTATCTTTAGATCTGCTCCCACTTCAGGGGGAGAACCAGAGAATACTGGGCATCAGGAAAAACAAGGCAAGCACCCATCAGTAGGTTCAACTTGGTGAAAAGAAACAATATCTGTTGTCACCTACCATGAGCCAGGTCCTGGAAAACCCTATAGGGTAGGAATATGTACACCCATCTCAGAGAATGAAATAGTAGAGCTCAGAGAGGTTAACTAAGTTGAAGTCATGCACTTAATATGTGGTGCAGTAGGGACTTAAGCCTAAGGCCATCTGACTCCACAAACCCATGATCTTTCTGGGAGTTCACGTTAGCACTCATAAGAGAGTTCTTTTTAATTTTAATGTAATCTTATTTATTTGAGAGAGAGAGAGAGAGAGAGAGAGAGAGAGAGAAAGCACAAGTTGGGGAAGAGGGGCAGAGGGAGGAAGAGGGAGAGAATCTCAAGCAGGCTCCATGCTTAGTAGCATGGAGCCCGACATAGGTCTTGATCCCACAACCCAGGATCATGACCTGAGCCAAAACCAAGAGTCAGACACTCAGCCGACTGAGCCATGCAGGCACCTTAAGAGAGTTCTTAGATTCATTGCCTTTTTGTCTCTCACAAGCTGCCACTTATTCCCATTCTCCCTCAGTGATTTTTCCAGCATTCCCAAAATCATATGTGTGTGTTGGCATATAACACGTGCATCTAGATCTATACTCATACATATCTGGGAGAATACAGATCTATGCACATATTCATGCATGTGTTTCCTTGCTTTTAGATACATGTGTTCTGTTGCCTTCAGAGAAGGGCACAAGTAGATTTAGTTTTAATTTCCTCAAGGCTATGTAAAAGTCTGTCCTTACATAGGTGGTTGATGGCTGTCTCCCTATTTATGTCAGCCCTTGAGTAGAGAAACTGGCTCCTGTGACCAGGAAGCTTTTCCTACTTCAGGCATCTTCTGAGTACCTAGTTCAGATGGTACTGAATGGGTACCATCTGGATGGGTGTTTCATCTCTGAGAAGATCTGTACAAACTTCCATTAATAAGCTACCCATTGATGCCTACCATTGATGTCTGTGTCGTAGCCAAACAAAAACCCTGTTTGATTCGGGCTTGATCTATCTGCACCGCACAAGGGCAGAACACACACACACACACACACACACACACACACACACACTTGCTAATGGAGTTGGGGAGACTGTCCAGTATATATCACAAACCCAAAAGCATCTTAGCACCAGGCAGGTAATGTAAACAAGAAGAAATAGGTTAGCTGTAATTAATAGGGAGTAGTGGGGGCTGAGGTCAAATGCAGGGTACACACCCCATCTAAGGACGTCTACCACCTTCAGCCAAATATTACATGGGGAAATGTAGGCCATGCTGCCAGATTTCTTTATTTTCAAGAGAGGCTGGAAATAGAGATTTTAATGTGGAATCTACAAAATTTAAAAAATTCGGCAACTGTTCCGGCCAAAAAATCCCCACAGATCTTCAAGATAAAGTCAGTCTATGCACGGGTAGTTTTTTGCTCCATAATGTAGACAAAATACCCATTCACATACATGTACGTACTAACTCTCTTTCACAGTGGCTAAAGCTTCTAAATAGACTGTAAGAGCTGATCCTCCGAGGGGCTTGTGGGTTTCTCTCTCTTGCTTCCCTACTCAAGAGTCAAGAGTCACTAATGTGTGGTCACAGAGGAAGGCTTTATCAGAAGGCTTTTATCAGAAGGCTCCAGGTACTTAAGAAGCATACAGATCTCCAGGCATCACCCAGGGAACCCGAGGGATGGAAACCAAGAAGCGCCCATTGTTTGCGTCTTGCTGTGAATAGCAGCAGGTTTCTAGTCATTAGGAGTCCCACACAAACCCACACGCCTTTCTGTAGATTTGTTTTTGTTTTTTTTAATGACTCATCGGTGTCTACAAGGCCCCTCAATATCAAAAGCTGGCTTATGGCCAGGGACCCACATAATCACAGTACCTGGCACAGAGCCTAGTCCCTGCTCGGTACTCAGTGAATGCTGAATGGGTGGAGGCAACACGTGGGCGTGGGCAAGGCTGTGTTGACACTGAACGCCCAGCATACACGCCTATCCTAATGCCTAATGAGACTATCCCAAGCTTCCCCCCAAGGATGCCTCTTTGAACCACCACTACACTTGGTTCCTCACGATCTCAGACTGCTCCGTCACTCTCCTTTCACTACCGGCTTCGTCGTTATTTAATGCACATTCCCTGTCCGGGTGTGCGGATTGGTCTTCCCGGCTAGATCCTGAGCTCCCTGGTGATGGCAAAGATGTTCCTCGGATTCCTGTAGCTTCCAGGCCTGCCATAGAACCTGGCAAGGGTGTGCAGGCAAACAATGCATGCCGTGGCACTGTAGAGGTGTACTGAGCAGCTTCCCCTCCTGGAGAACCTACTGCAGGAGCCTAGTTGATGAACATCCTCCAGATACTGCCTCTTTGCATCCATGACATAGTTCAGCCAAGACCGCATTTCCCCAGGCTGCTGCTGGTCAATGGCTGGGCACGATAGAGGGCCAGAGCCAATCCTTTTCTGCCCATGCAACATCACTCCATCAGCCCAGCAGTGACGTTTTCAGAGCTACACCGCTGTCCTCTGTGGCTCCTCCTTCCTTCTTTCTCTCCCTTCCCAGCTCAGACCTGCATCACGGTCCAAGGCCCACCTACTTCTGCTTCCTCCCTCTCCATCCTCTGAAAGCATTTCCCCCAATAAAGCTCTTGCACACCTACTCATTTCGGCACCTGCTTCTTGGAGAACCCAAAGTGTTGAACAATCAAAGTGCCTAAACCCCACCAATAGCCATGTCCCTTTCTTGCACATGAAAAAATAATAATCCATTGACCTCATTTGAACACATGGTGTGAAATTCTTACCTTAGAACCAACTGAATAAATTCTGCTCTGAACTAAGATGTTCTCTTCTATGCAGAAGCCATGAGTTGCAGGGGAATGAATCAGGGCCCCTGGAGATCTATATAACTGTAGATGGCTTTGTGACCTTAAGCACAGGCCTGTCTTTTGGGGTGCCTCATTTGCGTAAGAAGGCTAATAAGATCTTCCTTAAGTTGAAGTACATTTCTAGGCCCCAGATGGAGATGTTCCTGCCCAGGACGCCACATCAATGTGTCAAATCTTTGATAACTTTCATCTCCCTGTAATTGCTCTGCTCCACCAAAAACACAGTATATCCAATCGGCTAATCCTCAGGTGTAAAGTTAACTCTGGGCTCTACACTTCCTTTCTCTTTCCTTATTCATTTTATGTTTGTCTCTTCCCTATACCTTATTCTTTATCGTAGAAAAGCTTCCTGACTTCCATCCACCGTTGGTCCAGAGACTGCCTGCTTCATGAGGTATTAAATAAATTTCGCCTGTAATCAACTCAATTGTCTCTCTCAGTCATTGCTAACTCTTACCTTCCAGGATGCATATATTTGAAAAACATGTCTTAAGTGCCATAAAACAAAATTAGCAAACTTGTTCTGTAAAGAACTAAATAGTAAATATTTAGGCTTTGTGGGTCTTACGATGCCTGTCACAGCTACTCAACTGTCATGTCGACAAAAGCTGCCATAGAGAATACGTAAAAGCCATGTGACTGTGTTTCAACAAAACTTTATTTATTTTTTTAATGGTTTTATTTATTTTTGTGAGAGAGAGAGACAGAGCATGAGCCAGAGAGACGCAGAGAGAGAGGGAGTCACAGAATTTGAAGCAGGCTCCGGACTCCGCTGAGCAGTCAGCACAGAGCCTGTCGTGGGGCTTGAACCCACAAACCGCAGGATCATGACCTGAGCCAAAGTCAGACGGCCCAACTGACTGAGCCACCCAGGTGCCCCTCAACAAAACTTTATTTAAATAAAAACGTGTAGTAGACTGCAGTGGGTCCAAGGGCTGTAACCTTGCCGACCCTTGCCCTCATCACAGAATCTTATGGCTGGAAAAGACAATAAACATTGTGAGGTTCAGGGCACCAACAACCTTCCTCCTACATTCATGGCAGAGCTGACCAATCAGGAAGCATCTTCTTGCAAAGCTTGCAAGTGACCTCAGAACCTGAACCTCAATTGGCAGGTACAGTGATGTCCCTCATTTTCCCCTGATCTTGTTTAGTCCCCACAAGTCCTAATTGAGAAAACTGAGGCCAGTGATTCAAAAACAATAAACATAAAAGTATTTTAGGGGCGCCTGGGTGGCTCAGCTAGTTAAGCTTCTGACTCTTGATTTCGGCTCCGGTCATGATCTAATGGTTTGTGAGCTGGAGCTTTGTGTCAGGCTCTGGGCTGACAGTGCAGAGCATGCTTGGGATCCTCTCTCCCTCTGCCTCTCTCTCTCTCTCAAATAAATAGATTTATAAAAAAGTATTTTAAAATGTGTGACGCACTTCTTCAACGCAAAATGCACTGATATGGGGCTAAAAATTAGCCATTTAAAACAAAGTGCAAATAATAATAAATTAAATCATTGCATACAAAACGATCATGATCTTCTGCAGCAGGAACAATTGGGTTGGAAATTTCTATTGCCCAATTCCTACCTCATGGAAAGTAGGGATTCACCATTTTAGTTTGTACAGATAAATGTTTGCTGTTTTCCCACTGGCAGAAACGTGCTGGGGTCCCCGGCCCTGGGCTGGAGCCAAGAGACGGGTCTGCATCTTGCCCCAGCAAGACCACACAGGTGCTGGAACACAGTTGCAAGCTGTCTTAGATTCCCTCCAAGCAAGTGTCTGTTCAAAGCAGCGTCCACATGGGCACCTCCAGGTGCTCCTCTGGCTGGTGTCTCCTTGAAGTGGTTTTGTCGTGGCGTTCTGGGAAGGCAACCTTGACATTTCTTCTCTCTGCTCGACTCGTTGATCAGAAAGATCAAAGCCTTTCGTAAAATATGCAACTGTTCAGGATTCGTGATATTGTGAGTTTCTTTTTAATAAGAAATGTATGTTTTGGTCTTCGTTCCAATTCCTGGTACAGAGTTCCTAAAACCCTTGAAATTTCTGAAGGGAAAAGGCAGTGAAGGATAAAGTTGCCTTTTAGTTTTCCTAACAAGCCCCTTTCAACCACACTGCAGTTCATGTTAAAATGAGGTGATTCTTGGAAAGCCCCCAAGGATGGGGGGCTGGTGGCCAGGGGGAACCTCCATTAGTTGGTTGGAACTTTAGCTCCACCTCCCGACCTGGCAGGGAGAGAGGAAGGGCTGGAGATTTGAGTTCAATCACCAATGGCCCATTGGCCATTAATCACTCACGCTTATGCAATGAAGCTTGCATGGAAACCCAGAAGGACTGGGTTGGGAGTGCTTCCAGACTGGTGAGCTCACCGAGGGTTCCGGTACAGTGGCACACTCAGAGAGGGCGTGGAAGCTCCTTGCCCCTTCCCACACACCTTGCCCTCCCCACCTCTTCCACCTGGCTGTTCTCGAGTTGTATCTTTTATAACAAGTCAATAAGTAGACTGTTTTCCTGAGTTCTGTGAGCCACTCTAGAAAACTAGTTGAACCAGAGGAGTGGGTCATGAGAACCTCTCATTTATAGAAATACAGGTGTAACTTGGATTTAAGATTGGCATCTCAAGTAGAAGGAAGGTAGTCTTGTGGGACAGAGCCCATAAACTACAGGATCTGACACCAATTCCAGATAATGTCAGAATCGAGTTTAACTGTAGGACACCAGGCTGGTATCACTGAATTTCTTACTGTGTGGGACACCCACACGTCTGGTGTTGTAGTGAGTGCTGAGAGTAGAGACACACAGGAGAGTGACTTTGCCTTTACAGGACTGACAGTTTACCTCCCCACGCCTAAGAAGCCAAGTTCCCTCATACACATTACATAGGTGAACTCCACCATTGAGAGCAACTGCCCTTTTAGAGTCTGATGATAGCCCCGGCCCTTCTCCACAGGAAAGGCACATGCCCCATGGTCACCCCAAGTTTCCCAGTCTTCAGGATCACCTCCTTATTTATATCCAAACGATAGTCCCAGACTATCGATAGCATAATCATTGCACAGAATACAAATGGTCCTCTGTGTCATTAAACAGAACGCTTAACATCTCAGTTTGGAGCACAGTCCTTAGGACGACTTTGCCTGATTAGGGCCCCTCTGGGGATCCCGTGTGGATGCCAACCTCACAGCTGCCGGACAGAGAAGTGCCCCAGGGATCCCTCCCAGAACAGGTGGATCTGTTCCCTCCTTGAACAGATCTGAGCTTCCAGTCTAGAACACAGAATGCTCTACATCTCCACAGGACAGCACTTTCCAGGTTCCTGATACGCACAGGCACAAATCTGTCTACAACTTTATAATCTCAGAGGAGAGCCCAGCATTGGATAAGCTATAATAACCCACCTGGGGGACACTGGCTTCTGGAGGGCAAGTCGGGGCCTGAGGTTCAAAGCTTCAGGACACTCAGCCACCTGGCCCAGGTGTCACTGCCATACCTTTCCACACCATAATTTCACCCTCCCAGCTCTGCCACCAGCCAGCCTAATTTCACTAGTGGGACGTCTATGTGGGGAAGTGAAGGAAAAAGAACGTTGTAGGGAGCAATGGCTTGAGGGTGGGAGAATTCTGGGTAGGATGCCTGGGCACTGTGATCTCTCATAGAACAGGACACGCTTCTCTTTTCCTAAATGAAGCCTTCTCTGACCTCTATGTAAATAATGGCCACTCCCTCCCCACCGAGAAGAATGTCTGGCTTAAGGAATACTCTGTTCAATACGTTTAATATATAACAAAAGAAATCACAAGTGGTCATGTTTTTGGAGGCTCGCTGAGGCCTTCTGGAAACCTCCGCTGAGTACTCTGAGGATTGCACCATTTTTCATGTGGACACTTGTTCATTTGTTTTCGACAGATTCGTATTGAGCACCTACAATGTACCAGATCATATAGCAGGCCCTGGATTTGCAGGAGAGACTAAGGAAAGCCCCTGCCTTCAAACAGGTCACAATACAAACAAAGCATACAAATACATACAAAGCATCCAGTTTGGGTTTCCAGTTGCTTCTGATAGCTTTTTCTCCCCAAAAGAGCAAGAGGATGCTGGAGAAGGGGGAGGGCTGACACTGCCTGAGCACTGGCACATTCCCAGTCTTGTGATATGTGCTTTTCTGCAACCAGGTGGTCTGACCCTGGAAGAGGGACCTCAATAAGGAAATGATGGGAGAGGAACAGAGAAGAGATGTGCAGAGCACAGGAGTCAGAGCCCGGAGGTTGAAGGGCTGTGGACAGCTGTTTCCCATTGGAAATATAAAAGGAGGCTCAGAAAAGATGGAGGGAAAGATCACCAGGCCTGGTGAAAAGAAGCCAGGTTGCATCCGGAACCCATGTGACTTTGGGCACACCACTTTCTTGTCTTGGCATTTCCACATCAGTAAAGGCAAATGGTGGCCCAAACAACCTCCAAATCTCTTTATATGCAAACATCTATGATCCTTGCTAACCTACACGTCTTCCTCCTTTATTTCTGTGGACCTTCTTCTAATACCTCCTTATAAGAAATGACTTAGGGGCGCCTGGGTGGCTCAGTCCGTTGAGCGTCCGACTTTGGCTCGGGTCATGATCTCATGGTTTGTGAGTTCGAGCCCCACATCGGGCTCTGTGCTGACAGCTCAGAGCCTGGAGCCTGCTTTGGATTCTGTGTCTCCCTCTCTCTCTGCTCCTCCCCCGCTCATGTTCAATCTCTCTCTCTCTCTTTCAAAAAAATAAATAAAAACATCAATTTAAAAAAATGAAAAAAAAAAGAAATGACTTAATGGTGCTTCCATAAATGTGATCTTTGTATAAGGGAGGGCCCATTAAACCTGAACTTTTAATTCTTTTTTTTTAAGTTTATTATTTGCTTAGAGAGCGAGAGTTCATGCACACAAGTGGGGGAGGGGTGGAGAGAGAGGGAGAGAATCCCAAGTAGGCTCCACACGGTCAGCACAGAACCGCATGCGGGGCTTGAACTCGTAAATCATGAGATCATAACCTGAGCTGAAGTCGGACGCTTAACCAACTGAGCCACCCAAGTGCCCCAGAACTTTTAATTCTTGAGGAAAATTAATTTGGGGAATGAAGGAGAATAAAAGAGCTCAGTGGTTTCTCCATTCTCCTCTTTCCAAGTGCTCTCCTTCATGCTTCACCTCCTGCTCTGGCACCACTCAATCCTGGAGCTCAGCCACTGGCTGTTCGGGTTCTTCTCTTGTGCAGGTGACTCACCTGACTGGCTGTGCGGCCAGAGCCCAATAGGCTCCTGCAGTCACCAAGAGGCCTTGGCCTCTGGCCCTCCAGCCTCCCATTGGGAAGAGACCAACAAGACTGTCCTCCCAAGTGACATTTTCCTCATTGTGCTGGCCCCCTGGGCTCAAGAAGATGGGTTGAGACAGGTAAATGAAGGTAAAGGAAGATGCGAGCCGAAGACCCTCATTAAGGTTCTCATCCTGCTGTTGCGAATGCAGAAGCAGAGATCAAGGTTCCTGCCCCCACCCTAGCCACTGACCAATCACATACTGAGAACTGCATGATGAGTACCTGGTGCCTTTTGGAACCACAAACAGTCTGGGTCAATTTGTTTCAAAAGCTCATTTGGCAACCATACTGCTCTCTTCTCTCTGTCTGCCTGGTCATGAGGCTCCTGCTGACCCACCACCTGTTGAGACAGGCAAGAAAACCTACCCCTCAATTACAAGGGTCTGGGTACACTGAGCACAGTGCAACTAATTAACCACATTCCATTTGCAATCATGAGATGATATGAGCAGAACCATAGCCTCCTCACTAATCATTTCCAGGTCTTTCGAAATACAACCTCTTTTTCAAAAGGATAATCTTATCACTGGGCTAAATTGCTGATAATAATAATTACTAAATGATGGAAGATGGGCAGCTGAAAATATTCCATAAACAATAGTATGACAGTATCATCTTGATTATTCTGCTTAACATCTTAAAAAACAAACATCATTTTGTGTTTCTGGGTCCCGTAAAGATGTCTAAATCAATAGTCTCAGAAATCCTTACATATTCTGTAATCAAGAAACCAGAGAGTTCAAATCGGACAATCAAACCACTAATATTTGTTGAGTATCTACCACTCACAAAACACTGTGACACACAGAAACATAAAGCTCAGCCTTTGACTTGGGGATGCAAGGCGGTCACTGAAGAGGGTTTAGGAATGGAAAAATTAGAAAGCTACATAAAAATAATTGAGTAGCCAGGCATTAGGAACTCACACTGAAATGACCATCTGAAATAAGTACTTGGCTGGATTATTATCAATACAGCCTGACCAAGTTCTGATGTGAGAGTTGGTAATTTTACATGGAGCATAAAAAGATAAACGACAGACAGGAATAATACTGGATTTTATATGCGTCTCCAATCAGTTGGAAGGGCATTCAGCTGCAAGTGACAGGAAACTCACAAATGGTGATTCAAACCAGCCTGGGGCATGTTTTTCCTCAATAAGAATTCCAAAGGTAGACAGCTCAGAGCTGGAGAAGTTCATGAAAATCATCAATAGCTTCTACTATTTCCTGCCATACTGTCTTTTGTGGACTGTGTCCTCATGTACTCAAAATGGCTGCTGCACCCCAGGTATCATATTCACATTCCATGAAGAAAAAAAGAGGGAAATATAAATGGCAAAAGTCTTCTCTTTTTAAATTTATTTGGGAAGAGAAGCCTTCCTCAGGTATCTGCCTTCATTTCATTGACCAGAACAAATCATAGGGCCGTCCCTAGCTGCAAGGGAACCTGGGCATTTTTTACTTTCCAGGCTCTACAGTAGAGAAAGGCAAGGGAGAAGGTGATTTAAATAGATTTCATTGAGCCTACAGTATGAACTGTACTTCATTAAAAAATTTTTTTAATGTTTATTTATTTTTGAGACAGAGACAGAGACAGAGTGCAAGCAGGGGAGGAGCAGAGAGAGGGAGACCCAGAATCCGAAGCAGTCTCCAGGCTCTGAGCTGTCAGCACGGAGCCCGATGCGGGGCTCAAACTCATAAAGGAACCGTGATATCATGACCTGAGCTGAAGCCGGATGCTTAACCAACTGAACCACCCAGGCAGTCCTGTACTTGATTTTAAATAGCCATATTATAAGAGACTATTTCCCTGGACTCACTGACTATACAACATGCCCTATTTTTTACCTTTTTAAGAATAGGTTTTTAAATTTAATTGTGTTTTTAAGAATAAGTTTTCAAAGAATAATTAGATACATATTTTATAGTGATTACCTCCGAGAATGATGAAATTCAATTTTTTAACAATTTATTTCCTGTGCTATTTTTTAAACTTAATTTTATTTGTTAGTTTTCTCTAACAAAAGTATATTATCTTGTAATCAAGAAATATTTTTTTCTTAAAGAACATTCATGATTGCTTGTGATATATTGTCAAGTGAAAAAGCAGTGTATGACATGTTCCCGCTTTTCACAAATACATACAAGAGAAACCAATATATATGAGAGAAACAAACAGCTAGAGAGTTGCCTCTGAGTGCTGGAACTATAGATTGTTTTCATTTTTTTCCTTTTTCCTTTTGGTGTTTTCTGAATGGGTCCCAGTAAGGAATATTCGGAAAACACAGCAACACTCCAGTCTTGAGTGTACCCTGAACAATAGGCTTTGAGGATGAAAATTTGAGCAAAAAAAAAAAAAAAAAAAAGAAAGAAAAAGAGAGAGAGAGAGAGAGAGAGAGAACAAAACATTCTCCTGAGGAACAGGCCTTATTTGTTAAGACCAAAAAGGATACAGGAAAATGCCTCCCTGGGTCCCTATTTCCTTTCTCCTAAAGCACTTTCTGCTAAGAAACATTAAACCCCCTTAACATTCTTCAGGGGATTCTCAAGTCCAAGGCTCAGAGACCCACAGAGGGCTATTTGTTCTTCCTGGTGAGTCAGCTGGGAAATGTGGCTCATTGTTTTCTAGCCAATATGGCCACGGGAAGGGCCCTTTCATGGCCTCTTTTCTTCCCAGGAGGCTGCAAAGGCTGAGGAGCAGAAAGATGGCCGATGGCTCCTTTGACTCTCAGGTGGCCCAGTCTCTGTACAACCCAGCAGCCATTTTCTTTCCCTTGTGTGTGTGTTTTTTTTTCTTTCTACTAAACACTCAGCTTTCTCCCAGAAAGCAAGAGCATCTGTAAGTCTCCTGAGTTTGCAGAGCAAGAGGCCATACTCCCAAGGAACTGGGAAATTAATAATCTGGTGAAAGGTTTCTCCTACCAGACCAACCTCAAAGACGGACAGTCCATTCCTTAGGCATTCATTCATTCATTCATTCACTCACTCACTCACTCACTCACGCATCCATCTATCCATCCATTCAGCAAGAGTGCCTGGCTTGAGGATATAGTGAGAACCAGACATATTAAACATGGCCTTTAGGGGTATGTTTATTATACTGGGGGCACATGGGGTGGGGTAGACAAAAAATAAGAAAAAAGGAAACACACAATAAATACTTTCAGAAAGTGAGCACAGGTTCTAAAGAATATGAAGCAGAGGAAGGTTCTAGAGAGTCACAGAGGAGCAGGGTGGGTAGTGAGGAAAGGGTCTTTTGGGAGATGACGTTTGAATCGAACGTAGGAGGAGACTTGAGTGACAGGAAGGAGGGAGCCGTGAGCAGCTCCAGCACAGTAGAGGCAGGCACCTGCAGAGGAGGGAAGCTGTAGAAGTGTGGGCTCTCAGGGGCTATAGGGAGGGGGACAAGTGGCCATCATCAGGGTGTGACCCGCCAGAGTGAAGGGTTGCAAGCAGCCATCCAGCCATCCGCAACTATGTTCCAGTCCTGCTGGATGAGAACATAGACGATTTGATGAAAAGCTTCTACTTTTCTAGGGGCTTCCAGTCTAGGCCTAGAACCAGAAACAACAACTAACACCATTGCGGAAGAAATCAGGGCTAAGTTGCGTGGTGCTGATTCTACACAAAGGCATTTGGAGAAGGCAAGATCACTGTGAGCAGAAGCAGAGGCTTTCACTGGGGAGGAGCGAGCCAGACCTAGGTGGGGGGAAGGATGGCACCAGCACGCCTAAGCTTTCACGGCACACGCTCACTCCTCCCGCAGCAAACACCTCGAACCACTTTCTGTCCCACAAACCTTGGTCTCAAAAACCTTCTCAAACTAGCATTCCAGGCAGATGCCTCCAGAGAATCAGACTTAGCAAGGAAGAGAAATCTCAGCCCGAGCCAGAGAGCGTGGGTCAGGGAAATCGACAGGGGAAAATGCCTCCCAAAAAGAGAGGCCGAAAGATCAAGTAGGAGTTACCTAAGAGAAGCTGGCCAAGATGGTGGGTCGAGCCACAAGAACAGCAGGTGCAAAGGGCTGGAGGTGGACAGTATGGGGCAAGTGGCTCCATGTGGCCAGAGTTATAAAGGGCAGACAAGATTATCACAGTGGGCAGTGGGAGCCACGGGGGGAGCTCGGGTTTAGGGGAAGCAGCGCAGAGGCTTTGAGAGGCTTCAACCAAGGAGGAGTGTGATACTTGTTCAGCTCTAAGCATCACGCTAGCTGCTCCGCAAACCAGGGGAGACAAGGCTAGGGAGGCTGTTACAGGAACCCGGGGGACGGCACTAGGGTGGTACCCAGGGGAATGCAGACAGGTAGGTGGCTCAGAGACAATTTAGGACATGAAATTGCTCAAAACTGGTGATCCACTGGGGGGACAGGGAAGGGAGCCAAGGATAGAGTGTAGCTTCCTCATGGGAGTTCCCAGACCCCCACCCCCACCCCTCCCCTTCACCGACCAGGGAGAGATGAGAATTGACAAGGTCAGCTGAGCTGTGCATCCTGACCTAAAGTACCCACAGGAAGCGATCGGCGCCCAAAGCTTTGTCAAAAGACGTCTACATCTTCCCTGAGAACTCGATACCCCCAGACACGCAGCTGTTTGTGACTTCCGCATTAGGTCTCAGACAAGTGGCACACAAAGGCTTTTCCATCCAGGGCCTCTCTCGAATGGCACTGAGCAGTAGCCCAACCTTTGAAAACCACTTCCTACTCTAATTTGCTGGTGTCGCTTCTTTGCAGAAGATAATCCAAAGGCTCAGAGAGGTTGGGAATGTGATTCAAGGCCACACAGCAGGTTGGCGATGAATAGAGTTAGAACCAGACTGTCCCAATGTGTTAGACCCCTCGCTGCTCAGGCTCTGAACAAATCCTAAGTTAGGTCACTGCCCACCTCAGCATAGGGAAGTACCCTCTGAACACTGTGTCAGCACCTCTGGTCAAGCCCCTTCCCCCATATAGGCAAACCTCAGGGCGAGGCCTAGAGGCGGCACCTCTGAATCTCAGTTCTCACCTGAGCACCTACTGTGTGTAGATGCCACCATCGGCACTGTGCACGGGTTCCCTATGTGCACTTCTGTTGAGGCCTCTGATAAGCACTTTTTGCAGAACAGGAAAAAAAAGATTTTTAAAGTTTGCCTTCCCTTGAGCTCTCTTGAACCCCTCTTGGCTGGCCTCTTCGTGTGGGGCATGCAAATTCAAATTCAAAGGAGCTGAACTGCTGTGCAAAAGTTAGAGACATCTGGAGATCTGGGGGCGGGAGGAGGGAGGGGCAGGGGATGCAGGAGTCTCAGAGACTGGAAGCACCCAAGATTGGAAACCCCCAGGAGTTGGGGTGGGAAGGCAGTGAATAAGGTGAGCTGGACAGTACAGGCCCTCCTCATCCCTCACATCTTCATTCATTCATTCACTCATTCATTCATCCTACAGTTACTTATGAAATACCTTCTAAAGTGTTCTGGGTGCTGGATGTTATGCTAGGTGAAAAATGTCAGGCAGAGAAAGACAAATACCATATGATTTTACTCATAGGTGGAATTTAAGAAACAAAACAAGTGAACAAAGGAAAAAAAAGAAATAAACAAAGAGGCTCTTAAATCCAGAGACCACACTGATGGTTACCAGAGGGGAGGGGAGTGGAGGGATGTGTGAAATAAAGGGGATTAAGGGCACATTTATCACAATGAGCACTGAGAAATGTAAAGAATTGTTGCATCGTGTTGTACACGTGAAACTAACATAACACTGTATATTAATGACACTTGAATAAGAAATGTAACTAATTTTTAAAAATAAAGTGCCCCGGGTGCTGGGACTATAATAGCAAAGTCAACAGACAAAGTCTGTCCACATGCAGTCAGCACAGGGGTAGGGGAGATGGTCTGTTAGAAAGGACATCAGATGTCAGGGTGAGATATGCACTAGGGAGAACGCCCAAGCCTGGGAAGGAGACACACGGACTGGGTGGTAGGTGAGAGAGGCTCAGCCGTGGTACTGGGGAGGCCAGGGAAGGCTGCAGGGAGGAGGTGAGTTTTCATCAAAGACTAAGGGAAATGAGGGAGCTAGGGCAAGAGCAGTGATCCGGGCAGTCCCCACGTCTGAGACCCCACACCACCTCCAGGGCGGCCTTCCCACCACAGAGTTCCACCCATGTTTCTCCTGAAACAAAACCCAAACCAACCAACCAGCCCGCAAAACAAGTCTCCCCGTTCCTCCTCAATTCAGTAAGAGTTTTTGTGCTGGATCTGCCCACCCAAGTGGTCCACCCGAGTGGTTCTAAACTCCATTTAAAGATACATTGATGGACTCCCCCCCATGTGAGTAGTTTTCTCTTTCCAGAGTCTGTGGACTGACAAATAGCTACTGTGACTTCAGTAACACTTTTTTTTTAATTTTTAGTGCTTATTTATTTTTGAGAGAGAGAGAGAGAGAGAGAGAGAGAGCATGAGATGGGAAGGGCAGAGGGAGAGAGAGAGAGGGAGACACAGAATCCAAAGCAGGCCTCCAGGATCTGAGCTGTCAGCACAGAGCCCGACGCGGGGCTCAAACCCATGAGATCATCACCTGAGTGGGAGCTAACCGACTGAGCCCCCAGGCATCCCTAGTTCAGTAACACTTTCAAATGAATGGCATGTCTTCTTCATCAGTACCCCGTGTGCTTCAAAAATACCACCTACTGGGAGCTGCCACGTGATTTGCTACACGTAGATTCATTGACTTGCAGGGACTTCACAAGCCCCAGGGCTGGTCGCCCACAGAAACCACCAATGAAGGTCAAAATGAAAACTTTATTGAGCAGCAAACTGAAGCCAAAGGAAGACTAGAAGGATTTCCCAAAGCCACACCATGAGAGGTGAGGCAGAGACCTGAGCCCTCAGCTTCTAATGACCCGTGTATCACTCTTTACCGCAGAATACTCAAGACTCTCCTATCGGGGGCACCTGCGTGGCTCAGGCGGTCGAGCGTCTGACTCTTGGTTTCAGCTCAGGTCACAATCCCAGGGTTGTGGGACCGAGCCTCGTGTTGCGCTTCGCGCTGAGCCTGGAGACTGCTTAAGATTCTCTCTCTCCGGGCGCCTGGGTGGCGCAGTCGGTTAAGCGTCCGACTTCAGCCAGGTCACGATCTCGCGGTCCGTGAGTTCGAGCCCCGCGTCAGGCTCTGGGCTGATGGCTCAGAGCCTGGAGCCTGTTTCCGATTCTGTGTCTCCCTCTCTCTCTGCCCCTCCCCCGTTCATGCTCTGTCTCTCTGTCCCAAAAATAAATAAACGTTGAAAAAAAAAATTAAAAAAAAAAAAAAAAGATTCTCTCTCTCATGGCGCTTGGGGGGCTTAACCGGTGAAGCGGCCCACTCGCGATTTCAGTTCAGGTCACGATTTCACAGTTCATGAGTTAGAGCCCCATGTCGGGTTCTGCGCTGACAGTGCAGAGCCTGCTTGAGATTCTCTCTCCCTCCCTCTCTTATCTGCCTCTCCATCGCTCTTGTTCTCTCTCTCTCTCAAAATAAATAAAAACTTAAAAAAAAAAAAAAGATTCTCTCTCCCGCTGCCTCTGCCCTCCTCCCCCAAGTTAAATTAAAACAAAACAAAACAAAACAAAACCTAGGGGCGCCTGGGTGGCTCGTTGGTAAAGCGTCTGACTTCACCTTGGGTCATGATCTCGCGGTTTGTGAGTTCAAGCCCCGCGTTGGACTCTCTGCTGACAACTCAGAGCCTGGAGCCTACTTTGGATGCTGTGTCTGCCTCTCTCTCTGCTCCTCCCCTGCTCATTCTCTGTCTGTCTCTGTGTCTCAATAATAAATAAATGTTAAAAAAAAATAAATTTTAAAAAAACCTCATAAAAAAAAAAGCAAGATTTAAAAAAAAAAAAGGCTCTCTTATCAGGCCACACCCACCTCTGCGTATTTGTGTGGTATCACCTCCCCATAAGCACCAACATGCCTGATAAAATCGATCACTCACACCATAATTCCCCTGGGAGAGAGAATAATGGCCTCCAAAGCTGTCCGTGTCCTAATCTCCAGAACTTGTGAGTATGATACTTTACATGGCAAAGGGAACTCTGCAGATATGATGAAGTTAATCATATGGTTAGGGAATTATTCAGGTCGGCCCGATGTAATCCTATAACGTTGGTAAAAGGGTGATAGGCCATAGGAGAGTCAGACAGGGAGATGCGAGGATGGGAGCAGAGGTCAGAGTGAGGCAGGGCTGGGAGCAGCGATGCAGGCAGCCTCCAGAATCTGCAAAAGAGCAGAGGCAAGAGCCTCCAGAATGAACGCGGCCCTGCTGACGCCCCCTTGAGGCCGGATTTTGGATTCCTGATCCAGGTTCTTGGCCACTAAGGTAGTGGTAACCGTCACAGAAGCAGGGCGCAGGTAATATACCCTTGCACATCTGTGATAGTTTGAGCCAAATTTTACACTGCGTATGTGCGCATTTACAGGTGAAGGGAAAAGAAAACACACCAAAATATTAATAGTGATTAGCTCTGAGTGTGGGATTATTGGTGCTTATATTTTTATCCCTCTGTGTTTACAACATTTCTACGATAAACATACGCTGCTTTTATGATCAGAACAATAAAAAGACTTCAAAAGCCTTACCCATTCTTGAAAACCCATCTCGAGCGCCAGATTAGCAAAGACTTTCACTCTCCCAGAGCAGAGTGAGAGTGATTTCCCCTAGTGATTTGCTCCTCCCTGGTGCTTATCTTACGCTGCCTTTTATTGGCAGTTATTTATTTACTTTTCTTATCATTCCATCTTTGCGGAGAGTGCTTCAGAAGTGAGCTTTATTTATCTCGAGTGTAGCGAGCACACACAACACATACTTGTGACATACAATTGCGTTGGCTCTGTTGTGCTAATACCTTCCAAACACACCAGGGGTGAGACCGCCTCTCCCACCTCAGCCGTAACTGTTCTGGTCCAACCCTACGACCCAGCAATACTCTGGCCACTGGTACCGCTTTGCTTCCAGGGGACCAAATGAAGTCAAGCCAGCACCCAAAAAGGCTCGGAAAGATTTTTCTCAATAGCTCCTGGTTAAGGAAATTCTATCCAACCTGCTGACTCTCACCCTCTGGACTGATTTTTCCAACCATCTTTGGGGCTCAGAGAAATTAAGAAACTGGCCTGAGGAAACCCAGGCAGTAACTGTGGAGCCAGGGTTCCCAGCCAGGTCCCCCCTCCCACCCCCGCCACCCCGCTCCCAGAAACACTGGATGTGGGCCCTTGGGGTGAGATTGAACAGCCAGCATTGTCCGAGTACTCACCCTGCCTGGACTCCTGCTCTCAGTCTCCCTCACAGGAACCAAGGGCAGGAACTCGGCCCCAGCTTCCCCTCCTCTCACCTGAGCACCACCTGAACCCACCAGGTGCTCTGCCTGCTGCGAATGCCCGTGATCATCATCAGCTGTCCCACTCACTGGACCTTGAAATTGCTCTATTCTGGTATTACTGTCTGTACTTCCTAGTGGACAAAAGACACCTTGAAGGCAGAGCCTGTGTGGAATATGTCTTTGTGTCCCCCGTGGCATCTGGCATAAAGCCTTTGTGGGTTTTTTTTTTTTTAAGTTTATTTATTTATTTTGAGAAAGAGAGACAGAGAGAAGACAAATGGGGGAGGGGCCGAGAGCTAGAGGTTCCCAAGCACGCTCCGCGCTGATAGCATGGGGCTCGATCCCGTGAACCGTGAGATCATGACCTGAGCCAAAATCAAGAGTCGGATACCAGGGGCACCTGGGTGGCTCAGTCAGTTAGGGGCCTGACTTCGGCTCAGGTCATGATCTCACAGTTTGTGGGTTCGAGCCCTGCGCTGGGCTCTGTATTGACAGCTCAGAGCCTGGGGCCTGCTTTGGATTCTGTGTCTCCCTCTCTCTCTACTCCTGCCCCGCTCACACTCTGTCTCTCTCTCAAAAAATAAACATTGAAAAAAAAAAAGAGTTGGACACTTAACTGACTGAGCCACCCAGGTGCCCCTGGTATAAAACCTTTCTTATTAAAGCTTGAGGAGAAATGAATTTCCTGTAGGTGCCATGAAAATGGTAAAGAGAAGCAAACTTTACTTCATTACCAGAAAATGCTTGTCGATCCTTCAATGATTGGGCTGTGAAGTTCAAGGTTAAGTACTAAGCAACTAGGTTATGAGTGACTTGGGAACAGAAACTGATTCAAGGTTGAACCCTTAGATCAAAAGCTCTTCACTTGAAGCCCATGACCTCAATGGACAGACTTGAGTAGGTCCAATAACACCCCAAAAATGTATGTAAATATTTGTCTGCCACGAGGATCCATACCTTTCATCAAATTCCCAGAGCGGGTGAAGACCTATTTCCTAAGTCTCACTCACACCTCCAAGGAGTGTGGAACGGGCACTTCCTCAACAACCATTTGCTCTGTGGATGAACAAATTAAGGAAAAGAAGGAAACAGGAAGCAGACTTTTAAGCATGGGTCTATTTATTTCACTGGTCTTAGTGAAAGCCTTTGGAGTCCTCCCACGTGGTCAAATTCTTCTTCTCAGTTAGGGGATCCCTTAAGTCAACACTCACAGGCCAAATCTTAAAAAAGTGGCAACGTGACACAAGGTTTGGACTGGAAACCGGGAGACCTGAATTCTGATTCAAGTGGTTACTAATCAGTCAGAGTGGCCTTGCGCAAGTCCCTGAAGGCAAGGTGGTTTGTGACTGTTCTTAAACGTATTCTGCCACAGCCAAATGACAGATGATTGTCCCATAGGGAAACAAAGAGTACTTTTTTTTAAATTTTTTTAATGTTTATTTATTTTTGAGGGAGAGAGACGGAGCGCGAGTGGGGGAAGGGCAGAGAGAGAGAGGGAGCCACGGAATCTGAAACAGGCTCCAGGCTCTGAGCTGTCAGCACAGAACCCACCATGGGGCTCAAACTGGCCAACGGCGAGTTTGACCTAGGCCGAAGTCGGACACTTAACCAACCGAGCCACCCAGGTGCCCCAAAGTACTTGTTAATGTATTCAAAAGTAAAATGTGACAATAATTCATAAACACTATGCATATATTAACAGCATATTCCAGAACATTCTTTTTATTTTTAAAATTTTTTTTTTTCAACGTTTTATTTATTTTGGGGACAGAGAGAGACAGAGCATGAACGGGGGAGGGGCAGAGAGAGAGGGAGACACAGAATCGGAAACAGGCTCCAGGCTCCGAGCCATCAGCCCAGAGCCCGACGCGGGGCTCGAACTCAGGGACAGTGAGATCGTGACCTGGCTGAAGTCGGACGCTTAACCGACTGCGCCACCCAGGCGCCCCCAGAACATTCTTTATAACACCACACACACCCATCTTTCCATGCCCCTGTACTCCTCACCCACTTGTAGCCTCCCTTTCATTTCCACCCAAGAAAGCATATAAGCAGGCGAACCACAGCAATTCCTCCTAATTTAATCTAAAAGTTCATTGTTTCCAGACACGAGCGCTTTGACGAGTGTATGTTACAAACTCCTCTGACATATCTCCGGGCAGATCATAAGCATACTGAGCTCAAGGACTACAGCGGAGGTGGAGAGACCCCCTGCTTTACCATCACATCAATTGGAAAGCAAATCTTAACGCTGCTAACGGGCTGTGTGACTTTGGGAAGTTTAATGACTTCTCTGAGCCCCTATTGCTCCAACTGAAAAAATAGAGATGATACCCCTTATTCACAGGGTTGTGGGGATTAACAAGGTGGAAAGGGCTTTGTAGCCCTGTACTCAGTTTATGATAATTTTAATGCCTGTCTCATCCTGATTCCCCTCCTGGACCCCAGGTTCATAGTCATCAGGAGGAGAGGATCAGATTAGACCTATGTTGGTTCCCCTCACCTCCTACCTTTAGCTTAGCTACCAGGTACCTTGGAAGGAAATTCTTATTAAGAAGAAGAAAAAACACAGAAACCTTGTTAGTAAAATAATGCCTCAAAGATTTGCAACGTAAGTATCAGCTAATATTATCAAGAGAAACCTGTTTGCTGTCGCTTCTCTGAAGGACAGGAAATATCAGCCTTCATTCGCCCCTCTAGCAGCCGCAAAGGGAAAACTGTAGGGAGTGGCGTGTCCAGGCCTTCCATACTCTGCAGAATTAGGTGGAATTGGGTGCTTCTCAGATTCAGGGACTGGCGGGGCGCCTGGGTGGCTCAGCTGGTTGGGCATCTGACTTCAGCTCACGTCATGATCTCATGGTTTGTGAGTTCGAGCCCCGGGTCGGACTCTGTGGCCACAGCCCAGAGCCTGGACCATGCTTTGGATTCTGTGTCTCCCTCTCTGCCCCTTCCCCGCGCACGCTCTCAAAAATAAATAAGCATTAAAAAAACATTCAAGGGGCGCCTGGGTGGCTCAGTCAGGTAAGCGTCCAACTTCAGCTCAGGTCATGATCTAACAGTTCGTGGGTTCTAGTCCCGCGTCGGGCTCTGTACTGACAGCTCAGAGCCTGGAGCCTGTTTCAGATTCTGTCTCCCTCTCTCTCTGCCCCTCCCCCGTTCATGCTCTGTCTCTGTCTCAAGAATAAATAAACATTAAAAAAAAATTTTTTTTTTAAAACATTCAAATTCAGAGACTGGTACCCTCGTGGGAATGAAGCAGGGGCTAAAGACACAGACACAGAGTGAGCCAGCCCGTCTTCCTAAGACACCAGGCTTCTTCCAATTTTTTTTTTTAATTTTTATTTTTCATGCTAAGTTTTTCAAGCAGCAATATAAAACCTTATTTTTGCTTTCATTAAAACAAACGGAAATATTATGGTGTCACAAGGCTTTTATGAATTCTGAAGATGGGGGGAAGGGGCACAATCTAGTCCCATCCTTTACCATGAGGGAGAAGTTTCAGAAACTTGGAACAGGATGATCTCCTTAATCTCATGTGGTTGTGTATTTGCATCAGCTCCAGACCTGCCTCAGACTGTCACAGCTTAGCAAAAACAAACAAATAAATTAAAATGTAAAACTAGGGGAGAAAATTCAAGTTCACCTCGAAAAGAATTACCTTCCGAGGCAAGCAAGCCAGGGACAGCCCATGAACCAACAGCTCCCTGCTGTCAGCCTGCAGGGCTGCATGATCCTGGGAGAATGTTCCCAACTTACGCCAAGAACGGAAGGCACTCCCGGACATGCCCTGGGCTGGGGCAAGTGCTCCTATGATAGATGTTAAAGGCAGGGAGGGAATGGACCAGCCATTCTTCCTGTGTGTGAAAGGAAACCCGGAAACTGTCAACGTTCCCATAAAAGAAAGCTCACAAGTCAACCGAGCATCAAGAAGGACAAAATTCTTGACATTTCTGGGCACTGCTCGCATTTTGAAAGCAATTCATTTTATCATATAAAATTGAGGAAGTGCTGGCAAGTGCCAACCAGAAGTAAAAGTTACACATAATCCCTGTCTTCGTCAGGTGGGGCTGCTCTAACGGAATATCAGATCCTGGGTTGGTTGTAAATGACAGAAATTTATTTCTAACGGTTCCAAAGGCCAGGAAGCCCAACGTCAAGGTGTCAGCAGATTTGATGTCAGGTGATGGGCCACCTCCTGGTTCACGGGTGTCATCTTTTTGCTGTGTCATCAACGATGGAAGGGGAGAGAGCTCTCTGGGCATCAACCCCATTCACGAGGGCTCTGTCCTCATGATGCAATCTTCTCCCAAAGGCCCCATCAGTGAGGGGGGAGGGTAGGATTTCAACATATGAATTTTGAGGGAACACAAACATTCATTTCATAAAATCTGCCTTCTCCGAGATAATAAGTAAATAACTGTTACCACTTTTGTATAGCTTTTCATAGATGCATGTTCTTTGCATTTGCAATTGTCCTATGAGCAATGTTTTGTAGGCTTTTCTATCACTAAACATTAAATTATCAGCATTTCCCCCATGTAACTATTCTGCAAAATTATGGTTTCTATAAGTCATTATATTTCATTCAATATAATATACATATTCAATACCCATACAGACCTTCCTCCACTTACGTTAGGGTCGCATCTTGATAAACCCATTGCGACTTGAAAATAGAAGTCGAAGTGTATTTAACGTGCCTGACCTACTGAGCCTCACAGCTCAGCCCAACCCATTCTACATGTGCTCAGAATGCTTACATTAGCCTACAGTTGGGCAAAATGATCTAACGCAAAGTCTGTGTTTTTGGAAAGTGTTAAATGTCTCGTGTCGCTTATTGAAGAGCGTGCTGAAAGTGAAGAACAGAATGGCTGTAAGTGTGTGGGTTGTTTGCCCTCACGGTCGTGTGGCTGACGGGACTGTAGCTGCCACCATTTTCCAGCATCACAAGAATCATACTGCATATCACTAGTGCAGGAAAAGATCACAATTCAAAATCTGAAGTACCATTTGTAATAAATGCATGTTACTTTTACACCACTGTAAAGTCAAAAAATCATTAAGTCAAATCGCCATAGTTGGGGAACCATCTGTGTAGTCAGACAATATATATGTATATATATGTGTATATATATTTTTTTCAATTGCACAGTTATGTATACATTTAAATATACGTATCTGTGTATATATGATTAACAGTGTTATTAATTTATTTCTAATTTTTCACTATTATAAACAATAGGAGCAAAAATAGCTCATTTTTATTGTGTTAAATGCTCAGACTGAGCTACCCAGGTGCCCCTTTATTATTAAGTTTCACAACAATGCCATGAGGTGGGTATTATCAGTCCCATTTTATAGATGAGGAAATAGAGGCAGAGAGAAAGAAGTAGATTGTCCCAAGTCACAGGGCTAGTAAGAGACACAACCAGAATTTAGACCCAGGCAGCCTCTTAACCACTCTGAAATCTGACTGGGTCTCAGTTTCCTTCTCAGTAAAAGGAGACTGTTGTGGCCACTGGTCTATAAGGTCCCTTCCAACTACACATTGCATTTAATCCATTCCATTCCTAGGAGAGATATAACAGTGGAGAAAGCAGAGGTTTTGAAGCCAGGTTAGTCTGAGCACATAATCCGAGCTCTACTGTCCCCCAGCCTAAACTCCTCAGCCTTAGGGCCCTCATCTGAGAGGGTGATGGCAGTCCTACTTCATTGGATTGCCCTGAAAAATTAATCAGATGATACCTGCTAAGTGCTTCAATGTTCCACAACGAAAAGTTTAGTTCCACTACTAAAAGATGAGCGGTTTTGCAGTTACCACCATTGAGGTCTTGACAAAGGATGGCGACTCTATTATTCTAGAAGGTAGAAATGAATTCAGGCAACATTCCAGGAATGGAATTATATTCACATCACACCAGGAACCTCACCTGAATTTTACCATGTACCAGCTGGGACTTGGCAAAGGATATCTCTGGGAAACTTCAGGCCGGATTTGATAGTCAGACCTTCCCCTGCAGACCAGACATGGATGGAAGTGAGTTCTCTGCCCTCCCAGAGCCCAGACTGGCCAGTCATGGACCCACACAGGGAAACCTGGCCCCTGTGGCTAAGATCCAGGATGAAGTCCTTGCAGAGGGTCCCAGAAAGGCAAGGAGCCCCTGGCCGGGGATATGAGGTTAGGGACAAGGAGGCATCAATCACAACCTATGGCTTCTCAAAGGTCTCCAGAACAACCCAGCCATAGTCTCTATTTCCAAAAAAAGGAGCTTTTATTTGGTTTTACTTCTAACCGGTAAGAGAAATAAAGAGATTTACCATCCCAGGGAGGGCACCAGCCAGGGGTTTATCCAGAAAGTGTCGTAGGATGGTATCATCCATAAGAAACGATGAGGCAAAGGGGCGCCTGGGTAGCTCAGTCTGTTAAGAGTCAGACTCTTAATTTTGGCTCAGGTTCTGCCCTTGCTGTTTGTGAGTTCAAGCCCCACATCTAGCTCCTCGCTGACAGTGTGGAGCCTCCCTGGGATTCTCTCTGTGCCCCTCCTCTGCTCACTTTTGTGATCTCTCTCTCTCTCTCAAAATAAATAAGTAGACTTAAAAAAAAAAAAAAGAAATGATAACACATCACTCTCAACATACACGAAACAACACACCCGTTGCTGAACCAACTTACCAACACCTTGTTTTTCTCAATCACTCCGAACCTTCCTGAAAAGGTAGGAGCAGGAGTATTATAAGAGGTTGTAAAACCACTCTGGTTCATGGCCCCAACTTCTCCACCTCGCCCACCTCTCTACTGCTTTCACAAATCTGATAAAAATCCCTTTTTCTTGCTTCCAGTTTCTCATGTTTTCTTCCAACAGAAAAGGCCGTTTCAGAGGTTGGAAAATGGCCAGTTTTACCAAGAACCTCCCCAGCCCTCCCACCCACCTCTGAAAAGAGCTTTTCTGTTTGAAGCCAACGAAGACCCTTCTCCATTTTGGCCCCGAGAAAGAGGGGAGAGGGGTCGGCTGAGGAGAGACGAGAGAACAAACCACACCTGTCAACGTCTCCCTGGGGACCCTTCCTCTCTACCGCAGCCTTTGGAGAGGAAAACAAAACTTTTTTGGAAGGCAGTAGAAAGCAACAAAAAGCTCCTTGGAACAGCGCTTTGTTACAAGATTCCTCTAATAATATTAGGATGGGAACCAGATGATACCAGAATGAAATGTTCCATATGTTCTCACACATCCTCCCCGTTTGCAGGAAAGAAAACAAAATGCCCAAAGTATTATTGTTACCACACTTCCTGCCCTCAGTCTACCAAACCTGAACAGGATGGATAGGTTAGGCTTCTAGAGAACCTGATTGTTTTTCATGCAAAACACTTCCGTTGTTTTGTGTGTTTTCTATTTGTTTGTTTCAGCTTACTGTTTGTTAGAGCACAGACTCCTGGATAGATAAACTTTTAAAAACAAACCACAGTACCCACCCTGTTTGTAATCAACTGTTGACTCTGTGAAGTATCTTTTCAGAACCTTCCTGCCAAACCCCTTGTTCTTCAAGCAACATACCTGCGTCTGGGGGAGACATGACTTACTCGGGGTCAGACAAGGCCACGATGACCAGGAAAGGGAGATGGCTCCTCAGCAACTGTTGACCAGACCAGGGCTGTGGCAATGACCTCGGCCAAGCACAAGCATCCCCCACTCCCTCCACCACCCTCAGAGAGAGTGTTTTTAAAGAATTTGTTATTTTAGATTTCCAAAAGAGCATTAAAAATTCAGAACTACATTGGATTCTTGATTTTTTTTTTTTTTTTTGCCATACACTGTTTATATTTTGAATTGCAAGTAGGAGAGGGGGGACACATGAGTATTTGGGGCTTAGGGACTCTACACTGCCCACTGTAGCTTTGCTCTGTGTCACCTCCCCAAGCCCCCCTGCTCGTATCTCAAACATCCACCTCCCTTTCCCCAAAAGTCACATTCGCAACCCACTCGGGCAGCATGATGACTTCCTGTGACATTTTTCCCTTTCAAGAGGCTGCACGTGATTCTCTCATTGACCTTTAGCTGTTGGAAGCTGGAGGACAGCAAGAGAAGAGGAAGGTACATGGATTTCCCCTAGTTGCCCCGAGTGGGAGGGGATTAGAATTAATTCCACACAGAGAGAAATGAGAGCTAGGCCAGGCTCACTGGCTTCCCTTCTCCCATTGCACAGATGAGGCAACTAAAACCCAAGGGAAGGACTCAAATGCCCTGGCGGCAGTCCAGACCCAATCCAGGACTCTGCAGTCCTGCATCAGTGCTGTGCCCACCTCAAACCCCAGGCAGCTGAATAGAACACCTGCTCCACGGACTCTAACATCTTTTGAAGGGTAAGTAACCTTTGAAAATGAATAACTGGAGTTAGGGTTAAGCAATAGCTCTCAGGTAGAAATTTTAGACTCCAACAAAGACAGAGAGAGAGAGAGAGAGAGAGAGAGAGAAATTTAGAGGCAAGGCTAGTGGAGCCCTGTCAATCATATTGTGAGCATGTTGGGTAGAGGCCAGAGGGGCTCTTCTGAAGTAAGCATCTTTGCCCATATTCCTTACCCCATCCCCTCTGAACCTACCTAATTTGGGAGAGAAAGTTCTTGACATGGTATTGATACATAAAACCCTCTCTTGCAATGGTGCTGGTAAGAATAACAAGCCCAGCCCCTTAACCTCCTCCTGTTCCCCCTCCATGCCCTCTCCCCTGGTGCTGTGTGAGGATTTCCTATAAAAAACACCATCCGTGAGGGGATGACCCAGGAGAATGGCTGACAAGATGTGTCCTGAGGCCTTTTGAATGTTGTCACACCCATTAGCTGGTTACCTTCTGCCAGGTTCCCAATTCCTGTGCCGGCCCCACCCCCAGCTCCAGGATCGGTCTTCCCCTTTAGACACACAGGCCCAGAAGGATCCAAAAAGGATTCTCCTTAGTTCCTTTCAGTACAGCTAAAACCAAGTAGCATTGTCGCTTATAAAGAAAACAATAAAAACCTTTGGAATACCATGGAGAAGCAAAAAAGAAAGAACTCCCCAAAATACAGAGTAACTATCACCACATTGTATACCAAAATGTCATGGTCTCCACGGAGGTCAGGAAATGCTTTGCTGACAACCGAATACATTCACCCAAGGATGCAAACGCGTGTCAGGCATTTTGTTACTTCCAATTCGATGTTCATAGCAGACATCACTAAGTCAAGCACAGCATTTTATCCAAATGTCGATGTGCTGATCTGAGAATCTATTTCAGCACAGCATTCTAGACAGCCACAACCAATCGGTCTGAGTTGGCACAGGAGATAAAGCCCATATGCCATGCCTGCTCTTGCCAAAATAGATGGGAGAACAAGAGAGCGCCTTGTCCAGTTTCTTCCCTCCTAATTCCATTTTTCTTTGGACCAAGAGGTCTTTGTCTTGATTTCTTTTTCCCCAGGAGATGGTCTCACAGTCACTTTCAACTAATTCCCAGTGCGTCCCTCATTGAAGCAAACTTAGCCATGTTACAACAGACCATGGAACATAGGAATCTCCACTAGTTTTGTCTCCAGGCTGAGCAAATCTTGTCTTCCCTGATTGGCCTAAATGCAGTGCTGGTCCCACTGAGTGAGTCAGGCTAGCCCCTTTGTCATCTTTATTGTTACATGAATTTTGAGATGGACTCATCCTGACATCTCCCTTCTCCCCCAACTTCTCTCAGTGTCTGACTTCCACAGTTAGAAAAGCATTCCTTGTGTTCCAGAGGCCTGCGAGCCCTTTAGAGGAAGCCCCACTATGGAGTGGTTGAGTCCAGTCTTGGGAGCCACTCAGGCTGACACTTGAGCCATGAGACATTGGGTGAATCACTTTACCTCTCTTGAGATCAATTTGTACATGTATTAAATGGATGAGTTGGAGATCTGTTTGTCTTCCCAATCTCATTTCCAGCCTGTTCTCTGCCCCAGGTGTGTGACCTCTATGAATCACTTCAATGAGCTCCTTTGTCCTCTGCCTTCCCCTTGGGTTCGTCATTGGAGAGACAAGCATGAGATCGGAGGGAGGAGAATAAGGTTGGGGTATGTAATCCTCCCTGCATCCCTCCCCAGTGCCATGTCAGCTGGGTGTTTCTCTTCCCTGCCAGAGTAACCCATCCTCATAGCCCTCTTTGTCCCCAAGTTCCCTTGTCTGCCCTTTCTTTCACTTCTGCAGTCCTAGCAGTTAGCAATCTCAGGGTCCCGCACTATTCCCGGAAGTTTTCCTATATCCTGCCCACCCCTGGGAAAATACTCCCTTTATTAATCCTTCTCTAAACTATTCATATTGCTTCGGGGCTCCTGACTGAAACAATTGGGCATAAAAGACTTAGGGCTTTGGTGAAGAATAAAATAATGTAACCGAATTCCAATTTCACACATCCTATTCATGTTCAACATTTGCAGTCAGATGCTGTGTTAGTTTCCTGGGGGCTGCCTTAACAAAGGATCACAAACTAGGTGGCAGAAAACAACAGAATTTTATTTTCTTATAGTTCTGAAGGTAGAAGGGGTCAGCAAGGTCATATTCCCTCTGAAACCTGTAGAGAAGAATCCTTTCCTGCCTCTTTGAACCTCTGATGGTCCCTGGCAATCCTTAGGGCTCCTTGGCTTGTAGATGCAGCATTTCAATCTCTGCCTCTGTCATCACAAAGCCATCTTCTCCTTGGTGTGTGTTGTCTTCTGTTGAAAGGATCCCAGGCATACTGGTTTAAGCATCCTTGCGGCTCTAGTAGGACCTTGTCTTAACTAATTACATCTTATTTCCAAATAAGGTCACATTCTGAGGTACTGGTAGTTAGCACATCAATCTACCTTTTGGGGGGACACAATTCAACTCATTAAAGATGTCTAACAAGGTCATCAAATCTAACAGGCACAAAATCAAGCTCTGAATTTCCCCCCACAGTCTATTTTTCTCATGGTCTTGCCTGCATGGAAACTCCATTCTTCTAATTGCAGAGTAAAAGCCTGGGCAATTAGGACCCCTGAGTCCTCCCTCTCTTCCACATCTCCCATCTCGCCCCTCACTGCCTGTCCCTGTAAGTGCTGCAGAGACCATCCAGGATGGGGAAATATAGGCTTTCCCCGCAAGATCACAACCCAGATATCCTCTCCCACTCTGCAGTGTGATGTTCTAGGCGGTGCTTTCATTTGTCTTAGTAGTGCTTTGGAAGACTCTATGTATGTGTTTTCATGATTTATTATTGTACAATTATTGTTGTTTTACTTAAGGCAGGAGTTAAAAACACAAATGCCTGCAGAGTCCAGATGGAATATGAATTTGAGAAGCAGAAGCAGGTGGAAACATGCATACAAACTGTCTGTGAATGGTAGGGACCATGACAATAGGGGGGCATGTGACCTGTCAACCGCATGTGAGAGTCAGTCTGTAAGCACAATTACCACTGTGCTGAAATGTGGGCACAGTATGGTCAGAGCGTGTTATTCTTCAGATTGAGTTGAGATAAAGGTGGTTGTTAAAGGTTATGTGAAATCTCCCAATTTTAAATGTTGGCTCAAATTCATAAAGTTCTCTGAGGGCCAAACAAGTCATGTAGCCTGCTGGTTGAATCAATCTATAGCCTGCCTATTCCCTTTTTTTTTTTTTTTAATTAATTTTCTGGGGGGGAGGGGCAGAGAGAGAGAGGGGGGGGAGACAGAATCTGAAGCAGGCTCCATGCTGTCAGCTCAAAGTCCGATGTGTGGCTCGAACCCACAAACCATGAGATCATGACCTGAGCCAAAATCAAGAGTTGGATGCTCAACCGACTGAGCCACCCAGGTGCCCCATGGCCTGCCTATTCCTAACCTCTGACCTAAGGAAAGGCACTTTTCCTTAGGTCAGCAAATAGTTATGTGTTAGGTGAGTAGTGGGAAGTGACCTGAAGAGAAAGTAAGGAAGGAGGTGGGGAGCCATAGCCAGCAGAGGAGGGCTTAATCAGTGGAACACAATAAAGAGACCACACTGAATCTACTAAATGAATGGAGAAAAAGGAATAAAACCTAGAAGGACAAGTTAAGGGAGATCACTGAGGGGTCCCTCCAAGTATTGATACCCAGGGATTTGATTTTATCCTGGAAATCATAAGGAGCCATTAAACACATCTGAGCAAAAGAGTGACTGACACTTGGTTGCAGAAAGATTTTACAAAATCCGGGCATCCCTAGGATGTCTTCTGAAGTGTGGCACTATCTCCCTCCCTTTGATGAAACTAGCAGGCTGCCATCAAAGGACGAGTAGCAGAGGGCTGAAACCTGTGCCCAAATCAGCTTCACAACTCACTGGTTTGGCTTTGTTCTTTTCTCCTAAAGCCACTTTCTTGTCCTTCTCTCACTTACAATGTGTAAGCCACCTCTAACGGGCCACCTCGAAGTTACTCAATATGGGTTCCAAAAGGCCTGGGACAATGAGGCTGGCTCCAGGGGGGATGGCACTATCAGCTCCCTTGAAATCACAAGTGTAGAAAAACAAGGATTGCCTGCTAGGATAATGGCTTTAGTGTGTTCACAAAAGGAGGCCCTGGCATGAAGTCATAGGCTTGAGTTATGCAGAGGAGAGAATTCTGATTCCACTCAGGATAAGCTCAAGTGCAGCAGGGAGAGGTCAACATTTGCATCTTTCCAGTGGCCATTTGATAGGAAACCTCTACTGGGCCCCATGAGAGATTCTGGGAGGGGGCAGCTTACGGTCACATTGCTTTATCCCCACCTCAATCCCTTTCACCAGCTGGAAAATAGAAGACTTTTGCTGTGGGTCTGCCCTCCCTGGATGGCAATGAGGCTAAGTGAGGTGATTCTCCAAGGTTGCAAGTCTCCAAATTCCACCTGGGAGAAGGTCAAGAAAGATGGATGAGAAACAGAATCTTGACTTGCCCTTCTTCAGCGGTGCAGGGATCAGGACACCCTTGGTAGCCACAGTTGAATATTTGAGGTTTAAACTATTCACAAGTGACCCTGAAAGTCCAAGACATGGAGTCATTTGTTCTTTCTGGTCAAGTGGATTTGAGTTTCAAGCAGTCAAAGATTGGGTTCTGGGATCCAGTTCCACAGTCAGTAATGGAGCCCAGTCAACAGGCTACAGCAGAATGCAGTTAGTGTCACAGATGTACGAGTTCACGGTAGGTAGTGGAAACTTATCCTGAACAGAGTCAACTGCTGGTGAAATGGGTGAGAGAAATTTTATTGAGGAAATTATACTCTATACCAGTGTTAGCAAATATGGGGATTCAAGAGGGTCCCAAGATCTATCCCTAGGGATCATAAAGGTTCTACTATGCTGCAATCAGAAATGGAGGTGGGCAGGATACCAAAATGTCATAAACCATAGGCTCTCAATGATGTCTGGAAAATGTACAGCTAACACAACAGTAACAACAACAATAAAAGAAAGGGAACAATTCACAGTCTCCACAGGGGTTGCCTCAAGGAGATGGGATTATGCATTTTTCTCTGTGTCTTTAATACTTTCTAAACTTCCTAGACCATCTGCAATGAGCAAGTATAACTTCTTTAGTAAAAAAAACCTAAAAATAAAAAGGGGAGTGAGGGCAGGAAAAGCGAAAGGAAAAGGTTGGTAAGCTCCCGAGGAAGTGTCTCGGCCTCACCGCCCACAGCTGTGCAAAAGCCACAGCTCAGAGCCACCACTCAAGACCCGTTCTCCACCTGCACAGCAAAGCAGTCTAATCAGCAGCCTTTCCTGCAGCTAAAAACACCATCAGCCACCAGACCAGCTTCACTATTAGAAAAGGTGACCTCTACAAATACCCTATGATTTCACTCATATGTGGAATTTAAGAAACAAAATGGAGGAGCATATGGGAAGAGAGAGGAAAAGAGAAGAGAGGGAAGCAAACCATGAAAGACTCTTAAAGATAGAGAACGGAGGGTTGATGGAGGGAGATGGGTGGGAGATGGGCTAGACGGGGGATGGGTGTTAAGGAGGACACTTGTGATGGGCATTGGGTGTTGTATGTAAGTGATGAATCCCTGGATTCTACTCCGGAAACCAATATTGCATTGTATATTAACTAAAATTTAACTTAAAAAGTAATAAAAATTAAAATAATAATAATAAATTTAAAAAAAAAGAAGAAATGGTGGTCTCTACTAGGACCTTGCATATATGTGTGATCTTAGAGTATTGACAATGCACTCATGGGGCACCTGGGTGGCGCGTTAAGCGTCCCACTTCAACTCAGGTCATGATCTCGTGGTCAGTGAGTTAGAGCCCCGCATCGGTCTCTGTGCTGACAGCCCAGAGCCTGAAACCTGCTTCATATCCTGTGTCTTCCTCTCTCTCTGTCCCTCGCCTGCTGGCACTCTGTCTCTCTCTGTTGCTCAAAAATGGATAAACATTTAAAAAATATTAAAAAAAAAAAAAGAAAAAGAAAAAAGAAAAGGCACTCACAACCTCCACCTACCTGTCTGCAGACTTTGCTTAGTAGCAAGAAATTATATCATTGCAATTATATACTTTGATATACAACTTCTAGTTTCTAAAACATTTTTTGATGCCTCTCCTCTGATCTTCATCATAACCTCGTAAGGAGCTTGATGCAAATGAATGGCCAGAGAAGTGGAGCCATTTGACCAAAAGCAGGACCAGAATGGGGGGTGCGGTGGGGGTGGGATCGAAGTGCCCTCCAAACCCAAGCCCTCTGTTCTCCAAGGGAAGACTGTGTTGGGCTGTGCCTATCTCGGAGTGTGCATAGAGCCACAAATGGATTTCCTATCGGATTGAGCCATCTTTCACGTCCCTCTGGGAAGGATTGATTTCCATAGCTTTTTAATCCATCTGTAAGAGAGCAGAGTTAGTTTCCAACCAGAAACTAAAGCAGTGTAAATGGTCTGAAGTAACCAGTAAGGGTCACAGGGCACAAAGGGCAGGGCACAAAGCCACAGAACTATCTGGCAATTGCAATACTTGAAAAAAAAAATTGCAGGCCGGACTATGCAGCTGTCCAAGTTGCTCAGATTCAACATTTTGGGCTACTCTGTGTTGTTTTGTTTTGCTTTGCTTTAAAAAAAGTAAAGGAAAAAAAAATCACCACACTAGATTCTCTCATAAAGGATCTTACAGCTGTGTGTACATTCTGGATGGTCCCAGAATATTGATACAGGTTCCCTCTGCTATCTGAATGTAGAGTGTTCCTACGAAACCTTTAATAAGCTGAAAGAGTAAAAGCAAAGAAGCAATGACTATTAATTTACATGGGAAATTTTTTGAGCATCGCCAGGCCCAACAAATAACCTCTCTTAGGCTTTTTTGATACCTTAGGATACATCTTGCTAATGGATGCACAAAATAAATGGGGATAAAACACAGGTGCTCACAGACACAGTTCACAGCTCTGGAAGCTTCATGTGGAGATGCTGAGAGTCATTCTGGGGAAGGAGGTTGGCGGACCGCTCTTGCTGCCCGAGGTACATGCTGCCTCTCTGTAACAGCTCGCTGGGAAACAAACGCTGACTGCTATTTTTGCTTTTTTCCTTTTTTTGTACAAGCAAAAATCCTCCTTGGATTTCTTTCAGTTAGTGAAGACAGGTACTAATGTAGATCTCTCGTAAAAGCGAAGTGGCAGAACGCAAAACTTTTGAAAAGTGGAGGATACCCGTATCGTTGTTCAGGCCAACCCGTTGGCTCACTGGGTCACTGTCAGATAACACCGTTTGATTGTGAATTGTTGAATATAACAAATATTCAGTGACCACAAAATCACTAAATCAATGGACTCTGTAAAGACAGACGATGAAGATAAAAGCAAATGGGAACAAAACCAGAAAGACTCCTCACCTGTGTCCCAATCCTGCAGGTGGAAGATGGTAGGGGGTTGACCTAAATTTCTCCTACAAGCTCTAACCCTGCATGTTTTTGTGCTGTGACCTGATTTCTCAGCACAGGGGCAGATACAGGTAGATAAATGGTTCCATAGGATATGATTTAAAAGAAGAGTTAGTGTCAGAAAGGCAGCGCTGGGGGCCAGAAGCACCTTGACCCTTGAATCTCCCAGACCCTTGAAGGCCACTTGCTGGCAATTGAAGAGGTGGGACCCCCCAGCTCCTGAAACATGTGAGTTCTTGAGTCTATCCGGGAGCCCTAAGGGCTCAGATGAAAGATGTCTTTTACATGAAGGGAACTGAACCCCATAGAAGGACCCAGAAAAAACTGCCCTCCGGGGACTTTGAGAAATGGTGTTCAGGTGATAGAAATAGCTACTAGTTATGAGCACTTACTGGGTGCCAAGTACTTTATCTGTCTTATCTCAGTCTCCACAGCAACCCTTGGAGGCAGGTATTGGCATTACCACCTTTTTCCAAATGAGAAAGTGGGAGAAAGAGAGGTTAAGTAATTTACTCATCATACACATAGCTCCTCAATGTAAGTGGACATCACACTTTAAGGGCCACCCACTTATAACCGTCCTCTGAAAGAAAGAGAATCCAAATTTTTCTTACACCTGATTGCTGTATTTCAACCAGCATGAGCTTGACTTGGATCTCAGCTGATTGGACCAGGGGTCGGTCCTTCTATAGGCTGGTCAGTAATCATTGAGATAGCTGGCCTGGCAAAAGAGCTCTGCAATAAGGTACCAGCTGACCAATAAGATCCTCTCTTGGGGCTGAGCACTAATATACAGAAAAGTTCAACATGCAGTGGACTGTCTGCCCCGGGCATGGGAAGGGGGTGCAGCAGCATTGTGCCAAGATTTATTGTTCCAGCCAGATAACCACCAAAAGCCCTGCCAACTCTGAGAGCCACCGACATATCCAGTTCCGGACTCTAATTTCTTCTGTCCCTCCAGCCCCCACCAAGGAGGGAGACCACCACCCTGTGCTCTGAGACCTGAGGCTTGTCTGCGTTGGGCCACAAGGCCTGGCTACTCTGAAATGTGTAAAGTCTTTGTACTGAACCCTGTTCCCATTATCACTGCAGGGTCTGCTCTTCAGATTTCAGCAGTGGAGGACACAAAAGAGAGAATGAGCCCCTTTCTGTTTCTTTATTTGTTTGTTTGTTTGATGTTTTTTTCCCCACACAGTCAGCTGCCATCAAAGTAACCATCACACTGTCTGCAATTCTGCTGGGCCGGGGCCCAGGAGATGGCCGATAGTGGGCACTTCTAATAGAGCTGGGGTTGACAGGCACAGCCTTGCCATGTTGCCAAAGGAAGCAGAAGGGGAAGCACCAGGCGATGAAGAAGGGGCAGAGAATCTCAACAGTGTGAAAAGCATCACTTGGACAGTAGTGCAGTTGTAGCAGTAAAGAGGGTTTGGGAACCTCCGTTTTCCTATAATCCATATCAACCATTTCAATCCTCACTATGAGCAATTAGGGTTTTTCAGTCTTATGGAAGTTACCCTTAATCACTGAGACATCCCATCTTTTCAACTGGAATGTTACTTTAAATCCCTTCCTTATAGAAAATCTGCTACTGCCATTGTGCCAGAATAAACAAGTTTTTCCAGATGAATCACTGGATTAATTAAACAGAGCCCCTGCACAGTCTCAGGAGCATTCCGTGACCCTTTCCGTGCCCACAGTCAGTGTAGAGGCTGATATTCACTGAACATGTGCATGGGTGTGGATTTAAGAGCTGTGTGCCATATCCAATGGCAGTTTCTTCTCTCTCTGTGCCAAAAACAGGGGTCTATGTGGTTAAACCTAAAGATTTTCAGGGAGTAAGATACCGAACCCTTCCTAGAATGAGATCAGGAAAGAAGTCGTTCTTTACCAACCCAGAACTAATGCTTCTGAAACAGGCTTACCCACAGAATGTCCTAACATTCTGTGACCCAGGGTATGCTCTCAGATTTTTTTCCAGATAATTCTCTAATCTGGGGCCTTGAGCCCTGGTCAGGGCCTTTGCTTTTCATTCACTAGGGAATTAACATATGTTTACTGAGCATTTATTAAAGATTTTCAGGCTGTGAATCAATAAGGTTGGAGCTGTCCTTTAAGAAGATTGATCTGTCAATAATTTGCCTGGTCGACTGACATTAAGGAACACAGCCTAAGGCTATCATAGCAGTTAAGTTAGGATGTTTGAGGCCTGAAAAGAAACAGTGACAGGGGAAATAGAAGATGATGGAATAGTGCAAGAAATCAGGTTAATAAGCAAATACAGTGTGGTAGCTTTAGAGCCAGATAATCATGGATTACATTCAAGCACCAGTCCTTACTCTAGCAAGTGACTTGATCTTCCCATTTCAGTTTTCTTATCTGTAAAATGGGAATAATAAAACGAATTCTTGGGGCACCCGGGTGGCTCAGTCAGTTGAGTGTCCGACTTCAGCTCAGGTCATGATCTCACAGTTCATGAGTTTGAGCCCCACATCAGGTTCTGTACTGACAGCTCAGAGCCTTCAGCCTGCTTCCGATTCTGTGTCTCCCTCTCTCTCTGCTCCTCCCCTGTTCACATGCTGTCTCTCCCTCCCAAAAATAAATAAAGATTTAAAAAAATTTTTAAAATAAATAAAACTAATTCTTGATAGACAATAGGTAGATAGCCACATAATCTTCCCAAAGTTAGCTATCTATATTTGACTACTATCTACTCACCAAAACTCATTTTTAATCTCTGGGCATGCCACGGAAGCTAAATGTTGCCACATGATTGAGTTTTAGCCAATGGATTATGAGTAGAAATGATGTGTGCCTCTTCCAGGCTTGGCTTTTTCCCATTCCCCATTGGAGGCCCTCCATACTCTTCTCTATCTGCTTGCTCAATACAGAGATCTCTGAGGATTTGGAGGAGAGCAGAGCAAGCAGTGAGAATCGAGAAGCTCATTTCCATGGGTAACCACAGGAAGACCATCTTTCAACTGAGCAAACCCATTTGAAACTTCACACGAGTGAGAAATGATCTTCTATTTCTATTTTATTCTTGTACAGGACTTGACAATATCATCCTTCAGTAAACAATCATTATGACATCTCAGTATTATAGGCAATACAGAGACCTACAAGTTCTCAATTTACGAAGACAAAGCATGCACATAGCAGCACATACTAGATGCCATATACATGAGGCAGACAACAGAAGTTCAAAAAGTTCAAAGTCCTCAGAGGTAGGGGGATCTGAGATATCCTCACATAACAGGTTGCTTTGAGCTTGTCTTTGAAGAAAGAATACTGGATTGTCTGTATCATGGAGATTCCACTCATTCACTTACATTTAAAAACATCAACAAGAAATCCCCCATCATCCAGTATCTGTTCCCATGGCCCTTCAGGTTGTACCAATATTTCTTTACTGCTCATGTCTTCTGTCAATGATGTCCAATGTGGTCTGGTCCTAGTTTCCACCTTGACCTTCACCCATCTGCAACCTTCTGAAATCACCTAACACCTACTTTCTATCCCCCAGAAGCCCCTGCTCAAGAAAGGAAGGACCTCCAGCTTCAGAATTGCTGGTACCCTTTCCCATGGATCCATCACAGCCCTGGGCTTATGGCTCTAAAAGAATGGCTGGTAAGTGAGAGATAATTATGCACACATACTGCTCCAGCATTTTGCTTTGCTCCTTGCAGCTACTGATCAATTAATCCATTTTAATGATGATTTCCCTCTGGCCATACAGGCAAAAAAATCTTCATTACAGAAACAAACAAACAAACAAACAAAACAAACCCTGATGGATCCAATGAAAGGACTTTGTACTTTAACCATTACCTTGTAAAGAAAGTATGCAACAAAAAATTACCCCTCTAAATTCCTTCAATCAAACAACGAATTATAGATGCTATGATGACAGTTCTGCCATGCTTTACAATTTGCTTTAATCAAAACTATCGCCCTTTAGCCTTTAAAATCAGTTCCACCTTCCCAAATTTTCAACTTTTCCAAAATGTTTAACCCAGGCATTGTAATTCTCCAGGTTCAGAAAAGCACAATGTTTGCGTTAAGATGCAAAGCAGACTTAAAAGTGTCACAGGTCACTCTGCCAGTTTATTAAACAAACGAGACCCCCATGTGCAGGGTCAGAAAAGCAGAAGAATAGAACTACTCAGAATTTGGCACAGGAGATGATTCAGCACTCTGTGGAACATACATTTTGCAGGGAGAATGCTAACAGAGCTGCAAGATTTGGAAAACACTCCTTCCCCAACCCCAGGATGCAATTTGGTTCTCAGAGCAAAGGGGAACCCCTGGCAGGTATGTGCCCTGCAGTTACACAGAAACCCTTTTGGTGCAATATGGAAATGGCCTTCTCCTCAGAAACACACTTACACAAGGGTGCCTGCCTGAAGGGGCTGCAGTAATGAGAACCAGTGAGAGAATTCGTCACGGCACATCAGAGATGAACATCTGTAGGACTTCAGAAGGAGTCTAACTAGGGCTCTTTTGGCTAACTGGCCAAAATGTCCCCAACTGACTTCACAAAGAAATACAGAATAATACTCTCCTGTGTTTGAGGGCAATTTGAAAGTTCTTTGACTTCTTCCAAAGAACAACTTCGACAAATATTTTCTAAATCAGAGCCTCCTTAAATGCCATACCCTTTGCCTAGAATACTCTTCCTCTACATAAATACTCCCACATACATGTGTGTATACACGTGAACAAATCCCCAGCTCATTCTCATCCTTCAGGCTCCATCTTAAATCTCTTCAAAGAGATTTCCTTGACCAGGTTGTCTAAATTAGATGCTTCTTCTCTTTCCTGTTATTCTTTATCTTTATAACCCATATGTGTCCTTCCTCAATATCCTTATATTTACCCCAAGTAGAGGATCCACAGATCTTCCTCAACTTAGGATGGGGCTGCCCAGCTTTACGAGGAGTGTTGTACCATGTATCGCTAGCCCAGGAAAAGATCCAAATTCAAATTTGAAGTATGGTGTCTCCTGAACACATCACTTTCACACCATTGTAAAGTCAAAAAATCTTAAGTCGAATCATCATTAAGTCGAGGACCATCTGTCTACATATTCATATACGTTATTTGATTACTACCTGGTACATAAGAGACACTCATTATGTGTCTGGTGAATGAATGAATGAGAGAATAAAAGGATGATACCTTAGGAAGTTTTAACAAATTATTCACCTTGAATGTTTTAGACCAACAATAAGATCCCTAATCTTGAACTGAAAAGGAGCTATTTTTCATTCTCTAGTCTTACAATTAGAGGTGAGGAGGGTGGTGGGGCGACAGGCAAGGGAGGGGCTGATGGGTTCTACTCTCCTGAGAAAATGGTAAGGTTTTATCCCCTGCTTAGAGATTAGCCAGTTAAGACTGGAGGTTCTCCTGGAAAGACCAGTTTATCTGCCTGGGGCAGTCTGGTTCCCAGAAAATGGTGGCTGCTGGATCTGGGGAGGGATGGGGGAGGTGGAGCTTCTTGCTCTGAATTTCTGATGCCCTATCAGCACAGGCTCTTTTCTCACTTCTCAGTTCTCCTTTATGAAGTGTATTTTCTCTGAGGGGAACACCACTTTCTCTGGAGAACTATTAATTCCCAAGGAGTAAGCCATTGAAGCCTGTATGGGAACGCCCACTCATTTGCAAATTGGCAAAAGAGTCTCCCACAAAGTAGAAGAAGGCTTGATTCAGGGCTTAAAGGAAACAATGGAGTCCATTTAACAAAGCCAACACTTAATGAACTCAAAACAGTGTGCTTTAAAAAATAAGTTAATAAAGAAGCCTTTTAAACTTTAATGCATGTTTATTAGCTTTATTTCTAAAGTACCATCTGTTACTATAAGTGCTTCCTAGTTTGTTTTTCATCATGATTCATCACCTATATGATTTCTGAGCTATGAATGAAAATGTTGATTGGAACTTTGCAAATGGCAACCCTTTGGTGTCTGGGTCAGCTTTCACAGATCATGCAAGACCTTCAAATAGAACAGACAACTCCTACTGCCTGGCAATTCGCAAAAGAAAAGCACAGGAAAGATGAGCTCACCTTTCAGATGAGTCTGCCATAAAATCCCCTTTACTGGATTCTTTCAGGATCCTGGGATTGTTCAAATCTTCCCATCAGTTTCATTTCTGTGTTTCATGGAGAAATAGCAATTTAAGTCTCTGTGGGAGACATTGCCCCGGGGTCCATCCCCCAGTGGCCTCCCTCTGACTCCATCATCATCTCTGGAAGGGAGAGGGGTGTTGGAAAGCAGAGAAGGGATGGGGTGGAGGAGTGAGACAGTGGGTAATTACCAGGAAAAAATAGGAGCCTCCTACCTTTTATCAGAGCAAGCATCAAATACTGTTCAGCCCAAGTACATTTTGTCCTGTTCTGTTTCTTATGCAAATTCAACATCTAGTGAGCTGCCTGCCACAAAAGTTGACTCCGCTTCCCCAACTTCATTCAATTTGCCCTTGAAAGGAGTATCATATACCTAATTGTTAGCTGGGCCCCCACCTCTAAGAAATTGTAGGCAAGATCTTATCATTATCAGGCTTTTCTAGAAATCAAAAGCACCTGCTCTTTGATAAGGTGGGCTTCTAAAGAGAGAAATATTCCCATTAGAAAATGCCCAGAGTTCATATGGGAACACTAGTGATAGGTCTTCCTAGCCTGAGGATACCAATCTCAGATGAACAAACTCAATGTCAGTAAACCTTTACTGACCATTTACTGTGTGCCAAGACTTGTGCTAAGCAATTTACATGTATCATTTCATTAGGTCCTTGCAACGGCCATAGGAGACAGGAAGCCTGATTTTACAGATTTGGAAACTGAAGGCTTAGAAAGGTCAAGTTACTTGTGTAAAATCATACAACTGGAAATGTGACGAATCATAATCTCTCAATCACAACCTGTGCTTAGTTACATATGACACCATTCAGCATTGATGACCATAATGTATATACTACCCAGTGATGACCCACTCCTAATGGGCTTCCCTCTTTTGATTTCCCAAGCAGAACAAAGCATAAAACAAGTTCTCCCTGATGCCCTGCCCCTTATAGAGGAAAATAAACCAGGTCTCTGTAAAATGATTTATATCTCATTTAATACTCTAAAACTATGTCATAGATATTATTCATATCCTTTTAGGACAGGAGGAGATTAAGGTTCGTGGAAGCTAAGTAACTTCCCCAAGAACCCACAGCTAGTAAATGGTATTGATGGACTTCTGATCTCAGGCCAACAGCAGAGTCTGTCTGCCCAACCTATCCTATTCTGCCTCACAGCATCTTATAGGCATTTATCAGACATTCCCACTGGGAGACAAGAAAGGTTCTGATTTCCGCTGCAACACTTTCCTTGAGTGAACACTGCCCTTCCAGGTCAGAGACAAGATGATCCTGTTGACCTACCTGGGCCCAAGTTGGCTGAAAGGAAGGATGTATTTGAAGATGTGTGAGAAGAACCTTTTTGAAATAGAAACAAATATCCCAGCATACCTGTAAGAGCAATACTGAGTTATCAGTGATGAGCAATCATTATGTTGAATCAGAGGGGCCATGCTCCATGGGCTAGGCTGCTTTGGGCCTCTGTGACTTGGCTTACTTGTTAATTCCTCTGCCAAGCATCTTGATTTTCCCCTTTTCCCTCCTCTCCATCCTACATCCCATATCCCATCACTCTGCGCATCCCTCACCTCCCACCCAGTTGACTTGCCTGTGTCTTCCCAGGGCATGGTATACTGTTGGGGCTCAAATGTTTAAGGAAAAGGACGGAGGAAGAAGCACAGAGTTAGTGCTAAACCCTACAAAAGAGAAACTCAGGGAATTCACACATATTTGTCAAAGTCACGTGCCCTTTTTTGTACTCAGGAAATAACACCTGTAATGAACTGTGGAGATCGCTATAAACATGCTGGTCTCTCCGGGCCACATGAAACTTGATCCAAATGTATAGATTAAAAAATTATGTTCCATCCCCCCTTCCCTCTTCAGCCCACTCAGTCTTTATCCATAAAATACATGCATGTCTGCTATACAATGTAGATATGTCTCCTGTTAAATGAATCTAGGATACAACACATTGTGGTACTTTTCTTTGAGGAGAAAACAAAACAACTCCGGGACATAGACATTCGCACGAAATTGTTCGTTGTCTTTTCATGTAATCTACCATTTATCCACCACTTTACAGTTAAAAAAAACCTTCATTTCATTGCTCTTCCTCCCTGTGACGTAAGCCCAGGCCTATGGCTTCCACATTTAGAGAGAGGGAAACTGAGTCACAGACTTTTTTAATGACTTGCCACATGGCTACTTCCTTGGTTCTTAGACATCGTTGTTGTAAGACATAACACAACTTAACAACAGGTTTTTAAGAAGTGAGGAAACTTTACCATGTTATGTATACATATTGCTTGTAAAACACATCCCAGTGTTTCTGCAACATTCAATTACATACACTTGGAGGAAGGGATGTGTATCTTAAAACTAAGGAAATGTGGTAAGTAGCAAAAAACGAGTTAGCCCAGCATTCTGATTCTGAGTCAGTGTGTTTTGGTGACTTAGATTCTCAGCTACATTATAAAGCCCTGCCAAGCAGGGCATTTTTCTGCACTTTTTACATCCGTCTCTTGAAGGGCTTTATGTAGGGGTTTCCACACAATATACCCTCACTTGATTGATAAAAAGAGTCTGTTTCTTCTAAAAACATAGATTAAAACAAACCCTGATTTTTCATTCTTAAATTTCTGGGTGCCCAAAAATCTCAGGTAACATATTCAGCAACTTCCCAGGAGCAGCATTTTATCTGTTGTTTTCAGTGGGATCTTGCTTGGTGATAAAGGATTGAGCCATAAGATTGCCTTTCTAATATTGCTCTGGGAGACTAACAGAACTTTAAAAGCCTGCAGATGTAAAATAAAAAGTTATATTTCAGGATGAAGTTCTAGAGAAATGCCAGAATGATATTCTGGTTCAGCGTTTATTAAAGAATATTAGAGGGGAGGGACGCCTGGGTGTCTCAGTTGAGCGTCCGACTCGATTTCAGCTCAGGTCATGATCTCACAGTTTGTGAGATTGAGCCCCACATCGGGCTCTGCACTGACAGCATGGAGCCTGATTGGGATTCTCTCTCTCCTCTCTCTGCCACTCTCTCAAAATAAATAAGTAAATATTAAAAAAATATTAGAGGGGGAAAAAAAACCCTTCACATGTTTGCGTTAACACAAACAACGTATTTTTGTTTGAGTAGCAGGTCTAACACAGCTGAACTTGGATCCTCTTTAAAGTTGAGACAGCCTACACATAAAAACAAGAATGTAAGAAAGCAAGACGTAAAGAAAGAAAATTGTCACCTGGAACTGTACAGAAATCAATTTGTCTCCAATCACAGTTATTTTTTGTATGAGGGGGAAAAATTCAACTTTTTATTCCAATCCTGGTTGATGCAGTTTTAAAAAAAAAAGTTTTCACAACTCTGTGAAGTAAAATAAATTAGATTCAAGCAGCTGTAACTGAGCTTCCTATCGGATTATTGTGCAAGGTTCCCTTTTATTTCCCTCCACAGTGGATAATGCGTGTTCATTGTGATTTATCTGGAGCCGGTTTCTTTTACACCCTCAGCTGATATAAAGTCGAGCTAGGACTGAAGCCGGAGATTTGGGGAGCATCTGGGAGACAGCCTCTACAGTCCAGAGAGAATGAAACAGTCAGAAACATAAGCAACCGCATGTGTCATTGACGTCCCCGGTGGTATGAGCCCCACTTTCTGCCTCTCAGCACAGACAAGGAACCATTAAGAAAGAGGGACAGAATTATTGATCTCTCTTGGAAATTTCCCCCAACGGTGCGTGCTGCTTGATTTTCACCCTTGATTTTAACTTCTCGCTCATGTTTCTGACCTAGAGTGATCGAGGCTCGGGCTCTGGCAGGACTGTGAACATTTGGCCAGCTTGGTTTGGCCGCCTGGCAGAGAGTGTGTTCTGAGAAGCAATGGTGATGAGGGCCTTTGTCCTGTTGGCTGTCTTTGCAGAAGCCTCTGCAAGATCTTGCACTCCGAATAAAGCAGGTATGCCCCGGTGCTCGTCCATCTTTCTGGAAAGTTTCCTGAAGCTTTTCTTTGCAAAGTTCAGAGCTCTGTGTTTACCTTGTTGTCAAAATTCAATATCATGGTCAAGTAGAAGCTGTTAAGCACTCCAGTGCCAATGAGATTTTTCCCATAGGAAGTGAAAATGTATTGGATAAACATAGACTTTTTTAAAATTAGAGAATCCTAGATGGATGGATAGATGGATGAATGGATAGATGGATCGATGAGTATATAGGTAGATAGATAGATAGACAGATAGATGGATAGATATAAAATCACCACTGTTTTTCTGCTTTCTATTTGACTATTGAACTTCTGTGCTATAAAATAGTGTTTCATGATGTTATGCATGAAATGGACATTTTAAAAAATTTTAAGTTACATGCTCACTTTCATGGCCATGGAAATTTGTATATATTTCTAAATTTATATATATTTCTAATCCATTCAGTCTGGTTTCACAGATATATTCTTTAAAATAGATCAAAGCTTAAAAGGGCACTAATTTTGAGTCCCGAGGTTTTGGGAAAGCGTTCATCTCAGCTCATGAAGGATAATGAGGAAAATGTTTCTAACCAACTCTTTTGCATGTTCAGGTGTGGCTAGAACCTGCTGTTCTTTATGTAGATTGATATGATCACCGTATCTGATTTCAAACCATGTGTATCCTCTTTCTAGATGTCATTCTTGTGTTTTGTTATCCCAAAACCATCATCACCAAAATCCCCGAGTGTCCTTACGGCTGGGAAGTGCATCAGCTGGCGCTTGGCGGGCTGTGTTACAATGGGGTCCATGAAGGAGGTTACTATCAATTTGTGATCCCAGATTTGTCACCTAAAAACAAGTCCTATTGTGGGACCCAGTCCGAGGTAAGTCCAGGCCACACAATGAAGAGTTGCTAAGAAAACTAGGCCCCCAAAATAAGATAAAGTTTATTCTCCTAATTTGTTGCCTGAGCAACGTAGGCAACCTTCTGTGAGTAGAACAGTGTACATTTCCCACGTTCACCCTGCTTTGAGTTCTGAGCATGTGCTCACAAGGCGCCATCCTCCCCAGCCGGATGGTGAGGCATCCTCTGCCTGAGACTTTGAAGTGGTGATGAGTTAGAAGCGCATTTTAAAGAAGTAACCAAAGTGGAACACAGTTCATAGTTGGGTCTCATGAAGCACCCGGAGCAGGTAATCAGAGTTAAAAGGAACCACAGACCCCCTCTTGCCAAATATCCTTAGATGATAGAGGAGACATTGGAAACCTCCCAATAAAGTCACTAGTTGAGGGCCACAGAACCAGTTGGGGTGTAGTCACGAAGGGAGACTGCGCCACTGCTGACCCCTAGCATTCCTACTGCCTTGACTGCACAAGATTGTACATAAATAAGGTCTCAGCAAATGAGAGCAAAGAGCACCCAGGGCCACTTCCTCTTCCTAAGGGCCCCGCAAGGATTCAGGAATTCAGAGCGTCATGGGCATGATTAACAGAAACATCATGTCTTTGAGTATCCTGAAAGAATGAGCTAGAAATCATCTGTGTGGTCTTAGGCAGGTCACCTCTCACATGGATGTTCGAGATCTATCCCAGCTTCAATATTCTGTGATCTTGGAGTTCAACAAGTCAGAGGAAAAAGTCGCAGAAATAGTACTTATTATTGGCAGAAGGAAAAAGCAACGAACGAGATAATAACGTTCTAGAAGTGGGAGATGAGTGAAGGCATTCATGCAAGATTACTTGGACGGGGGAAATGGATAAAAAGGTGATGCTGGGAAACAGATTCTTTGGCCAGTTCTTCTTGGTCAGAAGCCCAATGGCTATATGGGTTTCTTGTAAGTGTACAACATTCAACCCAGATTATTTTAAACAATTTTAGCTGAACGTATTCAAGAACTCTTTACAAACATTATCAGTCAACCCACATCCAAAAGAGTAGGCACGGACGTCAATGACTGGCAGACACTGATGTCTTCCTATTGGTCTGACCATCTTCTATCACTTTTTCCATAACCCTCATTCTCATCATGGGGTCCAGGGCCACCCTAACTGCCTTCTTCCTTTCTCCAGTACAAGCCCCCCATCTATCACTTCTACAGCCACATCGTTTCCAATGACAGCACAGTAATCGTAAAGAACCAGCCCGTGAACTACTCCTTCTCCTGCACCTACCACTCCACCTACTTGGTGAACCAGGCTGCCTTTGACCAGAGGTAAGTCACTCTGAGAGTGGAGGGCTGGCTGCCTTGTGTGTGTTCTGCAGTCCCTGTCAATCAGGCATGTTTCAGTCCTTATGCAAAATTCTCTCCCCTTTTCAGAGTGGCCACTGTTCACGTGAAGAACGGGAGCATGGGCACATTTGAAAGCCAATTGTCTCTCAACTTCTACACTGTAAGTGGTCTCCAGGTTCTCATTAGTGCCCTGTGGCCTTTCCAGGAGATGACAGGATAATTCCTCCAAGTTTGCTTTTCCTTAAGCTCTATGCAGAACCCCATTCTTGAATTGAAATGAAGAGACAAGCTTTGGTCTAGTTCTAAATCTCTTCAAAGACTAGATGCCACAGAAAGGTAGATTCATAGCCTGGATAGAGGAGCTGAGAGAGGTGCCATAGAGCTATAAAGTTACCCTTCCCAGATTTTGAGAAAACTGAGTCAAGAGAAATCCCGTGAGTGGCCAAAGGTCAATAGGCAGTAAGTCAGCCTTAGGCAAGATTAGTTTCCACTGCAATCCACTCCAGAGATTTATATTAGTATCCAGCTCTTGTTAAAGCATTTGGCACAGAGTAGTGACCTTCCTACCCAGGACAGGGCTAAGGAGAGAGGATGGGGTTGCCCTCTGCTGCCTAGTTCTTTGGTATCCAAAGCCCTTCGGATAGTGGGCTTCCTCTTGGTCTAATTTGGGCACACTGCCTATGTTGACATTGAAGTTCAAGGCATAATTTGGTCTCTCAAAATAAAACTAAATATGCAGTGGCCATTAGCCCAGCTGCCCTCCTGTTTAGAAGGGGTGTTTTGTTTTTTAAACCTGTAGCTTCCAATGAGGAAGCATACTTATAGTGACACTCCAGCTGGCTGGAGGAAGATGCAGGCAGAAATAGAAACTTTTACATACAACATTAGAACTGGGAGATATCTTTAGAAGCCATCACGCCCAATCTATTCATTTCACAAAGGAAATGACTCTATTACCTGGAACTCCACTGACCTTGAACTCTTTGAACTTGTTTTACCGCCTGCCTGGAAGCCACCAATCCAGCTGAACTTAGAAGGTGAGAGATCCTCTAGGAGGGATCCTAGAGTCACTTGGCCCATTTTACAGATAGAGATCTGAAGCCCAGAAGGAAGAAATGATGTGCCCACAATCCCGCAGGTACTTCAGAGCAGTGCCCAGTCTAGCATACGGATCTCTCTTTGCACTGCTTTCTGAGGCTTACTTCCTATGAAGGGGATGGAACTTAAGTTTCATGACCTCTCTCTTGCACTGTCTTCCTTTAAGGCCCCGGGCCTCATTTCATATGCAAAATTTTGATTCCTTTTATTAGAAAGGACTCTCTAAATTATATAAGCTTTGAGGTCCCAAAGAACCTAGATCTGCCCCTGACCACAAACCACTAGTGGTTAAGTCCCGAAAAAAGAAATCCCATTAGCCCCTGGACCTATAATCAGGAGAGTTAATGCAGTGTGGACTGGCAGGGGCATGAAAAGGTAGCAACAACATTGAGTAACTGATGAAGGTTGTCCAGAAAGAAAAACAGGCTTACTCATTAACAACAGTCTCAGGGGGTATCATGGTGACAGTCTGTCTTTCCTACTGAGTCCCTGTCCTGATGTGCATGATTATTACTTTAACCAGATAAAATTATAGATATGATCCTATAAAGATTTTATGAAATTAGCAATAGAAAGGCACCAGGATTATCAAAAATCATCTCTCACCATCAACCATGTTAGGCTGTTTCAGACATAAAAATCCAATTTTAGAACTGGAAGGAACCTATTCTTTTTTAAGAAAAAAAAATTAAATGTCATATCCTCTTCATCACCCAGACCATACTCTGGGCTGGATAGACAGACATAACAGGACATTTCCTTGAGCTGTTCTAAAAGTGAAGCTAAGGCATCTCCTGGGGCCCATTAAGACCTTTATAGGACAAACGGACTTCAGCAAAGAGGGAGTCAGATGTTGCAACAGAAACTTTTGTACTGATTAGTATTCCTACCATAGTCTGGGTTTCCTATGCCTGACCCATGCGGCTGGTATTTTTCTTCTCCTCCCTTCTTCCGCTTTGAGAGCATTCTTGTGTGTTTCTGAAGCAACAGCTGCTCCCTGCATACATTTCCATCAAATTACCAGAGACTGAGCTGTGCCCTAGATTGCACAAAGGATCAATGCACCGCCAATTGCTTAGGATTCCAAGGGCTCTAAATGCTGGGCTCCAAAACCACCAGTTCTACTCAACATGCTTCCTCTCTTCTCTCTCTACCCCCTCCCACTCACTCCTGCCAACAGGCCATAGTTGGTGTTCTCAGTAAGAAGTTATTTTGGCCCCCGATTCAAAATAAAGGAAGGTAGTCAGCTTGCAGAAGTAGACTACCACTGTGCTTAAGAAAATAGTCTGCCATTGACCCACTGGTTTAAAGTCTAGTTCTACCATTTATTAGTTGTGTGACCTTGGGTAAGTTAGTGAACCTCTTTAGGCCTTCATCTATGCCTTTGCTAAATAAAACTAATAATAGCACTTACCCCATATGTCTATTATGAGGATTAAATAAAATTATTCTTATGAAGCACTTACCATAGTACCTGACACAAGGTAGGTGCCTGTGAAAGTAGCCAATTGGGGCTACTTTCATGATTGGGGCCTGGGACCCTATTTAAGGTGGAAACTCTGAGAGCTCCTAGCACCAGCAGTCGCCATTAGAGTGTTGTTGCCTTTATGCCGTCAATGTCAGTATGGGGCTAGGTTGACTTATTCGATCGAAATAGTATTGACCTTTCTTCCTAGTTAGACAGAGACCAGTAGAAAGGCATGGGATGGAACAAGTGCAAGCCATAGAGGTCAAACTCACAGACTTCCAAAGTCAGAACAATCTTAAGAGATGATCAACCTTGACTTTGCACCCAAAGTCCAAAGCCCTTCTGCAAGATTGCTAAGGGGTGGGCTCCCCACCTCTTTCAGGGACAAGGGCAAGTTGACCCTTCCCATTTTAGATCAGCATTTTAGATATGACATCATGAACTACAGTCCATTGCTTGTGGTTCTGTCTTCTGAAATAATTCTCAGTCGTGATGTTGCCGACGGCCCTTCAACTCTCTTAGGCTCGCCTACCCCAATATCTCTCCACCATTGGTGCTCTACCATCCTCTTCCTCCTTCTTCTCTAAGAACGATCCACTTGGCCAGTGCCCTTATTAAAAAGTGGAGCTCGGAATTGAAATCTTATATTCTAGACCTTTTCCGACCTATGCAGGGCACAGCGGGTCAGAGGTGACCTTCTCAGTTCTGAAAGATTCTAGGAACATGTTCTGGGATATTAGCTTTGCACAGTTTTCTTTCATTTCTATCTCACACTGAGCTTGTAAGCAACAGCAACTCTCAGCTCTTGCCCATGAGAACTGCCACTAAGCCAGATGTACCCATCCTAACCGTGTCAATAGCCAGTTGTGACCCAATCTTTCTGCCAAGTGAAAGGACCAGAGGGCATGATTTTTCAAGGTGTTCTTCCATCCTGTTCAGCGAATGGGTAATTTATGTGGTGTTTCTGTGCTTCCAGGAATGCCAGAACATACAGTCTGAGTATTATAGGATGAAGCTATCTGGAAATAGGTCCCTAACTCATGTTCTAAAGAAAGTAGGAGGAGATCACACTGATAATTGCCTCAGCTGTAGGGTGAGAAGTGGAGAAACTGACCATTAAAAGTGCTTTGTTTCAGAAATGGAATTAATGATGCAGATTCTTTTCTCCACTTTGTAACAGAAACACACTAGCTCCTCTGCAAGTAGAGGCATTATTCCAATACCCTGATACCCTGGGATGATCGCTGGGAGATGGGGTGGGAGAAGCACCAGTGGCTACATTGGGACTTCACTGTGGTCCCCAGGTTAGGTCCAACATTTGTAAACAGTCTCTTGAAACATGACAGACCCCAGAAACTAACAATAAACGGGAACGGTCATTGTCAGTCTGCCACTTTACCTGCATATTATGCTGGTAAATCACTTATGATTAAGAATGTTATTGTTTAATTATTGCAACCATCTGAGTGGTGCAGGGGTTGACTGAAAGAAAAGAACTGACTTCTAGGTGACTGAGTCAGGGAGCCCTAGCTGGACCTGAAATCAGTTAAAAATGAAGGACCCCTGGAAGATGAATCTAAGACCTCTCAGCAAATGCCCTGAATTTGACCCTTAGGGGGTTAGAGTCCATTTTAACTATATCCTTGCTGCCACTATTTACCTCCAAGTCCATGAAAGTCAGTCTTTTAACTAGTATCCTGGCTTAGGCTTTATACTTCTATTACATAAAATCACCATCATAAAAATATTTCTGCAAGGCTGATGAAGGCACAGGACGTTCCCATTTTGCAGATGGGGAAACTGAGGCCCAAAAGCCTGATTTGCCTGTAAGTTAGTAGTGGGCACTAGAATTAGCCCAGGATCCTTGTGCTTCTGTCAGAAGGCTTTTGTCTCTGGAGGCTAAACTCAGAGAGTAGTTAAAGGTTGTTACTAAAGTTGAATGAAACCAGGGAAATGAATGGAGAAGTCAGTCTCCTTTGGGTAAGTCAATTGGACACCCTACTATTTTTCTTAACTCACCCAGAACTGCCTGAGGAAGTGATAACTACACACACACATATAGTTTTTCTATATAAGGTATTATATTCTATTCTAGCATATTATGTAATTTACTTATCTGCTGTCTATTGTCTGCATCCCTTGCTAGAAAGTCAGGTGGTTAGAGACAGAGATCTTTGCTTTGTTCTCAGATACATCTCTATGAAAGACTATCCCAATATGGAGAGCAGCACCTGACACTTAGTAGGTAACCAGTAGGTTGTTGTTATCGCCGCTGTTGTTAACTGTACTGGAATCAGATCATATGCTTTCTGACCCACGCTAGAATCTGCTCGGGTAGATAGTCAAGGTGAGCGAGAGCAAAGTGGGGTTGCATGTGTTTCATCCCTATTCGCGTGGGTGATTAAGTAAAGCTCAGTGCTTCAGCATTCTTGGATTCTACCTTTTTTCCATCAGCCAAATCTTGTTCCTCATCGGCATAGATGAGACATACAGTATGTGTTGTCTCATTGTGACCAGCAAATCCAGAGATGTGATAGCCTCATCCTTTCTAAGATGGTACCAGCATCCTAGGAGGCACACCTTCTCTAGTCCTGGAGGGTCTCCCTGTGGTCTCATGTGCCTGTGCCTTTTGGGGAACTCCCACCCCCACTCCACCCCAATTCATCTGTTCCTGTCATGCTCAATTGCTCAGTCTGAGAGGTTGTAATGCCCCGTGTCAATTTCCTTCTAAAGAATGCCAAGTTCTCCACTAAGAAGGAAGCCCCTTTTGTCCTGGAGACATCTGAAATCGGTTCAGATCTGTTTGCGGGAGTAGAAGCCAAGGGGTTGAGCATTAGGTAAGTATATTTCCTGCATGTTTATATTTTTAAATACAAAGAAAAGAAAAAAGATCAGCCAAGATGTTTCTAGGCATACAACTCTCTGGTTCAGAGGGATGCCTTTTATTTCATTTCCAGGTTTAAAGTGGTTTTGAATAGCTGCTGGGCCACACCATCTGCTGATTTCATGTATCCTTTGCAATGGCAGCTGATCAATAAGGGGTGAGTACCACTCCCTTGAGCACAGTGCCAAGAAGGGCACCAGGTGGACTCAAGGCTACTTTGGCTTGGAATAGCTGGGGAGGAAAAGGGGGAGCTTCTTAGGGTCACATTAGTGACACCTTGTGTTTCCGCACTGAGTATTGATGCTAGCAAACTTTTATATAGTGCTTTCTGGGTACCAGGTACTGTTCTGAGAGCTTTATTATGTATTAACTCATTTGCCTTGCAAGAGGTAGTGGTTATTACCTACCATTCCCATTGTTCTGGTGAGAAAACTGAGTCACAGGAGGTGTTAAGTAATATAAGTTATATAACATAGTGTGTGTGTGTGTGTGTGTGTGTGTGTGTGTGTCTGTTTATTGCGAAGTGGGTTCAAATCCAATTAGTCTGACACCAGAACCCTGGTGAGGACTCAATTAGATAATCCATGTAAAAAATTTAGCATGTAATACCTAGTCAGTATCCAATCAATTTAAATAATATTGTCGATTTTTATTATTAATTCAGTAGATAATGAAGAGTTCTTAACATTTTTGAGTAGAGGACAAAATTATGGGAATTGTACAATAGAAAGATGATTCTGGAAGTCATCCACAGGATGGTTTAGAAGCAGGACATGGGAGGTAGAAAGACCATATTAGAGGCCGTGGCCCAAACTGAGGCATAGCCAAGTGAATAGAAAGGTCATCCAAAGGAGGGAGAAGTGATCAAAATTTAGCAACCAATTGGATATGGGGTGGAGAGAAGGACGGGGCAAAAAGCCTGAGAAATATGGGACATCAAACCTCTGGGTTGTGAATGTGAGGAATGTTTGCTGTTGGTTGCTAGGGAAGAAGATTTCTGGCTAAGGGTGTTTGATTCTCCTTGACTTCAGAGATGTCATGTTGAGCTTGAGATGGTAATTGTCTAGAAACACTTAAAATTGTAGCTTTGAAAAACAGAGGACAGATTGAGCTAGACTAGAGATGTGGGCAACAGCCACACAAAGAACAGTAAATACAGAAGAGACCGTTCCCCAAACCCAAGCAGGCAGGCACGTCCATGTTGTTGCTGGAACCCGTCTGAGCTAAGTCAATATTGGGGCCCCGGACAAAAATAATTAGACAACAAAGGTGGAGCCACCTTACCTTGGGCCTTTAACTATTTATTTTTACTTACCTAAAAATTATACAGCACTTACAACAGACCAAACATGTTCTAGATAGGTGCTCTATAAATATTAATTTAGTTAAATTTCATCAGTGGCGCCCGGGTGGCTCAGTCAGTGAAGCAACTCTTGATCTCAGCTCAGGTCATGGTATCACAGTTCTGAGATCCAGCCCTGTGTTGGGCTCTGCATTGGGCGTGGAGCCTGCTTGAAATTCTCTTTCTCCCTCTCTTTTTTCCCTCCCCCAACTCTCTTTCTTTCTCCCTCTCTCTAAAAGTATATAATTAATCTCATCAGCGCCCCTCCCCCATATAGTAGGGGGAGTATAATATAGTAGGTAGTATATAGTAGGTAGCATAATAAGCACTATATTACAGATGAGAAGTATCAGCGATAGAGACGGCTTCAGAAACTTGCCTAAGTCCAGAGTCACTAAGGGAACGGATGATCTGGGCTTCAAACTCACGCAGCATTATTTCCTGAGCAGTGTAGGTAGGACAGGCCAGCAGAATCACATCTACGCAACCCAGAAATCTTCCTGCAGAGATGGGAGCTTAATTTGGATGTCACACCTGTCACTGAATGATTCATTTAGGTTCTGTGGACAATGGTGTAATCAGATGATTTCAGGGAGATTGTGAAATAAATTCTTGGCCTACAGGGACCTGAAATTATGATCAGGCCCTGAAACCTCTCTCAGGCAATGGCCACACGGGGATAAAGGTTTCTGGCATACCATGGAAACATCTCCCTGCAGATCATTCTGGTACTGCGACTCCCAGCTAACGATGGGTAAAATAGCAGGAAAAAAGGAAGGCTTGTGCCCTTGTGGAAGTCTATACCGGCAGTGCTCAGACTGTGTGTGCACGGGAATTACACACCCTGGGTGCCTGTTACACATGCAGGCACATAGTTAACCTACCCCGTCAGAGGGTTCCTGGGCAAACCCTGGGAACCTGCACGTAAGCAGAGTCCAACTGAAGAAGCCCTAATCTAGTTCCATATTCTGCTTGGCTGAAATGGCCCCTTGAGGTTGGAGATACTGGCAGAAAAAAACAATGCCAAGGGGAGGAATGAGAAAGTCCACTCCCATAATCTCCCAGATGCTTTAGGTTTCCACTGGGCCCTTTTCGAGGAAAACCCAGTTTTCAAGAGTGCCCGGAGAGATTAGAAGAGATATATTATTGGGAATTTTGATCCTATGTGGGGAAGGGGGCTCCTGTGGTGATGTTGTCACAGCTTCCCTTGGGCGTCCTGTCTTCCCAAGATGTCTGTCACAGAGGGGCAGGTGCTACAGCCAATGCCAAGAGGCGGCAGAGCCAAGACATCTAAGCTTGCCCAGGACTTGCCTCCTCCCCACCCCCAACAAAGCTCTGCTTACATTGTTTTCCACTGGCATGGTGTCACTCCAGCTGCAAAGAGATATTTTAAGGACTCACGTCTTGAGTTCGTACAAGGATCTCAGGTTTATTGAACAAATGATCCTTCAAGGTCTTGTTTCACAACTCGGAAAATGCCTCCAGCTCTGTCATGACTCAGAGGTCACCACAAACACGGCCCGGCTTCTGACCCCTGGTCCAGATATGAGGCACACTGTCACTTCTCATCTCAATCACTAACTCACGGAGTTGACATTCCTTCAGTCCTACCTCTAATTTGCCCCTGATGTCTGGTTTGGATGGAATGGATGGAGGAGGTCATATCTCGAAGGCTCTCAGGTAGCAGGGTGGATCTCTGGTATATGTACACTGAGTTGGATTGACAATGGAGTCAGAGAGATGTTCTGGGAGAGGCATTAACTTTGGGGTCCACTGTGGTGTTTATCCACTGGTCTTAAGCTTTTGGGCCCATAGACCATTTTCCACAGAGGACAGACTCTGGTGTTCCTTGTCACCTAAAGACAACAATTCCCAAAGCTCATGCGGGCCTCACTGTACATTCCCAAGAATGACTGTGTCTGTTCCCAACACTTTGTTGAACGTCTGGCACTTAAATGGGGAAGCAGCATGTGTTCGGTAAGTGAAAAAGCATTTTGCTTAAACCAAGTACAGTCTCAATACCATTGACATTTTGGGCTGGATCATTCTTTGTTGGGCGGGGTGCTGTCCTGTGCATTGTACAATGATGTGCAGCGTCCCTGGCCTCTACTTACTACATGTGTACCACCGTCTCCCTATCATGACAACCACAATGTTAAATGTCTTCAGAGCGCAAAATGGCCCCCCAGTGAGAGTCATTGACTTTTGGGCAATTTGAAAAATGCCCATCTGTGTCATTATTGTTTCTTCTATTGCAATGATTATCTTTGGGACTTTGGAATTTCCCAAATATTACATTTTCATGCAGAGAGTTTGGAAAATATATAAAGATATAAGAAGAAAGCAAAACCTGTCCATAATTCTACCACTCCATTATAGCCAGTGTTAATATTTAGATGGTATCCTTCCAGTCATTTTTTTCCTATGCCAATATCAGAAACATGACCAAATTCTTACAAAGGTAACGATATAATGCAGAATTTAAATAATATAACATAAATTCAAATTCCCAGTGGCAAACCCTCACAATGTACACAGAGCAGTATGTTGGGTATGACTTGGCTTAGGTGTCTACGGCAGTACTTTGGGAATACTCTTCTCAGCACCAGTGTCTTTATCTTGTACGTATACTGGGAGTCTGTACATGTCCCAGTCCTTCAGTTGACTTCATCTCTCAAGGATTTCCCTTCTTGGGGACAGAGGTATGGTGACTTACCAGGTGTGCAGCTTCTCACTCCTCTCCACCCCTATGGAATGAGGACCAGCACACCCATCCCATAGCTCCTCAACTTGACCTCATATTATGAGGGTAAGGAAGGTGCTGCCAGTCAAAGAGCTTTGTGAGGATAACGTACAGTATAGAAGCTCAAGGGAGTGTTGCTGTTGTCTGTGAATTTACCTCAGAAGACTTTGCTGGAGTTCATGAGGTAATTTTTTCTCTCCCCCTGTCTCATCTGCTCCAGCTGCCCCACAGATGAAACAGTCCTTGTACATGAGAATGGGAAAGATCACAGAGCCACCTTCCAATTCAACGCTTTCCGGTTCCAGAACATCCCCAAACTCTCCAAGGTTTGGTTACACTGTGAGACATTCATCTGTGACAGTGAGAAGCTCTCCTGCCCAGTGGTGAGCCACCTCTCTCCAGAAAGAGATGTGACCAGAGGTGGGGGTGGGGGCGGAATTTGAGAAGTTGTATTTTTAGCTGGGAATCGTAACCAGACCAATGTACGCGTGTGCTGAGGGCATTCTGGAAGAAAGGGCACTGGGTATGGGGGCAGACGTTCCGGCTCTGTCTGCCTTGCCACCAACAAGCTACATGGTCTAGCACATGTTAATCTCTGGAGCCTGGTTTTCTCATCTTTAAAGACAGTGGTGATAAGTCATGGTGGCCCTTCCCTCTTCAGAGAGCTGTGTTAGGGAAAATGAGTACAACGACAGACATGGAAATACCTTGAGACGGTTAAAAGCACAAGGAAAATTCAAAACCTAGGCGGTAGCAGTAGGCACTGGATGGAAGTCAAAAGGTGGGTATTTTTAGCTCTTGCCTGGCCAGCCTAATGGTCCATCTCTGGGACTTGAACTAGAGAGATACTGCAGAAATTCCCGACACTCATCACAGCTGAACTGACCTTGGGAGAGGAAGGGCCTGGTGGTGGCGCCCCTGCTTCACAGCCACGTTCAGTGCAGCCCATGCCGGGGGTCAGCTTTCCCCTCTGCATCACCCACCAAGGAGCTGCTGCAGAATCCATCAACACGCATAGCAAGTTCAGCTGGGAGACACTCTACCGCTGCCGCCAGGTGTGAACCTGGTCCTTAGATCAGTTGGTCCACAGTGTGGTCCGAGGCAGCCTCGGCGTCACCTGGGAGCTTGTTAGGGAGGCAAATTCTCACGTCGCTCAGACCGCCTGATTCAGAAACACTGGGTGGGCCTAGAAACCTGTGCTTTAACAGACCATTCTGAGGCATGCATCAGGTTTGAGAAGCACTGTCTTAGACCTAAAAGTGCTAAATCACAGAGTGTTGCCTGCTCTGGTCTATTTGGATAAGAGACCCCAGTCAGGAGGAACACAGAGTTTCTAAAGAGGACACCTGCTCATGTAGCCTGTAGTAACCAACCAAAATAAGATTGTAATCTCTATTTCTACTGATTTGCTTGGCTGGAAAATGGTCAGGTAGGAATACAAATAAAAGGGAGGGAGCAGAGAGATGCTTTACAGTTAAGGAAAGGGTAATTATTGCTACTATATTTTAAAAAGAGAAGAAAATGAATCAGAACACATTTGCAAGTGTCCAATGACGGTAACCGCGGGTAAAAGCCTTGCTTACCAAAACAAACAGTGCCAATCCCTCCCACACCCAACAACCTCCCCCAGAGGGATTTCTTCCAGCCTGAAGAGTTAATAAAGAAAAGCTTTGCCCTCTTCTCAAGTTAGAGAAGGGACTCTGGCTCTGGGTTGTAAGTAAATACATAAGCGGACAAATAAGGTAACTAACACCTGTTGGCTGGGGAATTTTGACTATCAGGTTTGTGACTTCTGTTTTTAATCTCTTGTCTTTCTCTCTTTTCTCTCCTGTGTTCGTTTCTCGGGCCCCCTTCTCCACGCCCCTCCCCTCTGCTGCTCCTGGGTCTCCAGACTTGTGACAAACGGAAGCGACTCCTTCGGGACCAGACAGGGGGCGTCCTCGTAGTGGAGCTCTCCCTCCGTAGTAAGCTTCTCTGTTTTCCGAATGGTTGAGTTCACTCTGGGCTGCGTCCACAGGCACAGCCGGTTTGAGCATTTTCACTGAATTGCCAAACCAGTTGTGCCTGTAGACACTACCTGCACCTGCAACTCAAGGCTTCCCAGCTGGGGGGCCGGGAAGCTGTAGCTCATGCCAAACCAAGAAGTTGAGGCTTGTGAACGACCCAGAAATGTTCTATCTGCAGCCTAAATTCCAATGCCCGCAAGGAATCAGGAAATTCTGAGCTTCCGGGCAGAGCATGTGGTCGACAATGATAATACACGATGAAATGTACCGGGGACATCTAGCTCAAGTCGACAAAACTTCATAGAGCAGTCAGTGCTGACCCTGGGCAGGGCTGGGTGCCGGGCTTTCAGAATTAAAGGAGACCCACATGGCCCTTGTCTTCAAGGACTTACATCTAGCAAGGAGAGAGTTGTTAAATGCCAAGGGAAAGGCAGATGACTGTCAATGGGGCTGGATGAGGCAGGGTGCCATGGGAGTTCACAGCAAGGGGATTCACCCCCGTCCAGGGCCGGGGAAGACCTCCGTCAGTAATCCTTCAGGACAACCTGAAGAGTGGTATGACGTGAATGGTGAGCAGGGCCTGTGGGAAGGCTGGGGCCTCTAGTAGCTGCATACCTTGGAGGACAGTTGCTAAACTACGGCCGGGGACCCAATCCAGGCTGCTGCCTGATGTTTTAGGGAATACGAGCCATGGCCTTCTTATAGGGTTGGAAACAAATCAAAAGAATGACATTTCGTGCCACGTATACATGACAAAAAAATCAAATTTCAGTTTTCTATCAAGTTTTATGGGAACACAGCCATGTGGGTTCATATCGGTATTGTCTCCAGGTGCTTTCATGCTCTAACGGCAGCATCAGGTGGTTGCAATAGGGTCCATACGGCCCATAGCTGGAATATTTACTCTCTGGTCCCTTCCAGAAAGTTCATCAACTCCTGCCTGAGAAAGCCAAGGAGAAAATTATTTTCTTCTTCTTTCAAAGAAGCTTTTATGAAACCCACTATAAACTTTGTCCTAAAGGCAATGGGAGTCTGCTGGTTTAATCAGGGGGAGATGTGGTCAGGTTTGTACTTAAGAAGCATCGCTCTGAGGCTCCTTCCATGACCTTTCCTTAAACCTTCAGTATTCTCTCTCTTTACTCATTACAGGCAGGGGATTCCCCAGTCTCTATAGCTTTTCAGGTAAGGAAAAGAGGCACTTCTGGGAAACGTCATGGGGTAATGCCTTTACAATGTAGACATGTGTTTTAAAAGAGGCTCACCTTTGGCCCCAACAAAACCTTCAGGACTTGAAACTTGCTGTTTAAAACACACCTGAATGGGACAGAGGGAGATGGAGGTAGATGTCTCTCCAGCTGGCCCCAGAGCTCTGCAGGCAGGGTGGGGCTGGGGCTAAATGGGACGAGGCAGAATTGGACCCCGCTTCTCAGCACAACATCACCAGGGGCTTTGCTTGGGTTCCTGCATTTAGAGAAGGTGGTTTTCAATGATCTGTTTTTTGCACAAATATTTCTGAGTCCCTGCTATGACTCTGCCCCTCATTAACTGAATGACCATGGGCAATGAAGTCACCCTTCCCCTCCCCAGTTTCCTCTTTGAAGTTGGGCTAACAATTGCTCCTATCATACATAGCTGCTGTGTGGATTAAATGTTACAGCTACGGGCGCCAAACAGTGCCCAGCATACGACAAACATCCAGTAAAGATCAGCCGTGATTACTCCTCCAGGCAGTGGTCCTCCTGCAGAGAGAGATGGGCAAAGCCCCTGCCCTTCCCACTAGTGGGACGCGTCGGGGTGGGGGTAGAGGAGTGATTTAGATAGCAGCCAGGGAAGCATCTCAGAAGAAGAAACGTTTCGGCTAAGACCCAAGATCTCACCCGAATGATGAGAAGGAGAACAACTATGTGAGGAGATGGGGTAAGACGGTTCTATTTATTAACAAACTCACAGATGTAGACTTTGCTCTCACGATTACCGGAAATCATGTAAACCAACTTTTTGAGACTCTAATTCCAGATCCTCATTTTTGAGGAAGTTCTACAGTGAAAGACCTATGGTGAAATGTGCTGTCACTGTGTTATCCATGTTCAGAGTCCCATCTGTCAGAGGTCCGTTACCCAGGTCAATTTGCCGGGCTCCTTGCACTGACAAAACCAAGCTCCGGAAACCCCAAAAGATAAACAAAACTGATTTTGTATAAAATGTGCAGCGGTCTATGTAAACCTACTTAATGCCCCCGAGTTGCCTCTTCTGTTGAGTTAACTCTTTGTTGCCACTGTCCTTGCTCCATGTAAACTGTTTGTGTCTGCTTTCCTATCTGGTTCCCAGACGTCCTCTATCACCTCATCGTGATGCTGGGGATTTGTGCCGTGTTGTAGGGGATCGCCAGGCAGGCAGTGGCATCTCCTCCACCCAACATCATCTCCTGTGTCGATGACAAACTCCCATTTATTGTGCTGCCAACAAGAACAAACAGAAGAACATACCGTTGAGGAGCGGAGAATAGCACTTTGCCAATTACGTGTTCCAATGATTTTTGCGCCTTTCGGTGATTGTCTTTGGTGCCCTCCTTCCTCTTGTGACTTCCTGTGGCTCTGAGATCCTACAGTCTCTCTCCGGCAGCTGGCCGAGAAGTCTCCTTTCCCCAGGCTCAAGTCAGGGCTGCAGTGGACTCCTTTGAAAGCCATTCTAATTTTAAAACACTAGCACACCCAACCAAGTGCAGCTGAACATTTTGACGAGAATGTAGGGCATAACCACCAAGTCAGTGCTAAGTACAGAACGCACAGGAATAGCCAATTTTGCCAAGAGGGGGCCTTTGTCCCTGATGTTGTACAATGCTTATTTAAGAACCAGGGCTGAGCCACCAGGCAGGGGGTTCCAATCTTTCAAATGATGATATGTGGGAATCAGAGTGGAATATAATAGTTTTGCTTAAACCTGAGTATTATAAAAGAAAATAATTCCTGAGAGACCCCCAGTGCTAACCTAATTTGTTTTTATTATAGTGTTTCTTCAATATGTATAAACATTATAGAGGTATTAACTGACTCATTTTTATATTTGATTGATTTCTAAAATCAAAAGAAAATTACAGATGAAAAAGGAATAAAGCTACAAAAAGAATAAAACTCACATCAACATAAATTTAACCTCCTACTGTGGCACTGCCTAAATGAAACCTGCTGCTGGCAACATGACTCTGGAGTGACATCGGTGACAAGGTCTCTGGAGTTCCCAATCCTACCGTATCCTTGTGATGCTCGATGCTCTCACTATTTGTTTTCTACTTGATTTAAGAAAGCATCAGTACCAAATGGACTGACTTCATTTAGCCTTTACTTTAACAATGAAGCAGGTATCTGTCTTTGTCTCATTAACTTCTGATCATTAGAATGGAACACACACACACACACACACACATACACACACACACACAAAAGTCAGAAACACACATGCAAAAACGGCCCGTGGAATCATGTGGTGCTGCACCCTGATAATACTGCCACCCCAGTGATCCAGAAGACGTTGATTTTAATGATTCACATGGTCAACACGATAAGAAAAGTAAATGAACCAATCCTCATAGAGAACTGGCAAATCCTTAGAAGCTAGAATGTGCTAGAAAAAGCCAGAGCTCTACTTTTTCTTCCTTCGTCTTGTACAGACTTAATTAGTGGCCTTATAATTTGAAAACACATCAGTTTGTATCTCCATGTTTAATGTATTTGAGAAGTTTTGAGATCTGTAGTTTGTTGGGGCTTTTACAACTGTGTTAAGAAACTGAGAAATTCAGCTAGTTCCCAAATTTCTGATCACAGGGAGTACGTGTTTATTTAGCAACAGACTAGATTCAAGTGACTCAAGGAAGCTTGAACTGGTCTCAAAGCTGGAGTTCCAACTAGTTTGGGATCTCTTTTTCCTGTAAACTCAGAATTTTTATAGTCAGGAAGGACAAAAGACATATTTTATTGGTTCTACTCAAAAACTCTTAAATAGCATAGAGACATTATCATATATCTTTGGCCGTCAGAGTAAAACAATGCTGTATTAGTTTTGCTTTATTTTATCATATTGTTTAATGATCTTGTATCTCCACCTGGTGCTATGGAATAAATAAAATGCCTTAAAATAATTAAACTATGGCTACAGCTTACAGTGTTAATATGTCATATTGATAGCCAACTCCTCGACCCTCCCAGAGGTTCCTACAACTAGAACTTATTAGATTCACATACATACCACTGACTTTCCATCATTCTACCCTATATTTACTTTCCAAAACTTCCAGCATTCAGTTTCTGATGCAAGGAGGCAAAGCCATCTGTATGCTCTCCACGTCTCTAATGCCCTAATGTCAATCACCAACAACCAAAAATGTTTCAATCTCAGGTTAACTAAACTCCTTCGTATCTTCTAACTTCTCTATCAAGGAATTAAGAGAAAACACTCAATCTGTTATAAATTCTTGTGAGTGTCAAACATAAGATATATTTATAGAACAAATAAAGAGTATATTTTCCCTTAGGTATCCTTGGTTGACATAGAAAAAACATTGGATGTAGATTTTAGGAAATTAATCTTATCAAATTCCTGCTTATGATCCTTAAAGACTCTCCTTCTCTCTCAAAGCTTGAGTAATATAAAGAAAAAATAGACAGACATGCATATATACATATACACATATATACTGAATATACACACATGAATCTTTACCTATTGATCAACCAAAAGAGACAGATTTAGACAGACATTCATGTGTGTATACATGTACATGTGTGTGCACATGTGAATGTATGTGGATGCACATGTGTAGATATATGTATTATGTGTTTGTATGAGCGTAGACGCCAAATGTTTATAATGTTCCATGAAAAAGACAGACGTAGCAAAGTCTTTATTGTATAAACATTACTTGGGTCAGCACGTGGGCTAGAGCTGGAAGGGAACAAACACACACACTACATACAAATACAAAGCTGGGATAATATTAGACAATCCTTATGTCCCACCCTACCCCTACATCTGTGTATCATTTTCTAATGCTTTTTAAATGCAACAACATTGGACTTCTTAGTTCCCTATACTTTGGTATATACCTGTATTAGTCCTTAATATAACAGTACTAAAACTTGTGTCACCTCTCTTCAACTAAACTGAGAGCTAAAGATCAAGGAAAGTGTCATATCCTCATCTCCCCTCCACCCCCTCACCCCACCACAGCCACCATATGGTACCTGGCAAAGAGTAAGTGCTATAAAAATGCTCTTTGAATAAATGAAATGTCATATTGATGGATAGATGGATAGATGGATGGATGGATGGATGGGGAATGGGCTATTTCTCTGAAAGACCTCATAGCAGAGGTTGTTCTATTCCCTTCCATGGTAGAACAAAGCGTTTGGAATCCAGAAGCCCTGCTCCCAAATAAGGGAAGAAGTCCTGAAGGATGAGAAGACAAATATTGGTCCATTGTCGCTATGCTGAGGTAGCAAGGGAAGCTCCCCTGTCACTTTCAGATAAATGCCTTCTTTTGACTAATACTTTCAATCTTGGATGAAAGGCCTAGAGAGAGGAGCAGATCTCACCACAATAAAAGATGGGATCATGTTAGAGAGAATGGAATCTGTGAAAGTCCTAGAGCTCAGTCGCCTCTCTCTGGGCAGAAGCAAAGTCCTGCCAATGGAAGCACAGAGTAGTTCCATGAAGATGGGACTGTTTGTAAAGCATTTTCCTTGGCCCCTATTTAGTGTCTCTCTTCCTAAAAAAGGCAAGAATTCCTTTTTGTAAGGAATTCCACCAAACTTTTTGTAAAATGTGTTATTAACGGCTCTAAACTCACCAAAAAGTAGCTTATTTTCCTATACAGAGGTCAAAAATATCCCTACAAAGGCAGCTTACAGGTCACGTACAAAAGAAAACATTCCCAGTCTCATTGATTCTCACTTTTCCAGTCATGAGAAATTCACCAGGAAAAGGTCTCAAACACAATATATCATCTGAAGCACTCTCCCATATTTAAGAGCAGCCACAAGGAAGAAAAACTGGATGTGAGGAGTTGCAAGGGATCAAAAAAAAAAAAAAAAAAAAGGACTGTAAGTTCATTAGTGGTTCAGTAAGTCTACTACAAGAAACCACTTGACAGGCACGATGAAATCCTGTTCTTTATGTAAAGGGGAAAATGTGTATTGCAGAATGGATGGGTTCATCTTCGTCTATCAGAGATTGAAAAAAAATAGCAATTCATAAGTGAATGAAAAATTCCACTTAAAATTCAAGCCTTGATTGGAAGAAAAGCCTATCTTTACTCCTTCGCTTTGGATAGGAAAGAAATTAAGCAATAAATTGAGAATGGGACATTTCCATTTGAAAGCTGCTGTGCTCACAGAAAATCAGAGCTCAGGACCAGGCCTTCCAGGGACTGACTGCCAAGATCTGGCGTACCTGGAATGGCCTGATCCTGTTGGATTTCAGTGGTTGTTCGCACCTTAGCTAGAGCTTTATCCCCCCCAAAACATTCCTGAGATGCCTTCTGATAACCAAGGGTTAGAGATCAGCCCCTTGCAAAGGAAGGCAGCACAGGGTGGGGCCAACAGCCCCAGGTTTTGTTCTAGCTTTCCTCTCTCTCCGAATGAAATTGGGTTCACTGCAAATTCACAAGCTAATAGGCCGGAAATATCTGGCAGCCAGGACAAGTTCACTGGCAGGTCTGGGAGCAACAGCCCAGCCCTGGTCACCCAGAAAATGAGTTCACTATATCCAGCTCTTCGAACTCCTCATTTGGTCTAGGCCACAGAACTCTAGGGCAGGAAGGGGAGGCCAGCTAGATGGCTCCCCCTACTGGCTCCCCCAGATCTACACCTCCTGAATGGGATATTCAATGCATCTCACAGAATGGTCCTCAGACTTTCATGGGACCCCATAAACATCTTTAAAGAAAATAGCTCAGAAGATCTCTAGGACTTTAGCTTCCTCTTCCATAAATCGAGGGAGTGGAATAGTAAAGCCTTCCTTGCCTTTCAACCAGAAAGTTGTTTGTTCTCCTTTGCCCTGTGGGAGGCAGAAGAGAGTGCTGGTGAATCACTCAGGTGGAAAGGCTGCCTGTGAAGTGTGGGCTCTGGGCAGACAACTTGGTGTCCCTTGCTTATTTACTGAAAATGTTGTTCTTAGCCAAAACTGCATGTAGACAGGAGCTGCCTCAGTGAAGGAAAGGCCTCTTTATAGATGAAACCTTGATTTCCTTGGGCTTTGCCGATAAGCCTAAAGGGATAGTCAGCAATGCTCTAGGAGGTGAGGGCCAGTCAAGGCTGAATTTCCCTGCAATTTCCCTGAATATCTTTTAAAAACAATAATAAAATTAAAAAAATAAAAAATAAAAATAATAAAAATAACAATAAAATCTATCGAGCTCTTATGATCAGCAGAGCACCAGGTGAAGTATCTCATATACGTGTCCACATTTAACCCCTGCCTCTCCCCTTTGAGGACAACTTTGTCACCATTCGCATTTGACTGGCAATAAAATCAAGCCCACAAATCAGACAACCAGTGAATAGTAGGACACGACTCAAAGGGAGGTCTATACTGCCACCTTCTAGAAAAATCTGCCTCTTGCCTGAAGTCTATTGATCAAGTATAGTGTGCGAGGTTCAGGCTCAGCAAACTGGGGAGTTGCTGCCGTCCTCTTCCCTTTCACTTCTTCCCAGGAACCCCCATACCCACCCAAACACCTAACATCATAGTAACCACCCACCACTTCCACCAGGAACATCTCCAAGATGTTCTTCAGAACATCTCAAGAGGAGCATCCGTTTCCCACCCCACCAAAAGCCGGTGTTATAGGGAAAGTTGAGAATGCATAATGGTGTATTTCAGACAGACCGGACAGAGGAGAAGGCAGAGGGGAAGGGAAAAGGTATTTAAATGAATTGAGAGGAGATCCTGGTGCCCCCAAACCAATGGGCCTCTGTCTCCTCTATGTGGGCCCTTTTGAATCAGAAAGGACATAGGAGGCAATGCGGGCATGATAATTTCTGAGCTCGTCCTTGCTGTTGCTTTGTGAAAGAATAGATTGGTGTATTCAAGCAGAAGCCAGGAGACCATTTGTGGCCAAGAGAAAAGAGGCATCCCCTAGGGGGTTGGTCTAGGTAGGAGCTAAGGTGTTTTCTGTCATAGATTCCGTGTTTGACCATTTGAGGGAAGCATACAGTCTTCTCTGAGGGAAGAAGACTTGGCGGTCACAAGAGCCTCCACATAGACCTTGGCAGTCTCCACACACCACAATGCAAAGACACACTCATCCCATCAACTTTCTCAACATCTCCATCACCGACACAAATGGGGCAGGCAGGGTGCACTAGGTTGGTCTTACCTTGACTGGGATGGTGCCTCTCTTTTGCAAATCGTACCCTCCCAATGCCAGCAGGCTGGATGCAGTGCTCTGAGAGACATGAATCCGGAGAGCTGCCATAAACCAGTTATTGCCTAGTTATTACCTTGGTTGTGGCTTCCATCTGGGGGCCAGGGGGCAGGGCTGCTGTGGAGAGGGAATGCTGCATTGCTCACACTGTTAGGCTGCTAGTACCTCTTAGGAAAGCAAATCACAGACAACCTCTCTGAAGTCTGGGACTCTTGCGGTGGGACACCCCCAAACATTGCAGACATTGTTCAGACATTGTTAGTGTTGCTCAAGCTTTAACAGGTTCAGTTTAGAAACAGTAGGCATAACTGACTCCATATGCAAGCTGGTACTCCCCATGGATGGAGGTCCACTGACCTCCTCAGGTTCCTGAGGATACCAGAGTTGGTGGTACCAGAGCTGGGACACATCACTGAAAACATTGTTCACAACCAGCCCTGCAACCAGAATCAGGCTTGGAGCCTACATTTGGGGCTCCCACTTTCAACATTTACTCTTAAAATCTTGACTTACAAGTTCAAGGAGAGGTTTAAACCAGTGTTTGAGACTTGGCTGATTAGCTTAAACAACGAAGTAATCAGAAGAGAAAATATTTTTGTATGTTTTTACATATTGTGGAAAATTTACAAATTCAAAACAATGTTAACCTAAACATTGTGAAACTTAAATCCCTAAGTAATTATTTTTTCTAGCTGATAAACAGCTCATAAATAGCATACATTGTCTAGCAATAGCAAAATAATATGATACCCCTTGGAGTTCCTGGCCATAGATCAATTCTGCACCACCAAAACCATATTCTGCATCAGGGATGGGAAAATTACCACCCTCCAGCCAAATCCAGCCCACCACTTGTGTTTACAAATAAAGTTTTATTGGAATATGGCCTTACCCATCATTCGTATGTTATAAATGGCTGCTTTCATACTACAACAGTAGTTAAGTAACAGAGACTATGGCCCATAAACCCTAAAATAGTTACTGGCTGGCCCTGTATGGGAAAAGCTTGCCAACTTCTGCTCTTCCTTTAAATGATCTTATTATATGTGTCCTTGACTGTTTAGAATTGAAAATCTTGGAAGGAAGTCATATGTGTTCTCATAGCAAGCACTACACAAAACCCTGTCTACAAAGTTTGTGATCAATGTTGTCTGAGGTGATGATCTTATCCTCCAAACAGAAAATAGTAGACAAAATGAAAATGGGTCTTCTAAAAACACCCTCTGGTTAAAGATAGGAGACTAGAGGGACAGTGATCTTGTATTCGCAAAGTTCTGCAAACAGTACCCACGCAAACTGCTGCTTTCCATTCTGGATGCCATGTTCACAGTGTCTCCGAACAGACAGTACCTGGGCATGGTGATTCCCACCACACCAGCCACTACAGGACCTACGAAGAGAAGAACAGAAGGGCATAGCCAACCTGCACTCTCCGAGGGCTGGACTCGTGATACACATTAAGTCAACAAAGGCAATTCAACAAATACTCAAGTGCCTAGGCAAAGGTTGGCAATAGATCTTAGGGTCTGCATAGAGGCAACCTACAGAACCCACAGACTTTTGGTGGAAAATGACATAATCAATTATAAATTTTTTTTTAATCCTTACTTATTTTTGAGAGTCAGAGACAGAGAGAACGTGTGAGCAGGGGAGGAGCAGAGAGAGAGAGAGACAGAATGCAAAGCAGGCTCCAGGCTCTGAGCCATCAGCACAGAGCCCGATGTGGGGCTCGAACCCATGAACCATGAGATCAAGATCCAAGCCAAAGTCGGACGCTCAACCGACTGAGCCACTCAGGCGCCCCATTATAATTAACTGAATGTTTGTAACCCCCTCCCTCATTCACATATTGAAGCCCTAACCCTCAGTATGATGGTATTAAAAAGTAGGGCCTTTGGGAGATAATTAGGTTTAGATGAGGTTATGAGGGTAGGGCCCTCATGGTGGGATTAGTGCCCTTATGAAAAGAGAAGGAGACCGCAAGGCTCTCTCTCTCCGCTATATGAAGACATAATCAGAAGGCAGGCTTTGGCAAGATAGGAAGAGGATTCTCACTAGACCCTGACCATGCTGGAACCCTGATCTTGGACTTCCCAGCCTCTAGAACTGTGAGAAAATAAATATCTGTTGTTTAAGTCACTTTGTCTGTGGTATTTTGTTATGACAACCAAGCTAAGGCAGAAATTAATGACAGTGTTATTCACGCACTAGAGATGGAAACAAAACAACTGGGGCACTAATGCTGATTAGGGGTCAGGTTTTATTTTGGTCAAGCCCTGGAGGACAGGTAGGAGCAGGGCTAGCTACATAGTTTGCAGGGCCTAGTCTAAAATAAAAATAAGGGAACCCTCATTCAAAAATTATTAAGAAATTAAGAAAATTAATATTATAATATTATTATATTAATAACTAAGAAATTGAGACAGAAGAGCATTAAGCCAAGTGCTGGTCACTTTTGCACAGGTCATCTGCCCATGAGTTTGACAAAAACCAGACCAGATCAAAGGGCATTTGATGCAGAGGCATGGGGGGAAAGTAGCCTGGTATAACTGTCCTACTTTTTGGTCTCCTCCTAACTTTTGGTTTAACACCTTGGAGTCTCTGGGTATCTTTGCTGTTACCAAGTAATCTGGCTAACTGGAAATACGTGTGCAAAAACAATGTGAACTTTTGTTTCCCTCAAAAGATGCTACCATTCAATTTCCAGGTCCTAAAAACGTCAGACTTAGGACTTGAATCCAGAACCACCTGCTGCCATACCTGGACCATAAGGCCACCTGGCATCAGGGCTGGCTACCTGTGTGGATGCCATTCCTGATCCTGAGCTTCTCCTCAGGCATGTGCCCAATCTGGAAGTGGACAGTGGCACTGAGGAAACGTAAGGACATCGTGGCAATCTCGTCCACATGCTGGATTCCATTGCAGATAGGAAGTCCGCTAGCACCCATGTATGCATCTCCAATGGTTTCAACCTGAAAATAAAGCAACAGAGTGGCCTTGTGTTTTCCAAGAAAAAGGCTGGAGTAGCGGTGGGGTCAGAGACCAAGGCCCTTTGTTACTGAGCCCTGCATTCCCTACACTTTGGAGACTCATACTCCCCGACCTCCACTCCATCCACGCCCCAGCATTTCCTCACATTTCTGCTCTTGTCCTGGTTCTTCCACAAAGCCTTTCTTCCCTGAGCCCTCCTATGCACAGTCACTGTTTTCTCCTCTCAAATTTGATAGTGGTGGTGACCATATTTCCTCAACTCAAGTTTAAAACCAGTTAAACAGACAGTAGTGTGGGAATAGGGTAAATCTTGACGGATCACATGCATCCATCAAGTGGAATTCATCTTACCCAACCAGAAATGTCTTCACCCCATACAATGGCTCTTCAATACATTTATACATATCTATACATTATACACAATATATACACTTATGTATAAATGCATGTATCTGCCTGATCTGTCCTCTTCTCTCCCCTAATAAATCCTAATAAAATTAACTTTCAGATTCCTTATTCTCATTAGAGAACCAATGACCAGTGTCAACTCTAAAGATACAGCCCTGGGGCGCCTGGGTGGCTTAGTCAGTTAAGCCTCTGACTTCAGCTCAGGTCATGATCTCACAGTTCATGGGTTTGAGCCCCGCATTGGGCTCAGTGCTGACAGCTCAGAGCCTGGAGTGTGCTTCGGATTCTGTGTCTCCCTCTCTGCCCCTCCCCCGCTCCTGCTTTGTCTCTCTCTGTCTCTCAAAAATAAACGTTAAAAAAAATTAAAGATACAGCCCTTTCCAGATACATTTGCATTTTAGCAGAATCCAAAGATGATGTGGTAAAGGTGGAATTTCAGGCATTAGCCAGGCAGTGAAAATACCTCTGTCTACTGGTCACCCCAGAATGACACAAAATCAACCTATATACAAGTCAGATTGCTTCTAGGCTACCTCTCCCCACCATGGGTACATCCTTTGGACATTGAAACTGATTTAGTATTAACTCATGCAAAACATAACCCAGAAAACAATGCCAAGAAGAAATCCCAGAGGAAGCCCTCCTAAGCAGCTTCAAACTTAGCTTCAAAAAACAGCTTTTGTTTTGAGGTATGTGTGATCTGCTCTTGGAGATTAGCCACACACCTTTTCTTTCACCCTTAAACAGAGGCAATATCTGTGGGGGGAACATTAGGGATAACTATTAAAGGCATGTCACTGGGGGACATGACCACACTATCCCCCAAATCTCCCCAGCCCCCAGGCCACAGGTAAAGCCCTGCAATCACGATCCACCTGTGACTTGTCCCAGGCACATGTGAGCTTGGGAACCCCGCAGTCATGATGTGGCCCCATCAGAAAACTCAGAAAACACCTGAAGCAACCATCATCCTCACCACTTAAATGAAGCTAAATTATTCATTGTTGCTATCCTTCCCTGAAAAATCAGTTTTTACTCCAGGTGACCATATTCATACATACCCCCAAGTAGCACTAGGCAGACGTTCTCATTTCAGCCACAATTCTGATCATCTAAACTTAGGAGTCTGTCTTCACCTGCATTGCTAAGGATCACGGTAACAGCAGTGAGACTCACACAGGGTCCAAAAACAACCTTTAAAGGTGAGCCTCTCTGAATCTGAAGGAAATATATTCTGGAGGGAACTGGAGGGATTAGCCAGTAGAAGGGCAGTGCCTCTCTAGAAACGTGTTAACAGCCAGATAAAATAATGGAAAGAAACAAGAAGCAACTGGGGATTCTTGACAAGCACATTCATCTGTGATTAATCAAGCCTTTTTCCAAGAAAACAAACAGGAATAAAATATTGAGTTTCTGCCATGAATTGAGATGGACTGCCAGCCTGAAATAGAGCCTTCCTCCTGGCTCACATCTAGGGCCGGGTCCATCCTTACGTCCTAGAGTCGGCGGACAAGGAGCGTGTTCCCTCACAGCCCCGGGGTATGTCTCACCTTATACACATCATATGTTTTAATGACGTGATCAAATAAGCTGTACAGGTCATTAAGCAGCTTTACCACTTGCAAGGGGGAGCTGAGAGAACACAGTTTTGTGAATCCAACAATGTCGGAGAAAAAGGTTATCACAGACTCAAAATGTTCTGGTGCCACGGACCTTCCAGCTATGAGCTGTTCTCCAGTGAAGCCGAAACCAAAGAATAGAGATTGGTTTTGAACGGACTCTTATTCATCTTGCCTCCTACAAACCCCTGCAAAATCTTTCCGATAGGTCCTTTTGCTTCAGTGGATTAGATTTTCGGTCAACAAAATCCATCATCTAAAGGGATTCTTTTGACACCCATTTTTCTACTTGCATTTTCTCTGAAGAGATATTTTAATTGGTGGGTATAAACTAGACCTGGGGGGCAGGTCACAGAAATGCCTTTGCAGTAAGGATTTTTCTCCCGGAGGGCATCCCATTTTTCTCTATTGGCTATAGCATTTGAGTGTAAAAATGCAATTTGCAGATGTGAAGCAAAAGGAAGCATCCATCAATCCACAAGCCAATGCGTTTGCTTCAATCAACCAATCTCAGATTAACACCTTCAAATCCCTAACTCCATCTCTGTCAAGACACGCAAGAAGGGTGCAGAAGTTTTAATAGCCGACGCTTCTGCCAAGTTTTTAGACAGTGTAAAGGTGCAAGCAGAGCCAAAAATGAAGCAAGTTTTGAATCTGAAGTCATGGGTGCATATTGTACTATGCAGTCTTTGGAGCACAATCTGAAGTACTGAGAAACTAGCTATTAATCAGACTCATGACACTAAAGCGCCATCTAGTGGTCTGTCTCCCATAGCTGCATCCGCCATCTTCCCTGTTAAGAGACATTCTCTACTCCTGTGAATTCAAGATTTCAGGCAGGGCCTTTGCCTCTATCTCCGTTTACAGGGTGTACCAAATTGCCTGAAAAATGCTTGACTCATTTAGAAGAACCTGAGTTCCTCTTAGGAAAAGAACAAAAAAGTACTCTGTACATGGGGCCCCTTAGATAGTGACGCTATTGCTTTCTGGGTCCTTTGTCAAGGCCCCCAGTGCTTTGGAATACCTTGGCAGCATTGTGGACAGAAGCCTATCCACCTTCCTCTTCTCCGCCATCAGCTGGTTGGTCCTCTCTTCCACCACGTCCTCCAGGTGATTGGCATACACCTCCAGCTTGCTCACCATACTGTCTAGGATGTTCACACGGCTTTAAAAGAACCCAAAATGAACATCTTTTTTTCCAAGAACATTAGGGTCACAGTGGAGCACAACATCCAGCTATACGTTCCAAGAAAACATGTATCACCCTGAAGGTTTCCTACCTAAGGGCGCCAATGGACAGCAGTGGAATGACAATGGCAGTGAAGCCATGGGGTGGGACAGAGACTGCCCTTTACCAGCTCTGTGATCTTGTTCTACACCCTTCATTTCTCCAAGCCTCAGTTTCTTCATCTGGAAAATGAGGATAATAATGCATACCTCATAGGGCTTTTCTGAGGATCCAGGGAGATGATGGGTACACAGTGCCTACAGCTGTGTCTGGCACTCAGCAGGTACTCAGCAAATGGTGGCCTTCACTGGCACTCCCCCATTTCCCAATATGCTCCATATTATCATCATGGTCAGTCAAAAATGTACATTTCAGGATGGGTCTTTTTTTCCCCCTGAATAATACCAACTATTTTCCTTTTGGATGACATATGTAAGGGGGCACTTCTAGACCCTGTAGGCTCTTGTTTTAGAAGGGTCTTCAGAAAAATCATTTAAATACCCCATTTTTCAGATGAGGAAACTGAGGCTCACATAGGAAATAGACTTGCTTTAACATCGGGGACCAGATTTTTTTAAGTAAAAGTCATGACTGACCCAAGACATACCATTCAAAACAATTTTGATGTGGAAAATACAGAATACAGGGCTGTTGTGTTAAGAATGCATAGCAGACTGGCCAAGTTAGGAGTAGATGCCAGAATCCCGGCCCAGGGTCCTTCTATAAACTCAGGCTACTTCTATCATGGCTATGTCTGCCTATGTTCAATGTGCCAAAAGATGACACAGCTATCCTAATGTGAAACAAGCTACTGTCGAGGAGGTTGTTTGAGAGGCATGAATAATTCAAGCTGATGACTTACTCTAAGGTTGGTGAATAGTTTCTTATACTATAGTCCAACCCCAACTGATGAGCCATGACCTTTGGAATGCTGGTTTGGAAAACATTCTGAGGTCATGTCAAAATTCCCTGGGAAAGAGAGCCTTGATTGATTAGAGATATCTGGAATGGACAAAGGAGGACAATGGATGTGCTGATGTCTGATACACTTTTGTGTCATTAATGAAATAAAGGGAGAATTAATCACCCAACTCTAGCCAGCATGTAACACGGTGCTTTGCATGTGACAGGCATTGAGTGGGTATATGATGAATAAATGAATGAATGGATAAATAACTGAATGAGTGGAGGAATGAATGAATGGGGTGGGCCACACAGAACCAGTCACAGCCATGTAGTTTTAAAATTCTAATAGTTAGTGGCACCTGGGTGGCTCAGTCTGTTAAGAATCCGACTCTTGATTTCTGCTCAGGTCACCATCTTGCTGTTCGGGAGACTGAGCCCCACGTCCGGCTCTCCACTGACGGTGCAGAGCCTGCGTGGAATTATTTCTCTCTCCCTCGCTCTCTGCTCCTCCCCTGCTTGTGCTCTCTCTCTCAAAATAAATAAAATAAACATTAAAGATATTTTATAAAAAAATAAAATTCTAATGGTTAAATGATTGGGAGAAAACGTCACACATCTAACTCACCCTTTGGAACTGGATTCTCATAAAATTTTCTTGATGGAAGAGAAAGTGGGCCTTTTCTCTGGAGATTCATCCCAACATGCTCTCGCCATGGCCACAATCTTTTCATTGCCCTTCTCTGACAGGGAAGCTTGGAGTGGAACTGAGGCCATGGGGTCTTTGATATGGCTGATGATTTCTGAAATTCATTTAGGGTTTAAATAGCAAAATGTCTGAGCTTTGGGCCATGTAGTACACTTCACTTTAAACATATGTGCTCTTAAATTTGTGAATTGAATGTATAAGTATATTGAACAGATTGGAATTTCAGAGAAACCTGAACATTTTATGAGAAATATTTGGGATCCTCGTGGAAAATGAAGAATCCTACTGTAAAACATATCAACACCTTCTAATGAATCTGTTTTTAGATTAAGTTGTTTTTCTTCCAATGGAACTTGTCTTGAAGTAAAGCATATCTCTATGTGACTTCAGGAGTGTATAAGCATCTGGGATGGGAAACCCGCAAAGCACACCTTTTGCAATTTGCATTCCATATAAAATGTCACATAAAAGTTATTTTAACAAATAATAAATGTCACCATCATGTGCTGCCTCGGTGTCCAACTTTGTAAACCTATTTTCTTTCACTTCTGCATTGGCTTCTACTGACATTTATTAAACATTCTGCTATACCAGGTTTTTCAGAGGAAATAATAATTTGAGAACAACGTATACATGTTTTTGTGTAAAAATACTGTGGGTGTAACAACATGGATGAATCTTAAGGGCATTTTACTAAGTATAAAAGGGTAGTCTGAAAAGGCTACACGCTGTATGATTCTGTTTATATGACATTCTAGAAAAGGCAAAATTATAGAGACAGAAAACAGGTGAGATACCATTAGGAGCTTGGGGAGGAGAAGGTGCTGAACACATAAGTCACCAGGGATTTATTTAAGGTGATGAGACTGTCTATAGGGTACATGACACTGTGTATTTGCCAAAACCCGTAGAACTTTACTGCACAGAGAGTAAACCCCAAAGAACACAAATTTTTAACAATATCAGTTGGGAGGTTGGACAACTCCAAGATAGAGGCAAACTGTGACAAAAGAATCTAACTGTATTATAACTGTATGACATTGCCTCGCTGAAGGGGATGTATTATAACTATATGACATCACTGGCTGACTTAGGCACTTCTGAAATGACTCAAGACCATTAAGACTAAACAAAAGGACCCATTCATAATCGCTGTATTGTAGATGGCAAGACTGGGGACAGAAGAAAAACTTTGCAAGTACTAGACACATATACTGGGATTGGATAAATAAATAAATAAATAAATAAATAAATGGATGGCAGATGGTGGGAGCCAGGATCTCACTGTTGGAAAGGGAGGCTATGGATAGAGGCGGGGGGGGGGGGGGAACACTGGAATAAATGAACCGTGTGGTGGTAATGGTGTTGGAGATGTTAATATGAACTCATGCTTAGCTTAGTATAGATACAGATGGGTAGATGCAGATATGAGAATGTGTATACACTGAGGCTAGTGTGCACATGCTTTTCCTTACTGTGTCCACTGAGAGGGGCTAGAAGCAACAACACCCCGGTTGCAATGAGCACAGTCAGCATCCAGGTCTTGGTTTCTAATATCATCCTCCAATAAAAAAGAACCAGTGTCCTTGAAGACATGGCTGATTCTAGGACTGAGGCAGGGAAATACAAGAGGAGGCTGAAGCCTCTCATGCCACCAGGAAGCAAGGCGGTACTAAACAAACCAAATCAAAACACAGCAATGGGTTTATATCAAAGGTACACAGAAGTCAATTGAAATGGAATGGCCGAAGATGAAACAACTGGAGCAGTAAAATAAAGTAGTGTTAGATTACAATTCAGAGGATAAAATAAAGATATAGTGTAATATATAATATAAAATATACACATGTTATAATATAGATATGCATAATAATACAATACAATACAATACAATATAATACCAATAATTGAATAAATACATAAGTGGGAGAGAAGAGACAAACCTCCTGTGGAGAAAAATCCCAAATAGTTTACATAGATAGTCTCCACGCAGGGTAGTAGAGTGCAACACCCCACTCCTTAAGTGTGGACTTCACATAGTGACTTCTTTCTTCGGGGGACAGTATAGGAAGAGGGGAACCAAGGGTAGCTCTATGGTGGAGAAACCTGACAAGCCTCAGCCAGGTCAATATCAACAGTCATGTTGGTCAACATGATAGTCAACAGATAGTCATGTTGGTCGTGTGTACCCTTGACATGATGTGACGAACATGACAATTTACCCCTGTAGCCTTCCTCTCAAGACATATAAGTCCAGTCTCATCATAAGGAAGAAAAATAATGAGACAAATCCCAAGTGAGAAACATTCTACAAAATACCTGGCCAGTACTCCTCGAAAGTACAATGTCATTAGAATTATAGTTTAAGGAACATTCTTGAAGAGCTTAGACAGACATGATGGCTAAATGCAGCATGACGTCCTGGATGGGATGCTGGGGCAGAAGAGGACATTGGGTTGAAAACTAAGGGAATCTAAAAGAGTATGGCCTTTGCTTAAGAAGAAGAAGGAGGAGGAGGAGGAGGAGGAGGAGAAATAATGTCAGGCTCTGTGCTGACAGCTCAGAGCCTGGAGCCTGCATCAGATTCTGTGTCTCCCTCTGTCTCTGTTCCTCCCCCGCTCACACTCTGTGTCTCTCTCTCAAAAATAAATAAAGATTAAAAAAAAAGAAAAAAAGAATAAGAATAAATACAAGTTATAACACTGTGTAAAATATGATCTTGTTTTTTTGTAAATGTACATGTTTGTGTTCAAATTCTTTTTTTGTTAACGTTTATTTATTTTTGAGACAGAGAGACAGAGCATGAATGGGGGAGGGTCAATGAGAGAGGGAGACACAGAAACCAAAACAGGCTCCAGGCTCTGAGCTGTCACAGAGCCCGACGCGGGGCTCAAACTCATGGACCGCGAGATCATGACCTGAGCTAAGTCGGACGCTCAACCGACTGAGCCACCCAGGCACCCCTACATGCTTGTGCTTAAATGCACACTTTCAATGCCTAAAAATAATCTGAAGGACTATACATAAGAAAGTTCTATGGGTAATTGTGTTTTACATCCCAAATTAAGTGTAATTTGAGACATGGGACAACAATGGTTTTAAAAGAAGTCACTGAAGAATTACTATTGTTGCATCTTCTGCTTTCTTATCCTCAGCTCTAAGAAATATCATGAGAGAATCAATAAAATGATAAAAAAAACTTTGAACCATGGGTTCAAATTCACATCATGGGCCTGCACCTCGGAACACGTGTTTATGAGCTAGTAACATGCAGCCATCCCATAATCCACCAGTCACCAGTCACTCTATTGTCATTGTTCTTCTTCTTCGGTGTGCATCAGAATCAGGGGTGGGGGGCTTCTTAAAGCACAGCTTCTGGGCCTATCCCCAAAGTTTCCAATTCCAAAGGCCTGGAGCCAGGCCTGAAAATTTGCTTTTCTAATAAGTGCCCAGGCGATACTGAAGCTGCTAGTCTAGGGTTGCACTAGGCTTCTCAAAACTGTGGATCTTCAACATCATCTGGGAACTTGAGAAAAATGCAAATTCTCAGGCCTTGCCCCAGACCTACTGAGTCTGAGACCCTGAGGGTGGGACCCAGCAATTCTTTTTTTTTTTTTTAACAAGTCCTACAGGTAATTCTGACACCAACTAACATTTGAAAACCACTGGTCTAGTGTGCACAGGACATCAATATCTATTCAGTCCCCAGCACCAGGACTGTTTGTAGGGAAGTATGAGATGTTAATGGGAGAAGCGTGTTTGGCCACAAATTAGGTGCACCTTGTACTTTCCCTGATTGCAGTCCTGTGTATACATAGTCCCATATGGCCAGCTTTCATTGAACTTTGTGGGCATAAGACTACAATGAGAGGCAAATATACCAATTGGGTACAGTCTTCCCACCCCGCCCCCACCCCACCTGGTGCAACCGGATGGCAGCTGAGCTTAGTGAGTGTGGCTGGGATCCTTCCTGGGCTCACTCTCGGAATATCTGAGTGGCTTCTTGGTTCTAAAGTCAGTTGCCCTTGGATTTGAATGACCCTTTTTGGATTAGTCTCCCCTCTTTTTCACTTGGCCATAAATTAGAAAGTGGAATCCATTTTTAAAGTAACTATATACATTGAGAAAGGATCCTGACTTGAAATTCTCCAGGGAATGCATGATCTAAAAATGAAACTTGAGGGTGGCCATTGGGAATGGACTAGAAAAAGTAGGCATGGTGATAAAGAAGAAAAACCAGGAGGGAAAGGTGGGCTGAGTTGATTTAGCAACTAATACATGCACACCTCCCTATGCTTGTTCTCAGACAGTGGTTCTCAACATGAGCTGCATGTTGGAATCACCTGCAAATGCTGATGCCCAGGCAGCCACCCAGATCGATAGCATCAGCACCTCCTAGGCCAAGATCCAGGCATCAGTAGTTTTTAAAGTTCCCCAGGTAATTCCAGGGCACAGCCAAGGTGGAAGATAACAGTGCTGGGGGGTTACACCTACTATACTTTTTTTTTTTTTTTTATCATTCTTGATCAAATTTTGCTTTATCTCCCCAGCTTCTGCCCTTAATTCCATGACGGGATGTGTGTTAAGAGACAACTCAGCAAAAAAATGAGCCTAAATATATCTTATAAAGACAACTGGGCAGCATTTATTTAAAAAATTAAATATACTTAAAATACATTTATCTCTTCAATCTCAAGCCCACAAAGATACAAGGCTGCTCACTGCATCAACTGTAATGGCAAGAAAAATGGAAAACAACCAAACTGTGCATCAATCAATAATACACAGCCTATCCTTACAATGAAAATTCTGTAGTCCTTAAGAAAGATTGAGGTAAATTTGTGTATACACATATGAGATGAAAGATATCCAGGCAGAGGGAACAGTGTGTGCAAAGGTTCTGGGGTAGAAATGTGTCTGGCATGTTGGAGGCACATGAAGGTGGCCGGCATGACTGAAATGAGCAAACCATAGGAGATGGAATTAGAAAGGTGTATTGAGGTGAACTTTGTTTCTCAAAGAATATGTCCATATCCTAACGTCCAGAACCTGCGAACGTGACCTTATTTGGAAAAAAAAGGTCTTTGCAGGTATAGTTAATTATCTTGGGTTGAGGAGGTCATTTCAGATTTCCAAGTGGACCCTAATCCAATGACAAATGTCCTTATAAGACACAGACAAAAGAGACATATACAGAGGAGGAGGCAACGTCAAAGTGAAGGCAGAGATTGGAGAAATGTGACCACAAGCCCGTGAAATCTGGACCAACCCCCAAAAGCTGGACAAAGCAGAGAACCGATCTTCCCTAAAGCTTCTAGAGGGAGCACAGCCCTGCCAAACCTTGATTTTGAACTTCTGCCTTATACAACTATAAGAAAATACATTTCTGTCCACTACACCCAGCAGGTATGTGGTTAACTTAGAATGGCAGCCATAAGACCCTAATAAAGAATGTCAGAGGCCAGGTCAGAGGCCTTTGGTGATCCTGTCGGCCACTGTAAGGGCTTAGTTTTCATTCCCCAAATGGGAAGCCAGGGGAGGATGTTGTGACCAGAAGTGACATGACCTGACTCATTTTCCAACAGGATCACTCTGCTATAATAAAGTATGTAGTTCTGAGCTCTTTGATTGTTTTTGTAAGCAAACGGCAACTACTTTTTTTAATTAAAAAAAAAGAAACTTTAAGACAGAAAAACAATGGAATAAATAAGTTGATGAACACTTCATAAAAAACAATCATTTAAAAGCTAGCCTGCCACTGCCCCCACCCTGCCCCCTGCAAATATAAGAAATAAAAGCTAGCCCACATGACCAAAGCCTGCCAAAGAGACTTTCAGCTTTACCGTCTGGCATCTCGTTGAGGTCAGCAAATGTCCGTGGTTCTGGTGGTGGATCAGCTCCGTCATCAGGATGGCAAAGCTGTAAACATCTCCCTTTGGGGTGCCTGACCGGGGTGCCTCTGGAAGCCGCAGCAGCTCTGGGGCCGTCCAGTAGAGCTCTGCAAAGCAACGGGTGTCATGAGGGAAGCATGGAGTGGGAGAGGGACAGGCAGAAACGGAAAAGTCACCCCTCTTTCTCAGGAAAACACAGAACTGAAAGTACCCCGCCCCCGAAAAATCCGCCCTAATGGTGCCTGACTTGTAGAGCAAAAAGGGGTCTGTGTGTACGTGAATGCAGACAGAACGATCAAGAAGAACAAGCACTAACATCTTAACTGTGGTTAACACCTGATTGTGCAGTTACAAGAAGTTTTCATTTTCCTTCCCCTTTCTGTGATTGTCTACATTAAAATGTTTTTTTTTTTTAACATTTATTCATTTTTGAGAGACAGAGAGAGAGCGTGAGTGGGGGAGGGACAGAGAGAGCAGGAGAATCTGAAGCAGGCGCCAGGCTCTGAGCTATCAGCACAGAGCCCGATGCAGGGCTTGAACTCATGAACCACGAGATCATGACCTGAGCCGAAGTCAGACCCTTACCCAACTGAGCTACCCAGGCGCCCCTGTATTGTCTACATTTATTTTTTTTTTAATTTTTTTTTCAACGTTTATTTATTTTGGGGACAGAGAGAGACAGAGCATGAACGGGGGAGGGGCAGAGAGAGAGGGAGACACAGAATCGGAACCAGGCTCCAGGCTCTGAGCCATAAGCCCAGAGCCTGACGCGGGGCTCGAACCCACGGACCGCGAGACCGTGACCTGGCTGAAGTCGGACGCTTAACCGACTGCGCCACCCAGGCGCCCCTGTATTGTCTACATTTAAAAAACTAACTTATAGAGGTACGATTCATAGAACATAAAATGAACCCTTTTAAAGCAAACAATTCAGTGTTAGTTATTTAGCCCCTTTGCAAGATTGTACAACAAACCACCCTATCTACTTCCAAAACGTTTCCAGGGCCTCAAAGTAAAATCCTGCAGCCATTAAGCAGTTTCTCTCTGTTTCCTATACCCCCAGCCCCCAGCAAGCACCAGTCCGCATTCTGTCTTTACAGATTTCTATGTTCCTGATATTTTATATACCTACATTTATTTGTTGGTGTGAGGTTGATGGGTTTATTTCATTGTAGGTTACAATCATTAAAAGAAAATATACTGGGGGATGGGGAAGTAGGGTGACTACAAGCAGGTTTTCAGAATTTCCCCCTTTGTCTTTCTGTAAGGCCTCATCCCGTGTTACAGAACCTCCTCGCATGCGCTCAGCAAAGCTGTTGGCAATGTGCTGCCCCAGGGAGAGGAGTTCAGATGGCTGGGATACATGCGAGGTAAGACTCAAGACTGCTCACTAGCTTTGGACAAGGAAGAGTCCGAGCTTCAGTTTGCTCATATGCAAAGGAGGGTTTGACTCCAGGCAGAAGGTCTTGCCCTGAGATGCGCATCAGGATCACTTGAGAGTTTTTGTTTCTATTTAATTTTATTTTACTTGAAAGGTTTATTTATTTATTTTTGAGAGAGGGAGAAGGAGAGAGAGAATCCCAAACAGGCTCCGTGCCATCAGCACAGAGCTCAACATGGGGCGTGAACTCAGGAACTGTGAGATCGCGACCTGAGCCGAAATCAAAGGTGGATGTTTAACCGACTGAGCCACCCAGGTGCCCCGAGAGTTTTTAAAAAACAGTGCTGATGCCCAGATTTCATCTTCAGATATCTGGGGTGAGACCCAGCCACCCACATATTTTGTAAAGCTTCTCAAGTGATACCAGAGCAGCGAGAGGATGTAGGACCGCTGAACCCATGGTCTTTGAAGGGCCTGCAGATGGTGTGCTGAGAACACAGGTGAAGTGTAGTGGGGTATAGGGGGCTAAGAAGAAGACCGGTGACTTGCTTTGGGCCACACGGCCTGGCCAGGATGAGCCCTAACCTTCTAATTCAGACGTCACACCACGGACTCACCACCCTGGAGGCTATTTTTTCCCGCTCCCTTGGGTGAATAGAACAACCACGCACTGTCAGCTCCAGAGGAAGGCCCCCTGCTGGCACCTGTGAGTGAGCTTCAGGAAATAGGGTGGGGTCAGATGCCCCGTTACCACGTGGGCTAGTGGGTGCACGATCTGTCAGTGGTTACCCTAGTGGTCTGTCGGTTCCTCGTTGTATGTCCGGCCGTACTTGAACTCCCACAGCCCAAAGCCTGTCAGTTTCACCTGCATCTGACTGTCCACCAGGCAGTTGGAAGGCTTCAGGTTGCTGTGGGACCCCAGGGGGCTCCTGTGGAGGAACAGCATGCCCTGGAAGAGTGAAAATAAGCAAATGAATTAGCGTAGGGGCCAATGGAACCTGCTGGAAGACACAGACAGAAACAGATGGAAGAAACATGACCCAGAGGAGGGGAACCGCCCATCTCTATGTTCATCTGTTCAAGAACCACTAACAGCCCCTTGCCCTTGAGTCAACCTGGATAGTGTCACCCAAGTAGGGGAAACTATTTCTGGCTCCCCAGTGTGCAGCCATGAAGGCAAGGCCAGCCTAAAATAAATAAGCTCCAATAAGCTAAACAAAATAGAGTCTGACTAAGTGGTCAGACTCCTGAATTGAAATCCCAGCTCTAACACTTAGCAGAGAGCAAGTTACTTGACCCCATAAGCCTCATTTTTCTCATCAAAATGGATGTGATGATCTCTACCTCAGAGGGAGGCTGTGGAGATTAAATGCAATAATGCGTATGAGACACCAGACATGGTGCATGACACAAAGTAAACACCCACCAAAAATTATCATGAAAAATGTGTATAAAAATGATTAAAAAAATCAACTTGGAAACAACACTACGTAATTAAGAATATTCTTTTATTACCTACATGTTGCAAGTTATATTCTACTCCTACCTACATGTAATGATTCTATAATAATATTATATTATATTATATTATATTATATTATATGCACTTTAGGGTCCTGTTTGAACACTTTGAGGGGAAAAGCAATAAAATGAGGAACGTTGGAAAATTCTCATGTCATCTGCCATGTTCTTAAACATTTATATCTATTATTATTATGCAATAATAAAGTACCATTATTTATGAAAGGCCCAGAAAGAACACCAGAGTCAGAAGGCATACATCACATCTCCACTTCACCGCTCGGTCTCTTCAAGCAAGACACTTCACCTCGCTGGGCCTCAATTTCACCATCTACAAGATAGGACTGTCTAGATCCCCACCACTTGAAACATGGCCTTGAGACCAGCAGCACCAACAGCACCTGGGAGCTTGGCAGAAATGCAGAGTCTCAGGCCCTGCCCAGATGTACCAAATCAGACTGTGCATTTTAACCCAATCCCCAGGAGATTCATGTGCACACAGTCTGAGAACAGCTGGCCTCCTCTACTGTTTCACATCTTGGCCGCCCATTAAAATCACCTGGGGAGCTTAAAAAGAAAAGACCAATGGTTGGACCTGAACAGAAGAGCCTACATTAACTATGGATTGTGTGTGGCACAAGCCAAGCTGGATGCGAAGGAACCCAAAGAGACTAATCAGAATGGGGAAAGTGTGCCAACAGGAAGAGTTTGCTAAAGGAGGTGAGTCATGAAGGCAAAGGGCACACTCATTTGGCAAGGAGACGAGGGCAGAGTGCACAGATCTTTCCATAGGCAGGGAAGGGCTTTAAAGAAAGACCTGGGATTGAGGAGGGAAACAGGTATTTGGAGAGGCTAGATAGAGAAGAGATGAATTTGAAAATGAGAACGGTCACATTTGAAGCAGGATCTGATTGATGGATGTTTGTATTTCTCTGAAATTTCCAAGGGCAGACCTAGAAGCAATGAAACGAAGGCTAAGGGGACAGGCTGACTATGTTTTGGAAGTAACTGTAACAGTGCAGGGGGATAGGGGGACCCACTGTTTATGATCCTGGGGTCTTTGTTTCCTTACCTTCCTTGATGGCTTCACAACAAGACATTTCTGTAATATTTATTCAACATTTCCTGCCTCTTGGAGTTGAAATACCTACATAAAGTTTCTTTAGATCTTTGATCTGAATCTCTGAACCATTCATTTTCAAAATACTTAGCGTGGGAGCTGGTAGAGAGCCAGCAACCTGAGTATGTCACAGGTATGGGGCTGTCACAGAGCCATTTTAATTGCATTAGCCTGAGTAGCATGGATCTCCTCACACCTGTCTCACCCAAGAGGTTTCAGAGCAAGAGTGAAAATGACAGTGTCTTTCTCAAGGGTCTTACTGGATACTTTTTTTTAAGGTTATCATGCTAACCTTATGTGACATCCATTCTAAGTCCCTTATTTAAACTAGCTCGTGTAATTCCCGTAGTGACCTTGTAGAGTCAGGTGGTATTGTCATTGACCTCATTTTACAAATAGGGAAAGGGAGAAATGAAGAAGTTAACCTGCCCCAGGTCACATCGCTGGCCCGCAGTGGAGCAGGACTGGGAATAAGTACAGTCCGAGTCCCAAGTCCCTGCCCTTGACCAACTGCACAAATGTCCTCGACTGAAGAAAGAAAGCTCTGAAGGGCAGAGAGTGAGGAGTGACTGAGCATTGCATTGAAGCCACCAGGGTCCATGGAGATTCTCACTGTGATGTGGACCTGTGATGAACAAATAAATATCAATAAACCTTTCTTTGAGCACTTTGTACTATGCATTGTGCAGGGTGCTTTATACATATTATCACATTTGGTCTTTTTGGAGATAGATTAATATTCCCATTCTCTGTTTCCCAATGAGGAAACTCACAGTTTTAAACTGCTCCTGAAGAGTGAGGGCAAAGCTGGAATATAAACCCAGGTTGGGTTGCCTTCAAAGTACAGCCGCTTCTAAATCATTAGCTTTTATTGTTTCCGGTGTCCTGGTGATTGTCCAGGAGGCCAGGGCGGCGGGGCGGTCAAAGCACACCTATTCTCCTAACACCATGATAGGAGGTTCAAATGACTCTCAAGCCCAGCTGAGAAGGGGGGTGATGTCACCCATGGGTGTGGTACATAGCACTCAATGTTCCAGAAAAGATGAATGTGAGGAGGCCCTGAGTGGACTATTGCACCCAGAGATGGGGTCCTTGGGCCTCTTGGTCACCAGCTCAGGGACTCACTCTCCCTCCAGCAGTGATCATAGTCTGAGTCACCATCCTGCTTTAGTAAAACTCCTGAGCTAATAATGCATTAGAAATTCAGTCTGGGGTGCCTGGGTGGCTCAGTCAGTTAAGTGTCTGACTCTTGGTTTCAGCTCAGATCATGACCTCACAGTTCGTGAGTTCGAGTCCCACATCGGGCTCCGTGCTGACAGTATGGGCCTGCTTTGGATTCTCTCTCCCTCTCTCTCTCTGCCCGCCCCTACTCATTCTCTCTCTCTCTCAAAATAAATAAATAAACTTAAAAAAAAAAAGAAAGAAATACAGGCTAATGCAGAAAGCAGTGAGGAAACCCCCAGGGCAGTGGATACACCATTCCTACTCCTACCCCCAAATTCAGGAGGCTTGTTTGTTTTTTGAGATGATAGAGTTCAATCACATTTTGGGACTGCAACCCACTCACTTGAACCCAGAGGGGGCTGTCTGGGGGCCGTCTCTGGAATTCTCCAGTGAGGCTCAACAAGCCAAGGTCTGGGCACGCAATCTGGGGAGACCTCTGTCCAATCAAGAATTCTCTCTCACCTCATGGAGACCTCCCCATGCAGCAGGGCTGTCCCTGACCCTCACAACTGTCCCTGGCCTTGCTAGAGCCAGGCCCACCCTAGGCAGGAGACATTTTACATCTGGTCACCACTGATCACTCCTGAGGTCCAGGTTTATTAACAGAGCACATTCCATTAGGAGATGTTTGGGATACAGTGGAAATCCTAGAAATGGAGTCCTCTTTAAGAGACACCACACATCTCTTCAGTTCTTTTTCTTTTCCTGTTGTGGTGGAAAAGTATGATTTTATGTGTATTGTCACAGGCCAAGTAGAAATGAGAGGTTTATGATTTATGTGCCAGATCTCATGCACTTTTTGCAATTCTATTACCGACCTGTCTGCTAGTTACATTTACTCCCCTCATGGAAAGTTGAGTGGGGGGTACCCCCAGTGCTCTCATTTCTGCATCCCACATTTGGGGTCTCTTGTACTTTATACAGGCAAGAAGCAGAACGTGGAAGGAAGAACTCAGCCTTTGGAGACAGACTGGTTGCAAATCCCAACCTCCCTCTTACCAGTTGGGTGGTTACTTCACCTTCACTAAGCCTCATTTTATTGCCTCTTGAAAATGGAGTAACTATTAATTTTATTAATATTGGAGTTAAAAGTGAACGAATAGTGGCCTGAATTGCTGGTTATTAAGAACACTGTCCAATAGAAACACAGTGCAAGCTACGTGTATAATTTTCACTTGTTCAGTTAAATAGGTAAAATTACTTTTAATGATATACTTTACTTAGCCCAATGTATTTAAAAAACTTATTTCAACATGTAATCAATATAGAAATAGTGAGATATTTTTACTAATTCTTTGAATCTGGTGTGAATTTTACACTTACCGCACACTTCAGTTGGAGCTACCTACGTTACCAGTGGTTAGTAGTCCCATGCAGCTGGTATTTTTTGGACAGTGCTAATTCATCCCATAGGACTGTTGGGGGAATAAATTTTTTGACTGTACATTTTTTTAGTACTAGTGATGGAGTTATCTGTGATAACAGCAATACTATTGCTTCACCTAACAAATGATATTTGGTATATACCTATTAATGGGTAAGCACAGTGCTGAGCATATCTTAGTTCTCGCAACAACTCTACGAGATGGGGACTGTTGTTATCTTTATTTTATACACAGGGACACTGAGGCTCAAGGTAGGTAAGGTCACCTGGTCAGTAGTGGAAAGCCAGGGTTCAAACACCCAAGACAACTTCAATGCCAACTGCTCTCATCCTCTTAATCCATTAAGACTTCTCTTACTTAGAAATTGAAGTCCCATCCCTCACTCGAGAAGAGTATTATAATCTCCAAAGCTCCTTCCCAGGCTGGCTCCACTGGGTTGAACTCTTCAGGAACAGCACAACGAGCCAATTCTTCTGTGCCCTCCATGCCCAGAATTGGGTCTCAGTCAAATTAGGTGCTCAGTCAATATATGTCGGTTGACTTGAAAAGTCTGTGGCATCTCGGAATTTCTCTGGTACCTGGCATCGAGAGTGTTCTGGTCAAATAAACATCAGGAGAGGAATTGTTTTTATGATTGATATGTGATGGCCAGAAGCACAATCTGACACACAGAGTTTGGCCCAGTGCCTGGGTCACCAATGGGAAATCTCTGAGAAGCTTTCGTGAATTTTATGTTACTACTAGTCCCTTTCGAAGGAATTCTGGCAGAGTAATTGACCTTGAAGCGCCTAAATGTACCTTGACTGAACTCATTATGACTTCCTTACACTGTCCCATAATGCGCATGCTCCATTTCAGAAGACAGCAATCCTTCTAAAACAAGGTGTCCAGCTGTCTTTGGTTCCCCTGGCATGGAGCAGGGGATAGAGACTCAGTGACCTGAAAGGACTGATTAATACCAGGGAGACTTTCCTTTCAGAGTGCCATTATCACCTACCCTAGCATTTCTCCAGAGAAACTTTTGGGTTATCTCCTCTCAAAAACCAAATGCCGATGGAAAAAGCTAAATCTATTAGTTATTCGTATCTTACCTGGGGACAGCTAACTTACTGGTTTTCTCTTCATAACAAATATACATGATGTCATCTGTTTTGGCTGGGGCAGGAGACAGATCCCTGGAGTCTAGAATACTTCTCTGGGCTTGATAGGAAGGGAAGAGAGTGTGGGTGAAGGGAAGGAGAGAGGAGTCCAGGGTAGAAAAGAATGCCACATCAGATCCTATTTATAACTATCCCACCATTTAATTTTATATGTATATTTCCTAACTTTTTTTTTCTGTACCTAGATTTTATTCCATCTAGCGATGAAAACAAGTCCTTGTCTTCTTATGACAGTTCCCAGAGTAAGGCCAACCCTTAATAGATGTTCCATACAGTTTTACTAAAATAATGACAGTGGTGGCCCATGGTTGTCCGGGAGGACCCAGTCATAGGCGATTTCAATTTGTCTACCTTTCTTGGTAATTACAATATTCCGGTTTCCACTAAAGCCCAGGAAACCGAAGTTTCACAAGGCCCGTAAGATTCAGCTTCTCCGAAATAAGGGGCAATCAAATCCTAGAGAAAAAAGAAAAAACCTCTTTGATATTAGTCAGGCCAACCTCATCTATTGAACGCACATGGAAGCTGAGGTCCAGAGAGGGGAAGTGACTTTCCAAAGTCACTCACCAGTCACTACTGCAGGAGGGCAGAGCTTATATTTCACCCTGTGTTCCTCACAACACCCAGGCCAAGTCTCAACCTAAAGGAGTCTGTTGGTGGATGAATGGACTGTTGATTGACAGATGATGGCCAGTCCTGTCCTGCTGCCCATGTGTCAGACTGAGGGACTTCCTCACCAAGACCCACTCCCAGGTTGTGGGCATAGTCCCCTCTGATGGTGAAAGCAGGCAGGGCAAGTTTACAAAATGAGGCTGGATTTTAGCCCGGGGTGAGGAGGATAGACTTAGCTGGGCCACACTGACGTGCTGCTCCCCATACTCCCCTTCCATCTGTGAAATGGAGCTATGATAGATCTACCTCATATTTTGTTGTGAGAATTAAATAAGTTAATACACAAAGGGGTAGAAAGCGGGCAAAAATAATCACTAAATATACTTTAGCTACAAGGCCACAAGTACTGCGATTGCTACTATTATTACTTTTTTTTTTTTTTCAAACACCACAGCCCTCTTTGCCCAAAGGAAAGACTCTGCTGCCTGCTTGTACAGCTTCCAGATCTGCATCCATAGCCCACCTCTCAGATCAAGAGCTTTGAGGCAATTGTGGCACCAATTCCCATTTTCTGGGGAAAGGAATCAAAAACTAGGCAGAAAGAAGAGGTATTGGGAATCTTCCTCCCCAGCTTGCTTCATGGCCTAGTAATTAGATTTTCTTCGGGGTAAAAAGTTCTACCCTGAAATGTAAATACTCTGCTCTTTGGGTACTGGATAAACCTAGCATCCCTTTCAACTTTAGTGTGCCTACTTGAAATCAAGGAGGGTGAAAAGAATGGAAAACCTGACTGAAGTGGTGAGTTTTAAGTGCAATCACTTTGAGGAGATCTGAGCAAGATCAGAGTTTTCAGGAAAGATTACAGTTCAACTTCACCAAAAACACGGAACAACTCAAAAACGCTATGGGATTTGTTCCTTAAGTTTTATGCCGTACTCACCTTGACAATGTCATATGCAAATGAGAGTTTGAATATCCAATCCATCTCATTATCTGAGTTTCTCAAAACATCCTGAAAGACAGTTACTCAGATTATCACCATTGACTCAACCCGAACCACAGGGAGTTTTGTGTGCTGAATAGTTTTGATTCTAATATGTTGGATCATTTTGACCAGAACCAATATAGCCACCTGAGGCAGAGTAATCTACAGCCAATACTCGAAATTTCCCAGGAGATATTATAACCTGACTCATTGTTAAGTCTGGAGTCTTATAAATGCTTCCTTTTTCCAGACATGAAGCCAATGGTCACACACTATGGGTAGGAGGGGGTCCAGAAACACAATTCAGAAGTAGCAATAGTGTCTTAGGCAACAAAAACAGGCTCAGGCAATCTCCACCCAGAGCAAAGAAAAATTGACTGTTGGCAATTCCACTGCTAATTGTATCCCCTGTAGGCGGCCCAACAAGATAATGCAGGTCTTGCAATTAAACCAGAGAGGGACTGTTCTTGGATAAAGGGCAAAACATTGACGAGTTCTTTATTAGCTGCTATTAATCTAACCTGAAGTAAGGTTTACTAGTTCGCTTACCGTAAGACTCCCTTTTTTGCAATACTGGGTGACAATGCAGACATTGGGTGGTTCTGTGCAAATGCCAAAGAAGGGGACAATGTTTTCATGCCCTACTTCATATACCTGAAAATAATAATAATAGCTTATGATCGTAGTACATCTTCTGTGCTGGGAACTCTGCTGTGTGCTTTACATACACTTAATTCTCACAAAGACCCTGTGAGAAAGGAACTCTGACTGTTCCCATTTACAGATGAGGAAACTGATGCTCAACAGTAAAATAATGTGTTGAAGATCGTACAGCTTATTAGTGGCAGAGCTGGGAGGTAAATCCAGGCAGTCTGCCTCTAGCAAATAAACCAGAGGAATGATCCAAGTCTAACCTTAGCCATGGGGATTAACTAAAACCACATCATAGTAAACAGACCTGGCCCTGCTTCCTGGTGTTCATGGCTGTCAATGCCACGGTGTCTGGGCCATGACAGGTCATAGATTTCAAGCAAGAAGTCAGACCCCATGAATCTGACTCCATCCAAGGAAAAGTTTCAAGAGAGGTGAACAATCCTCACAGACACAGAGGATGGAGAGGTGGAGTGAAGGCCAGGGGGAATTTAAGGGAAAAGGGCAAGGCTGGAAGGGGTCCCAGATTTCAGGTGCCTAAAGGGTCTTAAGCCTAATGTCTGGGCTGTCAGGGGATGGGGGTAGTGGGCCAAGGTAAGGGAAGAAGCTTCCCATCATTGATCCTTTGGACTGGGGTGTTCCCAGATGGGAAGAGGGAGCTGGCAACAGAGAGCCAGAGATCAGCGCCACTTTCTCTCTCCCAGGGAGAGGGGCAAGGAGCCTCACCAGTCGGATTTCCTGCAGCACAGACAGCTTCCTCCTGACTGAGGCTTTTGCTTGGTCACCCACGTAGCAGATGTCCACATGGTTTCCCTGGAACCAGAGACAAAGTGGAATGCTCTTAATCCAGGATGATCCAGAAAAGCTCTACTCAGAAAAGACTAGGAAGGGAAGCAGGAAAACCAGCAAGAAATCCACCTACAAAAGGGACATCAGAGTCCAGATCAGGCCAGGGTGGCACTGTGCTATGTGTAGGTGCTCAGCTAGCTTCTTAACACATAAGATCTCATTTCCCACGTATCATAGCCCTGCAAGACGGGCATGTTTCCAGGTGGGATCACTAAGGTTCAGTAACTTGTCCAAGGTCACACATTTGTAGGTAATACAGCCAGGATTTGAACATCTGACTCCAAGATTACACTCTATTACACAGTAATGTCCCATTTTCATTCAAAGGGATGGTGAGCTGAGGTCTTAAGAGTAAGTCTGGAGTCAGATACCTGGGTCAAGGCCATTTCTACTGCTTACGACCTTACTGCTCTTACCTTACTTCTGCTTACCTCTTACTGCTTACAGCTTACTAACTTTGAACAAGGGATTTAACTTCTCCAAGCTTCCATTTCCTCATCTGTACCATGGAGATTAAAAAGGAAACTTATCTCATCGAGTTCTTACAACGGTTAAATCAGTTAAAATACGTAACACTGTTAACTCAATGCTTGGCACATATCTGGCTTTCAGGAAGTGGCATATCTCATTGCCATTACCTATTAAGTCTGCTTTAAGAGAGTCAACAAATTGCCACAAATCATCTGACAACCTGGGAAAATCTGCATAGAAAAAAAGAATCTGGACACACAAGCCTCAGCACAATTTAAATGCCAACCCAAGATCTCCCACTTTTAGTATGGGGTTAATTGCAAAAGACTCTGGTCTATGATGGGGGTTCCCAAGGAGGAAGGCACCCTGTGGGATAGAGGAGAGGGTTCTTGGAAGAGGTAATGCTAAGGCTGAACTCTGAAAGGCAAGAAGGTTCCAGAGGGGGTGGGGTAGGGGCAGTAGTCATGACATCGTCGAAGGTGAAAAACACACATGGCTTAAGCAGTAAGACCGACTGGATAGTACAGGATTTCAGCCACGAGAAACAATTTTTCTGAAAGTAGGCTGGGACTAGGCAGTAGACAGCCTTGAACCCTTGTTAAAGAGTTTGGACATTACCATAAAGAGCTGGGGACCTCAGTGATGGTATTTGAGGGAGAAGAGAGCAAATATTTCAGGAAGATTAATCAATAGAGATATTCTGTGGCTTCCTGGTTGCCATCTCTAAATGGCTACTGGACCATTATACACAGTTTTGTATGAATAAAGGTGCTCAGGGTTTTATGGATGATCATATTCAAGACAGTTTTTTTGTAGTTCGAAACCCAAGTAAACATTTAGAAAAATAAGTTCAGTTGCATGAGGAATGTTTTGGTTCCAATCTTCATGAAACCCAATTTAGAGCAAGGAACAAAATTTTCCTTGCTTGGAGCTTTTGGCCCCTGCTCTCCAGGACCTCCCAGATAATATTTTTTTTTTGTATATTTCAAACACTATATATGAGATTTTTTTTATCACATATTTTTCACCCAGAGGACTTGAACTTCTAGAGGAGTGCTAAGCACAGGCAGCCATAACGGTCTGGGGAGTGGAAGAGAGGGTGAGAAAGGGCAGGCAGGAATTATGTCGCAGGCTCTGGTGGCTGTCCATGCTTATACTGCAGGAGCCAATTCGTCAGTGCTGAAGTGGTACCAAGGAGGCAGTAATACATGTTCTACGAAGACACTGTCCAATAAGGTAGCCACTAGCCACGTGAGGTTCCCCCCAAATTAAAATTATATAAAACTCAAAACCAGTTCCCCAGCACACTCATGTTTAATAGTCTTAGAACGGTACCATACTGGACCATGCAGATTTGGAATATTTTCCTCTTTATGGCAAGTTCTCTTGGACAGAGCTGAGTCTAGTCTAGAAGCCAGCGTAGGAATCACCTGGGAGCTTGTTAGGGAAAATGCAGAACCTCAGGCCCCACCCCAGACCCACTCAACAGCATCGGCTTTGTAACAAGAGCCCCGGTATTTCATGTACACATTGAAGTTTGAGACGCACCGCTCTGGAGCCACAAGAACACCCTGGCTTTTACTTGGAGTGTTCCTGTATTCACAGTGCCCTGCCTGGCAGAAAGGACAGGGGACAGAGACACACACTACAACATGCATGCAGTCACTTTGCCCTCAATAGTACCTGGTAAGGCCCTACAGGGGCATAAAAGACCTCTTCCACCTGCTGGCTCTTGACAAGGGAACTGGCATCCCCAGAAATCATCACACTAGATGAGTTACTGTTGCTTCCTCTCGACATGGGCGTGCATCTCTGGGATGGCTGTAAAACACAACGCAACCCGATTGCTCTCCGTAGCACGACCAAGTACCGAAGAGAGTGTGCCTTTTATAGTTCAGGAAAATGGGCACCAAGGTCACGCAGTTAATAAGTGGGGAAAGTCAGGCCTTGAGTCCTGATCCCTCTGACCCAAAGTGTAAATGCTTGGCTACTACATAAGTCACTCTTGTGTCTATACCACCACCGACAGTTGTCATGGATAAGGCTCTGGGGTCAGACGGCCCAAATTCAAGTTCTGGCTCTGGCGCTTAATTCGATGTGTCTCCTGATGCCAGAATCCTCTTCTGAAATGAGCACCTAACCACATTACCTCTCTATTTAATAACCCCAGTGCCTCCCTAACACCTAGAGAATGTATTTAAAACAGAGGAATGCTGTTTTTCAAGCAGAGTCTTACCTGGAACCCTAATGTAGAAACCGGGCAGGACAGAGCAGAGCTGATTTGGTTGAAGAGGGAAGAAGGCTGAGTATTCTTCTCCGCCACATCTCCACCCCCAATCTGTCATTCACCCCAGGACCAGACCAGTGAGCCCCAGAACCTCCAGAGACTTTGGAAACAACTTGCTAGTGAAGTCTGATCTGGTCCTAACGTGTTGGAGCTTCCTTGATTTCAGCTCCTCTAAGTCACCTTTATTTTTTGAAAGTCCCAACTCATTTAGTGAATGAATAGTACATTCAAGAATACCACTAAAAAGAAATGAATAATACAAACTACAATTTTGAAAAGAAAGCCAATATAATAGGAACAACGCATACATAACATGAGAGAAATGTTTGATTTTGACCCATAATGCATTCCTTATCTTCACAGTTAATCTAAATGTCTGTGAGAACAAACCTATATACTTTGGTCTCACTTTAGTGCTTTTTTTTAATAAGCACCAACATTCTAGAACACTTTTCTTTTGCTTTGAGATATTTAAGACTCATAAATCTGGTCAAATACATAGATTCTTGTTATTCTCTTGATATCTTGAGTAGCATGTACTCCTGAGCAAGTACTCTCTGAAATTCTAAAATTACTGATCTTTAAAATTCATTTCAGTTGTAGGTTTTTAATAAATTGAGGTGAAAGCAAAATTTACTCCCTCCCTCTCCCTCTTCCCAGGAACAGAGAGCTCTTATTAAACTGCAGGAACTCGGGTGCCCGGGTGGCTCAGTCGGCAGGGCGTCCCAACTCTTGATTTCAGCTCAGTCATCGTCTCCCAGTTCGTAGGTTCAGGCCCTGCATCAGGCTCTGCGCTAACAGTGTGGAGCCTGATTGGGATTCACTCTCTCTCCCTGTCTCTCTCTGTCCTTCCCCTGTGATCTCTCTCTCTCTCTCTCTCTCTGTCTCAAAATAAATAAATAAACTTAAAAAATTGTTTAAAAAAACCTATAGAAACTTGAATCCGTCTTTCTAATCTAAAGAACATTTCTTACTAACATTTCCGGTAGGGCAATAAATCCTCCCAAATAATCAACGTATGCTTGCAAAGATTGCCCTGTTTAATATTAATAACAAAAAAAAGAAAAAAGAAAGAAAAGACACTTCAAAATTTCAAGCTAAAATACACTGAGTCATAAGATACAGTCATGGTAGTAGTTTTTGAAATTATGTAAATGTTACACCCTTATCAAACAACGTTATGTTTATTAAATGTAATAAATATACATTTATTTGTTTAATGTATATTAAATCAATATTTAATATATTTATAAATATATAAATCCCGGCTCACCCTGCGTTACTTCTCTCCTGGTCATCTCTAGCAAATCCCTCTTCCCAAATGTCACCTGCTTTCTGAAGATGCGGCTGAGACATTTACTCACTCCATTTATGGGGCTTCTGTCTCACCTTGTAGACACCTCCGTGGGGCTCGCCTCCCTCAGAAGAGGTCGTTGAGCAAATGATTCTTACTATATTCGTCATCAGCCGGTTAAAGGAGTTCATGTGGTTTTAAAAATAACGAAATGCTGCCGGGGAGACAGCTTTGATATTTGAGCAGGATATATGAGTCCTTACACCCACAGGGTAATAGAGCTGAAGGGAATCTTCGAGACCATCTGATCATTTATAAGGATTCAGAAGCTAAGGCCCAGAAATGACATTGCCAGGGATATTCATCAAGGAAGTGGGAGGCCCAGAGCCAGAATGTGGGGCTAAAGGCTCTGTTAAGCATCCACTTTATAAATGAGTCAGCCTCGGCTTTCAGAAACTCCTAGATGAGGTCCCTTCCACAAATCACTAGCCGTGAGCAGGAAGTGGCTATCTGGGCCGTCTGTGGCCTCACCTTGTTTGGGGGCAGAATGGTGATGTCATCATAATTGATTTGCCACCAAATGTCTTCCTTTCGCCTTTGCCATTTTCCCCTCTGAATCCTTAACCAAAGACCTATGATGACAGCTCCCAAGACAGTAATCAAGGGGGTCATAGCGAGGATCACAGCAGTCACGCCTGGAGGACAGGGACATGTCATCACTACAGCCTGCTGAAGAACAGAAGAGAGCACATCCTGGCCCCAGCCTGGTCATGCCACACAGATGCCTCAAAGGCTATCCAGGCCTGGGTCCAAGCTAGGATGTCCCGGGTCCACTCAGACTCGTCTCTCCCAAGAATTCTTTTCTGACCTCCCCTCTGGTTCCCATGGCAACTGCACCCACCTACCCCTGTGGATAGAAACTTCCATTGTAGACAATGGGGATGACTTCTAGTACCACCACCACTGTTACTGAACGCTCACTATGAGTTCTTAGAGTTGTTCTCTGTTATGATCCATCTAATTCCAGGAGCACCAGCTCCCTTGTTCAGACTCTAACTCCTTAGAAATGAAGTCCCTGAGACTCACATCCCGGGGGCCAGGTTTCTCTGGAGCTGAGGTTCTCTACAGGGGAGGCAGGTGATGTTGGAGATTTTTTGGGTGGCTGCAACTAGAGAGCGTGGCTAGCCTGTAGCGGGTAGAGGCCTGGGATGCAGCTATTCAGTGCACAGGACACGTCCGCACACAAAGAGTAGCCTGCCCCAAACATCAACAGTGCCACCGTTGTTGAGATACCCTCCTGGGGAGAATCCCTACCTACCGCCTTCTCTGAGCGCCTGCACTGACCGGTAGAAGCAGGCGCCTTTCCACAGAGCTCATTGTCAAATCCACAGCTGGGTCTGTCTTCAGGAAGTGAGCCCTGGGGCCAAGGAAGAGTGGAGAGATTTCTCGCGTCTTATATATATATAAAAAAAGAAGACAATTGTAAGTCAGTGCCCACTGCATTTATTCTAGTTTGTCACTACCTTAGGCAGAGCAGAAGCAACTGAAACATTCACGTCATTTGCAAGAAGCAGGCCTTGGTCTCTTAATTCAAACATTTGGTGACCCATCCAGTTTTCACACCTCACCTAGACTCTTCAAACTCACCTGCAGATCATCTAATTCATGGAAGGGCACTATCATTCTGTTGCGGAGAAGAGCTGACTTAATCTTTTGATTGGAACCCTGTCACTTTTGATTTAAAAGTGATGGGCCAATGCTCCGGTGTGGCTGGGATTTTCTCCCGTGTGTGATGTAGACAAATCTTGTTACACAGCACCTTGACATTGCACACACCAAAACACCGCTCCCTTCGTGGAGAATGCCTGTTCCTACAATACCGAGGATCTGTTTGTTACTGAGGATTATGATTATTTCATTTCCTGGGCCAGTTTGCTTTGGCACATGAAAATTCCATAAGGGTAGGGAGGGAGAAAAGTGTCAAATAAAATCTGGATTGGGGGTGGTGATGGTGGGGACAAGTAGCAATTCAATTAAGCTTTAGGTTTCCTTTTAGTTTTCTCATTGATTTATAGCCGAGAGAACAAAAACAGATTTTTCCCCCCCAGGGATTCCTTGGTACAGGAAGCCGGGATGGCACCCAGGTCCTGGTGTCCACAAAGCTGTCTGTTTGGGAATCAGGCCGCCTGGGTTGAGTGGGTTTGGCTGGCTGGGGACTCTACCCTGCAGGGGGTGCTGTGTTCCCCCACTCCTAGGGCAGGGCCTGTCCCTGAGATCATGGGCTGTGGGACCTGCCTGGCTGCAAGAGGAGGCCTAGGTCCCCGTGGAGGTGCACTTGGGGGGTGCTGTGTTCTAAACTAGGATCTGAAGTGGCTGAGCCACACCCACAAGCAAGGGCGAGATTATTTTAAAGGCCCAGAGTAGACCTTCACCTGAGTTCAGGAGCAACAGACAACCTGTGTGGTGCATTCTAGGAGCTGGATCCCAAACCGGCCTCCCGGCAGGACCCCCAGCCCCCGCCCCCTCCCAGGTCCCTTCCTGTAGCACTGTCTAAACATAAAGATCCACCCGGCGCCTGATTACTTTCTGATCGCTGTCATATTGAAGAAAAGGAAGAAAGCGGGACCCGTTTCTAGATTTCTGTAGAGCATAGATTGAGTAATCCACGTGCCTTTCTCCCTGGGAGTCCACAAACACGGGGCCAGTGATTCCTGGGAAGAGAGAAGATGCTTACGATGAGGGGGACAGAGGGGAGCATGTGGCTGGAAATGCCAGTCTGTCAGCTCAGATGAGCAGAAGCCCCGCCCAGCAGCCACCAAAAGCCAGCAGTGAGGTTCTTGTCCTTTCAGGAAATCTGAGACAGGGTCAAAGAGGAGCGTGAAAAAGGAAAGGTGGTTCAGAGTGGTCCCCTGGTGGGGCAGGGCACTTTGGGCAGGCAGATGTGTGTTGTTAGGCCTATGCTGGGGAGCCCTTCCAGCATTAAAAAAAACCCAAACAACCCACAATCAGATGTGACAAAAGGGGGCAGATGGCCTGCCAGGCCCCAGGGAATGAGTTTGCAAAGTTTGTTCTTAGCGAGCCTCTTCCCTCTTAGTTTTGGTTTGTGCTTGGTGTCGACATGGTGCCCCGTCCTGGCCCAGGATATGCTGAACCCCACGCACAAAGGACATGTTAGAGATCCCAAGGCAGCAAAATAAGGCTCTTCCATACCAGCGACTAGGACGTATGGTCTGACATAGGACTTATCGCAGCTTCGTTCCCACCGGGGAGAGGACACAAAATGACCATTTATTGAGCACCTGTTGTGTGCCCAGCACCGCGGGTCATGGTGATTTCACACGACTAGCCCCAGCGGACCCTTCTGGGGAGGCATCACTCCTTAACAAGCAGAGGCTGGAGGCAGACTCCCCTGAGTTTCCAGGGCCAGGAAGAGGCAGGCCTGTTAGGCTCCAAGTGCCGTGTTCTCCCCAGGACCCCACGCTGCCGGGCCGTGCGAACGCGTGCTGGCATCCGGAGTGTGAGGGCCGAGCCCAGCTCCCTGCTGAGGTTTGCACAGATTGCTGGCACAAATGCAACAACCCGAATTGCTGCCTTCAGCATGTACTTTGTTTATGGCGCAACAAGGCGACGGGGGTTCATCTCCTAATTTGACCTCCTTGGCCAAGAGCCTCTTTTCGATTGGTGTGAAGGCCCCTGGCACTCACTAGTTCTGTGGCTGTGGTCCCGCCACCGTGTGGCAGAAATGAATACGAGAAGCAGAGACAAATATCCTGATTCTGTCCAGGGCCAGTCCGATCAGGGGGTATTATCCCTGTCTTAGGAATGAGAAACTGGAGTGCACTGAAAGGTGGTAGCCGTTGTTGAGCACCCAGGGTGATTTGCTTCCCAGCCTATCCTCACCCCTGCGAGCAGAGCCAGACCGGGCAGTCCCATCATTAGAGGTCATTCTCGGGAATCAGGCCCAGCACCCCAGTCAGAGAGGGCACAGGATGGGAAGCATTGTGGAAGCAATCCCATGAGGCAGTCCTCACAGACTTTGAGTTTCATTCTAGACAGATTCGGCTCAAAAGGAGCTGGCGGGAGAGACTTTGCACGGTGGTGGCAGCCGGGGATGGGCGGGGTGGGGGGGATGATGTGCCCCCAAGGCCCCCTCCCCTGGTCCGGGCAGCCTTCTGGATAGACCTGGAAGAGTGGCCCGTGAAAGCCGGGAGGTTGAACCTCAACCAGCCCTTGAAGAAGAATCTCCCTAAGAAAGAGGGACCCTGTGATTCGGTGAGGCAAGCCTCCAGCCACAGCCCAGCTTCTCCGGGCCCTGCCCATGGGAGCAGCAGCAGGCCCCAGTCAAGGAAACCCAGCAGCGGGCAAGCCACTCACCCCGCAGTGCAGCACGACGGGAGTCTCTCAGGGTGCCCACCAGCTGCCGCCCGTCTAGGAAATCTCGCCCGGCCGCCACCAGCTCCCTCACCGTCTGGGCATAGAGCAGCACCGCGTCGTGAAGGTGGGCAGTGTAAGGGCTCACCTTCAGGGAGGGAGGCAAATGCAGGGAAGACTCTCTGTCTCTCTCTGTCCTCTTCACCTTGGAACACACCCGTGGTCCCCGCTGTCCCCCAGGGAGAGGAGGGCCCTCCACGTGCCCAGGCCTGTGCCATCAAATCCCATAGCACGGACCACACTTGGCCTCTTGGGGCCTCCTGGGCCCGAGGAGATCACGTGATCCTGCAGGTCAGGCACGGCTCTTTAGGCCACGGGTGGGAGGGAGTATGGTTTAATGGAAAGAGGGCAGATTTCAGAGCCGGGCTGGCCCTGCTGCTTTACTGGCTGTGAGTCTTGGGGTAAGTTCCATAACCTCTCTGAATCTCTCTGAATCTCACCTCACCGATTTACAAAATGAGAAGGCCGCTGTCACGGTAATGATAAGGATAGTTAAATGAGGTAGAATAGGTATACTCCCATTCTCACTACCTGGAACATAGTAGGTTTTCAATACATGTTCTCTTCTATCCATTTGGTCAACAAAAATTTAAGTGCTGACTAGAGGCCAGGCAGGTTCTCCCTGGAGAACCTGGTACAGAGCTGACACTTAGTAGACGACTCCCCCAATATTTGTCAGTTGATCATCTTTTCTTTTGTGTGAGGATCCACAATGGGCCACCTTGTTCCTAATGGAATGCCTGTCATCAGTGACCCATCACCACCTTCAAGGTCAGCTCAGCCCCACCCTGGAAGTGGTTCCAGCTCTGGCCAATGGTGTCTCTATAAAAAATTCTCTGTGGGAATGAGACACTTTCCCCCATCATCCCACACATACAGAGACCGCCACTGGCTGCTAATCTCTCCCCCGACCTTCTTCTCCCTGTTCCAGACCACCTACTTGCCTTGACCTGTCCTAGCTCCACATCTCTGATCCCTCCATTCTGGTTCCTGCTCCTGGCATCCTGCCGGGAAAGGAAATTGTTGAGGTTTGAGGTCCCACTGGTATCAGTTCTGCTAATTCCATGTTCTGTATTATTAGATACTCAAAACCACACCCCAGAGGCAGATGTCATTATGAGTCCCATTTTTCGGGGGGAGACACAGATGTGTAGAAGATTAAGCAATTCACCTCAAGGCCCACAGTTAGTAAATAACAGAATTGGGATAGGAGCCTAGGTCTCTGATTCCAAAGGCCACTGACCTCTCATCTCGTAACCTCTGTCCTCCTTTATGGTCCTGGGGTGCAGATTTCACAAGACAGCATCAGACTACTGTATATTTTGGACTGTTGAAGATGAGAAAGTGTGTGGCTGTGTGTGTGCACAGATGCATTTGCGTGCGTGTGTCTGTGTGTGTGTGTGTTAGGGGAGTGAGGCAAGCAGAGGAGAAATAAGAGGGAGACTCTCAGAGCCAAACACAAACATCCTTCAAGAAGGGGGCAGGGGCCTGTGCAGGAAGGCCCCACATCAGACCTGCTCGTCCGTGAATATGGAGCTGTGGAAGGGTGGTCCTCTCAGCCTTTGGTAGACTTGTTTTTGGAAGTCTTCACCTCCAGGGCCTTCTCCATAGGAGCCAAAGGCTATGAGAAACACTGACTCATAGACCGTGGAGGAGTGCATCGCCTTCTGATTTGTCAATACCTCCTTCCAAAAACTGTCCTGAAACACCATGAAATAAACATAGTCATTCTGTACGAAATACTCCTGTTCAACGGAACCGCATAAAGTCAACGTCAAATTTGAATCTCTTCACTGTGATCCTTGGAAACACAACTTTCAGGACAAAGTTTAGGCTCTAATTTATTAGGCGAGGGATAAGCCAAAGAAAACATAAACAGCTAGCATTTAATGAGCACACACTATGTGCAAAGCTCTTAACTTTTGCTTAATTACATTTCAGTGTTACACAGCAATAAGAACCTGAGGCCTGGAGAAAGGCAGGCCTTACTATGACTTCTGGCTCCACCAGCTAATGACTGCCACCTTGGACAGGTATACAGCCTTCCTGCCCTGCTTTTACTCACCTATCTAATATAATACAGACAGCGATAGCACTGCCTTGTGGGTTGCGTAAGGATTAAATGAGATAGTCCATGGAAGCTCCTGGCGCCCAGCTTGGTGTAAGTTAAGCCCTCAGTCAATGCTGGCTGTTATTACTGTATGTGGCCTGCACCCAGCCTTTGCACACTAAATGGATGGGAGATGTTCCAGGGGGCCTGGGAGCCCACCCATTTTCGAGCTAGCATTGAAAGAGTGGGAAGTAAGCCAAAAAAATAATAAATAATAAATAAATAAATAAAACACTTACCTGGGGTGTCAAGACCTTAAGATGCAGAAACCTTACCTTCTAGCAATGGGTGGCAAAAACTTGAAAAATTTAGGACTGCTGATTTTTTTTTGTAATATGATTTTTACTTCTTTAGATAGATAGATAGATATAGATGATATAGATATAGATAGATATAGATACAGATAGGTATATAATTTGTTGTCAAGTTAGCTAACATATAGTGTATATAGTGTGCTCTTGGCTTCGGGGGTAGATTCCCATGATTCATTGCTTACATACAACACCCAGCGCTCGTCCCAACAAGTGCCCTCCTGAATGCCCATCACTCATTCTCCCCAACCCCTGGCCCCCCACCCCCATCAACCCTCAGTTTATTCTCTGTATTTAAGAGTGTCTTATGGTTTGCTTCTCTCTCTGTTTGTAACTTTTTTTTCCTTCCCTTCCCCCATCTTCTGTTAAGTTTCTCAAATTCCACATATGAGTGAAAACATATGATATCTGTCTTTCTCTGTCTGACTTATTTCTTAGCGTAATGCCCTCCAGCTCCATCCACGTTGTTGCAAATGGCAAGATTTCATTCTTTTTCATCGCCGAGAAGCATTCCATTGTGTGCATATATATATATATATATATATGAAGAGGTGATATATATATATATATATATATATATATATATATATATATATATCTCACCTCTTCGTTATCCATTCATCAGGACTATTGATTCTCAATTTTCTTCTTATGGTTTAGGTGGTTTGTTATGATCATTATTATCTATATTATTACTATTATGAAATGAATGCCCACCCATTGCCTGTATATACATGAAAGACCACAAAATCTTCCCCGATTCCCCTATGGCTCCCTCCTGTCAGTTCCGCATGCGTGTGTATTTTACTTAAGTAGTATCACACCATAATGCTGTTCTGCACCTTGATTTGTCCCCCACTAACCCTACATTGGGAATCTTTTTCTAGAATGGATTTATGCTATTCTTTTTTTTTAGAGCAGCATGAATTCAATTGCATGGACGTTGTGTGGTATGTTTTTACTTCTATATGATTTCTGCCACTACGAGCCAGCTGGAATGTGATCATCAAGGTTTGGGGAAAAAGCAGCAAGGGTGTTGAAGGGCTTCTCTGTCAATACCGAGACCTGGCCCAGCATCTCCTCATCTGTCTGAAGGCAGAGGGGACAGAAATGAAGATAAAGGAGTGGCCAGCAGTGACAAGGGAAGGTGGGAGGATGTTCTGGGAAGTTTGGCATATGTGTAGAATTCCAACTGGCTGCCCAGAGAGATCTGAGACACTTCGGGCAATCGAAAATACTCTTGATAAAAAGATAAAAGAAATCTGGAACATTATTTTACGTTTTTCTTTACTCTCTTTTGCCCTATTTCAGCTCATGATTGTATAAAACAAGCTCATTTTAGAAAGATAAAACTTCCATAAAAATTATACAGTGTGTCCATAGCTAAGTGCAAGTGGCCTGCTAGTGTGGTGTGGTGATTAAATGTACAGCCCACTGGCTTTAAATACTAGCTCTCGGGGTGCCTGGGTGGCTCAGTCGGTTAAGCGACCGACTTCGGCTCAGGTCATGATCTCATGGTCCGTGAGTTCGAGCCCTGCGTTGGGCTCTGTGCTGACAGCTCAGAGCCTGGAGGCCATTTCAGATTCTGTATCTCCCTCTCTCTCTGCCCCTCCCCTGTTCATGCTCTGTCTCTGTCTGTCTCAAAAATAAATAAACGTTAAAAAAAAATTTAAATACTAGCTCTCTCTCCTACCAGTCATGTGGCCTCTGGTAAGTTATTTCAGCTTTCAGGATCTCAGTTTCCTCGTCTACAAGTTCTATGAGTCCTCATCTATGAGTCCACAGAGGACCCATAAAAAATAGCCCTCCATGGGGTGGTGTGAGCTGAAATGGGTTTTAGTATGTCAAGTACTCGCGGTGGGGCCTGGCATCCAGTAAACACTCCATAAGGCAGAGCTATCGGGGCAAAGAGCTCAGTCCCAGTGTCCACAAGACCCAATTGGAAGACCAGCTATTCCCCTCAAGAGCTCTGAGCTCTTGGGTAGGGTATCTTAGTTAGCTCAGCCTCTGTTTTTTTTGGTCTGGAATGCTAGTGACATCCACCTTACGAGACTGTTGGAAATAAGAGAGCCATGATGCGTGTAAATTATGCATGGAATAGCTGTCTCACGGGACCCTTGGGAGTGTTGAGAGCAATGAGGCAAGTAATATGTGTACCTTGGTACTTAGAGGAGGTACATGGTACGTTTTAGCCATCCCGACCATTACCGAATGAACCAAACCACCTAAGAATTGTCTAATGGGACCAGTATGTTGGCCTTTTGAGGCTTTTCCTAGGGCTCCACCAGAGACCTCTCACCTACTGTGCAGAAGAACTCTGGGTAAATTCTTTCAGCTCAGTTTCAGGGTCCTGATCCTACAATGAGAACACGAGGGCACCCGCCTCATGGGATAGTAGTGAGTACTCAGTGAGCTGATGCATCTGGTGCATAGCAAGTGCTCCTTGCTTGCTACTTCTTACTGTGGGAACCATAGAGGGCTCATGAGCACCACCTCCAACTGCTGCAAAACAGTGAAGACAAATTCTCCTGTGTTGAGTCCCAGGTTCTCTGCAGTCAGCAGCATAATTTTTGCATCCTCTGAGCTGCCGATTAAGATGATAACTAAGAAGAGAAAACAAAGTCGGCCAGTTGTACATGTTCACATGCACATGTGCCCACACTACACACACACGTGCGCGCGCGTGCACACACACACACACACACACACACACACACTTTGTAAAGTCCAGCCTGAAGCCACTCCAAATGAGCCAATGAGACATGGACTTTTTCTTTCCTTGAGCATGCTTTAGGAAATAGGAAAGCCCAGACTATTCCCAGCATGTACGCTTCCGGAACCACACCAGCAGTACATAAGCTGGTGTCACAAAAGTCCTCACTGCGCTCTCTCCCAAAGTACAAGCCAAAAGAAGGTTGTGACCACTTTCTGGGCTCTCGTTTCTTCACGTAATTCACTCAGAGCAACAGATCTGGCTTGTGACTCATCAGCCACACAGCAATTAGGAGGAGTTCACAGAAGACCCAGAACCAGGAGCATTCAGACCTTCTGACTTTGGATGGGCGGGGGGGCGGGGGGGACAGGAAGCAGAGGTCACGGTGGTTTTATGCCGTCCAAACACATCAGCATGCATTTTGACACCCAAATGAAGTAGTGACTTATTTTTTCAAAGGAGGCAAATGATAATCTGCTTATTTGAGTCCCAGTTGTGTGTCAGGCACTATACTATAGACAGGATACAGCAGTGAGCAAGAGAGAAGGCCCCTGCCTTCAGGGAGCTGACAGCCACAAGGCATGCAAGTGAAGAGATTACGGAGAGCATTTAAGATTCTAATTCGGGAGGGAGGAAGGATGCTCTCATACTGATGTGGGTGAGGTGGTGGTGGGAGGGGGGACTGCTCCAGGTCAGGTAGTCCGAAAAGGCTCATTGGAGCAAGTGGGCTCTGGGCTGAGTCTGGAAGGAGAAGAGGAAGCTATGTTTCCACAGAAAGAGGGCCGGGTGGGGTGGGGTGGGATTGCAGGTAGCACTCCAGGCCAAGGGATCAGCACGTCCCCAAGTCCCAAGACCGTAAAGGCCATAAGGGCTTAGTTTATTGGAAGAACAGAAAGGAGTCAGTTACTAATTCATGCCAGAAAGCAGAGCCTCATAAGTACCATGACAAAAATAATTGCTATCACATGCTGACCAGTTATTGTGTTCAGCACTTCACAGGCGTGACTTCATTTAATCCTCACCATTCTGTGAGGTAGCTAAGATAATTGTCTCCGTCTTACCAGAGGCACAGAAAGGTTAATGTACTCGCTCAAGAGCACACAGCTAGAAAGTGTCAGAGGCTGGTTTCAAACCTAGAGCTTTCTATCTCCACAGCCCATTTCTAAACGATAACCCAAATGCAAAGACCCAGCCCATCTGGAAGATGCTTCCAGAACTGGCTCTGTGCATCATAACACTATAGCATCAGGGATTTCACTTTACATTAAAGAAAAAATAACTTTGTTCTTGGTGGTGCTTTTATGTATCATTAATTTTGCACCATTTCCTTCTGCTTTTTACATCCATAGAAAAATGAAGAGTTCTTAGTTTTTTCCAAACCATCTGCTTTCCTATTTGTCTCTATAAACATAAGCAATGAAAGACTCTTTCCTACTTACTTCTGACAATCAATGACACGCTTCTAAGGTTCTCTTGAAGGAAGGCTGGATCGCTGTTGTATTTCACACTGGCAACGATGGTGAAATGGAATTTGAGTCTGTTCTCTACAACCTTCCATAATTCATCCACTCTGTCCCAGAAGGAAGTCCCAGAGTGACCTCCAAACATCCCAATGTGTTTCCAGCCCAAGTACCGGAGACTTTTCTAGAGCACATCACCAATTTTGTGCCCGGGCGGCACAAGTTTCACATACGTGTCGTATAAGTTGGCCTCCAGTTTTGCAGTTTGTCCAACAAAGTCCAACACAGGGATGTTCCACTCTGAGGCCAACAAGCCAATAACCTTGAAAGAAACCAAAAGGATGCCTTTCCATAACTCGGTTTAGGCTACACTCAAACCCCATTGGAAGGTGTCTGCGTAAACTTTGGATTCAGTGAGTCTATGGGTCAGACTGAATCCTCTCTTTTGGAATATTGATGATAATGTCTTGGATCCATCCTCAGGATGCAAAACCTCAAAGGACAAGAATAACGATAGCGAGCATTTATTGATCGATTTGTTCCTTATTTACTTCTCAATACTTTTCATTAGGGTCCTACTATTTACAAGGAACTGTGGAGATCTTGCTCTTAAATGAGCTTATGATCAACTCTTTCAGGAGCTAAGGCATATAAAAACAGTTTAGAGTTAAGTATACCATTCAATACTTATCGGCTATAGATTTATAGGAGTTAAGTAAGAAATTACTTCTGATTTGGGAATTGGGGATATGAAGGGTCAGGGTGGAGGAATGAAGACACACTCCACGGCCTTTGAATTTGCCTTTGGAAATTGGATGGCTCTGGAAAGCTAGAAATATGTCAAAGGAGAAATTCCGGAAGAGATCAAGATCCAAGTTCAAATGTGAACTTCATTTGTTAGCACCCAGTACTGATAGCTCCCCGGTATGTTTGAGAGTGAGGACTGTGATGTTCCTTCCTAGTCAGCTTTGCATTAACACCTGTCAGAGACGGGATGCCAAGGACTTCCACAAAGCTAATCTCATCAGCTAAACAGCTACAAGTCATGTGTCTACTTTGCTTGCTCTGGCTTACTGCAATCTGTCATACTTCACTCTTTGCCGTTTACTTTTACCATCGCTGAATAATTTATTACACCCACCAAAGGGAAATCTACACAAGCAAATGATATTTTTCTGTTTGAAATGAAGCATTCACTTTCCACTTACTCTTTGTGAGCCATGTGGCTGACAGCATTAGAGTGAATAAGAAGGGTCTTCGTACAATAGCACCAAGTCTAAACAATCAACAAGTTAGGGAGTGAACTAATAATTAGTGATTTGAAAGGCTTTCCTTAAAGAGAATGTTAACTGTTATGATTACATGGTCTCATTACATCTCAAAGAAATGGTACTCAAGACCTACATAGTTAGTATGTATAATGTCACCCTTGCCAAGAGATTATTCCAGTCTGTACTATCATTTTAATTTTTTTAACGTTTCTTTCTTTTTGAGAGAAAAGAGACAGAGTGTGAGCTGGAGAGGGGGCAGAGAGAGGGGGAGACACAGAATCTGAAGCAGGCTCTGGGCTCTGAACCATCAGCACAGGGCCCGACGCAGGACTCGAACTCATGAACTGTGAGATTGTGACCTGAGCCAAAGTCAGCTGCTTAACCAACTGAGCTGCCCAGGTGCCCCTGTGCCATCATTTTAAAAACCATCCCTTCCAACGGACACTCAGCCAAAGTTTCTGAAGGGCTATACTCTACCTCTGCTGCTTCTGGGCATGCTGGTCCGAACAGGGCAGGAATCCATTCTCTCTGGACCTGGTTGGTGAAAACAAGAGACTCTGTGGTGCTGCAGGTTGAGTTGGTATAAGTGAACTCCCAGCTGAAGTTTCCAAAATCTGCTGTCTCTGAGTTGATCTTGTCCATGGCAATCTGGAGGCCCGCACCCAGCTTTTGCATGCTGAATGGGTGAGAGATGTTCCAGGGGGCCTGGAAGCCCACGGTGAGTTTAGCAGCCTCAAGCCAAGTCACCAGCATGCTGACCAAGAGTGTCAGAACTAGTGTTGGGTGGGCAACATGACATTCAATCCCCCAACGGAGCTCAGATCTGAGTGAGGCCTCCGCACCTACCCTGGGAGCCATGGATGACAGCTAACACCTGTATCACAGCAGGAGCCTCCTAACCACTCAAGCCAGGAGTTTAAATGATTGTGCAGAGTTCCCTGAGGACTGCAGCTTGCTTTCCAGTCAGTGGCATTAATTAACCAAAACCTTCCCTTTTCAGAGTCTGTCCTAACACCTCTAGAAGCAGCAGTGTTGAAAAAAGAAACTGGGGCAAGGAGTCATCAAAGCCCTGGTAATGGGTCCAGTGACACCTCTGACAAAATTCATGGTCCTGGGAAGGTCACGTAACTCCCACTCCATCTCCACTAGCCTTTTGCTAGTAAAATAAAATCACGAGAACCACTCAAGTGTGGACAGATGCCCCGGGCTGGAATTCTGATTTCACCATATATTGTGTGACCTAGGACATGTTACTTCCCATCTCTATGCCTTCATTTCCTGATCCATAAAATGGGGGTAAGATTGCAAAGGGATCCTCACCAAAGTGACATGGTAAGGATTAAAAGTGATCGAGTGCCCGACATAATATCTGGGCAAAGAGCCATTTCGTCAATGTTAGATGATGGTGGTGATTGATGATGTTGATATCATTATCACAATGATTGTTATCACCTGCTGAACCTATCTTCCAGGAAATTCTTCTAGATTAAGTGAAGTGATGGCTGTGAGTGGGATTACCAACAGCTGGTATAGTCTGTATCCCTCACCCAGGCCTAGGGCACCAGGGAGATGTTACTGATGGATGAACACGAACTCTCCCGCTGCGCAGCTCAGGGAAGAGCTGAGGACAGCTCTTTGTTGATGAATTACATGTGATATATTACATGTATAATATTTTACAGAGAAATTTTGCTTTACATTGCAGGGATGGCAGGCCCCTTGGGGAGCCATCGCTATCCCCAGGTACGATGACCCAGCCACCAGCTGGGCAAATGCTCATAAGTATAAATGGTTCAGTCCCCATCTACCATCAGCTTTCTTCTAGATCCCACTGGCAGAGAAGAGGCTGGCATCTCCAAGTCACCTCGGGATTATTTTGGCACTGTAGGCTTGTTGTGATTCTTTTTTTTTTAATTTTTTTTTAAACATTTATTTATTTTTGAGACAGAGAGAGAGAGAGCATGAACAGGGGAGGGTCAGAGGAAGAGGGAGACATAGAATCTGAAACAGGCTCCAGGCTCTGAGCTGTCAGCACAGAGCCCGACGCGGGGCTCGAACCCACAGACCGCGAGATCATGACCTGAGCCGAAGTCGGACGCTTAACTGACTGAGCCACCCAGGAGCCCCTTGTTGTGATTCTTAAAGCTTGATCTAAGGACCACCTACCTCAGTCTCTCCTGATGGTCAGATGTATAGATTCCAGGCTCCCAGTGCAGACCCTCTGAACCAGAATGTCTTGGGTTTATCCTTGGAATCAGCATTTAACAGACCCTCATATATCCCCAGGAACGCTAAGGTTTGAGAGACTTTGAGACAGTCTGAGGTGAGAGGAAGGAAAGGATAGCCAATTCATTATCTATTTACCTGCCTTCAGTATCAAGCCCCCAGGATGGGACTACTGAGCCTTAGGTCTAGCCTACCTCAGAGGTCCATTTTCAAACCTGTGCATTAGAGGGGTTGCTTTTCTCCAAACCAAACTCATCATAACTGATTCTTCACCCAGTTACAGATTCTCTCTCTCCTCTGCTAGGACAGCTCTGTGTCAATTGGCCAAAAAATCAAGTGTGGACCCCCGTGCTCTGACCATAGTTAGAATTCCATGAACCTCTTTTACTCCTATGCTTACAAGATGTATGTGGTCCTGGGAAAGTCAGTTACATCTGTGCCTTAGTTTCTTCAATTTCAGAAGAACACGATAATACCCCTTACAGAAGGATGTTGTAAAGATATTGTGAGATTACCTAATTCCTCAGCACAGTGCTCTGCATTTAGTAGGAACTCAAAAAAGGAACATCCCTGATGGATGTATCATTGCACCAGTCATAATGTCAAAGCTAGGAGTCTGGATATGTCTTATTACATACACTGCATCCCGTCTCCCCCTCCCATATACAAACGTGTTAAAGCTCATAATCCCACTCTAGATAATTTTAGATTCTTCACATTTACAGAGTGTCTTTTTCTGAGAAACTGTGAAGCCAAGATGACTGTATGTGTCCCCTTTTGGATCCTCAGATCCAACACAGTGTTGGGCCTTTAAACATGCAAATTAATATTAATCATAATAAGTACAAATATGTTTTGTATTTGTAAGTGCTCACAAGCGGGTATGGTCAAAACCAGAAGAAGATACCAGTGAGGTTCAGTGTTGGTGAGGGTCTGATAAACAGACATACGCTGCTTATAGAAATGTTAGTTGGTAGCAGTTTTTCAACATGGATCCAAAAGCCTTAGGATATATGCATTTTTGACTCAGAAATTCCACTTTTGGGGATCCGTCCTAAAGAATAAGATCATACGATAAAACGTAACAATGGCATTGTATACCTGAAACTAATATAATACTGTATGGTAACTAAACTGGAATTAAAAGTAAAATTTTAATCTAAAAAATTAGAGATGGGGCGCCCGGATGGCTCAGTCGGTTAAGGGTCCACCTTCGGCTCAGAGCATGATCTCGCGGTTTGTGGGTTCGAGCCCCGCGTCAGGCTCTGTGCCGACAGCCCACAACCTGGAGGCTGTTTTGGATTCTGTGTCTCCCTGTCTCTGCCCCTGCCCCACTCACACTCTCTCTTTCTCTCAAAAATAAGTAAACATTAACAAAAAAAATTGTTTTAAATTAGACACAAGTTTTATGTCTAACAGTAGGGGCCTGGATCAGTAACATGGAGCAAACCCATATGATCGAGGATCATGCAGTCATTGAAAATGATATTTTAAATGTACACTTATTGACTTAGATCGTATTAAGTGAGGAAGCACACTATAAAAGTGGCATGTACCTTATTCCATTTTTATTTTCTTAAAGGAGGCACACAAGTTTGTATAGCAAAGATTGCATACACCAAATCACTGTAAGTTGCTCTCTCTGGATGAGGGAAATTATATGGGTGTTTTTTTCTTCTCTTTACTTTCCTTCTCGTGTTTCTTGTCTTCATGTCTGCAATGAGAAAGAAAAGTGAAAGTTTTGATTAGTAATAAACCCTCCAGGGGCCTCTGGGTGGCTTGAGTCAATTAAGCATCCAGACTCGACTTCAGCTCAGGTCACAATCTCAGTGTCATAGGATCGAGCCCTTTGTCAGGCTCTGCGCTGGGAGTAGAGCCTGCCTGAGATTCTCTCTCTCCCTCTACCATTCATGCACGCTCTTTCTCTCCCTGGGAGATGGGGGGCGGGGGACAAATAAAAACTAAACCCTACAGACTTGGAATTGGGGAGGAAAAGCATGGGCTTTAACTCATGGTATCTGAATTCTCAGGCCAGAAGAACCTCACAGAGGCCTGAGTCTACACACCTCTAGGCACCTGGCTTACCTCCGTAGGCTCTAATCATTCTCTGCTGAGCTCAGTCCCTTCCATTTCTCCATTGCCCTCAGAGTGGGAGAGAAACAGACGCAACGGCCCAGGTAATGGCAATCATCATGTGGAAAGGTGGCCATGGTTACGGGCCCACCCACTTTGTGTGAAGCGTTTGACTGGCTGGAGTGGGAAGGCCTGAGGTTAAAAGCAGATTAAGGGGCCGGATAGGCACTGTGGTGTCAGGGAGGGGGCACGCGGTTCTCCACTTTGCTTCTCCAGCCCTCCTCCACTCTAGGAGATTCTCATGCCGGCAAGTTACCAGTGCCACGGTGGTGGACTGGGGCAGCTACACTGTTCCACCTGATGATGGTTTAAAACAAAGGTAGACTGTGCATGGCCAGCAGAGGTACAGCGTTTGGTTCTCTATGTCAGTGGGGTAGTGCTTTGATTCCTAATTTATCCCATCTCTATTTCCTAAAGAGGTTATTGCAGAGGGAGGGTTCTTTTAGCCTGACATATGGGTTCCTCAATGCTGACCAGCCTGGGCCATAAACCAGATTCAGAGCCAGCTGTTCAATATCCATGATCAGGTGAGATTAGCTGCGTCCAGGGTGGTAGAGTTTTAGTAAGACCTCTTGCTTTTTTTCTAGCGGCCCTCCCTCCCCTCCTGCTCCCCCCAGCCCCCACCATCTCCTTTCAATTTATAAATATGTGGCCTAATCACATGTAGAGAAGAAGTAAAGGTTTGGAATGTGCGGATCTGAACTTGTCCAGAAGCAGAAGGTGTTGGAATACAACAAGATGAGCCTGTAATCACCTTGAGGGAAAGACCGAAGGAGAGGCAACCATCACCCCCGTTCTCCCACACTCTCTCGCATCCCGTTGTGTGTTCTCAGCAAAGGCATCAACCTCAGGTTTTGCCAAGTAAATAAGACTGGATCTGAGCCTCCGTTTTCTTATTGGTGAAGTAGGAAAATGGCAGGGGCCAGAGCCCTTTGACCTTACGAGCTTCTTGTCCTAAAACCCTAGGACTCTGGTAGATTTCTAGGAAACCAAGTGCTCCGTGCTTGATGATGGCAGCAAGTTTCGTTCCAGGTCCTGCTTACAGGTTCCTAAATGAAGCATTCCTGGAGATCTAGCACACCTTATACTAGCCATCCTGGAAGTAAGAGCAAGGAAAAGGTAGCTATTAACCTCTTCAGTGTGAACTTTCAACTTCCTCGTTGTGTTCTCAGCTCTTGTAAATAGTTGTGATGCAGTTAATACGAAGCTTCTAGTAAGTAAGTGTTCGACGAGGCATAGGAAAGGGGAGAAAAGGTTGAACTTGTGTTTCTGAAAACTGAAACAAGGCAGATTCCTTGGTTCCAAAGCCATTCCTTTAGTTAACCATGAGCACGCTTCTCCTACCAGGCCAAGGATGGGCCACTGACCTTGGCTTTCTGAGGGAGACATGCCAGTCATGTGTCTGAAAATGTTTACGTGAGGGGCAAAGATTCCTCTTTCACAGGGACGTGACCTCTTACATACCTCAACCACCTGATATTTATGCTGTGCTGCTAAAAGACTTCTTCTGACCTGTGCTGTGGTGTTCTTTCTCACACCTGTTTCCACCAGGAACGTGTCTTTGACACCTGGCCAGTGCTTTTCACCTTCTAGGGATTCTGATCAATACTTTCAAATTTTCTTCTGGCTACAGGGATAACCTGAAGTTTAGCAGGTGGGTCCAGCCTAAATGCCATATTTCTGATCTGAATATTTATTTTGTGGTCTTCAATCCTATCTCCCAGATGACGGCTCCTGACCCCCCCAGTAAAGCCTTAGCATGAAGAGCCAAAACATTCAGACGGGGTGGGGAAGGGGGGGAGGGCAGCTGTCTGCTCAGTAATCAAAGATCCTAAATGATTAACAGTGATACAATTACTTCCCAAGCCAGTTTCAATCAAATTGTAAGTTTTCCGAGAACACCTTTGTGCCACAGTGTCCCAAACACTGAGCAAATAAAGAGCCTGCCCCTGCCTTAATACATCTTTCTCTGGTGAGCATACACTTAACTCCTAAGCACGATATGCTTCTCCATCCAATAAAGGGCCGGCTGGTCATCTGGGCAGCCTCTCTCTGGTATGTAATCATGTGAAGCAAGGCAGGATGTCCCTTCTGACTCCTCCACCCTCTTTGGCTTCTTGTCTGGAGAGACCAGAACCCCTCCCACTTCCTGATATTCCTGAACCACTCATGTGAAAAGTTCCCAAATGGCTCTCTAGCCACACACTCAGGATTGTTCTCTCATGCAGAGAGCCCAGTGAACCAAGACTGCGGAGCAGAGGACCATGTCCTTGAAGGGATGGTGAAGGAGGTGTTGGCATACCCCCCCGAGTATTGATGTCCCCCATCTATTGTTTGTCACCCACTCTCCTGGAGGACGCAGTGTAGTGAGTTGGTTGGGAGCACAGGTTTGGAAGGAGACTTGAGCTCATTTGGACAAGTTATGCAGTGTCTAAACCTTGGTTTCCTTATTTGTAGTTATCCTGATGAGCTCACGTGAGGATTAGATGGAGTCCTAGGTGTAGGACACACAGCACGGTGTCTGGCATGGAACAACACTCAGGGAATGATAGGAATGCTAGCAGTTTTATAATAAGGGACTGTTGATTCAGTCAAGGTCATAAACTCTGTTGGATGTGTAAACCAGGGGTACAGGTAGAAGACCCTGCTGCCTTTAAGTTCATCCAGAGCAGTTATAACACATTTGCTGCTGCCGCTGGGTGATGCCACCTTTTGTTTATATTCCGTAGGCATCAGGCCGAGGACTTATGGCCCTAATCGGTGTTGTTGAAGGAAAATACAGTGCAAGCCACATACCTAATTTTAAATTTTTCAGCAGGCATAATTACAAGAGGTAAAGGAACAGGTAGAATTACTTGTCTAGTGCATCCTAAATATTATCACTTCAACATGTAATCAGCATTTTAAAATCGGGGATGTTATGCTACTTTCTTCAAACTAAGTCTGCAAAATTCGGTGTGTGTTTTGTATACCTCTAAACATAGACTTGACTCATTTCAAGTGCTCAGCAGCCATATGCAGCCCCTGGTTACCGTATTGGACCACACAGATCTCCATTTTCCCTCTGAGCTACCTTTCTAACCTGCCAGGAAACAGCGATGATTTTTATGGGGTTGTTGCGGGCTCTGGGAATTTAGAGCTGACCCCTCTCCCGGGGATCTCTCCACTTTCTGTCTGATTCAGAAACGCTCTTGGAAAGCTCTTGCTAACAAAGGAGAAAGTTGCCTGTGTCACTGTGTTCCAACCTTGTTGACATCATGAACCTGAGAATAAGTCTGAGGCAATTGGCTGTGTGTGTTCTTTGGGGGGGGGGGTGGCCTATCTGGGGTTAGGGAAAACTTCTTATTGCAATCTGTGCAAACATCATTCTCGTCAACCAAGTGCTTGTGCTTGAGTAACACTTCCTTCCCACAAAGAATGAGCAAGTGGGCCTCAAGAGCCTGGGTGCCCAAGCTGTCCATGACCCAGGTTGATGAAAACGAGCTGGGGGCCAGCTTCTCCCATGTGTACAGTGATGCCCCATGGTACAGGATTGATAGCAGGGCCCAGCATGGAGCTGTGACAACTGAGCAGAACAACCTGAGGTTTGCGCAGCTGGATGTATAGTGTATTGGCCCCTCTAGTTGTGTGAAGTAAGGCCGTGCGTGGGAAATGAGCTCAGTGGCAGGAAGGATATCCAGGCAGATAAAAAGCCCTTTTGAGGAGGGAAAAGGTAGCTGTTGTTTCATCCTTGGCATCAGAACCATATGGCTGGCATTGTGTCCTGCTTCCTCTAGGACGATGGTTCTTAATTTTCTTTGGGAGACCAATGAAAGTTCCCAAGATAAGTGTGTGTGTGTGTGTGTGTGTGTGTGTGTGTAGTTATATATACACAAGATTGCATAGGGTTCATCGAATGGATCATACTCATAGATACACCCTTGAACTCTGGACTCCAGGCTACTTCAATTCAATATCTGACTCTGAGACTCTGTCCGCTATTAGCCACATGCCTTGGGGAAGTTAATTGGCCTCTCAGCTTTTCTTCTGCAAAATAACAACTTCTTCGTGGAGATGCAGTGAGATTAAATACGATAATGCAGATGAAGTTCTTAGAACAGCGCTATCCCACGGGAGGTGTGCAGTAATGTTCATGAACATCTTGAATGCCTTCAGAAAGGAGCTGGCATGAGAACCTTGGGTTGCTACCTGGCAAGGTGTACTTTGAATGCCATAAGCCTTTTGAAACATCAGATAACCAGGGAAAGGGTGGGTATGGAGTTCTGATAACTGGAATGGCTGATTAAGGCACCCTTGGTAGGAGTTTAAGGAACTTTGCCCCTTCCTTTTCACATCTCAGTAGAAGGGTAAACTTCAAAGTCAGCTCTGCCATGTGGGAAGCTAAAGGTCAGTCCCTCACAGTCCCCCACTCTGTGCCACCACAATGTCTTTCCTATTCCACCACTTCTAGAGAGGAACATCTCACCTTTCTTTCTGAGCCATCACTATTAAGTTAACATGAGTAGATTCAGTTGATAGGTCTAGAACTCTTCTCTTTCTTCTTGGGTCATGTTGCCCTACTTCTAAATACTTGCATTAGCTGTTAGAACAGGTAAAGGTCCTTCCTAAATAAGTGTTCTTTAAGCCACGAATCGTAACTGCCCTTGTCACGGGCCCCAATAGCCACCGAAGGTTTGGATGCTGAGGGCAGCGTCCCCGTTTATACCTCACAGGTTTGTTAAAAGATAGATTGGGAAAGTTTTACAAACTGGGAGGAGCTTCATCAATGCACTGTGGGGCTACTTAAGAAGTTGACCTGCTTATAAGGTCTGTCTTTCCCTGCTTTCAAAAATGGGGAAAACCTGGGTTCTGTTTCTAAGGAGCTGTCAGCCCCTATCCTGAGATGTATCTTGGCTTTCTCAAGGCTGTATTACAAAACCCTAGAGTATTGGCTCCTGGTCTTCTAGAACTGTTGTGTAGGCGATTTGTCGTTTCTTTGTCCCTACCAAAGGGGAGGGCATGTAAACACACTGACCAGAGCACCATGTGTGAGTGTGTCTGAACTGTAGCTGTTGGGTCAGACTCTTCACATCTTGAGCACATTGCCTATAAATGACCTAAAACAATAACTAAGGTTTGCACTTTGTCAGGGTTACGGGAGCTCAAACCCAGAAGGGGTTTGCTTGTATTGAATTCTAAATGCATATGGCTGTGGGAAGCGGGGGAGAAATAGAGGATGTGGTATAGAAGCCTTAGCTCACACGTGTTTTTGTGAAGTGAGATGCTATGGTAAATAATGATTTATCAAGAGATGGGGCACTGGAGACCTGGCTTCTTGACTCCCCTCTCCTACTAAAGTCCATGCCTCAGCTGTTTCTCATTTTTACTGTCTCAGGTACCCTAAGAATAAAGCTAAGTTTGTTGGATCAAGTGATGCCCCCTATATGCCTGTGCTCATACCCACATGGCTTGTCTAGTTGTCATGCTGTGTGGCTTTGATATATATTTACATGAGGAGTGGGGCAGGGAATGGCAATATGTCCTGTTATTGCCAAAGCGCTACTCTGGGACTGGTCTGCCTACTGACCTTGAGTAACACCTCTTTTCTGGAGCACACGGTGAGTTCTACTCTGTGCCAAATGGCCCGCCCCGCCCCCCAACTGCAGGGTCACCATAACCAAGACTACCCCAAACACAGTCCCTCTTGACATCTCAACAGTCGGGCTCATTGAAGGCAGAGTGGCTCCAAGTGTGTTCCTAGCGTCGTTCCCAGACCAGCAACATCCACATCACCTGGAATTATTAGAAATGCAGATTTGCAGGCCCTAACCCAGGCCTACTGAATCAGAAGCTCTGACACCAGCTGTGTTGGAACAGGTTCTCCAGGGGGTCGTGATGTTCCCTGACGTCTGAGAACCACCGGCTTGTAGTAACTCGCTCTCCAGCAGGTATGCCGTCAGTAGGCTGCTAGTTAACACAACTTGGCATGAATCCAATCAGGTGGGACTTATGGCCTCAGTTCTAGTTGAATTGTATCTCCTTTAGTCACTTCTGAGAAAGCCCCTTTCTTTCAGGTACTAAGGCAGGACTAGGGCTGTGTGCAAAGAAGTGACTTTCAAGAATTAACGCACCTAAGACCTGGATGAGAATATGACCTAATAAGACCTCACTGGTAATGTGGTGGCCACTGCTTCACACAGTAGTCAACAGGAAGCGGTACTGGCTTCTGATTTTGATATTACTGGCTGCTTGACTGAATCCAATGAGAAGAAACCTAGTGCAGCATTTCCACGAGTTTCTGCTGGCCCGGCACACAAGAAATCCATGGGAGGTGCGGCCTGTATCCATGATTCTGCATTCTAAATATGACCCGGGTAGGTTTGTCCCTCGATCTGGATGCTAGAGTCACTTGCCTTATCGCATGGTCTTGGAGATGTTCTAATTCTGGAGGGGTCACTGGCCTCTTCTAGAAAAAGGCCGATCTCGAAATGCAGACTTCTCTTATCTGATCCGTAAAGTCCTAGCTTGAGCCAATTAACGTGGCTTCTCATGTTTTGCTCAACCACAACTCAAGGAACGAGTTTTCCCTCTTGTGCGCTAGACCTCCCTCTTGCTATCACGGTCTCAGGGACTCTGTCCCAAAGGCAGATGCCAAGCCCTGTCTGTCCACTTTCTTTCCCCTGAGGTATGGGCTTTATAAAGGTTTTGCTTGTTGCATGTTAGCTTTCTGAGCAGAGGGCTGTCTTTTTTCTTCTCCTTCCTCTTAAGCCCTTGCATAACCATCTCTGTTTTAACCTTTTGCCAAATTCTGTGCTTCTCGCTGTTGGATGTTATTTCAAGTGTTGGAACAGGTAACTTCTACCTTTGAACCTCTGTTGCAACAGGTACAAAGGTTCCAGGAGAGTCTTTGGTCACTCTCAGGGCAGCACGCATTGGCTTCAGATGTGGCCTCATCGCAGGAGCTGAGGAAAGGACAGAGGTGTCTGAATGTGGTGCTGAACCAGTGCAGCCGGCTGTCAGGGGTTCATTTCCTGGCCCCGGGAAGTGAGCCTATTCCTACAAGGTAAGCTGCAATAACACTATCTACTCTCTGGTTTCTACACCGACAGGATGGCAAGGGCAGGGGTGGGGAGGGAAGACACATGTCTCTCCTCAGCCTTGGAGATCTTTTACTATATGAAATTACATTTGGTTTAGTAGTAATCTCAGCTGACTTGTGGGGAGGCAAAGCAGAAACCAAGTGGAAAGGCGTGGAGACATCAAGGCTATGTGAATGCTGGCAGGAGGTGGATTTGGGAGAGAAAGTTGTTAATTTCACTGAATCCAACTAAAATAGACAAACATTTTAAGAGTTACAAAACCAAGATGTATGTCTCCTTCATCTTCCATTCAAAAATTTCTGTGTCAGGATGGTTACAAGGGCTATTTGCCAGCTGCTGATGGCAGGGATTCCCATTTGGAAGGGACTGGGGGGAGAGAGTCCTCAGCAGACGTTCCCTTGGGTGCTGAGGTCTGTACTAGGTGTGTGACCTGTGTTACCTCGTCTGCTCACCACCTTCTAGAAGGTAAGTGGTATTGTTCCCATTTCATAGATGAATAAAGTGTCTCTGGGCTGTTCAACAACTTGGCCTGGGCTACCTAGTTCGCAGGTTGTGTGGCTTAGACTAGACTTCTGACCAGTCCTGTCGCTCTAGGCTGCTGCTATAGAATACAGAATTCTTGTGTTGTCAAAACCTCCCGTTATTTCCTGAAATCTTGGGAGTGTTATTGACGTGTGCATACAATCAAATGGGAATGCCACTCTGCTAGAATTTGTAAATGATCGAGGCACTTCTCAACTTGAGTGCCCGCACCTGGAGGAAAATAGTAAAAAGTAAATTAATTAATTAATAATAATAATAAAAGGAAAAGCTCATTTGGCCCTGAGCGCTCTCCATTCATCTGGTAAAAGAAGCCAGCACTCAGGGTATTAGAATAGCTGAGGGGGTGCCTGGGTGGCTCAGTCGGTAAAACGTCCGACTTCAGCTCAGGTCATGATCTCACGGTTTGTGGGTTCAAGCCCCGCATCGGGCTCTGTGCTGACAGCTCAGAGTCTGGAGCCTGCTTTGGGTTCTGTGTCTCCCTCTCTCTCTGCCCCTCCCCCACTCGTGCTCTGTCTCTTTCACTCTCAAAAATGAATAAATGTTAAAAAAAATTAAAAAAAAAAAAAAAGAATAGCTGAGACTTAACATCCATTCTGCCATTCTCTGACCTCTGCTAGACGGAGCTACTTCTCAAAGGAATGAGCTCCTGAAACTAAGCAATGCCACGTGTCCCTCCAGCCACGAAATCACCAATAAGCTAGACTGACAGGGTGGCTAACCTCCTCTTCCTGTACTTGGTCTTTCTTCTACATCTAAAGTGGGGCTCCTGTGAGGCCCAGGGATCAGGTGCCATTCTCTGAGATTGACCTGGCTCGCCCTGGCTGCTTTTTAGCTTGGAGGCTTTTAGGATCTCTTCTCTGTAGAGCGAAATGAACCCTCATCTAGCTCTGGTAAAGGGTCAGGCTTGTGTCAGACTTACCATGAGCCTTCCTGAAGGGACCACTGGGCATCTGGGAGGTAAGGTGGGGGGTGAGGAGGAAGAAGCCGGAGAACTCACGATTTCTGCTTCCGAATCCAAGAATGGGAGCTCCTGCGCCCTTTTGTGGCCACAGCCCGAGGTGAATCCTCTGAAGCTACTATAGGTTCTGACATCCTGCAGACCAATCTCCAGGACCCTTTTAGGGGTCTGCACATGCGGAACAATTTTTCCAGTAACACTGAGAAGTGACTTGCCTTTTCCTGTCAAGTGGCTCATGCACGTACAGTGGGTTTTCCAGAAGCTGCAAGATACGAGATCAACTGGACAGCTAAGGACATACGTACTCGTTGCCTTCCTGTGGTTTCAAAAGTTCCCAGCTTTAATTGGAGGTGAAGGAGGCAGCACAATCGATTTTTTAATTTAGATTTCAAGGTGTGAAAAGGATGGGCAGCTGATTGTGTCAGAGGAAAAGAACAAAAGCTCTCCGTCTGGGTCACTGTCATTGCTGGTTCCATTGGCTTTATCAGAAGCGCTTGGGGACTGAGGCAGGTGGAGGGAGGACGGAGGTTGGAGGAGGGGGACACTGTGCCAAGTGCCCCACCATCGGGAGGGATGCAACAGCGGGCTGGACCTTCCTGTCCTGGGAGTCGAGGCGGGGAGCGGTGTCCCCTTTCTGGCATGGGTGCTCTGCTCCGGGCACCTCAAGTCAGTCCAGTTTTGTTTTGATCTTCATTTCAAGGTAGTCAGTCACAGGAGCCAAGGGTGAATGGTGCGATTCGGGCTGGCTTTTGTTTCAGCCTTTAGGAGCTGGGGTTAAGGGCTTTGAAAAGGAGCCAGGCAGCTTGGCGGCTTTTCTCCTGCTGCTCAGAATGCTTCCACTTTCAGTTGTGAAAGAAAAACCAGGAAGTGAAGTCCCGGAGCACGTTAGAAAGCCTGGCCATGGCCTGACTCGGGACAGCTCACACAGGGCACAACTGGGGACGCTGGGAGCCGAGCCATCCCTCTGCATGGATGCTCTGGAGCCAGCCTATCCTTGGAGGAACTGGGGGTGAGGGAAGAGGGACAAGGATTCTGTGCCAGGAGGAACCCGGAGCCAGGAGACCCCATTTGCAGGAAGCGCCAACAGATGCGACCCCTTCACAGGGTAAGGGGACCTTCCTGAGGGAGTATTTAGCAAGGGGTCTTGTGAGCATGGGGCAGAGGCGAGGGGCCGCCCCAACCCCCAGCTTCAGCCAGTCTAGAGCCTGCTGTGTGCCTGGCACGTGTCAGCACTCTCTCTCTCTCTCCCAGCTCTCTAATGGACACTTTTAAACTGTCCTTATCAGGAGGGGTGAAGGGAAGGGGGAATGTGGGGCATGTGGACTGGATTTTCTTTCACCTGTCTCTCTTGGAGGAGATGGACCAGAACCGAGACCTCTTCAGTTTTCATTGTGAAATTTGACTCCTTCCTATGGTGAGAGCTAATGGGTGAGGGAGGGATGGATGGTTTCTGAACGGACTTAGATCAGTTTTAAGGGGTAGGGCCATACGTTGAATCTAAGGTGAACTTCAAGGACTTGGGGGGGGGGGGTGCTGTGTGGGTCAGTCAGTTAAGCATCCGACTCTCGGTTTCTGCTCAGGTCATGATCTCACAGTTCACGAGTTCGAGCCCCGTGTCAGGCTCCGTGCTGACGATGCAGATACTCTCTCTATCTCCCTCTCTGATATCTCTCTCTCTCTCAAAATAAGTAAACCTTAAAAAAAAAAAAAAAAAGAGTGAGCTTTGGGAAGGGACTCCATGGTTGGGGATTGCTACCTTCTGTGGGCATTAATCTTCTTTAGTGGTTTGAAAAGTAAAATTGAATCTATCGATCTATCACTCCAATTTGTAAATGATTGGTATTCTCTAACAGCAGCAGAATCCTAAAAAAATAAGACAATTTAGGGGCACCTGGGTGGCTCAGTCAGTTGAGCATCCGAGTCTTGATGTTGGCTCAGGACATGATCTCACAACTGTGGTGTCGAGCCCCGTGACAGGCCTGCTCGAGACTCTGTCTCTCCTCCTCTCTCTGCCCCTCCTCCACTTGCATGAATGCTCTCTCTTAAAATATATAAACTTAAAATAATAATAAAATGTCATTTGATTTTAAAAAGATTGATTTAGGGACACCTGGGTGGCTCAGTCAGCTAAGCATCTTTCTTCGGCTCGGACGATGATTTCACAGTTTGTGAGTTCAAGCCCCGCTTCGGGCTCTCAGCTGACAGCTCAGAGCCTGGAGCCTGCTTTGGTTTCTGTGTCTCCCTCTCTTTCTCTCTCGGTCCCTCCCCTGCTTGTGTGTTCCCTCTCTCTCTCTCCAAAATAAATAAACTTAAAAAAAAAGGTTTATTTGGTAAAAAATAAAAACAGAATAATTGGTTTCACTTGAACGCTCCCTTTCTACTGCAGCATGGGCGTTACTCTGTAGTGGTCCCCTCCAATTGATGAGTATTTGAGATGAACACAGAATCCTCTTAGAAGAGGCATGGTCTAAATTCTTGTGGGCGTCACTTGTGTGCTTGACACAATAAAAGGAACAAAAAATTAGAACAAGGGCCACAGATATTTATAGAACAGGCGGATCATAGAGTTAAATAGATGGTAGGTAAGAAAATGCAGATGGTGGGGTCTCTAGCAAAATGCAAGGTGGATGTGCCCCCATTCCAACTTAATTTAAAACAACAACAGGGGCGCCTGGGTGGCGCAGTCGGTTAAGTGTCCGACTTCAGCCAGGTCACGATCTCGTGGTCCGTGAGTTCGAGCCCCGCGTCGGGCTCTGGGCTGATGGCTCAGAGCCTGGAGCCTGTTTCCGATTCTGTGCTCCCTCTCTCTCTGCCCCTCCCCCGTTCATGCTCTGTCTCTCTCTGTCCCAAAAATAAATAAAAACGTTGAAAAATAAAAATAAAAATAAATAAAACAACAACACACGGCTAAGGCCAAACAGAATATTTCAGCCAGGTATTTGGCTAGGTCCTGACCTAACATAGTCTTCTCTCTCAGGCTATATTCTAACACTTCAGGGCAAAAACACCTACTATAATATTAGTATATGATCGAATGCCTCCGTGCTAAACATGCAGTGAGGGCCACAGATTCTATAGAGAGGCTCGGGGTCTGAGAATGAATGAAGAGGAAGATGAGGCCAGTTAGAGTTAAGCACCAGCTCATAATAGCTGCTCTTAACATTTAATTAAGGCAACCTTATGACATGGATGGTTTCACCATTTTACGGCTGAGAGAATTGGCTCAGGGAAATAAGTAGCTTTTCCAACATCAGAGATCAAAGCTGTCTGTGTGACACGAAAAACCATGGTCCAACCAGTCAGCTACAGAGTTAGCCTTTGTTCAGATCTCTTAGAAAACTGCATTCGTGAAAAGGTTTTCCTGTGTGGTGACCTCGGCAGATCTTGACTTCACATACTTATTAATGCTTCTCAGGTTGACATTTTTCTAGAACTGCCAATGTTACAGCTACCGTTCGTTGACTGTTTCCTATGGGGCAGGGCTGGGCTTAGTCTTGGAGGGGTTATCTTTTAATCTTTGAAACGGTCCTGGGAGGCAGGTGGGTTGTTTCGCAGATGGGGAAACTGAGGCTTACAAGTACAGAAACTGGACACACTTAAGGAAAGGTAGAAACTGGGATTTGAATCCTGGCTCATGTAGTACCGAAGGGCAAACTGTGCCTCCGTTCCAGTGAGTCTGGTCTAGTTTAGTGATGAAAGAACTAGAAACTGGGAGAAATCTCTCTTTTGAAAATCCTTCCCATTCAAATCCGTGGACAAAGAAAGCAGATTGGTCGGTGGTGCCAGGGACTGGGAAAGGAATCGGGAGTACCTGCTTAATGGGCCCAGGGTTTCCTTTAGGGGTGATGAAAATATTTTGGAACTAGATATAAGTGGTTGATTCCACAAAACTGTGAATGTACTAAATGCCACGAAATTATTCACTTTATTTAAAAGGAATTGTTTTTTGATGTATTTTTATTTTGGAGAGAGAAGAGACAGAATGCAAGTAGGTGAGGTGGAGGGGCAGAGAGAGGGGGAGACCCAGAATCCGAAGCAGGCTCCAGGCTCTGAGCTGTCAGCACAGAGCCCAACTCGAGGCTTGAACCCACGAACCGTGAGATCAGGACCTGAGCCGAAGTCAGACGTTTAACTGACCGAGCCACCCAGGCGCCCCCTCTCCCCGAAATTACTCACTTTAAATGGTTGATGGTATGTGAACTGCACCTGGGAAAAGAAAAAACAATCCTCTTGCCTCTGGGAAGGTGGCTTACCAAACCAGGATTTGGCAATTGTTTACTAACCAGGAATGAAGTTTCTGTTCCTGTCTGTTTCCTATTTTTGGCCAGTAGATGCGTGGACCCTCAGCTGGGGTGCAGTCTGAGGTGGTTCTCGTGCGTGGCAGCACCCTGCAAGGGGGACCTGTCCCCAGCAGCCCTGAGTCAGCCGTCATTGTTCTCAGCACACCTGCTGTAAATACGTCCAGGTCTTTATCTCTTTTAAGCAACCATGCCTCTGCATCAAAAAAGGGCTCTCTCACTCACTCTTCCCCAGGACACAGGGCCTGATAGTTCCTAGGCTCTTAATCCATGATGTCTCAATAAATACATGAGATTTGGAGTTTGGAAGGTGAAGCAGCCCCTGTACTTCTGTGGTCAGGCCATAGTATTGACCCTCTTTGGGGGAGCTGGTAGCCAAACTCTGGGTCTCCGTGGGTCAGTCTCCTCTAGGATGTGTGAAGTGGTAGGTAGCTGTGGAAGAGGACGCAGGGGTGGGGTAGGGTCAGAGGAGATAGCTGGGTCAGAATTCACAGGTGCATCATGCCCTCTGCAACGAGAAATCCTTCGTTTAAATAGAAACGAGGAGTTGCTAAGACCTTGGCTCACAAGGTGGAGGGCAGTGACAATATGAAGGTCTTGGTTTCTTCTCCTTCAGGAAGCCTCTGGGTAGGACACCTGGTACTTGGCCAGGAGTCCGGAACGGAGGGAAGCGGAAGTGGGAAAGAGATCCCGGCTTCCTGAGGACCTCTCATGACCAGCAGTGCCTAGAGGGCTCGGTATACAGTACCCCTTTTAAGTAGGAACGGTTACCTGTCCCCTTTTGCGTGCAGTTGAGGGAAACTGACGCCATTGACTTTATGTAGCTATCCCCAGGGCCACGCGAGGGGTAGGGCTGTTGCTCTGGCACCTGGAAGGGCAACGGCCTTGAAAGTTTGTTGCTGTAAATGAGACTGTTGGCCATAAAGCTTGTTGTTTGCACTTTGAATCCGGTGACTTATGACCAGCGGCCAACCAGGTAATTTGAGGGCTGACTCTGCAGGAGCTCTGGCAGGAAGGCCCCTTTCACAAAGTTTCAACTCACTGTTTTTCTCCTGCATGGGTGATGGGGGCCTAGCACTTTGTCCAGACTATCTTTTTACAGGCTCTCTTATCAAGTCCCGTGAACTTCTGGTGCTGATCCTCCTGACCCCCGTTCTCGTAATGAGCAACACACTTGGGAAGCCTTGAGGGGTGTTTGTTGAGACAAGGTTTTCCTCAGGGTAGGGCTGCTGGGCTGTGGTTTGTTGGTAGATTAAGGTTGACTGTGTCAATCTGAGACCCAGATTGGGGGTCAGCCTATGGGTGGCTCAACCATCCTATGGTGTCTTCATGGACCAAGTTAAGAGGCTTGTGGTGTTTAATGTAATGAGGGCTTTTTTGTTAAATCCTACTCAACAGGGCAAGGCCTGGCACCCTAGGGCTCTCTGGTATTTATGAACTGAAATGGCTCTAGTTGAGTTGTATAGTGTCTCCACCAGGCACCAGATACTGTCACCTTCAGTCTTCTTGAGGCTTTTTCTCCCCCACCTTCCTTTCAACTCAAGAGGGATCCTCTACCTGCATCAGAAACACCCCTTCACTATTTCCCTTCCCCAGGTATCATGCTTGTCCCACATCAGCACCTTTAGTCATACTCTACCTCTGCCCCCACATCTGGGTGTTCCCCTCCCCTCCCTTCTCTGTGGAAAAAAAACCGGAGAGACAGAGATGACAGTTGAGAAAGATGGTTTGGTGACAGAATCATGGTTAGAATCCTAGTTGGGGACTTATTAGCCATTGGCCTAATTGGTGGGGTCATCCTCCTTGATTGACCCTGGAAATGACACCACTGGCCATAAACCTAGGAGATCGAGAGCCACACATCCTTGAGAGTCTAGTCTCCACACAGCCCCCTTCACCTAGTCCAGTCTACACTTGCGTCTCCCACACTGAATCCTTCTGTAAGTGTGTTCAATAGGCTCTTGACAGGGGGTAGGTCTTCTAAGTGTTTCTCTGCACATGGCAAAGTGCTGGGCACACAGCTGGTCCAAGACCTTTTGTTTTCCTTTTTAAAATGAAATATGTAATTTTATAAATAAGATATAGAGAGTAAATCTCTCTCTTGCCACATGGACCTCTCCAGTCCACCAGATTCTGCCAAGACTGGTGTATATGCCATTAAGCATTTGTTTACTGCCTGGGGAATTGGTTTTATCTCCTCCTTGACCGTGAAGTCCCAGCGTGCTTTCCGCACGCTGAACACACTGCCTGGCACATAGTAGGTGCTCAAATATTCAAACGCTTGTAGAATGAGTGACCCTTGAGCTCCTTCAGGTCAAGCTGCTTGGTGTGGTCAATGTCATGGCATGTGGCCCCTGGCTGTGGCGTTTCGGAAGAGGGCTCAGCCACCTCTGCTCCATCTGTGTGTGTAGGAGCACATTGGGTCCTTGTAGGACTGAATGCTGCAACCTGTTTCCTTCAACAGATGTTCCTCCCTCGTTCTCTCCTCTGAACTTGTGCCATTGGTAAGCAAAAGGAACAAGTGACTCGCTGGGACCTAGAGGGTTCCTGCTGGACCTCAGGCTCTGTGCAGGGTGTAGTAGACCCTGAAGGCTCAGACAGCTACTGCCTGGGAACACTCACAGCCAAGGCGTCCACTGAGTCACAGGAAGCTTTCCCGAGGCCCAAACCTCAGGATAGAACGGAGCCACCTCCGATTCGTACAAGCCTCCTGAGCTCTGGTTCCTGGAGCTTTCCCTGTGTGATTCAGCAGCAAAGATATTACCCATGGATATGCATTAAAAACATCCTGATTTATTTATAGCGTGCTTACTCGCAGGCCAGGAAAACCATTTCAAGCGTAACCCTCCCCCTCTCCCTGCCAGCTGCCTTACAAATTGGAGTTGTTGGCTATGGCCTAGCATTTGGGCGGGGAAGGGCAAGGCGTGTGACCTTGATATCGCTTTCCTGTTTTAATTAAACACTCACAGAATATTTCCATGCTGTGGAAATGACCGCTCAGTCACCCCCCGGGACTTCATAGGGGTCCCCTTTGGGAATACAGTCTCCCTGCTCTGTCCTGCCTGACCCCGTGGAGAGGAGGCGGCCCTCTGCCGTCTGCCTGGGGACATTGCCTGGTGTGTGTGCCCCCGAGCACACTGGGTGCCAGGCCCCAGATGGAGAGAGGGGTCTGTGTCTGGTGACCTGGATCTGCTTGCTGGAGAAGGCTGGCGCGAGTGGTGGCCTGAGCACCTGGGCAGCGGTGACTGGCTGGAAAGTCAACTGTCATCTCCTAGGTCAGGATCTTACGCCAGCCTCTTCTCGGCTCCTTGCAGTGAATGTTGAAAGGTGCCCTTTCAGGGCCCCTTTTGGCCCTGTGACTCAAACTTCACCTTTGCTCTCTTTATCTGCTAAAGAAATGGATGAAAAACGTTTCCACCCCCAGCGCTGCTGTCCGAACCGGCTCACTCTGTGGCTAAGAGGATTGCACACAACGCGAGCGCTCAGAACGGCCGCGTTCAGTGTGGCTTTGGTGGTGGGAAGGCTGCCCTTGCAGAAATGAAGCTGAGGCCACGTTCTCAGGCACATGCACATGAAATGTCAACAACCGAGGTGGTGGAACTTTCTCGATCAGCTGCCTCAGGCCGAGGTGGGGTCATTTGGAGCTCTTGTTTGTTCTTGGGTTTTTGCTCGTCTTTTTTAAAGCAGTAAAGCACGCGTATTTCACGTTAAACAGCGCCTGCTCTCAAGTTACCTTCCTGATGAGACTTGCTTGAAAACTTAACCCCTGCTGTCCACAATCCTCTTCCCTGATTCTATTTTTTTTTTAATTCCATATACTATGCAATCTAGTCATTGGTCAGACTTGCCAAACTCCCCGAGAAAATACAACCCCACAAGGACAGGGTTTTCACTGCCATGTCCCCAGCACCTGGAATGACACCAATATACAGTCAAGCCCTTAAATATCTCTTGGCTGAATGATTGAATACTTGAAATTTTCATGGAAAATCCACTCATGATTCCTCTTCCTCCATACATCTTTTCATATGAGGAATATACTTTCAGAAACACAAACACATAGGCATTTGTCCAAGTGTGGATTTTTTTTTTCTTTCTACTCAGTAATGTATCATAGAGCCCTTTCCACATCAGTACATACAGATCTGCTTTATTCTTTATAATACCTGCCCAGAGCACACTGTGTGACAGTGCTCTGATTTATTTGGTTGCTCTCCTATCAAGGTAGGCTTTCCTGGTCTCCCGCATTATAAAAAAAAAAAATAAAAAAATCCTGTAGATGTAACAATAGTGAACAGAATAGCTGATACTTGATTCTATACACCAGGCACTGTTCTAAGTACTTTACAGGTACATTAACTCCTTTAATCACGAAGAAGATATTTTCATTGCCATTTTACAGATGAGAAACCACACAGGGCCACCTGGGTGGCTCAGTCGGTCGAGCATCCAACTTCAGCTGGGGTCATGATCTTGCTGTTTGTGAGTTCGAGCCCCGTGTCAGGCTCTGTGCTGACAGCTCAGAGCCCAGAGTCTGCTTCAGATTCTGTGTCTCCCTCTCTGTCTCTCTCTGCCCCTCCCCAGTTCGCACTCTGTCTCTGTCTCTCTGTCAAAAATAAAGATTAAAAAAAATTTTTTTTTTTTTTAAAGAAACCACACAGAGGTTATCTAGGGTAGGAGACCACATTCCTAACCAGTACCTTGAACAGCCATTTGTAATATATTTTATAAAACTGATGTCTTTCTACAGGATGAGTCACTAGTAGGGTCATTAGTTCAAAGGGCACACGTTTTAAATTGTGTTAGAAGGCAATGAGCACGTCTTTAAGGAGACTGCACCTAATTTACGTTTCCCTAACAGTGCATTTTACACTATTTCATCTTTGCTACTCTTATGGGTGGGGGAAAAGACATTTCATTTAAATTTGCATTTATTAAATGATAAGCGAAGATGAATGTCTTTCTCATAAATAATGTTTTGCTGTGAACATTCTGGTTGTGACCTTTGCTTTGTGTTTTATTGTGTTTGTTGTGTTTTGTTTTTTGTTGATTTCTAAGCATTCCTTATTGAGGAAATGAGCTCTTTAGATAGGCAAAGTATTTGATACTTTTCCCAGTTTATCTTTGTCTCTGGTATCTTTCCTGCAAGGCAAATATTTTTAAAAATTTTATGTAAGCTTGCCAACATTTTCATTTACAGCTTCTAGGCTTTGTGTCTATCTCAAGTCTTCCTCCTACCAGAATTATAAAAAGAAAACATTCTCTCATGCTTTTTATCCCCAAATACTCTTACGGTTGTCATTGTTTCATATTTAAGTCTTTGATCCACCTTGAGCTAATTTTTGTTGGGGGGGTAAGACAGTGATCAGCTTGATGTCTTTTCTCTGAATGGCTAGCCAGTTGTCTTGATAGTTTTAAGTGAAAAAAAATCTATCTTTATTTGAAATGCAATTTAGTATATGTGAATATATCCCCTGGGAGTTTCAGTATCATTTTGTTACAGAGTTTCGTGTATTCATGATCAATAGAAAACTTCTCTAGCTCTATCAGAAGCAAATGTGGTAATGTTGAACTCTCTGGTCCCCCCCTAGCCCCAATTCCTGTTGGTTTTCAAAACTTTTCTGATTCTTGGGGCACCTGGGTGATTCAGTAGGTTGAGCCTCTGACTCTTGCTTTTGGGTCAGGTCATGGTCCCACAGTTGGTGGGTTTGAGCCGGGCATCAAGCTCCGTGCTGACAGTGTGGAGCCTGCTTGGGATCTCCGTCGCCCTCTCTCTGCCCTACCTCTGCTAGTGCTTGTCTGTTCTCAAATTAAATAAACTCTAAAAAAATTTCTTTTATTAATAAGCTTTATTTTTCTGGGTGGAGCTTATTTTTTTTTTTAAATGTTTATTTTTGAGAGCGAGAGACAGAGTATGAGTTGGGGAGGAGCAGAGAGAGAGGGAGGCACAGAATCCAAAGCAGGCTCCAGGCTCTGAACTGTCAGCACAGAGCCTGCTATGGGACTTGAACTCATGAACCATGAGATCATGACCTGAGCCAAAGTGGGAGGCTTAACAGACTGAGCCACCCAGGCACCCCTCTGGCTGAACTTTAGAATCAACTTTTTATTTCCCAAGTAATTCTGTTGGTTCTTATTAAAGTTACATTAAATGTATAGATACATTTAGGAATATGGGGTCCTCTTGACTATCTCAAGCATGCGTTTCCAGTTTTCAAGCCTTTCTTATGTCCCTCAGATCTAAACTTTTTAAATAGAGACTTTACACATTTATTCTTTTTTAAAAAATGTTTGTGTTTAAGAGAGAGAAAGAGAGAGATGGTGAGTGGAGAAGGGGCAGAGAGAGAGGGAGACATAGAATCTGAAGCAGGCTCCAGGGTCCGAGCTGTTAGCAAAGAGCCCAACGCAGGGCTCAAACCCGTGGACCACAAGATCATGACCTCAGCCGAAGTCAGACGCTTAACCAACTGAGCCACCCAGGCACCCCTACACATTTACTCTTATATATGCTATTGTGAATGACTTTTCCCCCATTACTTTTGAATCAGCTATTTGCATGAAATGAAGGAAAGCTATTGAGTTTCTAGCTACGAATTTGGTAACTAGCCACGTTATTGAATTATTTCATGGCTTCTAATTGCCTCTTATTTCCTTAGAGAGTTTTTAAGACTCCCCTCCCAGCTGTTTTTTTTTTTAATTGGGAAATATGACAACAAATTTTATCTCAGATATAACCGAACATTGACCCTTCTGACCTTTACATCATTTTAAATAGTATGAGTAGCTGAGATTGACCTCTTTTGAAGTCAATGCTTTTCTAATATCAGGGTTTTCTGACTGTTTAAGTTTTAAGAAACAGTATCATATCTTTTATTTCTCAAAAGCAGAAAACTATATTTGATGCAGAAGAGTAAACTGGTGTAAGAAAAGGTGGAAAACCCTTAGCTCCAGACCTCTGAAGATACTGGGTGAAGGGTCTTGAAATAGAATGCACATCTGCTTCATGTTCACTGCATATTAAGGAAAAGTTATTTTCATGAAGCTATTTGTATGTTTGTAATGCTCTGTTGACCTTTTGCCATTACTTTGGAATTTGTCTAGAAATATTAACTATGTGGTTAAGAACTGAGGTGGAAGCTTCCTACATTGGAGGGGGAGGCAGGGATTTAGGGAAACTAACAATGGAGCCTGGGCAGGTGATTTAAAGCCCAACTAAGAAAGCATAACTTTCATATACAGCCTCCTAAATAACACACAGGCCCCTCTGGAGTCATTATGAGTCGTAAAGGCTTGTGACCTAGTCCCTAGAAGAAACTAAGTGATTCAGTACAGAAGAATGTGTTAACTAACTGGGAATAAGAACCTGGGGACTCTGGTCTCCCTTTTAATGAGCTCTCTATCACCACAAAATGAGTCCTTACATGTAGGGGAACAGAGAAACCAATTAAATCCAAATTAGTTACTATTCTAGAAGGTAGATTTTTTTTTTCCCCAAAAGCTTATGATTGCAATTTATATCTCGTTACCACACAGAAAATAGTTAGTTCTTCAGGCCTAAAAGCAAAGATAATTTGCCTTATTGTTCTTTGACACAATTATTTTTTCTAGGCTGGATTTCCTGCTCACTTACTACTGTAGATGACATCATTTGATAAGATTCATCTTGTAGAGTCTTTCAAGCTCAGAGGTATATACTCATCCTGAGTAGTCCTGGGTATGTGTTAGAAATGCCTCCTTTTCACTCCCTACTATTCCTAACCCAATACTGTGCCAAATACTGATATGGGAGTACCTATCTCAATATTGGCCAGAGTGACTTTTGATGATCTAAGATTTGGGAGTTTGAGTTTTAGGAAGGGAAACATGGTCTAACAGAGGATTTAAAGCAGACAGTTCTAAACCAGAAAACTGGCCATTTATTCAAGAACCACTCATGAAAAGCTAACTATCTGCCAGAAATGGTGGAGGCATTGGAGATACAATAGTGCACAAAACAAAAATCTCTGTTCTAGTTAGAACATCAGTTCAGTAGGGACAACGGATGATAAGGGACTAGGACTATTTCAGATAGTGAACAGTATCATGGAGAAGAGAAAGAAAGGTTCTGTGGTAGTGACTGGAGTGGAAAAGGCAATATTAAGTAGGGTGATCAGAGAGAGTAAGTCTCTGAGGAGGTGACATTTGAGTTGAGGCCCAGCCTATAAGTATTACACACTGTTTCAGATCTGGGGAATAGTGTTTCAGGCAAAGGGAAGAGCAAATACAGAAGCTTGAAGGGAATTGACATATGGGTGGAAACCTGAATTCATGTAGGAAAAATAAGATCTTTCAAAGAAAAGGGACTACAAAACAATATTTGTAAGTCGAAGATAACCTGAAAGCTTCATGGCAATAAACATAGTTGACCAAAAACTAGAATAGTAGAAGGGTCCATTTGGGGACTTCATTCACAGAAAATGGGACTTCATGAAGAAATGGTGGCCCAAATCCTCAAAGGAGCAAAACTCTGAGCTGAATATGGGGTAGTCATAACCTAGACATGGGGGCTGGTCCTGGGAGCTTGCAAGCAGGTATAAAGGTGGAAGGTATCCTTCAGCTAGCTTGGGAACTAAATGTGTCAGGAGCCAGGAGACGAGTGACTTCATACCACAGAGGAGGGAAGACCCTGGAGGGAGCCAAGGGGAGGACTGGGGACAAATGGACATGCTGGTGTAAGGGACTACAGCATGTCACTATCACCACGTCAAAAAGTGAAGGAAGCTTTCCACCTGGGGCCATCCTAACCATTTTAATGTGTAGTATGGCTTGCTCAACAATCTGTAGATGACCTGGAACAGGCATTCCTACATACGGTATAACACAGCTCTCTTTCCTCTTTGCCACCATCACACTTTCCCCTCCTCCATTCCTTCCCAAATAGTGATATAAAGAGAGAAGGAAATGCCACCACATCAACTCCTTGTGGAGGGTTCCATGAAATGACTGAACCAGAATTGTAATTTGAGTGACAAAGGACACGTGACAAAAGAGACAGTAGATTTTCTCCTCATTTACTTGAACGTATCTGGAAATTGTAATGGATTCATTCTAAAGGTTGGGATGATAACCAGAGCTTCCCAGTTCAGTAGTGGTGTAGCCCAAAGGTTTTACCATCTCTTGGGCTCTCAGCTTCTCCCAACTGAACAATGAGAGAGTTACGTGATATAGTTGCAAATCCTCTCTGGCACTAGCATCATAAGGTTAAAAATATGTGTATGTCTTAAGAAGGCTATCCACACTACTGAATGGGAGCAGGGGAACCTGGGTCGCTCAGTTGATAGAGCATCTGACTCTATCTCAGGGTCATGAGTTAAGGCCCACACTGGGCTTAGAGCCTACTTAAAAAAAAAAAAAAAGAAAGAAAGAATGGGAGAAAATATTGGCAAATCATATATCTGATAAGGGTCTAGTATCCAGAATATGTAAAGCACTCTTACAACTCAACAACAAAAAGACAAACCACCCAATTTAAAAATGAGCGAAGGACTGTAATAGATCTTTCTTCACAGAAGAAATACAAATAGTCAACAAGCATATGAAAAGATGTTCAACGTCATTAGTCATTAGGGAAATGGTATTTCATACCTAGTGGGATGGCTATTATCAAAACCCCCCCGAAAATAGTAAGTGTTGGTGAGGATATAAAGAAATCAGAACTGTCTATTGCTGTTTGGAATGTAAAATGGCACAGCCATTGTGGAAGACATTTTGGTGGTTCTTCAAAAGGTTTAAATGTAAAATTACCATGTGACCCAGTAATTCCATTTCTAGAAATTTACCGTAAAGAACTGAAAATAGGTATTCAAGCAAAATCTGCATACAAATGTTCATAGCACTGGTCACCATTGCCAAGATGTAGGAACAACCCCGATATCTACCAGCTGATGAATGAATCCGTAAAATGTCTGTCTACACAATGGAATGTTATTCAGCCATAAGAAATGAAGTATTAATATATGCTATAACGTGGATAAACCTTGTAAATATGCTGAGTGAGAAATGTCAGGCACAGAGTCCCATATACACGATTCATTTATATGAAATATTAAGAATTTGTAAGTCCATAGAAACAAAGTACATCAGTGGTTGCCAGGGGCTGAGGAGGAAGGGGAGAGGGGGACTAACTGCTTAAGGGGCACTTGGGTTTTTTTTTTTTTTTTTTGCGTGATGAAAATGTTTTGGACCTAACTAGATGTGATGGTTGTACAACATCGTGAATGTACTAAATGCTGCTGAATTGTACATTTTATTTAAAAAAAATTTTTTTTTGTAACATTCATTTAGTTTTGAGACAGAGAGAGACAGAGCATGAACAGGGAGGGGCAGAGAGAGAGGGAGACACAGAATCTGAAACAGGCTCCAGGATCTGAGCTGTCAGCACAGAGCCCGACGCGGGGCTCGAACTCACGGACCGTGAGATCATGACCTGAGCCGAAGTCGGATGCTTAACCGACCAAGCCACCCAGGCGCCCCTGAATTGTACATTTTAAAACGGCTGGGCGCCTGGGTGGTTTGGTCGGTTAAGCGTCCGACTCTTGGTTTCAACTCAGGTCATGATCTCACAGTTCAGTTTGTGAGGGGCTGACAGCATGAAGCCTGCTTGGGATTCTCTGCCTCCCTCTCTTTCTGCTCCTCCCCCCCGCCCCGACTGCTCTCAAAATAAATAAACTTTTAACAATGTGGAGAGGCAGAGAGGAGCTGTCTGATATTCTGCACATGTCCTATTTGAGTTCAATATCTGATTTACAATAGCAAACAAAGTGAGTAAGCTATTTCACTTGACAAATAGATATATCTCTCAGTGTCTTCTGCAAATAAAATCCCTTGCCAATGCAAGCAAGGTACTTCATTCTCCTGAAGCTGTGGACCTGGCTTTCATAAGTATCTCCCTTGTTTGTATCCCAGTGGCCAGTCTCATCACATCTGTGGGCTGTATAACTTCAGTATGTCTGAAAGGAAGGCTTAAGAATTGACAGACCATGGTCCAGATTAATCCAGATGTCTTTTTGTTCATCCCATACCAGACTCTTACTGCTTGGGCCTGTAGTTAAAACTGAGGATTCATAAAAATCCAGTGTGCTAGATTATCTAGGGAGAACAAAATCTGATGATCTCGTGATCGTGGATTCACATTACCGTGTGGTAACAACCAGCCCGGGTCAACAGCAGGTGCTGACTTTGCTCTGGTCACGGGTTCTGTCTCTCTCCTTGCCTCTCTCTGTGCTATCTGCCCATCTCTTCGACCACCCTCCTCCCCGCATCCCTGGCTGCCACCTGCCACAGAAATTTCACCTCTAGCCCTTCTTTTGAAGACAACATTTGCAAAATCTCTTGTTAAAATGTAAATCTGCCGTCTGCAAGAAGGGAGCAAAAGTCCTCAGTGTGACAGGCTGTTCTCATAGGTGAGAAGGAGAGTGAAGGTAAGAATCTCTTAATTTGAAGGTGAGATTAGGACAGAGGAGAGAATCCCAGATCAGAAGATATTAGCTTGTGGCAGTGTCCCCAAGCTCAGGAACCGGGCTGGCGGTGGCAGGATGGGTGAGCACAGAGCAGGTCTCTCTTCGCTTCAGCTCTGCTACCTGCTTTGTCAATTTCATAATTTTCCCTGGGGCGGCCCCACCTCCCCGCCTCCCCGCCTGGGGTGGCTGGCTCTTGAACACATTCTGTCGCCCCGAGTGCCACTTCACAAGTCCAGGACAGGCTGGATTCTAAAAATCCCAGCTCTCACAATCCTGGCAGGCAGTCACAGTAGGTAGCACCACCAGTCCTTATGTGACCTAGCACCTGTGGGGCCTTGCCTTTGTTTTTGTTTTGTCGTCTTTTTCTTCCCCTAAACACAATGTGGAAGACACCAAGGAGTTGGGGACAGTCATCCCAGTCTCTGGAAGGTCAGTTTTCCTCCATAAAATGGCTCCAAATTCAGGTAATAGCCAATCAGGGAGCAGAAAAATGCTAAGGTGGCTGAAGCATTCTTGTGACCATGCCTGCTCCCACACACAATTCCTGAGCTCGGTTAGCCTTTGCTGGGGTGGAGGGAGAAAGTTCCAGACGCCAGCTAATGGCGGCAGCCCCAAAGTTCTCAGAGTTCTCAGGGCAACTATGATCTTTATCTGATAAAACTTGTTCTCTCAGGCTTGCTTTGTTCTCTCAATTTTAAAGTGGGAATGTTTGGTCTCATCTCTGAGATACTATTCCATAGGGCCCTGCAATAAACTTTTTTTTTTTAATAGAATTTATTGTCAAATTGGCTTACATACAACACCCAGTGCTCATCCCAGCAAGTACCCTCCTCAATGCCCATCACCCACTTTCCCCTCTCTTCCACACCCCCCACCATCAACCCTCAGTTTGTTCTCTGTATTTAAGAGTCTTTCATGGTTTGCCTCCCTCTCTGTTTGTAACTATTTCTTCCCTTTCCCTTCCCCCGTGGTCTTCTGTTAAGTTTCTCAAGATCCACATATGAGTGAAAACATATGATATCTGTCCTTCTCTGATGGACTTATTTCACTCAGCATGATACCTTCTGGTTCCATCCACGTTGCTGCAATGGCATGATTTCATTCTTTCTCATTGCCAAGTAGTATTCCATTGTATATATAAACCACATCTTCTTTATCCGTTGAATCTTAGAGGTGACAGTAAAGGCAATTCAGAATTTGTGTTCTTGAGAACACCCAGATGTTCCTTTGCCGTCACCTCTACGGTTCCAGCCAGATTCAGTCTCTTTGAACCCCAAAGCTAGACTCGGGATGAAAGAGGGGTTTTGCAGATTTTTATGGGGAAGCGGCAGCAGGAAATGCTGAGTGAACTGGGACAAGTCACTTTACCCTTGGGAGCTCCGATTTGCTTATCTGTAAAATGCTATGTCATGACATTGGTTGGATTAAATTCCATGATTTTCGCAAACAATCCAGTCTGAAAACTGTGAGGCAAGAGATGGAAGAGATGGCCTTAGCCAGAGTAAATTCCTAGGACTTGCCCAAACACTAGCTCCTTCTACTAGAGCAGTTTGAAGCCAGACATCGCTAGAAGCTACAAGAAAAGCTGGGTTGGGGAAAAAGCTTTGCTGCTTTCAGTTCCCTGAGATCTCCTCCTGGCCTCAATCTTCAGTGCTCACTTGCTACCATGCATCAGGTGCATTTTCCAGCATCCTTTCCATGTACCTGGCTGACATTGCCTCCAGTAAAAATGGTTTCTCCAAGGCTCCCTGGAGGAAAGGACATTGGACACAGCAAGCTGATGCTGTTGATCCCTGAGACTCTCCCGATGCTTCAAGAAAGCAAGCAATGAGCAAGGTGTAGCTGGTCAGCAGGAAATGTCATTCATGCAGAAAGCTTGATTTTTAAAATCTGCTCTGTCACCTCTACAGAGGTTCCCTGTTCTGTTTGTTTTATACTAGAAAAATCCAGCCAGAAGAGTCCTTCCTGACTCTTGGTCTGACTGGTCAGGAGAAGCTCTCCAGAGTGCCCTCCTCTGACAACCAGCTTAGTTTGGATCCAGAAAGGCTCTTCTAGGCCCTGTTGGGCCAAAAAACAAAAAGGCAATCATTTTGCAAAATTGTCTAGGAAATGATTAACCTGTTTCCTTTAATCCTTTCTGCCTTGTGGGAGGACATTCAAGTTGTGGCCAGGCAGGGTGGGGGGCGGGTAGAGAATGCACTGTATTATTTTCAACTTTGCTAAAGTAAACAGTAAGAGAAATTCTGTCCCGAGAGAGGTCCAACCCTGGTTTGTTGGAGGGTTAGAAGTGCGGGAGTGCATGCGTGTATGTGTGTGCGTCCTTTTGTAAACGCGACTATCGAGTAAAAAAATATATATATGGCCATTTCCTCTAACTTTTTCTTTCTTCTTTCTTTTCTTTTTTTTTTTTTTAAGGCCTGAATTTCCTGCTGCTATTCACAAAGATGCTTTTTATCTTTAACTTCTTGTTTTCTCCACTTCCAACTCCGGCACTCATCTGCATCCTGACCTTAGGAACTGCCATCTTCCTGTGGCTGATCAACAGACCGCAGCCAGTCCTCCCTCCTGTGGATTTGAACAACCAGTCGGTGGGAATCGAGGTAACTGACCAATCCTCTTTCTAGTTTGATCAAGCGCAAAATGTAATCCAAGTCCTTGGCATAACTCAGGAGGAGAATCAGGTATAGCGTTGGAAAGGAAGCCTTTTAGGTTAACCATCGCCAGAAAATCTACAAATTTCAACTTCTATTACTGGCGTACTTTCTTTTTAACAGCCATAAAACCACAGCTAGGTTTTAGGATGCTAATAATCTGGATCAGGGTTGGTCAACTACAGCCCGTGGGCAGAATCCACCTTTATATGAGCAACTAGCCAGCTAAGAATGGTTTTTACATCTTTTAAGAGATGTTAACCAAATAAAAAGAGATGTGCGCCACGAAGCCCCAAGTTTTTACTATGTAGCCCTCTATGGGAAAATTTTGCTGACCTGTTATCTAGGTGATAGAGCCAGTGTTGGTGGCAGGAGAAAGCCGTCATTGAGATACCCAATACCTGAGAATGGTAAAGAGGTAATTTCCTGAAGTTAAATTCTGGCTTTGGGTCCATATTCATTCTTAAAACTGGCAGAAGCTGAAGAGGGCTTTTTGCCTCAATTCCCCAACTTTCAGCAAGTCACACAGCTTCCTACCTCTCTGAGCAAAGGCAGAGCTCCCAGAATGTTCTCTTCCTCATTTTTTATAAGGCTAACCTCTTCTGATCGTTTCAGGAACTTCTTTCCTCTACTCGAGAATCTCCTCCAAGCTGCCTCCACTCTCCGCCACCCCCGCTTTTATCCTGGGATGTTTGCACATTCTTCGTTGACATCTTCCTATGCTGCTCATCCCACAGCTTCAGATCACCACCTCCTTTCAATCCTCCCGTTTTCCACCAGAGTTCTTTAAGAATAGCCTGTCGATGTCCTTTTCTGACCATTGACCTGCTGAGATCTCACCTGTGTTACTACCATCTCCCCAAGCTCCTCTGGCTCACGCATAACCTAACTTCAACATTCAATGATTTCTCCTTCAGCCTTCCTCTCACTTGACTTGAGAATTCATCTTTCTTAAAACTCCTCTTTTTGTCTTTCATAATATCCTTCAGTGAGATCTCTTCCTAATTGCAAGATATTCTTTGTCACTTAGCTTCTTTCCTCCCCCTCGTCTAGAGTTTCCATCTCACCATCTCTTGATTTCTGTCACACAAGGGTTGGTGAACACGTACCTAAAAGGTTATGACACCTGAATCTAACTTTCTAGTTCTGAAATCTCCCCAGTTCCAGTCCATCTCAGTGACACTCAAATTCAGCAAATCTCTATATTTCATAGCTTCTCCCTTATGCACACACACACACATTTTCCTGTTTCCCCTTCTGCTCTCAGTTAAGTGCATCTCTTCTCATCCGGTTACCAAAAGTTGAGTCTGAATCATCTTTCCTTCTTCCTTCTTCCTTATAAACAAAGAATTAAGACCCTATCTTCCTTTGCTAGACAGGGAACTTTGTTGTTGACGTCTTGAGTTAATGTGACATCTCCTGGAAATCTTCCCTGATGCTCTAGACTAAGTTAGGTCTCTTGTTGTAACCTCATGTGTTATCCCCTGTACTTTGTTGGCCCTTTTCTCGGCAGTAACTTACATTTTTAGGCATATCCCCAGCCACAATACCATCCCTCTTTAACACCTTGCTCTCTAGCTATCCACCAGGCTTGGCAATGTGTCTTCTCACCTCTGCGTCTTTATCCAGACCGTTTCTTCACTCTGAATTGTTCTCCTTTTCCTCCCCTCTACCAAAGTTACCAAACTATAACTTTTTGGTAGGGGCATCTGGGTGGCTCAGTTTGCTGGGCCTCCAACTTCAGCTCAGATCATGATCTCATGGCTCGTGAATCTGAGCCCCGCATTGGGCTCTGTGCTGACAGCTCGGAGCCTGGAGCCTGCTTCGGATTCTGTGTCTCCCTCTCTCTCTGCCCCTCCCCTGCTCACACTCTGTCTCTCTCTCTCTCAAAAATAAATAGACATTACAAAAAATTTTAAGAAACACCTAATCCCTAAGAATAAAATTACATTAAAAAAACTTTTTGGTAAATGCTTACTTATCTTCAAAGTCTCTATTAAGTATCATTTCTTTGCAACCTTTCTACTTAACCCAGAGTGGGTAGCATTATTCATCTCCCAGAATGTACATTGGTATTACAGTATGAACACCACAGTATTATAGTCGCATGTTTTCCCTTTTCACCTCCACTCCGTAGACTCTCATTTATGAGATGCTGATGGATGGTGACTTTGTCTTAACTCACTTTGCATCTGCAGTATTTGCACAGTGCTGGAACATAGTATGCATTTGACAGATGTTTAAACTTGGTGTGATTTTTTTAAAATATAAAATTATAGTATTATGTCTCCTCTCTGTGTGTGTGTGTGTGTGTGTGTGTGTGTGTGTGTGTGTCTAGATGGGTTGGAGGAGAGTGCCAAAAATGTAACTGTGACATTCACTGGGTTTCTATAATGTGGAGATACTACAATTTTGAGATTTAAAACTTCATTCAATAATAAAGGGGCCATTCCTGCGACCTCAATGTTCAGTATACATGGTTGAATATATAATATATGGTTGAATTGAAGAATTCAATCCATAGTGGTTTGGAAAGGGTGGGAGACACTCAGGCTTGGCCTAAACTTGGTCTTGTGTTTTAGGGAGGAGCACGGAAGGGTGCTGGCCAGAAGGACAATGACTCACATTACTACTTCTCAGATGCCAGGACGCTGTATGAAGTTTTCCAAAGAGGACTTGCTGTGTCTGGTAGGCCTGGAAGTCTAATCTTGACTGCAAGAAGACCAACGTGTGGTCTTGTTGTATACCTCTTCTCCCCTGTCTCCCTTCTTAAACCCAATGGTAGTCTGAGTAGAATGCTGACATACAAAATGCAGGAGACATAGCATCAGAATGGGGGGAGAGAACCAGTGTCAGACAGACTTGAGTTTAAAACCAGTTCTTCCCTTTCTGCTGTGTGACCTTGTACAAAATCACTTTGCCTCTGAATCTGTTCCTTACTTAACACAAAGAGGACCTCCCCGGCAAGTTGGTAAAGAGTTGACAATAATGTGGAGGAAAGTATCTTGATTAGCTCACGGGTCCATTATATTTGTTCAGAAACGGGATTTTCGTAAATGCAATTCCCTGAATTTACAGATGCAGCATATGAGCCAGAATTGGCATCCAGGGCTCCCGATCTACCTTGTCCTTGACCCCGATCCTGGTCCATGCCACTACTCTTTAGTATCACAGAAGGCAATTATCTTTTGGACCTCCTTAGAAACACCACCACATGCACTTTGGCAGGTTCATTTGGTACATACCAAGGCTCACTACCTATATCTGTATTATTGAACACAAGGCGAGGCACACTAGTTTCCTTCCAAAATCAACCAGCTTATAGCTCTCCCTACATCTTTAGTCTTTGGTGACATTTTATCCAGACATGGGTTTGCCTGTGTGACATCTTTTTTTTTTTATTTTATTTATTTATTTTGAGGGAGTAAGAGAGAACAGAAGTGGGGGAGGGGAAGACAGAGAGACAGAGCGAGAGTGAGAGAGAGAGAGAATCCCAAGCAGGTTCTGCACGGTCAGCGCAGAGCCTGAAACAAGGCTCGAACTCATGAACCACAAGATCATGACCTGAGTCAAAGTTGGATGCCTAACTGACTGAGCCACCCGGGCGCCCTTGCCTCTGTGACTTCCTATCCCTCCTTCCCTTCTGCCTTTTACCTGTGGCAATATGTAACAGCCAACTCCTGTCAGGTGCAAATCGTGCAGGCACAACACACATCTAGCCCGTTAACCTCCCCTAAACCTTCATGAGTAGTTATTATTGCCTCTATTCTTAAAAATGAGGAAACAGCAAGTCAGAGGTTCGGGGACATTCCAAAGGTGATGGAACGAGAAAATGTTGCAGCTGATTCTGAAATCTGTCCGTTTGACTAGATTGTTCTATTTTCAGTCAGCTCTTAAGTGTTTTATAAAAGTAGTTGCTCCTTCAGACAAAGAAAGGCTTATTGTAAAGCAAACTTCTCTCTGAAGTCTCCAAAGGGGACTGTACTTGGTTATTTCTGGCTCTAGGTCAGCACTTAATTTAGACTTCCGGGCAAATGACAAAGAAACCCCCAACCAACCATCAGTTTCTTTACTTTTTGGCAACTTTAGATACAATATGGCTAACATAAAAGATTTTCCTTTGGAATTTTCTTTTTCTTTATTTTTTTTTAAGTTTATTTATTTTTGGTAGGGGGAGGGGAAGAGAGAGAGAGAGAGAGAGAGAGAGAGAGAGAGAGAGAGAAAGATTCCCAAGGAGGCTCTGTGCTGATAGCGGGGCTTCATCTCATGAACATGACCTGAACCAAAAGCGAGAGTTGGACGCTCAACTGATGGAGCCACCCAGGCGCCCCTAGAACTTTCCCTTTTTCAAAATTTGCTTCAGTGAGTTTTCTTTACTGTGTTGTTATTGTAACTGGAAACAAGCCATTTAGCACATGATAAGTGGCATGTATGATACTTCATTGAGAAGAGGTTTTTCAACGTTTATTTATTTTTGGGACAGAGAGAGACAGAGCATGAACGGGGGAGGGGCAGAGAGAGAGGGAGACACAGAATCGGAAACAGGCTCCAGGCTCTGAGCCATCAGCCCAGAGCCCGATGCGGGGCTCGAACTCACGGACCGCAAGATCGTGACCTGGCTGAAGTCGGACGCTTAACCGACTGCGCCACCCAGGCGCCCCGAGAAGAGGTTTTTCAAGGGGCGCCTGGGTGGCTCAGTTGGCTAAGCCTCCAACTTTGGCTCAGGTCATGATCTCACAGTTTGCGAGTTCGAGCCCCACGTCAGGCTCTGTGCTGACAGCTCGGAGTCTGGAGCCTGCTTCGTATTCTGTGTCTCCCTCTCTCTCTTCCCCTCCTCCACTCACACTCTGTCTATCCCAAAAACAAAATTAAGAAGCATTACATAGTTTTCAAAAAGGGGAAGATGTTTTTTGATACGAAATTAAAACTAAGCAGATAAAGTTAAAAGGGTTTCTCGTGGAAGCAGGCACGTGAAACAGAAAATTACACGTCTGGTCCCAAGTGGAGATGAAAACATCAGCCCTAACATATGCTTTTAACCCCTACCCAATAGGTGGTCTCTGTTGCGAATCATCTACAGGGAGTGTTTAAACTACACTCTCCTCTAGTTCTGCCCTGTTGCAGCAGATCAGAATTCCACACAGTGAGACCCAAGAATCTGAATCTTTGACAAAGCTTCCCAGGGGCTCTGGGAGCCAGAGTTTCCACTCTTACTTAGCTGAAGGCAGCAATTTGGCCAAGCAATTGTTCACCAGCAGGCTCTTTGTAGATGGCCGCACCTTAGAACAGAGGGACGAAGCTAATCAAAGGCGAGGCTGTTGCCTGGTCAGGACTTTGGCTAATCAGGCTGAAGCTGATTAGGGCACCGAGTTTAATGAGGCTTCAGTTGGTGCCCCTTTGGGCCAATTATTTGACTTTTTCCTTGGCCATGGGCCTCTGCTAGAATGTTCATCATTAGGGAAGTGATGGGATGCAGAATGGTATTTCCACATTTATCACCATTCTCTTACTGAGTGGGCTTGAAGAAACTGCCCCAGTCCTTCATGATGCTTCGTGCCTTAGGGGTAACAATAGTTACCCATGTGCCCAGAGTCACATGCCATTGGTGCTAGCTATCACTAGTGAGGATTTTTTTTTAATTTTTTTTTCAACGTTTATTTATTTTTTGGGGGACAGAGAGAGACAGAGCATGAACGGGGGAGGGGCAGAGAGAGAGGGAGACACAGAATCGGAAACAGGCTCCAGGCTCTGAGCCATCAGCCCAGAGCCTGATGCGGGGCTGGAACACACAGACTGTGAGATCGTGTCCTGGCTGAAGTTGGACGCTTAACCGACTGCGCCACCCAGGCGCCCCACTAGTGAGGATTTTAATACAAGGGATCCCAGCAGTAGGCCACGGGAGGTGCGTTCTCTGGGATGGAGAAGTGGCTGGGAGCAGCTTGCAGACCAGCACGTGCCCGGCTTCCGGGAAAGTTAGTGTCAGGCTTGACTTCTTGCACATTCGTGCAGCTGTTTCAGCAGAAGGAAAAAGTAGCAACGTTTCCCGTGGACAGTCTCCTCATTCATTTTTTAAATATGTCTTTAATCAGAGTGGTTCTCTCTTCCTGGCTTTCTTTCCCTTTCCTTCTGTCACTTAGGCTGGAAGTTCACTTATTTACCTCTGAATTCTTAGTAATTCTGTCTCAGAATGCTTCCTTTTGGCAAGATCCTAATTCCTCCAGCAATTTGGCTAGATCCTCTGGGTAAAATTTCCTTCACTTCCACTTTTCTATTTATAACTCTGTCTATTTCTGGCTTGGATGAGGGGGCTTCTCCGTTAGTTAGCGTTGCTCCCTAGCTCGACAACACCACTTCCGTGACTTTCAAAGCCGCGTTTACTGTTTGTTTCTAGCACGTGGAGCTCCCAACCTTCAGCAATTAGGAAGCTTCATTCTTCTCTTGCCAAATGTATGCCACAATTGTAAAAATATCGAAGGTGAACGTATGTGTGCGTGTGTACAAGTGTGCAACTGTGTGTGCACGAGTGCACATATGCCACTATGGTTCCTTATGAGCCTCAGTATCTCAGGAGACATTCTATAAACAGGCTAAGTACATCAACAGGTGATTCAAGAGAGTAAATGAAACGAGGGGAAAGGGTCCCACCTGAATAGCTGTTAAAGAAACTTAGATGGAAGTACTTTTTAAGCGTATCAAACCAGAAGGTGTGATAAAAAGATACTATTTAGTGTCTACTACTTGAAATGTCGCTGGTGGGAGAAAAGCCAATTGTCACAACTGCTTCGTGCAGCAGAGCTCCACTGACCGCCACAACCCCCGAGCCCTCCCCAGCCAAGTTGTTTCATTTCAGAGACTCAAAGAAAATGTCCTAAACTTGAAATTAGGATTTGAGAGTATTTATTATAGCATTATTTAAGGTGTCAAATTTGGAAACAACCTAAATACTCATACTGAGATAAATTCAACTGCAGTAGAACCCTTCATCAGATGGTCATATAAGGTCACTGAAATCTCTATAGAGAAGACCTGACAACATGGGAATTTTTAAATCAAATGGGAGAAGGAAGCAGGATCCAAAGTGTATATGTGGAATGAACATAACCCTGTAAAATTATACAAAGGAACTATGAAAATAAAGATCAGTGTTAATGATATTTGTGTTTGATAATTTGATATTTGATAATGATAATGGTGTTTAGGTGATGGAATCATTGACAGCTCATATTTTGATTTTTTACATTTTTTTTATGAGCATACATTTCTCTTATTATAAGGAAGCTCAATCCAAGATTATCCAATATAGGTTCTTTGTGTTTCTTGTGGGATTTTACTTATTCGCATCATATGGGTTGTCCATCCTGCCGGTTTTCTTCAAATGTCTGTTCCAATAAGGGTCACATATTCCAACACCAAAACACCCTGAATGTTTGAAAACATTTCCTAAATGTTTCAAATGTAGTTCGAAATGCACTTCCTAAATATTTCTAATGTAGTTTGTAAAAACTCTTTCTGCCTTTGAGAACTGAGTACTTACTGCCTTTGAATTTCGTTCATAAGAGTAGCTCACATTCTTACTGGATTTCTCCTCCTTTGTGTCTTGTCTCTTCCGAATCTCGTGCTATATTCTATAGTCCAAAGGATTTGCAGATGGAGCTGATTTTCTTTTAATGTTATGTTTTTAGATAATGGGCCTTGCTTGGGATATAGAAAACCAAACCAGCCCTACAGATGGCTGTCTTACAAGCAGGTAAGTCATGCCCATGGTATTGGATAGATTCTTACTGTGGTATTCTGAGCTACTTTGGTCTCTTGACTGCTTTTCTTCTTTTTTTTTTTCCCCCCCCACCCCCACCCCCGTCTTGTAGGTGTCTGATCGAGCAGAATACCTGGGCTCCTGTCTCTTGCATAAAGGATATGGGCCATCAACAGACCAATTCATTGGCATCTTTGCTCAGAATAGGCCAGAGGTAACCATGTTGAAGTTAACTCCAGAAATGAGTCAGGGCTAGGTCTAAAGACTTAAACCCCACCCTGAAACCAATACTGTTATACTTGCTGATGACTTACCAAAACTATTTAAAGACCTCCTACTCTTTAAATATTGTTCCAGTGTAAAGAGTTACACCTCAGAGCCTCCTTAATCCCTGGTTGGATGTCTAATGATCTAAGTTGGTGACTGGATTTCTCTTATTTCCTAGCCCATTATGATTCACTTTAAGTCAGTCTCTGCCAAATGAGGAGAAAGTAAGGACGCTGTGGGGAGCTGGCAAATAAGAGCTTGTGGACATTGTAGAAAGGAGGGGAGGTGTTTGTATTAGAATTGGAACATTCATGTTGTACTTGAACTTGTCAAACAAGGTACCCATTGCTACTGAGAGTGGCTATAACCATCTTTATATAGTGAGTTGAAAGATGTAAACATTAAGATGATTGGACTCAAGCTTTAGTTAAGTCATTAGGCCAGTATTCTCAGAGAAAGCCTTTGTATGCTTCAGAATAGTTGGAAGTCCTATGCTTACTAGAGCCAGTAGCTTAACCTAAAAGCTGAGAGGGCACTGGCTGTACTTTTGGGTGAATCTACACACTCCACTTTGTTACACCCAGCCTCAATAGGAAGAGATATCCTTGACTCTAATTTAGGAACTTAATGCCAAACCTGGTATATTAGTCCGCTTGTGCAACCACAACAAAATATCACAGACTGGGTGGCTTAACAATAGAACTTTATTTTCTCATGGTTCTGGAGGCTGAAAGTCCAAGATCAAGGTGTCAGCATGTTTGGTTTCTACTGAGCCTTCTCTTCTTGGCTTGCAGATGGCTGCCTTCAAACTGAGTCCTCACGTGGCCTCTTCTGTTATCCTTGGTGCTTCTTCCTCTTCTTATAAGGACACCAGTCATATTGGATCAGAGTTCCACCCTTAGGACCTTATTTATTACCTCTTGAAAGGCCCTATCTCCCAAAGCAGTCACATTGGGTGTTAGGGTTTCAGCATGATTTTCAGGGGGGTTGGGGGGTGGACACAACTCAGTCCGTAACACCTAGACTGACATTTAAGGCCCACCACTCGCAGATGCTGACCCACCTTTCCAATTCATTTTGTATTAACCTTCACGCTTCTTGATGTATATACAGTGATGTTGTGCTATCCTTTGTTCATCCACTTCCTTCTTCCCTGAATGCCTGCTCTGCCTCCACCTCCATAGTCAAATCTTACCAGTCCTTCAAAGCCCTGCCCCATTTCCATCACTTTCCCCAAAGTAGTCCCAGATGGCCTTTACCCCACCCCAAAAGTGATCTCTCCTTCCTTTAAATTCCTTAAAACGAATGCTTTCTGTACCTCTTATGGATAGAACTTACTGCACTTCCACCTTTGGATTTTGGTCCTTTGTGTAGTAGTCGTCTCTGTGCCTAGCTTATCTCCTTTATTTAGCTGTACTCTACAGCATTAGCAATGGAAGTCTCTAGGGCCCCACGTGATTTCTTTTAACACGAAGGCCTCAAACAAGCATTTGTGGGCTGAATGACTGAAGTAATACTCTTCCCTTTCAAAGCGTTCTCTAGTTCTTACTGGAGCTTTTCTCCATACAGTGGATCATCTCTGAGTTGGCTTGTTACACATACTCCATGGTAGCCGTCCCCCTGTATGATACCTTGGGAGCAGACGCCATCATATACATTGTCAACAAGGGTAAAGCTTTGCTATTAAATTATAACTTGATTCTGTGTTCATGCTGAGTGATTCCTCAATATCTGCTTTGGTTAACAGACTTGGAATGCTATGGCCAGAATGTGCTCAAGTCTTTCCTGTCCTGTAGTACCAAGGATATAATTTACACGGAAGTTACCAAAAGCACAAGCAGGGATATGTACAGATAGAAAGTGCAATAAAATGTTCAAGGTGTCACGGTGTGACAGTATAGTTTAGAGATAAGATGCCTTACTTTGGCCACACTGGATAAAAGGTCATCGAGTGAGTGACTGAGTCATTTAATTGACTAAATCACTATGGAACTTCTGATTTCATTTCCTATCATTGTAAATCCAAGTCAGTACAGTTAGCCAGCATGCACCAATGTCCATGGTGAATTTGTAGAAAAAAATTACCATGGTTAGAGAAATAAGTACAAGCTCAAAGGTCAAGTAACAGCTCTTTCACATATCCAGGATCTTACCTTCTGTCCCAGAACTAGTAGGTTGAGTGAGTAGACCCATTTAAACTATAAACATAATCAGCAGTTGTTGTTGTTTTTTTTATTTTTACAAACAACTATCACAGCAAATGCTAACATTTAGAATCATAAAATGTTTGTCTGCTAAAATCCCATTTGTCCCTTTTCTCTTCTACTCCCTACTTCCCTCCCCAAAATAAAACACAGTGACAGGACCACACCTAAGTGATCCATGTTTGTTGTCTGTATTCTTAAGCAGAAAGAATTACATGACTCTAGAAACTGCAAACTGTGTTGGTAGCATGCATGAAAACTATGTGCTTCTGTTTCAATTAAGCTCATTTATTATCGATGGAATGCTTCAGGTTTTCTGCATTATAAATCTGATTTGCAGACATAATCTCCTTTGGGTACCCACTAGCTTTGAAATTTTCAAAAATCTCTTCCTTGTTGCAAGGCAATCAGGTACCCAGCAGGGCATGAAGGTGACCTCTGGCTCTGTTTCTGCTTCCAGCTAATATCTCTGCGGTGATCTGTGACACTCCCCAAAAGGCATCTCTCCTGATAGAGAATGTGAAGAAGGGCCTCACCCCAGGCCTGAAATTGATCATCCTCATGGATCCCTTTGAGGATGACCTAAAGGAAAGAGGAGAGAAAAATGGAGTTGAGATCTTATTGCTGTTTGATGCTGAGGTATGGGCTTTAAATTCAAATAATAGCTTTAAGAGGAGTAAATGAGATTCATGCCGTGAAGTTTGAGAATTATTTCTCTAAAACAATTCAGCAGCCATGCCAGAGGAGAAGAAAGGTCTGTGGTCAATGGGCACAGCCTTCTAAGTGGAGGATTTATGAATACTGAGGTCAGTGGTAGCTAAGGATGTGGGTCCTGGAGTCAGGTTACAGGGTTCATATTCCAGCTCCACATCTATTAGTCAGGTGACCTTAGGCAAGTTTCTCCACATCTCCCTTTTCCCCTCTGTAAAATAAGGATGAAATAGTCCCTAACTCACAGAGGAGTTGTAAAGTGTTAAATGTAAAGTGTTATATAAAGTGTTCAGGACAGCGACTGGTATATAGTGACACTGAAATGTCAACTATTCCTAGTATTCAGAAAGATTTAGTAATGGTCCTAGATGACTGGACCTCAAGAATACAATGGGAAGTTTGGACATCTGAAATCTGCCCGCTTGAGGCTGGTATTCTAGGGAAACCTTATGTTCCTCCCTGCCTGAATATTGGCTTCTAGGCCTGATCTGGGTTAGAGCATTGCTTTGATTCCCACAGAAAAGGGAGGTGTTTACATGGAAAAGGAAAGAGAGGGCTGTGTTTGTCATAAGTCTGTCCATCTTAACCGATGACTTCCTTTCTTGGCTTTCTGTTCACGTAGAATCTAGGCAAAGAGAACTTCAGAAAACCTATGGTAAGTTTTCTTCTGCCCAAAATTGAGTCTTGCCATATTCAACTCCCAAAGCTCTTGGTAGATTAATCCTTTGTGCTTCCTCCTCTAGCCCCCTAAACCAGAAGACCTGAGTGTCATCTGCTTCACCAGTGGGACCACAGGTCAGTGCCCATGAAGCTGTCCCAGAGGCCTCTGCTCAGCCAAAAACATAGTGTGAGTCACCACTGGTCTGGTAAATATACCCTATCCTTAGGGTCATACAACCTAAGTTTTGAGTATGGATGCCCACATGGAAAAATGTAAGTATAAGCAAGTAAACTTCATGGAACACACCGGGAGGTTTTTCCATGCTATGGACTTCAGGAACCATACAGATGGCATCAGAGTCAATTTTCTTCCCCAACCACCACTCTCTCAACTTGACACCACCAGAATGGTTTCAATCAAGGTGACTCAGGGACAGTTCTACACAGATCAGTGTGTGCCCATCCCTACCCCTGAAGCTACTTATCTGTTATAACTCCGAGTAGATTTAGATATGGCCCCATGTGCCAGTTTGTAATGTGATAGTTAGGAAATATAGTTAGGTCTGAAGTCTTAAACATGAAAACAGTGCAAGGTTGGGGGCGGTTGGGGGTCACTTGGAGTTTTATTTTCGACTATTGCAATGTGAGATTGTGGCTGTACCCTCTGTGGTAGTAGAAGTCTAGCAATGTTGTCAGCAGTAGTGTCTCTGGGTGCATTAATCATTCATAAACAGAGTCCTATACCATTCATAAAAAGACACAGTGACCAGAGAAGCTCTTGACTCTCTGGAACAGAACCATTTGAATGCAGCTTCTTATTTCACAACCAAAGGCTACCTGTTAGTTATTTAAAGGGTCTTTTTTTCCATGTCCTATTTCCTACAGGTGACCCTAAAGGAGCCATGTTGACCCATGAAAATATTGTTGCAAACAGTTCTGCTTTCCTCAAATGTATGGAGGTCAGTGGTCAATTTAAAAAGAGGTATTCATTAAAATGTAAATCCGTCATAAGATTTTAATCTTGATGTTACAGGAGGCAGAGACAAAAAACAAAACAAAACCAAAAGCCACGTTAAAGGCCTGACAATGAATCAGTGTGGACAAATACTGGTGCATCTTTGTCCAGAGGACTGTGCGTTTTCCAGCCTTGGTCTCTTAGAATCACTGCCTGTATCTACACTCAGTGAAGTTAAGGAGCACCTTAACTTCAGTCATACAGTGCAAAACCTGTGCAACTATGTGTGGCAATCCTGGAAATTTCTTTAAAATTAAAAAAAAATTTTGGTGAGATATTATTGACGTATTAATTTCAGGTGTACAACGTGATTCCATATATGTATGTACTGCAAAATGGTCCCTGTGATAAATTCCAAGTCCAACTTTCAAATCTGCAACACAGTATTATTAACTGTAGTTAATAGGAGCTGCTTTTAAATCTCCTTTAGAATAGAAAGTTAGCACTAATCCAATGGTGTCTCTTTCTTGTTCTGATCTATAGTGTATTTTCAAGCCCACCACTGAGGATGTGTCCATTTCCTACCTCCCCTTGGCTCATATGTTTGAGAGGATTGTACAGGTGAGTGACCTATGTTCCTACCACGTATGTGAAAAGGCAGTCTTGATTAGTAGTTTCATGTTTATTTCAAAGGCAGCTACACAACATTTGTGGTCCTTTCTCTAATCGGAAAGAAGCACACAGGGAGCTGGTGCAGTTGAGTCCTAACCCTGGCATTTACACTTCACTTGCTGCAAGCCTTTCTAGTTGTGTCTATGTATGTCCAGCAGAATTAATGGTTGCTCCTGCCTTTACCCAGGGGCCTGTGAGTCCAGTGACGTCATAGCCAGGAGCTTACTATCTGCTCTCAATTCTATTTTGGGATAGGAATATTGTTTCTTCCTTTACATTTCATTTTGGTTAGAATTTTTTAAAAAGATCTAGGGTTAGGGGCACCTGGGTGGCTCAGTCAGTTGAGTGTTAGACTTCGGCTCAGGTCGTGATCTCACGGTTTGTGGGGGTGAGCCCCGCATCGGGCTCTGTGCTGACAGCTCAGAACCTGGAGCCTGCTTTGGATTCTGTGTGTGTGTGTGTCTCTCTCTCTGCCCCTCCCCCACTCATGCTCTAGGTCTCTCTCTCTCTCTCTCTCTCTCAAAAATAAATAAACATTAAAAATTAAAAAAAAAAAAAAGACCTAGGGTTAGAGAAAAGGAAGTTTCCCACAAAGGTGCAGAGAAGGAACATTTGATCCGGGTAAGATGTTCAGTATGTGTCAAGGTAGAGCCAGTTAGGATCATATGAATGCCAGAGAGCCGCTGCCTTTCTGTCAGTGGACTCCAGGCTTGTCAGGCAATTCTGGGGCTGATTTGAGAACGGAAAATAGTGCTGGCCTTCCCAAAACACATCCAGTAGTATGGATGGAAAATCCCCTCGCTGCTACTCACTTAAATACCTCTTCAACCAGTTTATCTGTTGATGCATGAAATGCCAAAATGAACAATTCAGTTCCTTGGGCTAAAGTAGTGGCATCTGATTAATAAAATATGAACTCTAATAAGCATACTTTTTCACATTCTAACACCTCCGACATTGAGATAGTCTTCCAACTGTAGGCATGTTCTGGTTTCAGTGGCAGGGTTTTTCTTAGTGCTACATGATGGACGGTCTCTTACAAAGGACAGTGTCTCGAACTGTCACTCAGAGCTACAGGTGGAATAGGGTGGGCCCTCCATCTCACGGTCTGTCTTCCCTGTCCTGCCACCTCAGCAGAAATGAGTTTCCAACCTGTCTTGGGCACAGGCTCTCAGAGTTCTGGGTATCTGAAATTTGTGGGGAGGGTGCTGTACAGAGAAAAGTGCCTGTGGATGGCAACCTAGTTCTCAATTCTGCCCAAGACAGCCCCCCTCCCGCCACCATGAAGTGGGCCTTTGGCTCTGAGCTCTGCTCTTTGGTTTTGCTTTTAGACTGTCGTGTACTCTTGTGGTGCCAAAGTCGGTTTCTTCCAAGGAGATATTCGGTTGCTTCCTGATGACATGAAAACTCTGAAGCCCACAGTGTTTCCTTCTGTGCCTCGACTACTCAACAGAATCTACGATAAGGTGCCAACCTTGCTTCTGCGGGGCTTGCCCTGGAGATGAAGGAACGGTCTGTGGCTTAGGCCTAAGGTTTTTAGGGACTTTACGTTGCTAAGAAAGTTTTTCCACATACGCCCCCTACTCTGCATGAGCATCCACCTAATAGCCACATTCACAAATGCAACTGTGAAAAACCACAATAAATGAAAACTCCTTTCATGTGGATAAGATCGTTTGGACCAGATCCGGAGAAAGAGCTCAAGTCAGGGACTTAGGGAGCCCCTCAAAATTAAGCTGACTTATTGAGGAGTTGTTATTCTGGATTCATAATGCCTACAGGCTCTTGAGTTTCTTGCTGAGGTACCAGGCCCGTGGGCAACATTTCATATGCATTCCACTATCTAATCCTTGCAAAAACACAGGAAATCCCATCCACACTTACTATTTCCAACTTCCAGCTGAGGAGACTGAGCCTTGGGGAGGGGAGAGGAGGAAGAAAGAAAAGAAAAAAAAAAAAAAACCTGGCCAGAATCATAACCAATAAGGGTTTGGGCCAGAATCAAACTGTCACATAGTAGTTAGTTGTCATTGACCGCTGCTCTATTTTTCATTAGACTTTACAACACGGTGATTTTTCTAATTCAATTTAATCATTTCTCCTGCATTCATTAGCTGAGATTCTTCTAGAAAGATGTGACAAGTGTTCTTTCCCTTTATTTATCAATCTTTAGAATAATGAATTGGTGCCCCCAGAGATCTTCAGAAATGACCAAGATTTTTCATTTGTAATATTTTGAACTCGTGATTTGCATAGTTGTATGCTTAATCCATTTCAGTCATTCTTTCTGATGTTCAAATTGTCCCACCATCAAAGTTGGGAGCCCAATCAAGTTCTTCATGTGTCCTTTTGACATAACTCCCCATAACATGTCCCAAGCTTATCTTTTGTGTTTCTCACCCAAGCCTTGGATTGTCTAACTTTTCCAGGGAGTCCCTGGAACTGGGATTTGAACCCAGGAAATATAGTAATAGAGTCCAGGCTCTTAATCAGATATTTGATCATCTCACAATTCCATAGACATGGGATCCCCGAGGAAATAACACATGGCCACTCTGCACATGCTTTGGACTCCACCCCTGAGATTCTAGCATTCCCCTTCACACTTGTGAATCTCAGTACTATCTTGGGGATTTGGTGATGGGGCAGGCAGCATTCTAGCTCACAGATGACCCCTGAATATTGAAAGTGCTAGTTTTAACAGAATTGTTAGCAACCCCAGCAGCTGTCGGCATGCTACGGAATTATTAGATTTGGCGGCTGTTATGGTTTTGGTTCATGTTATTAGACATTTTTACTTTTGATAGTTTTTTAATGATATGTTAATACTAAACACACAGCTTACTCTGCAACTTATTTTAAAAATGAAGGGCTTTATTACTGTGACTACAAATTCCAGCCTCTGTCAGTGATATATTAGGAGGAAGTTGCCTTGTGAATGATGATAAATCTCTTAAGGTTGAAAGAGGTATCAGGAATGACAGGATGCTGGCAACATTTGAGCATAGATCTCGGAGAGAGGTGGTGAGATATTGACAAAATGATGGTATGGGCATAAGTAGATGCCTGGAACCTAGAGCACAGTTGGCATTAGGGGCTAAGGATGAATAGCTCAATTTAGCTAAAGGCTTAGAAATGGAAGTGTAAATATGGAAGATGGCTAGAGAGTTCTTTTCCAATTTTGAACTGGAAAAGAACTTTGATTTCCTTGAATCTGACTTCTGGTAGGATGGAGTCCTGAAAGCCAGAATATGGGGTTCAGGATTTCATTTTGGAAGTAAGGGATTTCTTCGAGTTGTACTTGAAGCTCTCCTTTGGCAGGTACATGGTTTATAGATTAGTCACAGTGAGGCAAGAGTAAGGGAGTCTAGGGAAATAATAAGCTGGTAAAATGGTGCCATAATTAAGTCCAAAGGGAATAAATAAATAGAAAAATCTGTTGGGTTTTGTATGGTGTGGTTAAACAAACTTTAGTTACAGAGAAGAGTGGTATTTTTCCATATTTAATGTATATAAGCATTATAGGGCAAGGGGAGGGAGAGATAGGAGGGAGAGATTCCTAGGCCTTTCTTTGATCTATTAAATCAAAGCCCTAAAGGTGTTGCCCATTGAGCTGTTTTTTATCTAGTACCCCCAGGTGATTTGGTAGGCAGATGTTGACAACATTTTGAGGACACCCTTATTTCAGCTGTCAAAGTTGTTTGCCAAGGACAAGGAATCTGGAGGAGCTGGAATTCTGTACCTATACACTCAGTGCACTTATTTCTTAGTGTGGCCCTAATTCTCTGGAATCATTATTTAGCAATGCAGTTCATGACATGAAAGTCACTTCTGTATGAAGCAAGAAGGCACTGTCTTTTGCTCACTGGTGAATGGCTTTGGTGAGTATCTCCAGTAGGTTTCCAACTAAGAGGAACTATCATTTTCCAGGTACACAATGAAGCCAAGACACCCTTGAAGAAGTTCTTGTTGAACCTGGCTGTTTCCTGTAAATTCAGTGAAGTAAAAAAGGGTATCATCAGGCGTGACAGTTTCTGGGACAAGCTCATCTTTGGAAAGATCCAGGTAGGTTGGTTGGGTATAGGACAGAGCCAGGCAAATATCTGGGCTTCCTGCTAGCTTATCATACTTTGCTTTTTCTCTGATGGCTGAGTGTCTCTTTAATGGGATATCCTGTCACACTTACTGGGTTTACTCCCCTTTTGAGGTGAGGTCTCTCTGGGACAACTTTGTCATTAAAGGAAATTGGTCAAAAAGTAGAAAATGGATTTTCTTAAATTTTGGCACACAGTCTTATTCTCTTGGGTGGTCTGTTGAGATTATAAGTAATGTGAAGCGTCTGGGAATATAAATCATCTGAGGAAATTTTTAAAAACTTGCAAGTCTAGTCTCAGGGATGTAAGTGACAATAAAAGCTAACATTTTAAGTGCTTTTCCTCAATGGCATGCCCTAGTGTAAGTGCTTTGTAAATTAACTAGTTTAACTCTTATAAAAACACTGGGTAGGCTGTTCTACCCATTTTGCAGTGGAAGAAACTGAAGCCAAGGACATAGGTTTCAGCAGCTCTTTTGTTTCTCCTGAACAGGACAGCCTTGGCGGGAGGGTTAGCCTCATGGTCACTGGAGCTGCCCCCATCTCCAGCCCAGTTTTGATGTTCCTCCGGGCAGCAATAGGATGTCCGGTAAGCCAAGCACCTTCTTTGAAAATAGCCTATTTCACTTGTGCACACAAAAAGCTCACTCTTTTAAAAATGAAAACGCAACTGAAAAGCACCAAAGAGAGTGTCACCAAAAATCTCAAAGTCAAGAGAAAATAGCCTTCTCTTGTGCATCTGTATACATACATACGTACCTTTACATAAACTGGCATCAGTTTTAAAATACTTGTTAAACAGTGCCCCATCAACATTGGTCCTGGTCAAATAAAGACCAGCATCATTTTAATGGTTATTAGTTTATTGGATGTACCTAAGTAACTAGTCTCCTATGGATGGACATTTAAGTCGCTATTTTTTCACTGTTATAATCAATGAAGTGATAAGGATACTTGTGTATCCTTTAGTATTGATGCAAATACCAATTTAGGGTATTAAATGCCTGCAAGTAGGGACTACTGGGTCAAAATATATGTTTTGTTTTTTTTTTCCCCACATGTGAATGTAGATTATCACACTTCCCTCCAGAAAGATCTTGTCTTTTTATACAGTCCTGTAAATAATGCACGAGATCTTATTTCCCCCACATTCTTGCCATTGTCAGGCTTTCCCAGTCATTTAAAGCTTAGCCAAGCAGATGTGTGAAAAGTCTCACTTCAGTTCTATTTCTTTTATTAACACTGAACATCTTTTCTATCACTTAATGGCACTTGTATTTCTTTCAGGAAGTACTCTATTATTTTCGTTTAGAAAAATGGCCAATGGATAATAAAGTTCTCTTTCACATTGCTTCTAAGAGTTCATATAGTAGTATTTGTTTTTTTGTGAATGTTTTTCCTAGTCTCATCTTTTTGCCTTGTGTATTGCTATATGAAAGTTTCAAATGTTTACATAATCAAACTGATTCATCTTTTCTATTTGTGGTTTGTGAATTGCTTAGATAGGACTTCCTAATTCCAGTATTTCATAAGACTGCTTTCATTCCTATTTTCTGATAATCTCATCGTTTTACTTTTTCCTAATTAAGCCTGTGTTCCATCTGGAACTTAGTACAAGTGCTTGGGTGTAGACATTCTCTCTCTCTTTTCCCCCAAATAGCTAATTAGTTCATCCATCTGACCAACATTCATGGCACGAATGAAACATTGTGTCCTCATAGTGTCCCCTCTGTATATAACCACCATCAAAAATGATTCTAATTGATGGCCAAGGCTAGAGGTCATCTACTCTTTCAAATTAGCACCCTCTTGGCCATTCTTAATGACTTCATTTCCCTCAGCCCCTAAAACCAACAGATACGTAGGTCCTATTGTCACACCCTTCTTGGAAATGCCCTCTTCTCCATCTCTACAAAGTCTGCCTATCACAGGCCCCCTCACTGCCCCCTCCCACCCCGCCCCAGTGCAGTAGCTTATGTGCTTGTTTGCCCCCGACCAGCAGATTGAAGGTGTTAGGACACCAAGTATCTTCCAAGCCTCAGAGACCTTGCCTTCCTCATGTCTTTCCACAGGGTATTGCCACCTCATGCTTTCTCTTGAGTAAGTCTCAAACCCTTCTTTGGTTTCCCCAGGTGTTTGAAGCTTATGGCCAAACAGAATGTTCTGCTGGCTGTACATTTACATTACCTGGAGACTGGACATCAGGTAGGTTCTCCATCTACTGGGTGGGAGATGCAGTTGTTGGCAGGAGGGTTCTAAAGGAACTAGGGCTTGAGTTAGATAACCTCAGTGCTTTGGACAAATGTGGCAAATGCCAAACTCAAGTTTCAGTCCAGACCTTTCTATCTTGGCTATCCAGCATTTGCACTGGATGACTTTTCAGTTTTCTTGTTTTAGAGTCAATCCATAAATAAGTCAGAAACATTCCTGGACATTATCACTGTTTCATGGTTTCCCAGCTGATTCAAGGTGGTGTTTTCTAGGCCACGTCGGAGTCCCCCTGGCTTGCAATCATGTGAAGCTAGAAGATGTGCCTGACATGAACTACTTTTCAGTGAACAGTGAAGGAGAGGTGGGTAGGTTGTGCTCTGTAGTCATGCCCAGACATCCATAGTAAATCTGTTTATGTCAAAAAGAGCACACAACTGTGAGGAGGAGGAGACTTGGGTTTGACTTGAGATCTTGACCAAGGGAATGGACATCTCTGAGTCTCACTTTCCTATCCCCTACAACAGGGAGTAAAATTTGGTGGTCTTCACGCTGTAGTGGAAACCATCAAATGATTGGAGGTGGGAGCAGGCGTTTTGTGAAGTGCCTCTGCTGGGAGTTGCAGCCTTTCCCACTGTTACCGGCTTGTGCTGTCTTATGTGCAGATCTGCATCAAGGGCAGCAATGTATTCCAAGGATACCTGAAGGACCCTGAGAAGACCAAGGAGGTTCTGGATGAGGACGGCTGGCTTCACACAGGAGACATTGGTCGTTGGCTCCCGGTGGGTGCTTCTTCAAAATTGCCAGGAGCCTCTGTCGTTGGACTGAAGAGAACTACCTGCTTATAAGCAAGACAGGCAGAGATATGAGTAGATTAATCAGCTGAGGCAGCTTAGAGGAGTTATGTCTGAATCCTACCTGGCTAGTGGCATCCTCATACTTATAAAGAGAAGAAAATACAGTTGAAGAACCTAGGCTGGCAGGTGGGACATCTGTTGTTCTAGACCCAGCTCTCCCATGGACCAAAAATATAACTCTGAGAAAGTCCCCACACTACCAAAGGCTGAGCCTTATTAGTCACTTCCAGATGATGTCTGTTAGGCTGACTTGATGGCTAATTTCTGGAGTCAACCTCCTTGATGTTTCCATGGTTGGTTCAGTCTATTGTCCTTAGAGTGTGATCATGTGGATTGTATTTGCTACTTGCCCAGTTCTACAATTTAAATCCCTAAAACCCTAAGCTCCTCAGGCCAATAAGCTCAGAGAAATGAAGCTGCACATGACTTCTGGTGGCTGGTCAGAGAGCCTTCGCCAGCCCTGCTTCAGTCTCACGAAGCACAATAATTGACTTGATTAGCACCATGAAGCTATCTTAGCCTGCTCCAGGATCTAACAGGAGGGATACATGGAAGGGAGTCAAGGAGGGGGAGATCTAATTCAAAAGTCTTAAGAAAGATAACTCCTTCCCACAGGGTGCCTGGGTGGCTCAGTTGGTTAAGCATCCAACTTTGGCTCAGGTCACGATCTCCCAGTTTGTGGGTTCAAGCCCTGAGTTGGGCTCTGTACTGACAGCTCAGAGCCTGGAGCCTGCTTCAAATTCTGTATCTCCCTCTCTCTGCCCCTTCCCCGCTCATGCTCTGTCTCTGTCTCTCTCTCGAAAATGAATAAACATTAAAAAAAATTTCGTTTTAAAAAAAGAAGTCCTTCCCTATTCCTGAGAGTTCTGGAAATGGATTAATTGGAAATTACATTATTTGGAAATTCACAGCTGCAAAGCTTCTTCATTAGATGAGGCAACCATTTACACAACTTCAGCAGGTCCTGGGGATGTTTTCCGAGGTTGCACGTTGACCCTCCACAAGGACATAACACTATAGGTTATTGCTGGAAGCTGCTCCCCTCCCCTTTCCCCAAAGCCAAAAAGGAGAAATGAAAGCTTGCTCAAAAGTCTGTAGCGAAGTCAAGATGTAGAAGGAAAATACCTGTGACTTCTTCCGCCTCTACACTGACATCGTTTCTAGGGCTCAAAAACACTGATGCTGTTTTCTGTTTCGTATAGAATGGAACTCTGAAGATCATTGACCGTAAAAAGAACATTTTCAAGCTGGCCCAAGGAGAATACATTGCTCCAGAGAAGATAGAAAATATCTACATCAGGAGTAGTCCGGTGTTGCAAGTTTTTGTGCACGGGGATAGCTTACGGGTAATATACTGTTTTAACATTAGCCATTTTCAGGCACAGGCCATGCCGGTTCTTGTAGCTACAAGAAATCTGTATAAATGGGTTTAGGATGAAAAGATTTGAGTTTATAAAACCGAAGAAATGAAGCCACAGTTCAACCCTCAAATAAGGCAATACAATGTAAAAAACAAAAATGGTTTAACTATGATGGCATCTGTAAACAGATGGCATCTGTTGTCATGGTTACACCAATGGGTAGTCATTTGATAAGAAACAGCCCCATGTCACACTTAGTTCCCACTACAGTGGGAGTTCCTCTAGAGCTACAAACTATATATACCATGCGTAAACTTAGCTTTTGGGGAGTGGGCAAGGGTTGGCAAAGAGGCCAGAGATGCTTTAGGCCTCAGGCTGAACACTGTTTCTTTTTGAGTAATCGATATCGAATAGAACATTTTTGTAAAAAGATACTGAGTAGGAAAATGGGATCAGAGTTCTATGAAGGTTTTAAATGTATGGTGAGAAAAGAGTTGGACACTACATTGAGCTGAGGTCTTGGGAAGTATCTATTACAAAGATATAATCCTGCTGTTGTCATCCACTGTGGGACACCGCTATCCTAGCTCTCACGTGTTCTTGTTCCTGGTTTGCCTTCCACAGTCCTCCTTAGTGGGAGTGGTGGTTCCTGACCCAGAAGTGCTGCCCTCCTTTGTAGCCAAACTTGGGGTTAAAGGCTCCCTTGAAGAACTGTGCAAAAACCAAGTAAGTCTTGCTTAAGAAAGTTCTATGCATACCCACAGGGCCCACCGTGGGAGAGTAAAGGCCCCACCAACTCAGGCACCAATGATGCCATCCTCTCTGGAAGAACTGGCTGTTCTTGAACTTAGGATAGGTGGCTGTAGCTGAAATTGACTGGTTTTATTAGATAGGAGGATAGGATGGGATGGGGAGTTAAAAACAAACGACAGCAAAAACCCTCTATTCTTTTTAAAGTATGAATGTGGAGAATAGAGAATCAAAAAATACCATCCAGAGAAAATTTGCTAACATTTAGATTTGCCTTTCCTTCTCATTAGTCTTTTGAGCATTATTAAGCATAAAATGTGCTTGTACATACATACACCTATATCCTGCTTTTACCCTGATGACCTTTTGTAGGCATTTTGAGTTGGTTCACGCTTAGCCTTTCTTGTGGTCTCTTTTTCAAATAGCCATGCTTTAAGCTTGTTTTCTCTTCTTAGGTTATAAATAAAGCCATTTTAGAAGACTTGCAGAAAATTGGGAGAGAAAGTGGTCTTAAATCCTTTGAACAGGTATGTACTACTGAGTTTGTCTAGTTATCTCAAGTCATACTAGAAAGTTCTAAAGTTTGCATTTATAACGGGGTTTTAATGTGGTTCCCAAGGAATTGATTTGAGATTTTGTACCATTAATGCATTAAATACAAATGGCAGTGACTTTTTATAGTTGCTTGTAGAGTCCTTTTTGCTGTCAATTATCCGTTCTCCCCTCTCGTTTCCCCAAATTATCAGTTTGGGAATGGGCATGCGTTACTGTTGTCTTTATCCTTACTTCATCAACCCCACTTTTATAAAGTTCTTCACATAGCACGCAGAAGTCTCTGCAGAAAAGTCTGAATTACTAATAAACGTGTGTGTGTGCATCTTCTCTTCCAGGTCAAAAGCATCTTTCTTCATCCAGACCCATTTTCCATTGAAAATGGGCTCTTGACCCCAACATTGAAAGCAAAGCGCGGAGATCTTGCCAAGTACTTTCAAACCCAAATCAATAGCCTGTATGAAAATATCCAGGAGTAGGGTAAGGTACTTGGCAGCTGGACGGGGCTCAGTGGTAGCCTGCCTTGTAGGAGTATGGACTATGGATAAATACTAATCTTATGTTCATTTTTTGTCTTTCCTCCTATTATTTTACCTACTAAATTAATAAAAACCATAGTTTTGGGGCTTTTAAAAAATATTGAGAGACTTACCATGTAAAAGCTCAGCCCCGAACTAAACAAATTTGTCCTTTCCATCTTAAATATTGCTGACATTTAGGTTTTGGGTCTACTTTTATCAGCATATCTTTATTCAAGGCCCATTTGTCATTCTTTGTCCCTGCCCCATGATCTCTAGCCTAAGTGACCACTAGTTCAAGAGCCAAAATGACTTCTTCCTTATAGTTTTACAGTAAGCCTAACTTGTTGACAGTCCCAACACTTAGGCCTTCCGATGTTCAAATTAAGAGACCTGTAAGCTCTCAAAAGTGGTTTGTAATTCATGTTTTCTAACGATTCCACAAAACCACTGAAATTTTTAATCAACCTTTTCTTATAACTAATATTAAGAGACAAATTTCTATGTACTTCTGTGTACACTAACATCTGTCAACAGAAGGGAAGTGTGACCATACTGAACATTTCCTAAACTTACTGGTTTCTCTGACTGGGGAGAATTAAAAAAAAAAGTGGGCCTGTAACCTGTCCAAAAAGAATGTTCATGAAGTGTTCTCTCCAGTAGTATCTGGTGACTAAATCTGTTCTTTACAGTTTGCTGCTGAGCCGGAAGCTACAGAGGAAGGAGTTTAAACTTATGTCAAGTGCACTTTTCCAGTAAATGAAGCTAGCACTGAGGAAAAGCCTCCTGAACTGGGAACAAAGGCCTATGGACAAGCATGAGGCCTTCACAACAGGCTTATCTTCTGGGAAGGAACTGACTGATCTTTACTGGACTCCAGTTCCTGCTGTACCTCACCCTCAGACAACACGTGTTGCTTCCACTTGTAAAGTCTTTAAAATAAACCACTGCAAACACTTACATTGTGGGGTGTGCTTCCTCACAGACCGTGATGAGAATCAGAATCAGCCATAGACAAGGACCGCTTAACAGTCAAGTAAGCTAGTGGCTCCCAAACTGGGCTGCACACTAGAATTCCCTGAGGGGTTTAAAGAGATACTAATAATGGCTGGGTGCCTCCCTAAGGATTCTGACTGAAATGGTCTGGGGTACAGCCTGGGCATTGGGATTTTCAAAAGGTCCCTAGGTGATTCTTGTATGCAACCAGGATTGGTGGCTACTGAAGGCAATGTCTAGAGAACCAGGCCTTCTCATCCCACAGCTATGAATAATAAAATAAATACCAGCCGAGTCCCAACTCCACCCAAGCACATAATTCATCATTTCATCTTTTACCATCTTTGGTGTGTTCTAAGTAGACTTGAACAGTGTTCCTTTCTGTCCTCTAACTGGAGGTAAGAAGAATGTTCCTGGATGGTCTTTCTAGACCCTGAGCCCAGAAAAGCTGAATGTCTGTTCTTGAGTATCTGAAACAAAGGAAGGCAAGAATTAACTTACAGGTCCCTCCATGGCCTGGCTCCTATTACCTCCTTGACCTCTTCTCCTCTCAACTCACTGATTCCAACTAAACCACACTGGCTGCCTTCCCATTCCTCAAACATGCCAGGCACATCCCCGCCTGTTGTTCTGGCTATTCCCTCTGCTTGAAATGCAAGCTGCTCCCAGAGGCACATGATTGTCCCCTCAACTGCTTCAGGTCCCTTCCATCAGACCATCTTACCCACTTTCTTCATAATCAATGGCTCCGTGTGATGCACGTTTTGCTTCTCTGTCCACCTCCCCACCTATCACTAGAATGGGACAGAGTCATGTTTTGTTCACTGCCAAGACCCCAAGTGCCCTTTCCCAAGTGCTGTTACATGCCTGATCCCCGCCCCCCCCCCCCCCCCCCCCACCAGAGCTCAAATTCCCTGCCTTGGAAATAATTAGTATCAGAATAGGTGACTTCTATAATTCTACTCGTGTTAGACAAGCCCAACTTTAAGCATCCAAATCCACCAGCTTAGGTCCTACCAGTCACATAAGCTTCAGGCTTCGATAGATTCAAGCACACATGAGCAGCTGGAGCTCACTAGGTTGAAAGTCTCCTAGAATGCTGTGATCTCAATATGCCATTAATAGGGATCACTTAATGGACGAACTGCTCAAAGATGCAAATTTTTCACACGGTTGTAAAGAAGTTTTTCCATAAAGAGCTAAGACAAACCTTTTTAGTCAGCCAAAAGAAACTAGTAAAAACTAGATTTATACAGAACATCCATTGATCTTTATTTGATTTGACAAAATCTGCATTATTAAAAGACAGGTAATAAAATTTAAGCTTATATTGAATCTTACATATTATGTTCTATAGTATCTAGAATATCACATAAGAAATGTCAACTGAGGGGGAAACAGGATAAAAGCATCACATGCAGATGCTCCTGGCAAAGGGGGAACTGTATCTGCAGGTGAGGTCCGTAGTGTGCAGCGCATAAAAAAAGTCCTAGAGAAAATGCAACTGACTTACTTGGGTGAAGTGTTTTTCCTTTTGGGGAGAGGAAGAGGTGGCAAAAGGGGTAAGAATTCAAAGGCATATGCAGAATGGCTTCTCCATTTCAAAATGTAATAAAAATATTTAGATTATGGCACTAGGGCACCTTTGAGGAAAAGAACACCTTAACCAGAGTAGGCTCATTGCATAATTCTTTAGTAATCTGTACAGTTTTCAAGTAATGGAGAGGACTTAAAGAATAATTTTAGTGTAACCGTAGCTATCTATTTTTCTTCTCGCCCTCTGGGGCTTGATCTGTTTCAGCATCACAGGGACACTTCTCCACACAGTTTCTAGGGAACCAGCCTCGTATCCTTGAAACACCTGAGGAAGAAAATAAAATTGAGGTGAAATAGATCTACGGCAATGATATTGCTGAGCCCCATAAGTCCTATTACTCCAAATCAATAAGCTTTTAGTTATGCGTTACTTTTTTCGCCCTTTACCATCTTTTATAAGCATACTTTGAGGGAAAAAATGGTTTTTAAATGCTTCTAACAAGCTAGAAAATCACTATTTCTCAAATTCTGTTACCTGGGAGAGGTGCTAATGTGGTTTAGGACAACCCCTACGGGGAGTCAGGGCGGAATGTCCCAGTTTGGGCATTCATTTACACATGTGTGATTGTGGGGTTTTTGGCACACTGTCATACTTTATCTGTTTCAGGGAACTATCTCCCCGTAGCTTCTGTGAATTTCCTTTCTAGGTTTTTTCCTAACACGTAAATTTTTATATCAAGGCTGCCCAAGCAGTCATATGGGGTTAATTAACAATTAACCCAGTGTTTCTAAGAAAGCATCCAGGATTAATCTTTACTTAAAAAGAAAACAATTCTAGGGGCACCTGGGTGGCTCAGTCGGTTGAGTGTCCGACTTTGGCTCAGGTCACGCATGATCTTACGGTTCGTGAGCTCGAGCCCCGCATCGGGCTTGCTGCTGTCAGCACAGAGCTTGCTTCAGATCCTCTGTCCCCCTCACGCTGCCCCTCCCCTGCTTACGCTGTCTCAAAAATAAATAAAAAACATTAAAAAAAATAAAAAGGAACAATTCTAAAACTTAAATAAAATCAGAGACACGGAAAATTTCAATCCATCAGTTTCCATTAATACTTAATAGGAATATTCATTCACAGTGGGGAGCGTGTGGCACAGGCATCTGGGACACAGGCCACTTGGCTTGGAGCCCTGGCTCTAATCTGTTTTTAGGGCGGCCTTGGGCAACGTGTTCAGTCTCACTGCATTTTGGCTCCCTCGCCAATGACAGGTAAATGCTAGTACCTCCCTCAGAGGGCTGCTGGGGACTTGGATACCACACGGGAAGCGAGTGGCACTTCCACAAGTACCAGTCACACAGGTGACAATGAGCTCCAATATTGGCAACCATTAAAAAGACCTGAAAAATAGAAGTGCTGTACAGAAATAACATAAGAAGCCTCTTTCTGTTGCTTGAGGATGTGTCTGTTATGTGCCCTGATGCATGTGACAAGTGACTGTTAGGGGTTATTCTTGTTAAATATGGAATTATTACTAGCAGTCTTTTCTATTAAACACCCCCTTCCATTTCCATACCTTCTACAAAGGAATCATCGAGAATTTTATCTCCATACAACCAGTATCTGAAATATTTAAGAGATTAAAATTAATTTTTTTAGGCGAGATGCTAACTTTGTCATTAAAGAAGAAATTCACTACTTTTATCACTTACCGTAACCCTCTTGTGGCCAAAATGAATTCCCCTCTCTGTAGCCTTATTCGAGGCTCTTCAGTGCAGGGACTTGTGAAGAAGGTTTTGATTCCCTTATTCAAAGGACAGCAGGCACCACTGTAATCTTCTATTACTCTATACCGAACCTGGCGTCAGTAATCAGAAGAACAATCTAACATTTACCCCTGAATTTCTGTAAGTTTGAATTTAAATTGTTAAAGGTGGACCCAAAGTATCAGGTGACAAGTCTTTCCCTCCCAGTTCCTTTATAGGAGGCAACTGATGTTTCTAGTTCTCCAGGCTTTTCTTACCCTTCATTTCAAGCACTTAGCTAAGAATTAAATTCTAGAACAGTGTTGTCCAATAGAACTTTCTGCAGTGACGGAAATGCTCTATACTTGTGGTATCCAATGTGCTAGCCCCTAGACATGTGTAGCTACTGAGCACTTCTAATGTGGCTAGTTCAACCAAGGAACTGAATATTTTATTTGATTTTATTTAATTTAAATAGCCACATGTGGCTAGTGGCCGTGATATTATACAGCAGAAGTGTAAGGATGGGTTTCACACTAACGAGCTAGACTGAGGATAATTATTTTTCTGTTGGCAATGTAAATTGACTACATTCCCTCCAAATGGCCAGTCCAAACTATGTAAGTGAAAGCAAAAGTGAACTGTATCAAATTTCAACAATTATGTTAGGAAATATTATTTAATAAAAGCTAACAGTTGCCTTCTACTCAAAGGCAATTTAAAAAACTATACTGAAGTGTAGAGCGTGACAAAAAGGAAAAAGAAACTAGTATCATTGCAAAAAATTACTTACACTTCTGACTCTCTTATCTGCTTTTTGTTTCAACTGTTCAATCTGTTTGGAGATACAAAAAGAAAAAACATGATCTCAGTGTTGAAAAACAGCCTTTTGCCATCTACTGCATCAGAGTGACATGACAAACTCCTGATTTTCGAGCATTTCACAGTGCTGACAATTCAAAGGCCACGTGTTTCTCATAGCGAGGTAAGAGGACCCTACGACTGCAAACAGGAGCTGACGGGCTTTTTTCTCAGATCCTCTACCGTCCATCTGTGTCTACTCACTGAGTATTCCTTACAGCCCAGGGATCAGGGAGATGCGCTCTCTGTCCTCCTGGGGCTTCTAGGCTAGTCCCGGAGGTGAGGATGACACACAGACTCACAGATTCTTTAGAGACAAGGCAGACAGACTGCGAGATTCATCCACGAGTCTCGACTAAAAGTCATCATGACGACTCACTTTTCTTGACTTATTTAGCAACAATTTAATAAATGGTACTATATGAGACATAGTAGGGGAAATCGAGGTAGCTCATGGCCTCTGTGCCAGAATCTTGTCAAATTACAGGTCTAAGATCTAAGAAATAAATAAAAATGTTAGACTTCACAAGCACCATACAACAAACAGTACATGGTTAAGTGTCGAATTCCGATGAGGTGGGGCTGAAACTCGCCTTAATATTATTTCTGATAGGGAAGTCATGTTAGAGAGAAAAAACAGTATGGACAGAATTAGGTGGCAGGAACGCACAAGGAGTTCACTGAGGAACCGGGCTGACTGGACACGGTGATTCCCATTAGGAAGTAGTTGGGAGGGCAGTTGTAGGCCAGATTTTATAGGACTGAGTGAACGGATCACGACTTTATCTCACGCATATGGAGAATTAAAGAGAGATTTAAATTAACAGAAAGACATGATACAAGGAGTGATTTAGGACTGTTACCTTGGTGCCTTACTGAAAAAAAAAATCATTATTTTACTACAAAACGTCATCTGAGTTAAGAGGAACTAGAGGAAGAAAATGAGACAGAAAGGAAAGATTGAACAGAAATACTCACTGTTAAGTCGTACTGGTGACAGCCTTCTCTTATCGGCCACGCGAGCCCATCTCCTTCAGGGACCCCTGACCACGTAAATACCTGTTTAAAGTTCTTCCATCTACTTCCCATATCGTAGGGAAAAACAAAGACTTCATCTAGTTGGTAATACTGAATTCGATCTTTAGCCTGTGGGGAACAGAGATGTTAAAGTGGCAAACGCCTCTGCCTTCACTGGCTTTAAGGAACATACTGTTGGCAGTATTGACAGTAATATACGTTTCTTCTCACATCTGTATCACTCCTAGAAAAGCTTCCTCCTTGTTGTAATGTTAGGGTACACAGAAGACATAGACAAATTTATCTGAAGAGGACCTTGCTACCCAGCACCAACCTCGTAGATCATTCAGGAAATGTCTTACAGGGCTTATTTCAGAACAAGTATTCAAAAATGCTTATTAAAAGAGTTAACAGCTTTATTCCACATATAAAAAATCCTCATTGCTCCTGGTTGTTTAGCAAAGCAAAAGGATCCAGGTGTAAAGAAGGGCTATTGATAAAAAGATTTAAGAAACAGCAGGAGTTTATGTAGGATAGAAGAACTCTTCCGTGGGGTGCTCTACAATGTAATGGTGCATCCTGGGTGGCAGCAACACCTGTGGGAATGGCCAGGGCAGGTGCACCAGGGGAGTCACCATTCTCTGATTTTTTTTTTTTAATTAGCAGATACGTGCAGATCTTCTTTCATTTTTTATACTACCACACATGTATATACATTCACTTATATATACATTTATACATACATTTTATGCATATACCTAAATATTCAGGTTGCATAAATTGTTTAATTGTTAGCTTTAACAGAAGGACATAAACTGGCTTAGAATTTCTTAAGTTCCACTGACACCTAGTGGTATAAAGATACATTATTTATTCCTATAATAAGCGTACAAACCCAGTTGAAATTTGTATAAATTCTAGTTGTGGTGATTTTGATAAATTTTGTATGAACTTAATATAATCATTTATTTGTATTTTTTACTTGGCAACAGAGTGCAGTTTTAAAATACATTCCAGGGGCACCTGGGTGGCTCAGTCGGTTGAACGTCTGACTTTGGCTCAGGTCATGATCTCACGGTTCCTGAGTTCCAGCCCCACATCGGGCTTGCTCGCTGCTGTCAGCACAGAGCCCACTTTGGATCCCACCCCCTCTCTCTGCCCCTCCCACGCTAACGTTCTCTCAAAAATAAACATTTAAAGAAATATTACAAATACAATAACTTCTAAATTTAGCATGGTATTCTATAAAGAGCCTTGGCCATTCAAAACAATTATTAATATAATCAGGATATATTATGCTAACTAGAAATGGTACCTTGAAATATTTTATTATCACGGGACAGTATTTTAGGGAAAACTTCTCGCAATTACTTACAAAGTAATATTGATGTTAATTCAATAAAAGAATTAAATTCAATTAAAAGAATTGTCAAGCTATATGTATGTATGAATCTACTGAACTATATAAATCCCCACCCAAAAAGTAAAGGATGATTTATTTTCTCTTTTTATAAAGCTTCAGAGTCTTCACAACGGATAAGAGTCTCAAAGAACAGATTTCGGCTCTTAACAAACAAAGCGTGGTTAAGGATGAGCGTAGTTTGTTTGTTTGTTTATTTATTTATTTATTTATTTATTTATTTATTTTCCAGAATTGAAAACATTTTACTTACTTTCTACAAAGCATCTCATGAAAAGCCACTATACGCATCTATGATCACACAGTTTAATTTTATGAAGTTCAGATGTAGGGCTTTATAAGTTCAGAGTAAAAGCTTTAAATGCAAACAGCTGTAGATAATTCTCAACTTCTTAGTTCTGTGATAAATCCATTCACTGGGATTCATGCCTTTATATAAAATGTCCATAAGTGGACTTTTCAGAAGTATACAAATCGCTTTATATAGGAAATCCTATCTACAGATCAACTATTTGACTAGACTTTGTATATAGACTATATTTCACATCTATTCCTTTTTCTATTCTCAGGATGAGTGTAGTTTAAACATGACTGAGGCATGGTCTCTGCCTAAGAGAAGCACTCGGTGAAGTTGGGGGGATTCTAGCAATACTGTGTTAAAAGGTAACAGAGGTATGTGATAGATGCTATGGGAAAGGCAAACAAGGTACTTAAACTAGTGTAGGGAGAGTCAAGGAAGGTTCTTAGGAAGAAATGGCACCTAAGCTAAATCTTGAGGGACAAGAAATCAGGCAAAAAAGAGGGAGCAAGAGTGTCCTAGGCAGAGGGAATGACATGTGGAAAGATACAGAAGCACAGGATGTACAAAATATAAGTTGTGGTTTCTGGTATTAGTTGGTATCGAGAGTGCAATGGGGTGGGGAGGGGTGGGAACTGCGGTAGAAGAAACAGGTAAGGGGAAGACATGAATGGTTTGATTATGTATAAGCTAAGGAGCTTGGACTTAAACCTGTCTATCCACGGTTCTCAAAGTACGCTTTGCGCACCTCTTCGAGTCCCCAAGAGCTTTTCTTGGGGTCCAACAAAGTCAAACAACTTTCATCATAATACTAAGATGTCATTTGCTTTTTTCATTGTGTTGACATTTGCAATAGTGGGTAAAATTGCCAGTACCTTGAGCAGGAATCAAGACAGTGGCCCCCTCTGTATTAGTGATTATCATATTCTTCACTGGTACATACTCATAGTTAAAAAAAAAAAAAAAAACCCAAACAAAAGTTTTACATAAGAATGCCCCTGATGAAGCAATAAAAATTATTTTTTTTATTAAATCTCAACCTCAAGTAGATGTCCTATGAATATTCTGTGCGACAAGATGGAAAGTGCACATAAAGCATTCCGAAGTGTTTGTCTCAAGGAAAACATCTGTTTGAGTTGGGACTAACAAAAGCTGTGGAGCCAGCTTCTTTCACACAACGCTATTTTTACTTGACAGAATGAATAATGAAACAAAGTAAGGTTACTGAGATGTCAGTACCTGGCAGAAATTTTCTCAAAAATGAACAAACTCAAGCTGTTACTTCAATGTAAACAACTGAAAAAATGAAGGCTTTCAAGTGAAAATTAGAATTTTGGAAAATCTGTATCCACCACTATGAGCTTGACAGCTTTCCAGAATTTAAAGATTTTCCCCCAAAAACTTGGTAGTGATGTGAATGAATGTGTCACCATTTGGAAAATCTTCGTAACTCTGTGTAGTTGTATTTTCCAAATGGCCAAAACTTGGTGCTATAAAATCTTGTATGGGTAAAAGGCCCATTCACAGAGCAAGATGTACTGATGCATTTAAATGTAAAAAAATACAAAGTTTACTGATGTATCTTCACATCTCCCATGCAACTAACCTTTCAGGAACTATCACCTGTCAAGTTTCAATGTAGTATCCAAGAATATCCACAATTATCTAAAAAGCCTATTAAAATACTCTATCCTCTTCTATCTACTTATCTGTGTCAGGCTGGAATTTCTTCATATACTTCAAAGCAACATATCTCAACAGACTGAATGCAGGAGATGTGAGAATCAAACTGTCTTCTGTTAAGTCAGATATTAAAGAGATTTATAAAAATATAAAACAATGCCACTCTTCTCCCTAGTTTTCACTTTGGAAAATATGCTAAGTTTTAAAAATATGCGATTTTTATTAACATATAATGGCTTTATTATTGTTATTTTTAAATGAAATAATAAATCTTCACAATTTTTCTCACAAAATATGGCAATCATCGATATTACACAGACTAACCAAAGTTCTTTAGGGCCCTTAACAATTTTCAGGATGTAAAAGGGTCCTGAGACCGAAACATCTGAGGGCTGCTGCTATAAATTCAAGTCCACAAACTGGCTGCCAGGGGCTAAATGTGTCCCATTGGTGTGTTTTATTTGGCCCACAAAGTGTGTTTGTTTTTAATGAGAATTTCTTGCTAATATTTAAAAATAGAAAAGAGATGTCACAGAAATCCAGATCTCTTGCCTTTCTTGAAAAACAACGAGATGATCTCAGGATACTGGCTGAGTATCCCCCAAGGCAACATTCAGCTTCATCTGTTAGGCAGCTCTGTACACAGGCCAGTTCCTGCCATCTGGGTTATCTACCGGCTGGCCCTGCAGGCATTTGGGTTTGTAACCCCTGCTCCAGTGATGGTGAGGCTCTGAGCAGCTTTAAGCAGGGAGCGGAGTAGTCAGACTGACTTTTTACAACAGAATCACAATGGAAACGTTGTGAGGTCTGTGGCAAGCTATGCTATAATCCAGGTTTATAAGGTTTTTTTTAGTTTACTTAAAGCACTAAAAAAACCACCTTAATGGCACCTCGGTAGGACAGAAGTTCCTTTCCAAATGGTCTGCCTTCTCCCCTAACCTGAGAAAGAATGGCCAAATGGTTTAATGTGTGGTTTAGACTTCTTCACCAACTCCAGGGTGAACAAGAAGCAGATTTCTGTGGGAGTTATGTCAAATAAAGAATAAATCAAAATGTTTCCTATATTTACCTTTTATGTGGCATGCAAATGACTTAAGGAAGCCATCTGGTAGTCAAGTTTTTACTTCCGGGCATTTATTAGTTAATCTGGCCTATGAACTAATCTTTATTGATGTTGAGGAAACAATTATTAAAATTTACCTTTTCTTCAATCCATGATTCAATAGAAGTTTTGTTTCTGAGAATTATTTTCATCTGAAAATTAAATAATGAACAGTAAAATTTTATGATGAAACTTTGCTCCATTTAAGATTATCATCTTCATAGTAACCCTAGGAGATAGTTTTTGTTGCTCCGTTCCATTGATAAAGATACCAGGATAACAGAGGTTAAGCAAGACACTCTGTGGTCCATCTGACTCTAAAGTTCTTGTTCTTAAGCACTGCACCACAACGCCTCTCCATAAAATGATTATGGCAATCCATAATCAAATCTGAATCTACTATTTTGATAAAAATTCATGTTTTAAGTACTATCTTCTGATCAAGGTTTCCAAAGTATTAATAAAATATGGATATAATCCACTTAATCAGTACTTGTGTATTTTGTTACTAAAATCTATCACTATTTTTAGTTAACCTTAAATTTATGATTATTTATTACATGAAAGTGACTCATGTCATCCCAACATGACCAGATATTCTGCTTACCTTAAAAACCCAATATATTCAGTCTTGATTCTATTAATTGACCCTCCTAGCTAGGACTAATTCCACTGATGTGGGTTTTTACACCACAGGGTTTTAGTTTATTTTTAATATGATTCTTAATGAGAGGCACCGGGGAAATTTTTTCAAAGAATTTGATCCCAGGCTAATAGAATATATGAAGTACAACCAAAATCGGCGTATTTTAAAACTATGCATGTAAACGGGTTGGGCGATGCATCAGAGCCCTCAGGTCCAGCATTTCGGCCTTTCCTCAAAGTCTGGCTGGGTCCGTACAGACACACCTGTGGGCAAGGAGTCCCCTTCGTGTTCCTAGGCTAGGGCCTAGCACAACACCTGACCTACAGCAGGCCTTCGATTAATGAATAAACTAACTCAGTGAAAGGAATGAATCATAACCACTTTGTGATCTCTTCAGGGCCACATCCTCCTCCTCTGTGTTCTCACAGCACTTTGTACATAAATCTATGACACTCACACCACCATTAGTTGCATGTTTACTACTAATTGTGAACTTCCCTAGGGGCAGGATGCTTTTCATTTTCATTACTGTACTCTCAGAAATTAGCAGAGTAATTCATCAGAGTAGGCATTAAATAGCATCCAAATCAGAGGGTTGTTACTGAGATTAAATGAGTTAATATATGTGATGTCCTTAAGACAGTGTCTTGCACATAGTAAGTGTGCCATAAACGCTGGCTATATTATGATGATGATTAAATATATGCTGTTATAAAATAGTATTACCGATTATGTTTACTGAATACATGCGTGAGTGATCTTGGGTTAAGTCACTTTCTGTGATTTGATTACTCTTCTGTACAGAAGGGAAAATACTCCTCTTCAACTCTTTCTGGGGGGGTTGATGTGAAGATCAAGAGAGACCATAAATGGGAGAAGAGCTTTCTCAATTATAAAGCGATATAGGACTCCAAGTTAACATTCTAAAAATTAAGTAAGTTACCTAGAAATGCTGACAAAGTTACTTCAAAATTATCTGACTAGTCCAGAGGTTAAATTAGTTACCTAGATGGAATACATTACAATAATGTCCACTTCACACTGCACTCTTAAATGCAGCCTTTATCTCTTTCTCATTATAGGCAGCCCCGATAAGTTGACAACTTTTAGCTAGAGGTAACCAAGGAACTTACCTGGATAAAAAACAACATCCCAACAGCTATGGTTGTTCCTAAAGCTAATCCCAATGCAAACAGGGTGGCCGCGAATGCTGCTAATCCAAAGGGAATAAGTGGAAGAGGATCTCTGCGGGCCGCACTCATATCAATCTTTACCGTGTTCCACCCAAAGGAGAGCTACAAAGAAAAACACACACTTGAAATACTCAGTTGTCATAAAGGGTCAGACGCTACTGGAACATTTAAAGCCACTTGATCAAAAAAGATCAACAAATGATAACCTAAAGCGGTGGCTAAAAGCAAACGAATTTCCAATTTGTTTCTAATTACTACGGTGGCCTCAACTCATACTGATATGTGCAATATCGTTCTTAGTTATTTTCAAATGTCACTTTTTTTGTTTTTAATTATTTCCTTGAAAGCGCAGGGCACAGCCCACTAACATTACTATGTATGAACAGCACTAGTCATCAGTCTAAATTGTGACTGTGGCGTCCATCTTCTCCTGGCTTTTCAATATTTACAGGAACCTTCCACAGCAAGAAGATAGCCGAGGATTCAGTTGTTTCTTCCCTCATGTTCCACAACCAGAGGTTAAAAACAGGCAAAATGCAGGCCAAATATGGCCTGCAGATGCCTATTGCCCAGCCTGCAAGATGTTTTAAAATATTCAGCCAGGTGCCAACATTTAAAAATCAGGAGACACTAAACAAAAAAAAATGCAGATTTTCTAATTTTTCCTGAAAGACTGGAAGATCTAGTATTATTGGACTAGATTTCCAACATTAAAAAGAGGCTGAAGTTGAATATGGGTTGTCCCATCTGTGAAGGGCAAGTGTTCTCGGTGCCACAGTCCCATTAGACCTATGAATCTCATTTACTTTCAGGCTTCTTTAGGGACTTAAATTTGTGACCCTTGAACTTTATCTCATGACTACCTGCCCATAAATCAACCAAAGCTTTTACATATTTTAGGACATGTGTCTGCTTCATGAGGCACCTTCCAAGGCACTGGAACAAAAGAACTACACCTTGCCACACGAATCAAATGGAAACAAAATATTAGTGTTGTCTTTTTCTTCCTGTTCCTTTTCTTCTAATTATTCTTACCACAGCTATAAAGTGTGAGATCAAATAAATTATACATACATGGTAATAAAATATTATCAACTTTGACTACAGTTAGTAAGTTTCCAAAACAAAATAATTTTTCCTCATTTTAAAAATTAAATTTTAGTACTTTTTTTAAATATGAAACTTATTGTCAAATTGGTTTCCATACAACACCCAGTGCTCATCCCAAAAGGTGCCCTCCTCAATACCCATCACCCACCCTGTCCTCCCTCCCACCCCCCATCAAACTCTCAGTTTGTTCTCAGTTTTTAAGAGTCTCTTATGCTTTGGCTCTCTCCCTCTCTAACCTCTTTTTGTTTTTTCTTTTCCCTTCCCTTCCCCTCCCCCATGGACTTCTGTTAATTTTAAGAATTAAATTTTAGTACTTTTTTTTTTTTAAAGAAATTCATACACAGGTAAAGCAAAATTGTTTCCCGACCTAAATCATAGAAATCTTATTTCCCAATGGGACTCCTGAAATAATAACTGCCATTTAATCTGGCATAAGTGATTTTATAACAAACGTTGTCACTTACCCGATTATAAAGCTGGGTATACATAGTCATAACAAAAATGAAGGCAGCATGAATACAACCCAGCGGTGCTAAAAGGAGAAACAGTGTGAACGAAGCATGATTTTGGAAACCACAACAGTTGTTGATCCAAGGACAGTGATGGTCCATCTTCAGCACACATCTAACAAGAAAAATTTACATAACACATGAGGCAAAAAATCCAATCTACTTTAAATCACTTTGGTCTTCAGAAGATCAAGCAAATAGGAATCCAGCATGTCTATGAGTCACAGAGGAATTATACTCTATGGAACAGAAAGTAAAGTCTTTATGAGTTTTTAAACAACTTTGACCAGTGACTTCTTTCAATTTCTAAACAGCACAAGAAAAGGCAGGCTTTGTAACAGCTTCTGAGGAAAAGACGTCTGCTATAAGGGAGTTTGCTTAAAGAATTCAGGAGTCCTGCTAAGAGGTTCCTCACAGAGAAATAAGCATGGGTTCCAGATTTACCTCTAGCTCTGAAATGCAGTGACTGAAGCGGAGTACAACAGAGACCACAAAATCTCCACTGGGGTGGATGGGACCCAGCAGACCTAGAACTAACTAACTAACTAACTTCCTTCCTTCCTTCCATCTTCCCTTTCTTTCCTTCCTTCCTTCCTTCCTTCCTTCCTTCCTTCCTTCCTCATCCTTTAGATGTGGAATCTCTGAGCTAAGCATACTAACTATGGAATATAAGGTGTGGTATAACAAGCAAAGTCTTACTGAGCTTCCTTCCCTTGTTGCTAGAAGAAAATTTCCTGGCCTCATACCAAACGTTTATTTGCTACAAACGTTCTCCTAAACCTCAACACTCTTACCACAAATTTCTAATTAGTGGAATAGCTGTTTATTTAAAAAGGTGCCAGGGGCACCTGGGTGGCACAGTAGGTTGAGCGTCTGACTCCTGATTTCAGCTCAGCTTATGGCCCCAGGGTCTTGGGATTGGGCCTTGTATCAGGCTCCGCACTGAGCATTAAGCTGCTTAAGGTTTTCTCACCCTCCCTCTGCCCCTTTCCCCCACTTGCTCTCTCTTTAAAATAAAAATTAAGAAATTAAATTAAAAAAATAAAAAGGTACCAGTTTATTTCATATTTTTATAGTGATTCAGTTTTCTTTCCATTGCTTTTTTTTTTATATTAAACACTTGTGATAATACGCACCTGAATTCATTTATTAGATATGGATAAAGTGTAAATGTTAGTCAACCAAAATAATGGAAAAAGCAGGTCTCCTTTATAGTTTAGACTCATAACAATTCTAAAGCTAGTTAAGATGACAGAAGACAAGCATGATTAATCCTGACCTATAGAAACAACTTGGAGGCATAACTTTTCACTCTTGGCAGGGTAAGAAGCAAAGTAAACGTGTATTTTTCCAAATAAGTAAGTAAGTAAGTAAGTAAGTAAGTAAGTAAGTAAGTAAATAAATAAATAAAAGCTTTCACTTATAACAAAAAAGAGTGAGGATTATTTACTTATTATCAGAATTGATAACTCAAGACTACAATGGGGATATGGACAGAAGTATTTTGACAGTGTTTTTTATAAAGAAGCCACCTTGCAGAGAATAAGACTAGGACTGATGTGACAGAAAGAACAACAACATGAGACCAGTCACCACGTTGATCAGTCCCCAGTGAGTAGCAAAGACATACAGTACCTGTTACACTTTCTGCAGTGATGTGACCGTGGAGCCTTGTATGCTTGGCAGACTTTACAATACTGGAGGTACATGCTATCCTGAGAATTTTCCTTGATAGCAAAATACAAACAAAAATCCATCAGATATCTGATCCTAAGTAATAAGTTAAGCCTTATGAAAATGCTTTCATATGGTTTGATTTTATGGGGGATGGGGATAAGGATGGAATCTGAACTTGCTTATTTCCTGCCCTTTTATCTGAGCAGAAATACTTTTAAATAATGAATTTCTGGTAACAGCAGCATCACTATTCCAATTACCCAGAAGTCACTTTTCATTTCTCTTCCCCATGATCCACCTAAGCCCATCGTCACTGATTGTAGCTGGTTTTACTTTTCCAAAATCTTTGTAGAATCTTTGTAGGAGTTCAGAAAAAAGGTAGCTGTCAACTTGGCAGGTATCTTGAAGTGGATATTCAAACATCAGAGCTGATACTCTTTAGGAAATCTGGTTCCCCACCCCTCCTTGCACTATTTCAATCATTTCTAACTACTGTCCTGTACTATAGTTTCTCTCCAATCCAAACTAGTGTCAGAATAATATTCCTACAACATGACTCTGATTATGTCAGAGCTTCACTGGAAAACCTCTAATACCTTCCTATAGGCTAAGAATTCCTCATGTGTTTAAGGCCCTCCAGAATCTGCCTTTGTTTCAGCCTTATTTGCAGTACATAACCCGTCCGTCATTTCAGACTATATGCCTGAAATGCCTTCTTTCCCATTTATGGAAATTTACACTCCTCCTTCAGGTCCACAGCTAAAAAGGCTCACTTCCTTCTAGCTTCAACAGCACTCATCACATTCTTCTCCACAGTGTAATTACTTACACAAGTTACCTTGGTTTCTCTCCTCAATTATAAGATTTTTCAGAACATGAATTCGTCTTACTCATCTTTGTACTCACTTTAAACAACACTAGTGTTTCTCCAACATAATGTACCTAAGAATCATCTGGGGATTTTGTTAAATGCTGATTCTGATTCGTAGGTCTGGAGTGGAGCCCAAGATTTTTCATTTCTAATAAGCTACCAGGTGGTGCCCATCAGCAAGGAATATGGAAATTCATGAGTATAAACTTGCTACAATTTTTAAAAAGCCATAAATTGATTCATACTGTTACTTCCTAATGTTATGATTTTAACATTGATTTGAAAACTACGATTTAAGTCACCAATTTCTAAAGACTTGTTCTCAGTTCTGAGGGCTGTTAATGTATTACATAAAAAAAGATCCTAGGGACGCCTGCGTGGCGTCCGACTTCGGCTCAGGACGTGATCTCGCAGTTTGTGAGTTCGAATCCCACATCAGGCTCTGTGCTGATGGTTCAGAGCCTGGCGCCTGCTTCGGATTCTGTATCTCCCTCTCTCTCTCTGCCCCTCCCCCACCCACTCTCTCTTTCTTTCTCAAAAGCAAATGAACATTTAAAAAAATTAAGAAAAAAAAAGATCCTAGCCAAACTGCATTGTGAAATTATATGCAGTGGTTCTTAAATTTAGGACTATGGACTCACCAGCCCCTCCATTTTTCTTTTTCTTTCCTTTTAATGAAGTACAAGTATTCAACAAAATCTCTCTGGGAAGTACTGATTTAGATGAATATTTTCAAGTAGATACAAAATAAATTCTTTGACTTTAAATGATCAGTAATTAGAATATGCTTAGTCTCTACCAACGCAAAAAGTATGTTGTGTTTGATATTATTGGTTAGCAGATAAATCATAAACTAAATATATGATTATCATTAGAGTTCCTTATCTTAAGGGATCTTTTTCTTACCGGTTTCCACCCCAAAGGGACAAAGCCAGGACCAATAAACATGGCATTGAAGTAATTATAAAGAATCATGACAGTCCAATTTATCAACATGATGAAATTCACGCTTCCTCCAGTTGTATGTAAAGGCCAATACCACAACACAGAGTCAATCATGGCCATCGTAGAACATATTGCTATAACACCAAGGGCTATGATGGGACCCCAGTGACACAGTCTCTTTAATTCTTGGAGATTTTCAAACTTGATAACTGAGCAGAGTGCACCCATTTTGGTGAGGAAGAATGCCTTCCTACTTTTAGAAAATCACAGATTTCCTTTTTCTGTGCACACATTTCCATGTGCCACAAGTCCATGAGTGTTCCTTAATTGTCATGTCTTCAAGTTGTGGGATGTTAATGCAGATTATGACATTTCCACTGTTACACACTCAGAGCTCTTTATCTTAACTAGAAGAATCCACTATCTTGGCTGGAAACCCCATCTAAAGAAAACAAAATGAGAAAGTTCAGTGAAAAAATTTTATTATATACCATATTTAACTCCAATAACCACTTAAACAAAAGCATCTCACATGTGCTATGGAATGAGTACCTTATCAAATGGCAAAAGGAACTGCCAGTAAAACCTTGGTGTGCGAGCATAATTCCTTCCGGAAACATGCTTGTAATCCAAAGCACTGGTACATCAAAATGAATTTCAAGAACCATTGACTCAGTTGTGACCATGTGACATTCCACATCACCTCCTACTCCTATTGCAAGACATTGCTCATTTACCGAGTTAAAATGTATTGGAAATGTTTGCCCCTCTTGCGGAACATTTGCAGAACAAGTTACTCCCAATCCAAGGTTTTACTGTATTTTTATCTGATCCAAAATAGGGCTCAAGTCTGAACTGCGAGTAAACTGGATACGTGATTCTAAAATAGTTGTTTTTATTTCTTTGTTTCCAACCTGACAGGTAACTGTGATTGTCTTTAGTGGGTGGTTGGAGGAGACCGAGAATTTTAGAGCTGGAGCAGGGCTTTAAAGGTTGACTGAATCCGGAAATTGGTTTGGAAAGGCTAAGTGATTGCACAAAGTTCACAAGTAACAGCTGAACCTAGACTAGAAACCAAACCATCTAATTCCTTTCACAGAGCTCTAAACTGCCTCTTGCCGAGTCTCGAAGTGTCAAGTATGAGCCCGGCAGGGTCTACACATTTGCCTGCGGTTGCCCCCAAACCCCAACATAAGGATCTATTCGGGCCAAAGGTAAAGAGGCGAGCGAGTGAAAGCAAAGCCAGAGTGAAAGGAGGGGAGGGGCGGACCGGGGAGACAGAGGTGTGTGCGAAGTCGTGACTGGAGGCACACAAGAGAAGGAACATGGATTAAAGTATTTGAGAAAAAAAGATGAGGAAGTGCCTCTGGAACGAGGGGCAGGGAAGGCGGGCCGGCGAGGGCCGGATGATCGGTGGAAGGGTATTTCCGACCAGACTGCAGTGAGTCAAGGGAAGAGCTGAGTTACAGGGTAATAACGACTTTCACGCAACAGATGCCATCGCCTTGTGCCTCAGTTTCCCGCCCGTGTCTGGAGCAGAGCGCTTAGAAATCCTCACTCGGGGGAGGACCGTACTGGCAAGCGTGGCTGGTTTCAACCTTCTGGAGATTCTGGGCTCACTCGGATGGGGTGAAGACGGCCAGAATCATAGTTACATCCCTCGCCTTGACTCCCACCTCAGTTTGGTCCTTGGTGCCCGCTCCTCGGCCATCGCATTTCCGGGGCGGCCTGGGCTCACCCGGAACAGGTTTTCTCCTCCTCGGATAACTCCATCATGGGTACCTCAGTCCAGCGCAAGCAGAAAGCAAATCCCGGTTGCAAGAAGCTGGAGCGCGGGACCTGCCCCCACCAGTCTGCTTCTCCGCCAGCGCTCTCGCCGCTGCTCTGCTGCTCCCGCCGGGTGCGCGGTCTCCGTAACAGCCACTTCCGGCAGGTTCGCCGCATCAGACTTCCCTCGGGAAGCAGGTTCCTGGGACTTAGAGCTTGGGGAGCCAGAGCCGCTTTCCAGACAGTGGAGGGGCCAAAAATGCTTCCAGTGATCCATGAGAACGCGCAGATTTTCGGAGGCTTTGGGGGGCACTAACAGAAGTGCTTTTCCTTAGCGAATTTTTTTAAATCTTGAAGTCCGAGCGGGCAATTAAAAACGCATGCAGGCCAATTTCCGGAGGACTGAGATTGCGACGAACAACCAGGAAGCGGCCCGGCTGGGAGCTGTCCCCGGTTCTCCGCTCTGCTGTCGAGGCCGCCTCCGGGGTCCTTACACCGTGTTCCTCTGTCCCGCGTGGCCTCTGCCACGACCTGGGCCTCGGCCCGGGCCGATCACTCCGGAGCCGCCATGTCATCCGATTTCGAAGGCTACGAGCAGGACTTCGCGGTGCTCACGGCAGAGATCACCAGCAAGATTGCGAGGGTCCCTCGACTCCCTCCTGGTGAGAGCCCTGACCCCGGCCGCGCGGGGGTGGCCCCGAGGGCGCCGAGGCTCACGGGCTGTGGAGCGTCTCTAAGGCGCTAGGTGGTTCAGGGGCCCTTCCGGGGCGAAGCAGTCTGACCTGCTTGAGGGTAAAGGCAGAATCCAGGCTGGGTTGTGGAGTGCCGCGAAAAGAGCCTTCGGTATTTGAGCCTTCTGGGCTGGAATCTGGACTTCGCCGCCTTGTTACTTGTACAACCTTGGAAACGTTTCTCTGAGTCCTCGTTGTGTGTTCTATTTTGTTTTGTTTCATTTGTAAAATAGAGATGTGAGTATTACAAGAGAATGAATGAACGCACCTAGATCATAGGTCTGCAATATGCACTACCGTTGTTTTGTTAGTAATAATACTATTACGTTCGGCCAAGTAGGATTAAGAGCTATGGTGCCTGGATTCAAAACCCCACTCTGCCAGTTAAGAGTCGTGGCACTTAAAAAGTTTCTTAAACCTCTCTCAACTTTCCTTCTTGGTAAAATGGTGAGAACTGTACATGTCAATAGAGTTGCTGTGGAGATTAAGTGATCTAACATAGGGAAAGCCCTTTTTTGGTGGTAGCTGCTATAATCGTTAGTATTTTTCATACCCCCAACCCCATTTCTTATTTCTCATCCTTCTTGGAAGACTGCAACCCACTTTTATGTAAAACTTGGTACAGGATAATTTTTCTCACTTTTAGGATTCCACATATCCCATCGAGAAGTGTTCTTGTTCTTGTTTTAGAAGTTTTAGCATATCTTACTTGCCATGCTAATCTGTCAACTCTGAATGTGGGAGCTATGTTTGATTTCCTTGGCATTTACTTAGAAAGGGCTCGGAAAGACGTTTAAGTAAATAAACAGTTGAATATAAATATATTTGGTTTTTTTTTTTTAATTCTGAGACATTGTTTTAGGATTTATCTTTCTCTAAGTACATATTTAATTTGAGTAGTTAGTTGCAGGTGAGATTGTTACTTGTGGCTTAGTTTTGCTGGGGAAACTGAACTGTCATCTGCACTTGACCCTACCTTGGCTTTGGGGTATAGTGTGCAGAAAAGAGGGTGCTCACTGATTTGTGAACTAGTGGGCAGCTTCCCTATTCCCACCTTGTTAGTCAGTCCTTGATGCCAGAATAATTTCTGCTGGACCTAAGTTGTCGTTCTTCTTTCCCTTTCCCTACTTCCCCCAAACTTGTGTGTTTATAAATAATGTTCTTCCTTTATTTCTTCGTTTTTCTTTCCCCTCCCCTGACCCATTTTCTATTAATAGGGACATTTGCTTGAGACCAGGATCTCTGAACTGACACCCCACTCATCCCCTGAAGTCCCAGTTAGTTCTGGAGAGGTGGATGATGTCTTAAAGGGGTTTATGAGCCCAAGTGAGGGAACAAGAGGAGAGAATCAAGGTAGCGTACCACCGAGCTCTGCTGCCTCAGAGATTTTCGTGGAGAGAGTGGCTGATGGCCTCATCACTTCATGATACATCACCTCGCCTCTTCTCTTCAGTTCCGCTTTTCTCCACTGCCCAAGATCATCTTGATTTTTGTTGTCGGTGTTGCTGGAGGCGACTTCCTTTGACTTGAGTTCCAGAGTCGCAGAGTATCAGGACTTGTGGTTTCAGTTGGATTTTTGTTCATTTTTGATTGTAACAGTTTTAACAAAGAAGCATTTTCTGTTTGGGCGAATAGCTTTTGTGTTAAGAAGGTGTTTTATAAAGTAACAAAGTCATACATGGGTGCAAAGTTGTAAAAGCTGTTTCCAAGAAAACAGTTTTTGTTACAGTTTTCTTCTTCCTCGTCTTTATGTTTTAATGTAATGATTCTTACCATTTTGAAGGAAACCTTTGATTTAGGTACCTTAAAAATAAAGCCTTGACTCACCTTACGTATAGTATGGCGTAAGGCCCAAACATAGCAGTTACATTGGAATTGAAAAAGGACCATAGAGCTGGCACTGGAGAAATGCTTACTGACTTGACTAATTGAATGATAGTAATTCTCAAAAATGTAGTAGTTTTCCTCTTAATAGTTACTTATACTTGCTCTCTTTATAATCTGTTTCTAATTGATAAATAGAAAAAATGAAAAAATATATCCAGCGCAGTTATGAATTTCAGATATGTCTCTGGACCATCAGTGTGTACAGCCATGAGAAAAACAGTATAATTAAAAGTAATTACAGTCCCTCCCCATCAGAACATCATTAGTGGTTGACTTAGAGGAGATGAACTATAATTTACTTGAGTTAAAAAGTTTACAATTGGAACACACTTTACAGCCAAAGCAGTTTATTTCCCCAACTTATTAACTTATTTAAATGGAAGTAGAGTGAGTAGAATTGATTGCTATGAACTTCAACCTGTGCTGTGCATACACAATGTATTAAAGTGTTACTTCCAGAGAGAATAGAAAAGATGGAGTACTTTAAAACTTTATTTTATAAAAGAAATTTGATTACTCTGTGGTATGTTTTAAAACAATAAAGAGACTTTGTTCCTAGACTGAAGTGTTTGAATTTAAATAATTTTGATACGTGGACTAATGAAACACATCAGTCCCTCTCTTGGTAATATTCTTATGGCACTGTATTTGGAATTTAATTTTAATGATTAGTGTTCGGTGGTAAAGTCAGGAAAATGGATGGGTAGAAACATACCTAATACTATTGGGAAGTTCCTTTTCTTCTGGTGATGAATCCTAAGTGGGAGGATGCTTTACAGGTACAAAGTTGCCATTACATCAGGGAGTCTTCCTCAAGAATCTTAAATAAAATGTTCTTTTGCAGTTATATGCTTACTTCACCATTTGCAGAGAGATAAATGATCTTTTGTGAATCCTCCCACTTTGTGAGATTCACACATGGCACCTGTTCTGCTACTCGCGAGATGTTCAATCTTGAGCAAATTGCTTGGTCCCTTTAAGCCTGCTTCCTCCATCTTTAAATTGGCGAGAGGAGGTAATTGCTTCAAACTTACTTACAGTGTGGTAAAAATCAAATGAAAGAAAGTCTGGAACACAGTAGCACATTTTGTTTTCACCAGAAAAAGTGCGTGATAAATGAGCTATTAGCGATGTTATTAACACTGCTGAAGAACAGCTGGCAGGGTTAGACAGGACCCAGCTTCTCAGACTTTGTGGTATTAATTAAACTCTTAAAGGAAACTTGGACCTCAATTCTTGCTTCCTTTTCTGCCTAGACTAGAGTTAGGTGAATCTGTCTTGAAGAATGCCTACATTTGAAAGGATGTGAATGATCACGGTCTTTTGGATGTGAAATGGAAATTGGGCTTCGAACTCGTGATATCTAGAAGGGAGGCAGGGGAAAGAAGGGAAAGTGATGGGACAAGACAGGTATCCTTTCTGGAAGAAAATTCTCAAGTCTTGCTCGTGAGTTATGCCACTCCTTGGAGGCTTTTGGAAACCATCTAGGCATAGCTGTGAATGGAAGAAGCCATAAATGTTCCATGAGTCTCTCTTGCCTTTGTAAGTTGTAGTGTTTGTAGGAGGGAGAATTCAGAAAAGTCTGCTTTTATTTATGAATACTATGGTTTGCTTAAAATACATGTGGCTCTGGAGCTGTAATGTCCACATGTAGCTACTGGACACTTGAAATGTGGCTGCAGAGTGAAATGATAATATTTGAATATATTGGGCTATTACTAAAACTAAATATATACATGGATTACAACTAATTTTACTTGTTTCTCTTTACTTTTTAAGATGTGGATACTAGAAAATATAAAATTTCATGTGCGATTTGCATGCATTACATTTCTGTTGTTCTAGAGAGTTAGAGTTGAAGAGATGGTTCCAGTTCTAGTTCAGGAACCTGGGTGCACAGTAAATTGAAATAGCTATACTCTAATCCCATACCCACACTCTAATCCCAGAGGGACCTCTCGCCCTTCAACAATTCAGTTAACCTGAGTAAAGGCTTTATTGATTTTTTTAAAATAACTTTTAATTTTAGAACACATTTAGATTTATAGAAAAAAATCACAAAGATAATATAGAGAACCCTATGTATCTCATGCTCAGTTTTCTTTATTAACATCTTATGTTAATATGATACATTTGTTGTTGCAGCCAGTGAACCCATATTGATACATTACAATTAAATGAAGTCCATGCAGTACTTTGTTCAGATTCCCTTTTGCTTTGTTTATTCGTTTGTTTTACCTGATGTCCTTTTACTATTATAGGATCCAATCGAGGATACTACAAGACATTTATTAATCATGGCTTCTTATGTTCTTAGCTGTGACAATTTTCTCAGGCTTTTCTCTAGACTTCAGTTTGGAGGAGTCCTGGTAGGACATTTTCTAGAATGATCCTCAGTTGGGATTAGCCTGACGCCTTTCTCGTGATCAGACTGGAGTTACAGGTTTGGGGGAAGAAGAGTACAGAAATAAAGCATGATTTTCATCACATTCCATCAAGAATATATACTGTAACTTAATTTATCACTACTGATGCTAACTTTGATCACCTGGCTGAGGTAGTGTTTGTCAGGTTTCTCCACTGTAAAGTTACTCTTTCTCCTCTTTTCCATATTCTTTGGAAGGAAACCATATACATAGCCCACACCTCAGGAGTTGGGCATCAGACTCCACCTCCTCGAAGGCTTAGCATCTGTGTTAATCATTTGGGATTCTCTGCAGGGGAGATTTTGTCTGTTCTTCTCCATTTGCTTATTCCGTCATTTATATCCACGGATTCATGATTTTATTTTTTTCTTCTCTTGTATTCCAACACTACTTTATTTTGTTGCTCACATTGTTCCAGCTTTGACCATGGGAAGCCCCTTCAGCTGGCTTCTGTGTACTCTTCATATACCCCTATTATTGCAGGTTTGGTTTTTGGTTTTTCCTTTTTAGCACTGTCTTACTCTCCAGGGTACTCCAACATCATCTTGTGCTTTTCCCATACCAGTCCTAGATCAGCCATTTCTACAAGGAATCCAACTTCCTTTTATTGAGAAATGGTGTTAGCAACCAAGATCTGGACACTAGGTATGCCCATAGCTCCTGGGGTTTTATTGCTTCTGGTCCCTCAGCTGACAAGGAAATGCATGTGTGTACAGTGAATCACATATGTATACATACCAAAAAATATTTTTATGTGTAACCATCTATGGTAAGTTAAACATGAGTTCGTATTGCTGTCTCCAACTCTAATCTGTTATTACATGGATCATTCTAGAATGGCTTTGTTTCACTAGTGACCATTCTCCACCATGCTACATAGTGTAGCATTAGTAACATATCCATTTTTAAGTTCTCAAATATAAAAAGTTCCTTCAGGGGCGCCTGGGTGGCGCAGTCGGTTAAGCGTCCGACTTCAGCCAGGTCACGATCTTGCGGTCCGTGAGTTCTAGCCCCGCGTCGGGCTCTGGGCTGATGGCTCAGAGCCTGGAGCCTGCTTCCGATTCTGTGTCTCCCTCTCTCTCTGCCCCTCCCCCGTTCATGCTCTGTCTCTCTCTGTCCCAAAAATAAATAAAAAACGTTGAAAAAAAATTAAAAAAAAAATTAAAAAAAAAATAAAAAGTTCCTCTGTTAGTAGTTTCACTCCGCATTTCCCAGTACGTAATTTCCACTGCTGTTTTCTCTAAAAATCCCTGCATTGCACAAAGACAGGTAGCAGCAACTGAAATCAAGTTCTCTCTGACACTTGCACTACTTTATAGGGGGTGTGCAAGGCTCGCGAAGACCTTCTTTTATTACTGGCAAAAAAAAAAAATCACACTATGTAGGTTTGTGTGGAACACAAGCATGAGGCACTTGTGCTGATATCGAGTGGGCAAGGGAAGGTCATGCTATGCAAAGACTTAGGTGTATATCAGCATTCATCAAGCCTATATACAAAAAAGGTGATGACATTTGTTCGTATAGTGCATTTTATGTAGGGTATCAGTGGTGAAGACTCAGTTCTGGACAGCAGACCTTGTTGGAGTTCCAACTCTGCAACTTACTAGCCGTTTAACTTTGGAGAAATTCTTCAATCACTCTGAGTTTGTTTGCTTGCCTGAGAATGGGATAATGCCAGTATCTCCAAAGGGTTGTTTTGAGGGTTGGCTGTGATAATGTTCAACACACAGCCCTGTGAAACTGATGATAGCTGTTAGTTATGAAGTTCTGAATCTTAGGAACATGCCATTTGTAAAGGGGATGCCATTTGGTGTGGAAAGCATGAAGCTTTCTTGGGAATACGTATGAATTGTGCTAGAAGGTTGCCAAAACTTAATGTTGGTAGATATTTCCAAGGTCACCTGATTCATCTTCCTTTCTTCCTCATTCATGCTTTCCTCCTAAATCATCACCTTTTCATTCTTTTCTTAAAGATGTGAGAAATACAGGATTAGGACAAAGACGTGTGAAGAGTGGTCTCTGCCTCCAAGGAGCTGGAAATGAGGGTGAAGAGACAACTACACCAGTTTCTAATGACCATCAGAGCCACTACAGCAGAGCACAGAGGTCTGGGAGTTCAGAGGGGATAACATCGGTCCCAGGAAATCACCTGGAAGGATAGGTGGGATTTAGCAGACAAAAAATGGGGAAAGGGTATATTCAAAGAGGTTGCGAAAAGTGGGCGCAGTGGGTATCTGTTGTTTTTGGGGTGCCCAGAATCCTCCATTCTATCTTCTGATAGCAGCACCTCAATTTTCCATTGAGGAACTACCTCAACCCAGTCTTGGTGGAAGTGACAGGCCACCTATCCAGATCAAGAGGTGAACACATTACCCACGTGAGTGCATTCATAGAATGTTTGCTGGGATTCGAATCATGAGCAGAGTGAGCAGAGAAGAGAGTTGGCCTCGCTGTTCGAGACCCTCCCTTTGCAGAGACTGTCAGTGAGTTCCTGCCCCCTTGGTACTCGAGCCACCCTGGGAACTGTCCTTTCCGAGCTTGGGGGCTCATGTTTACCATTGACTCTATGAGTCACTCCGGTGTGTTCTAATAAGATTTCCCGCTTCTAATTCTAATAGCTGTCTTTCTAATAAATTCCCTTTTTTGGCTTAGGTTATTAGCCAGACTCAATTCTTTTAGATTCAGCCACAGAGTCCTAAATGGTAGCTTAAACAAAGGGTTGGAGCGGGAAACAAAAGTAAGAGAGAGATGTGTTTGGGTAAAAATCAATTGTCTGCTTAGCATGTAGAGTACACACTAGAGAGCTAGTAGTTGGAAATAAAGTTGGACAGGTTGCTTGGATCTGGAATGTGGAACACCTTGACTGCTAGGCTCAAGTGATGCAATCATAGCCAGGTTTTGGGGAGATTAAATGGTAGAGAGGAGCAAGTATGAAGGCAGGGAAACCAGGGTGGTTGGTAGCCTCGCTTCTTTTGTCAATGTTTACACCATCCTGCATTATTTATTCAATTAATCATCATTTTTCAAGAACTGATCATATGACAGTCTCAGTGCTAGATTTTAGGACTATAAAGATAATCAAGACATGAATCCTGTATTCCCAAAGCCCCCAACCTAGGAGATGGTAAGTGTGATAGATAAATTATTGGACTCAGGTAAGAGTTCTAGGTGTTTCTGTAAGGGAGAGTGACTAACTTTTTTGTTGGGTTAGGAAAGGCTTTGAAGAGGTGGTGATTTCTGAAGTGAGTTTTGAATAGCAGTTTGCCAGGTAGTCACAGTGGAGGTGGGCATAGCCATTGGGATTAAAGGTCTTGGGTCCTGGAAATATATCAGGATTAGAGATAAAGATTTGGGATCATAAATGTGTAATATGGCAGCTTAAAAATGGTAGTGGGATGAAATTGTCCAGGGACATAGGCAATAGTCATAAGAGAAGAAAAGCAAAGACTGAACTCCAAGGAACACCAACACTTAAAGGATAAATGGAGGGAATGGATGCCGGCAGAGGACACGGAGACAGAAGTGAGCCTTTAGGAGGATCACAGAATCAGAGTGTTGTGGAAGCCAGGAGATGAAAAAGTGACAGGATGGGAGGAGCAGGAGGTCTGATGCCACAAGATTAAGGAAACGTAGGACCAGACAGTGTCCCATTTGTTTGAGCAAAGGAAAGGTCATCAGACTTAAGAGTCACTTCAGTAGAATGGTGGGGGATGAGAGCAAGATTATAGGGAGGAAATGGGAGATGAGGAAGGCCAATTGTGACTGTGGGTATAAGAGAGAGACATTAGCAAAGGGAAATACAGGACAAGGAAGGCTTCTGGTTTTGTTTTGTTTTGTGAGAAAAACTGTTGCTTATTAGTTCTGGACTAATAAGCATGGACTTATGCGTGGACTTAGCACCTTAAAGAAAACAAGATGTTCCTTCTGAACCGTAAATTCATAATCTCACTCTTGGTCCAGGATGGGCTTGTCTTATTTCATATTCTGTTCTATCACAAAAATACAGTGTGGTTCTATTATAACTTATGGAGATATTGGGCAGATTCATATGTGCCAGAAGGAAATAGATTTGGGGTCATGTACTAAAATTTTAACCTGGCCATATGTAGGCTTAACTTTTTCAAAGAAGCAAAATCAAACAAAATTTTAATTTCAAATGTGCATTTTTCTTAGGGTGAAATGCTTGGAGTGTATACAAAACGTACGTGATAGCTAGCCCCGTAGTTTAGGGGGATCAAAGGGAAGGGGTTGGGATTAGCAGAACCTCATTATTCTAGTAAAATGATAACTTCTACTGAACATTCCCCACTTAGTGTTGACGATCCTTCTGAAGGGCTAGTCAGCCACTAAATGTACCCATTTCAAGCTTCATGATTTCTCTAGTTTCTTGTATTAGTCAGTAGTCATTAGGTTCACAAAAACCTAACTTTAAATAAAGAAAAAGAAGGGACAGCTGGATGGCCCAATCAGTTAAGCGTCTGACTCTTGGTTTTGGCTCAGGTCATGATCTCACGGTCATCATGAGTTCAAGCCCTGCACTGGGCTGTCTGCTGTCAGCACAGAGCCTGCTTCAGATCCTCTCTCCACCACCCACCCCCTTCTGCCCCTTTGTCCACTCGTGTGCATGTGCGTGCTTTCTCTCTCTCTCAAAGATTAAACATAAAAACAAAAAAAGAAATCTGTTAACTCAAGAAAACAAATCATGATAAAGTCAAGCAAAACCTGTGTCAGAGTTATCTGGAACCAGAAACCAATTAACTAAATCTACATACCTAATCTACCTCCCTGCCTACCTACTACCTATCCCTCAGCTTTGTTTCTAAATATAGACTTCATTCTCAACCACTGCAAAGTAACTTGCTTCTTGTAGCTCAAACAATGGATGCCAACAGCTTCTAGACTTATGTTGTCATAACTCCACCAAGAGAGAGGAAAAGATTTTGCTATTGCTGTAGGACTTTGATTGGTCTGCTTGAGTTATATGCCTACTCCACTTCCACCCCCCAGAAAAGTGTGGCAAGAGGGATTGAGCTACTGGGATTGGTCCAACTAGGGTGAGAAGCCCATCCTTTGCTAGGTCACTGCGATCAAAGGGGCAGGATCATAGAAGGAGATAGAATCTCCCATTGACCTGCTTGGTGAAGAGGAAAGCCTCAAAAGAGTGAGGTTACTGCCTGAGAAAAGAAGGGTGTTAGACACGAAACTGTAAATTGTTCAGTAAATTCGCTTGGCACAAAACTTAGGTTCCATCTCTGAATAAATGGACTCATTGTTTTGGAATGGGGGCAGGGAGAAGTTTTCTGAAAATATCTGCTAGGACATGTCTCTCAGAAAAGGGAAGTATAGTTGAATTATCACTTGATGGTGGTGAAGTTTGAATAAACTACATCCAGAGACTTAGCACTTCATAATTTAAAAGTAAGTTTACTTGCATCAGCCTTGTGAGCTAAAAATAATCCAGTCCTAAAATTTCCATTTTAGACAGTACAAACTGAGTCTCAGAAAAAAAAAAACTCTTATCTAGGATCCCACAACCAGCAAGTAAATAATGACTTTGGGTTTAAAATCAATAGTTCTTGGGGCACCTGGGTGGCTCAGTTGGTTAAGTGTCCGACTTCAGGTCATGATCTCACTGTTGGTGGGTTCAAGCCCCACGTCGGGCTCTGTGCTGACAGCTCAGAGGCTGGAGCCTGCTTCAGATCTGGCGTCTCCCTCTCTCTCTGCCCCTCCCCCACTCGCACTCTGTCTCTGTCTCTTGAAAATAAATACATGTTAAAAAACAATTTAAAAAAATAAAAGAATCAATAGTTCTGACTTCAAATATTTCTTCCATTACAGTCAATACATAATGAAAGTACTAACTTTTAAATTTTTTTTAATGTGTATTTATTTTTGAGAGAACACAGAGTGTGAGCAGGGGAGGGGCAGAGAGGGAGGGAGACGCAGAATCCAAAGCAGGCTCCAGGCTCTCAGCTGTCAGCACAGAGCCTGATGTGGGGCTCAAACTCACGAACCGTGAGATCGTGACCTGAGCTGAAGTCGGACGCTTAACCATCTGAGCTACCCATGCTGCCTACAAGTATGATCTTTTAAAGGATTGTAAGATCACACCCAGTTTTAGGAATTGTTTTTTTTTAATGTACCTTTTTTTCAAGCTTTATTTAAATTCCAGTTAATTAGCATACAGTGTAATATTAGTTTCATGTAGAGAATTTCATGATTCATCACTTACACACAGCACCCAGTGCTCACCACCACAAGTGCCCTCCTTAACTCATCACCCATTTAACTCATGGGTTAATACAATTTAAAGTTGATGTGTATCCTTAGCAATTCCTTGGTATTCTTGTTTGTTTCAGATGAGAAGAAGCAGATGGTTGGCCACGTGGAGAAACAGCTCGAAGAAGCGAAAGAATTGGTATGTGCAGACTCAGTGATATGTTTTCACATCAACCCAGAGCCGTTTATGCCGATGCCTTCCTCTAGTCTGCTTTGTACACTGTAGAAACGTGACACATTTCCGATTAGCAGTTTATAATTCCGAAGTCATCAGTTTTTCCATTGAAGAGAATTTAATAGTCTCTTGGGATTGTATTCTTCTTAATGAAGGTGACGCATTAAGTGACTCCCCTTTATTTTCCTTCATAATACGTTTCCTAATAGGTATAAATAGCTAATGCTTGTTAAAGGCATACTCACTACCAGGCACTGGATTAAACACATTACTTGCTTTATCATATTTAATGTTCACACAAGTGCTGTGAGACAAAGGCTGTCTGTCAAAAAGTGTTAAGGACCTGAGATGTTCCCCTGTTGCTTTGTGACAGCTAAGTTTGCGATAGTGTCATGGATGCTGGTGGAAGACAGGAGATTCCTCAGTCAGAGGCAAAAGAACTTTATTACAGCAAAAGGTGCCACCCGAGTCTCAGCACAATTGCCTCAGTTCCCTGAGCCCCAGTTCCCACAGGAGTGACGCGGGTTTGCCTGGAAGAATGTCTACCCACAGCAGAATACCTTCCGGGAAAGGAACCTGGAGCCTGGGAAATGCCTTGCTTTGTAGCAGCCTGTGAGCAAGCCTGCTGTTTGTCCCGGAGGGGCCCATTATTTCCTCCCCCAGGGCTGTTCCCTATAAATACAACCCTGAGAAATGGCTTGAAAGGAGCAGTCAGGGCCTTGTATTCCTGACATGCCCAGCAAGACATGCGGGAATGTGAGAGACCCACAGAGGAGTGATTCTCAGTGCCATTATTCTCCCGTTCTGTAGGTGGGGAAACTGAGGCCCCGAAAGATTATGTAACTTTGAGGTCCTACGCCACAAGTGGTGGGGTAAGAGCTTGTATTTAAACAGGCTATACCCAGAGCTCTGGCTTATCTTCTACTTTTTGATATAAATATATTTGCAAATCAAGGAACAAAAAGTTTGAAAAGGTGTTGTTTCCCAGTTTGGGGTTTTAAAGCCAAGCTTTACAAGCGCGACTCTGCTTGTGGCCGCAATGGGGTCCTAAATGAGAGTGTTGCTTCCCTACATACTGAAGGGCACTTCGGTACCCGCTTGCTAATATCCTTACAGTTTCCCCGAGTGTGTTTCTGGTGACTGCTGTTGCCAGGTCAAATAAGTTTGGGAAACTAGCTGGCTTAAATAGAATTGGAGGATGGCATCTTTTTTGGTTGTTGTTTTTCTGCAGAATCCTCTTGGACCCGTAAGTAGGCTAAGAGGCATTATGGATCTCTAAGAAGGGACTATAGGGGCCAGCTAAAGCATGGAGCATTTCCAGAGTTATTCAACTGAGTTACTTTTCTTGACAGGGTCATACACAAGGGGCTACTGTTTTAGAGGGTCTGAAGAAATAGGTGGCTGTCATTCCCCACTGCACAGCAGACCTTTGCTCCGTGACTTTGAGCGCGGAGGCAGCGGTTGCACAGCCGCTACTTTGTCTTCTCTGTCGCTGGCTCTTTTCTAGCCATCAGAGTGTCGGATGCTCTCCGGACCCTGCAAGATCAACTTCTCATCTCTGCTGTGCTGTCACTGCCTCTACAGTGGCAGCTTTGCGTCCAACTCCAGCTTCGAATGTCTGCCTCAGTTTTGAAAGTTGCCCCCTTTTCTCAAATGCCTTTCTCCGTACTTTCTTTTCTTTTTATATTCGACTCTTTCTCTCATGCTTCCTGGCCTTCGTGTAACAAGACTGACCTTCTACACAGTGTAGCTGCGAGTCAGGACTGTCCTGCCTTCCAGCTGGCAAGCGCATTCTGAATGGAACTGTACAAGTAGTCAGTTGTTTGGATCCTGAGTTGATGGCTTATAGTGTTGAGTTCTTAGGAGCAGTTCTTTTGCATCAAAAACTGTGTTTTGGTTTGTTGACCTTCTTTTGGAGCCATCAAGTTACTTAATGATGTTAGAAAGCTGGTTTCCTAAGAGCCAAGATTTTACTGTACCAAGAAGTATAAAACATAGTTATACCTCATGGAGCTTATAACTAACATAAAGAATTCTGTCTAAGATATGTGTTTCTGTTTGTTGAAAATGGTCAGACAGCGAATTTACTTAACTCTGATGACAACCTTTTTAAGGATACTCTCAGTGTATTACACTCTCTCCTTTGGATGAGGACCCTGGCAGAAACACTTGTTTTTGATTTTGCTTATCAGGATTACTTGTGTTTCTGCTGAACAATCGGTTTGTGTTAATCTCTTGGACACTGCTAGTCTTGGGTTTACCATGTCTCCCGCTTTATGTTGGCCACGTGAATGTTGTGACAACATGAAGCCAAGCTCACGTTAGCCTTATTGCTGGTGTCATTTGAAGTGCTTGCTGTGTGTTTCCTTTTTTTCTTTCTTGCCTCCTTTTAATTTCATTTCCAGTGTCTTTATAAAATGCCTTAAACAAAAGTGAAGTCAAATCTCGGATTTTCACTTACATGTACTTTGGCAGTTACTTGGATGATTCTGCTCACCCTGTAAGCACTAAGGACTTAATAATGATTTCAGAGAAGTGAAATAATTGCCTTGCTGAGTAACTATTTAATTTATTGGTGCTTCACATTTATGTAGAGATATGGTAATAATTTAAGTGGTCACCACTTAAGTCAACCCTAATTAAAACTATGTCTCTCTCTCTCTTCTTTCTTTCTTTCTTTTTTTTTTTTTTTTAATAAAAATTAAGGCCTGTGAATTGAAACATGGTATTCTGGGTATCTGAGTGCTGCTATTATTCAGTCCCTATTGCTGGACGAGTAAGGGGTATATAAGTGATAAGCTTATAGTAGTTAGGGAAATAACTCATTAGAATACTTTATTTTTTAAAATTTTTTTAATGTTTATGTATTTTTGAAAGAGAGACAGACAGAATGCAAGCAGGGGAGGGGCAGAGAGAGAGGGAGACACAGAATCCGAAGCAGGCTCCAGGCTCTGAGCTGTCAGCACAGAGCCCGATGTGGGGCTCGAACCCATGGACCATGAGGTCATGACCTGAGCTGAAGTTGGACGCTTAACCGACTGAGCCCCCGGCGCCCCTAGAATACTTGAAAAGGTAAAATATATAGCAGCGTTTTTGGATGTGAGTTTATTAGACATGGCCGGAGCCAATTTGCTGCTGTTGTTGGTTTTTGTTTTTTAATGCCAAGTATAAAGAAGCTACCTCTGATACCTTGTGTCGTACTTGCTCTATTTCTTCTTCTTCATCAGTAATCACCTCTACGATTCTTCACATTAATCTGGCGATTATCAAGCAAGAGACACTGTTGTAAGCACATTATGAGAATTACGCCTCACAGCTGTCCTACAGAAGACATACTATTTATAGAAATGAGAAAGTAAGGCCCAGATAACGTAATAAACCGGTCCAAAGGTGCATGACTAGTAAATAGTGGAGCCTATGATGTGGACACCGGCATCTGAATCAAAAGCCTGTGTTCTTAATCATCACCCTGTTTCTGTATCACCTCTCTTTACATGCTCGCGTGTTGTTTCCAAAGTGTTATTAGTGACAGATTATTGAAAAGTATGCTGCTGTAATTTCAGTGAGCTTTGTGTAATTTAGCATATTACTGCATCCATTTAACTCTATTATCAACATGGTTATAAAGTAGGAGTCCGGCTGGAGGCTGAGATCACATATTGGTTGGCATGTGATTTCCCTAATCAGAAAAGAGTTTCCAGAAGAATTTTCACCAAATGCCTAAGTCTGGGCTGGCCTTTTATAGAAAGGGTAGAAATAATGGTTTGTTTTAGGTTCCCATAGTCCTGGTAGTTTGGGGTCAAAAGACCAACCAGGTTGGGTTGGATTGAATGATAGGACACACCGAAGGTATTAAAATTGTTATTATTGAGGATATTTGGATTAATGCAAATTAATACGTTCTAAAAAACATTCTTGGCAAAGTGAGTGCTTTGTCACTCTGTGTGTCACTAACTCAGTAACTATTTGTTGACCTAAACAAAAGTTAAGCACAGAAGCAGTCCCATTGTTACTTGATCATGGGCAGCTAGCTCCCTCAGCCCGGCTCCTCCAGTGGAAAATGAGGAATTGGGACTAAATCATTTCAACTCTAGAGGTCTGGCCAAATACAGTGCAAGCATATGGTATAAGTCATGTGTTCTTCTCACCCTTCCAGCTTGAACAGATGGATCTGGAAGTCCGAGAGATCCCACCCCAAAGTCGAGGAATGTACAGCAACAGGATGCGAAGCTACAAGCAAGAAATGGGCAAACTTGAAACAGATTTTGTGAGTCAGATTCTACCCTCTGTCACATTTACTAATCTTTCACTGAATTTTCACCTGTATTTTTTATTGTTTCCTCCACACACCTCAGTTAGCATGACGCGCATTGTCTCTAGGAGCTTGTGCTGGAGACAAGCACAGCTTTCGCTGTGGATAACTTAGGGGTCTAAAAATGCTTGGGGCGCCTGGGTGGCTCAGTCGGTTAAGCGTCCGACTTTGGCTCAGGTCATGATCTCATGGTTTGTGGATTCGAGCCCTGCGTTGGGCTCTGTGCTGACAGTTCGGAGCCTGGAGCCTGCTTCGGATTCTGTGTCTCCCTCTCTCTCTGCCCCTCCCCTGCTTGCACTCTGTCTCTGTCTCTGTCTCTGTCTCTGTCTCTGTCTCTGTCTCTCTTAAAAAAATAAACATTAAAAAAAAATTTTTTTTATGCTTAAAGAGCTAGCTAATGACGGAATATGAGGGATGCTGGGTTCACGACTCACAAGTAGATCCAAAACCTGTGGTCCTCTGAGTTTAGACAGTATTTATTGCCACTTAGCATTTGTTAGAATTTTGAAGCCGAATTTTGGGCCTTTTCATAGTCTGCAGGCTTTAAGATGCCGTGTTCACAGATGGACTTCAGGGACTCATGAATGTCCTGAAATTATATAGGTATTTTTGGATATCCATTTCGCTGTACACTCTTTTCCTGGGATGGGTACCATAGACTTTATTAGAGTCTTAAAAGGATACATTACACTTTTCCAATCAAAAGGACAAAAGGAATTCAGCTGGTAATTCGTACAAGTGATCCTTTCCACCAATTGCTCCATGAGAATATTTAGCTTTCTCTTCCTATACATCCGACTGTCAACTCTGCCCACTTTAGAGCAAATTTAAGAATGTAAATGTAAACGTATAATGTTGAAATTGTTAGTAATTAGAAAGTCATAAGTGAATAAAAAGATACAGCTGAGCAACTCCACTTCTGGCCATCTATCCAAAGGAATTAAAAGCAGGGTTTCAAAGAGCTATTTGTACATCCACGTTCTAGCCTCATTATTCGCAACACCAAAAGATGGAAGCAACTCAGTGTCCAGCAACAGGTGAATGAATAAACAAAACATGGTACATGTGTACAATGGGGTATTACTCAGCCTTAGAAATGGAGGAAGTTCTGACATATGCTGTGACATGACATGACATGACATGCTTGAGGACATTATGCTGAGTGAAACAAGCCAGGCACAAAAGATAAACACTATATGATTCCATTTATATGAGGTATCTAGAGGACTCAAATTTAAGAGACAGAAAGTAGAATGGCAGTTTCTGGGACCTGAGGGGGTGGGGAAAATGGGCAGTTATTTAATGGATATAGAGTTTCAGTTTTACAAGGTAACAAGTTCTAGAGATGGGTTGCTCAACATGTGAATATATTTAACACTATTAAACGGTATACCTGAAAATGATGAAGATGGCATATTTTATGTGTAGTTTACTGCTTAAAAAAAATAAAGATACAGATGAAGAAAGATCTGAGCTTCACCTGTAAGTGACAGTGGAGTCATGTCTTGACAGGTGAATCAACTTCACTTCTGACCCTGGGGTTCAAATTCATAAAGTCCAGAGTTTATAAGGGTCTTTCCACCTCTTCTCCTGCCTTAGGTGTTTTACTTATGAAGGCCGTGCCTTCTAGACTACAGTGGTACCAAACCTAGTCGAAATTCCACCTAGAATCTGGAGATTGGGTGATTCGCAGTTATGCATGTTTGTTTTATATTTTAGTAGATATTTTCCTGAGGAGTTGAGATAGGCTATGTCAGTGGCTCTGATGCAATTGCCTTTTAAATTGTGTTTCTATTAATTACAAAAAGAGAAAAAAAAAAAATCAATCCATGATGGGCCTAAACTGAGAAAAGAAATGTGGCTGCCTAGCTCCTGTGCTCTGTGCTAGGTAAAACCTTCTCTGACTGCTTCGGGAAAGGTAGGCTATCTTAGCAAGAATAAGAGATATAGTGAGAAAATTAAATTGATTTAAGAATTTGACCACTCGAATTTATACTCAGACAACTCTAATTAAAGTTAATGTTTCAATATAAATGATGAATGTAAAGTAAAACATTTATGAGGATTGTTTTAGTTTGCTAACCTCATCTTTATGAAACTCCTTTACAAAGATTTCTCTCTTGGTTTCTAAAGTAACAAACTATATTAGTTTGTGAGGGCTACCATAAGCAGTGCCACAGACTGGATGGTTTAAACAACAGATCTGTACTTTCTCACAGTTCTGGAGGCTCAGAGTCCAAGGTCAAGGTGTCAGCAGGTGTGGTTTCTCCCTAGGCCTCTCTCCTTGGCTTGTAGACAGCCGTCTTCTCCCTGGGTCTTCACACGGTCTTCCCTTTGTGTCTGTGTTCTCATTTCTTCTTATAAGGAACCAGTCACATTGGATTAGAGCCCACCCTAATGATCTCATTTATACTCAATTAACTCTTCTCCAAATGCAGTCACTTTCTGAGGTACTGAGGATTAGGACCTCAACATCTGGAGGTAGACACAACTCAACCCATAACACTGAATTTAGTCGTAATCTTTTCTTCTTAAAATTTTTTTCAGAAATTAAGTTGCTTTCATTGCTTATAAGTCAGCCAGTTCAATCTTCAGTGTTTTTTGTCTCTTGAAGAATATAATCCTGGGTAGAGTCCTTTAAGTATTTGGATATTATATACTTGGGTAGGTATTTCTCAGGCATATTTTCTATTATAAAGTGAAACAGAACCAGTAACTATGAACTAAACATTTATTCTCCCGGCCATCGTTAAAAATTCATGTGTTTAGGTGTATAATTGTTCACACAACTTTCTTCTCCTTCACCATTACCTCCACCCCCTTCCATTGTTTAGTGACTTAACGGTTTATAAAGCGCCTTAATGTGTACTACATTTCACTGTATGAAGAGTAGAGAGAGGAGATGTGAAGGACTCTCCCCATTTACACATGATAGAACCAGGAGGTTCAGATTGTTTCTGGATTCCATTCACCACATCTTTCTCAAGCCCTGCTGTCTATAGACACTGTCCTCGGTACTTGGAAAAAGCTGTAAGATCAAGTTTCTGCTCTCATGGGATGTAAGTACCAGTGGGGAAGACAAGAAGCAAATAGACAAATATGCAGATAGCACAATTCCAGGTAGTGATACATACTGTCCATGACAATGAAGTGAGTAAAGGGGTGAAAGTGGCTAGCAAAGTGGTCGTGGCTCTTGACTGAAAGAGAAAGAGGCACATTTGTTTACAGAGAGAGGCAGAAGAAAGACCTACAAGGGCACTGTAGGCATGGTAAAGACCTTGGCGGTTACTCTGGTTTGAAGAGAAGCCCTTGGGGGCCGTTGAGAAGTGAGTGGTCCTTTGACTCCTGCTTTACAGCTCTCTCACTTTCCCTCACCACATGTCTCAGGAGGGATTTGAACGAGTGTGGAAGATATTTATGTAATTCTTTTGATTCTTACTTTCTTTGTATATTTAATGCTTTTTATTTTTAAAGGAACAAAGAGTATCTTCTTAAAGATATTTGACAACCTTCTCATGGTGATGTACCTAGAACTATTGAACCCCAAGAAAAAAGAGCACAGCTGCTCTTAACTGCAAATGAATCAGATCTGTTCTTCCCCTTGTAATATTGAGACTTTGGGGGGTCATTTGTACCAATGAGGAAGGGCAGAGGACAGCCCGATACTTTTTTCTTTGACCCTCACTATCTACTTGTTCTCTTTCCTTGGCCCCTCCTCTTCTTCCTGTGCCTGTTCCTTAGACACTGGGTCCTTCAGGCTTCTTCTCCACTTACTGCACTGTCTATCTCTGTGTAGCATCATCCACTCCCATGGCTTCCACGATGGCATCTCTACCCACCTGCATTTCTAACCAGATCTCTGTAGCTCTAGATTCATGGTTCTTTTTTTTCTTTTAATTTTTTTTAATGTTTATTTATATTTGAGAGAGACAGAGACAAAGCACGAGCAGGGGTGGGTGGAAAGAGAGGGAGACACAGAATCCAAAGCAGGCTTTGGGGTCTGGGCTGTCAGCACAGAGCCCAACACGGGGCTCAAACTCACAGACCATGAGATCATGACCCGAGCCAAAGTTGGATGCTTAACTGACTGAGCCACTCAGGCTCCCCGAGATTCATAGTTCTCACTATTTACTTTACCCCAGCGTTCCTTAAACACAAACACTTAAACTTGACAAGCACTAGTCACTTCAGAGTTATCGTTAATTTCTTCCTCTCTAAGCAACTTTGTGCTTCCAGTTGATCACTGAGAACTAGCAATCCTGCCACTTAAATATCTCCTACTCTCCTCTCCACTGCTGGAAGCTTTCATGTTTCTCCATCTTGATGTTTGTAGTAGCCTTTCCTCCTTCTATTCTTGTCTAGCTCTACACCACCCTCTGCACCAGTCTGGAATGATGTTTCTAACACACTGATCTGAATACGTCATATTATTCCACAAAATCCCATGGAGTGCTCATTGCCTGATGAATAAAATCCAGGTCAGCTTATAGGCTTTCTGTTCTGTTCCATTGCTTCTTCACATGTCCAGGAATTGTATTATCATGTGCTTGGTATTGTGGATCATACATTGTTAAAAGCCTAGGTTTGGTTGGTTTCCTTTAGAGCAGTGCATCTCAACCTTTTTTTCATTATTGCCCCCCTAAGGAATCTTTTTAGACTTTTTTTCCTAATTGCCCCTTCCTCCTCCTACCCCATGAAATTTTGATACTACAGATATACTGTGTATCTGTACACTTGTCCATGTACTATGGCCCTTTGAAGGGCCCCATGTCTTTGTAATGTAGTAAATTGTTCGTCCTCCCAAGAACTAATTTTTGCCTCCATGGGCATGATATAACTTCTGCTGACAATGCATGCTTTAGAGATTTCTCTCTCTCTCTTTTTCTTTCTTTCTTTCTTTCTTTCTTTCTTTCTTTCTTTCTTTCTCTTTCATTCATTCATCTGTTCTTCTTTTCTTTTCTTTTTTCTTTTTATTTAGAGTAAGCTCTGTGCCCAGCATGGGACTTGAACTCACAACTCCAAGATCAGTGGTCTCATGCCAGCCAGGAACCCCTCAGAGAATGATGAGCTTTATATGGGCAAGCAGGTAACTTACTAACAGGTCAGATTGATCCTCTCAAGGCTTATTGTTAAGGTTTTTTAGGACATGTCTAGAGTAGACCTACTTTTGAGGTGTGGCCTTTCTTGGCTTCCACTTGAGTGACTGGAGCATCAGTGAATGCTCTACCTTATGTTTGGTCAGAATTCTGTCTCCCTGCTTTGGGTGACCTCCAGACTCTCAATTCTGCCCATAGCCCCCCAATACCTGTTCTCTGCAAGACCTCGTGGGATCTTGTCCTCTGCGTGTGCAAGTTCATTTTCAGCCACAGACAGAAGGAGGCCCCTGTTTAGATTTCTGCAGCCCCTTCTCTGTGTAGCTCCCTCCTCTCTGTTACCCTGCTAAATTCTCTCCATCTCAGTCCCAAACTCCAGTGTCTGCCTCTTAAGCTCAGTGACATGCTGTGCTCCATTTTGACTCCACCCCCATGTGCTGTAGTCTGGAAAGTACCTGCAGGCTGAGAGTGATGGCAACTGTGGGACTCTTTTCAAGTGTTTCTCTTCTCCAAAGGATGGCAGTTTCTACACTGCCTGTTGTTCAGTTTTTAAAAACAGTTACTTCATATGTTTCATCCATTTTTTAGTTGTTTAGAGTGGGAGGATTAGTCTTGTACTGATTGCTCTGTCATGGCTGGCATAAAACTTCAGTGTACTTTTAATGTTTATTAGTCCCTAGCAGGTAGCCAGGTGCATCTGAGAATAAAAAATAAAAATAATAGTCTGCTGTTTACAGTGACCCATATCATAGATTTTAATTTGTAACTGAATAAATAACTACTTAAAAGATTTAATAATCTTGTTGTAATCTGTATGCGTAATTGTGGGCAGTTAAAGGAAGGCAGTAGTTATCATTGTGTTCTCTTTTATACTGTTGCTATTCCTGCTGATTCCATTCACTTGCCTGACTCTGTTAGCCTGGACATTTGGCCTCTTCTAGCCTCCTTTGTTCAATTTTGGCTTCTCATAGTTTCAGTGTAAGTTAGGAATATTAGGTCCAGAGGAGTCAAAAATCAGGTCATCTTATCTTTTGATGAAGAAATGGAGGACCAGGAAGACCAAATGACTTGCCTTAATGTCTGGTTTAAAGCCAGAGCCAGAGTCAGGGGCGCCTGGGTGGCTCAGTCGGTTGAGCGTCCGACTTTGGCTCAGGTCACAGTCTCGCAGTTTCTGAGTTCGAGCCCCGCGTCGGGCTCTGTGCTGACAGCTCAGAGCCTGGAGCCTGCTTCGGATTCTGTGTCTCCCTCCCTCTGCCCTCCCTCGCTCATGCTCTGTGTCTGTCTCTCTCAAGAGTAAATAAAACATTAAAAAAAAAAAAAAAATTAAAGCCAGAGCGAGTCAAATAAGCAAAACCCACTTTCACATGTTTCCTCCATGTTGCTTTGCATTTCCCCCATCTCCAACTTCACATTTCATTTCAAATCGATTTAATATCCTCTTTATTTGAAAACAGTCTTTTTAATTAGAATTCAAATATTTAAATTGTTCTTGTAATTTCTTTCTTCAATATTGGTGTAAGGTTCGCTAGAGGAGTGTCATGTCAGGCTATTCCAGGAAAACGAACCAATCAAAAGGAGGGGACTATGTAGTTGAGGATTTTTTGAGTTTAAGATTATTGTTTCTTAAGAAAATAAAATCAAGCAAAACCCGCCTAAACGTGTACAAACAAAAAATCCTAACATTGTGTAAAATGTTTGACTAAGTCTCAGAAAGTAGAAAAAGAAGGAGCAAATACACGATGTACCAGGAAAAGGTTCCAAAAGTTAACAGGAGGACAAGGTGTGTTGAATGCCTTGTGTATCTCTGATATTGTACTGTGGTGCTGGCGCCATCTTGTGGTGTATTTGTATAGTTGCATATTTCTTTTTTTCTTGTAACAAAGCTGAACTTCCTTTAAGACGGACACGCACGTGCAGTATTTGGGGTGGAGGAATTGATTGTAATGAGTGTTAGAAGTAGAGCTTTTTAGCCCCAGTCTCAAGTTCACTTCTATCCCAGGTCATTGGTGCCCGAATGCTGTCCTTTTCCTGTTTGGCAGACTATGTGATGTGATTGTTAGACCAGCTCCTAGTGCAAAGCTGTCTACATCAGAGAATGGCACTTCTATTGACAGTCTCAGCAGTGAGGCTGAATGGTCCTAGAAACCCAACTACCTGCAGACTATCGGAGTTGGTCCCTTAGGTCAGGGTTCAAAGGATGTTGTGGAACAGCTTGAAGCTTTTACTGCTACTACCTGCACTCTCTCTTTTAACAGGTGAATGGACAACTTGAGTATCTGAGTTTATGAGTGAAGCCAGTAGCTGTATTCTGTGTTTTTTTTTTAAGTCTAAGAAGTGCAAATGAGAAAGCTGAACTCTTTTAAATTTTGATTTTTGTTGAAAGGTCATGAACTTGATGATTCTGTTTACATTTTATCTTTTCTGTTCTTATGACTCCCTGGGATATTTTACTTCTATTCTGCGGAAGCTGTAGAAAACCATGAAGTCATGTTTTAGAGATTTAGATAGTGTCAGTGGTAATGTGTTGTAATTACAGCATCAGCTTACCCTTCTTGCAGGAATATAAGTGCATTCTAGAAGGAAATAAGACAGCCAAATTGGGCAGAACTGTTCCAGAAAAGAAATTTTCCTCCACTGCATGCACTTAATAAACATGCTTACCATTTTTAAAAAATTGTATTTGTTGTTTGATTTTCTGTAAAAATCATACCTGCTCATTGTAGGATATTATGAAAGTAAAGAAGAGTAAAAAGGAGAAAGAAAATCACCGTATCCCTATAACCCCAAAAGATCCACATTTTACATTTTGATTTGTTTTCTCCCAGTCTTCCCTTCCCCTTTCCCTTGCATAATTTATTGTTTTATTTTACATAATAATGATGTTTCTCAACTCACGTTTTTTCCACCTTTTTTCAACACAGGATTCTAACATTGGTATTTTTCAATTCTGTAAATTCAGAATCATTTTAGTGGGCGCATAATATTTCAGTCAATGATACTAGTTCCTCCTTTATTGAATTGTGACATGTTTCCATATATTCCCTCTGTAATTCCTTGTGCTATGATGAACATATTAGAGCTGGATTATTTCAACAGGGTTATTTCTCAGAAGGCAGATTATCACGTTAAAGGGTTTCAACAATATTATAGCTCTTATTAAAATAAGAGCTTGGAATTACATTTTTATTGTGACTCATCAGATCATTTTTGTTGTACTTTCTCAGTGTCTTCTCAGTGTTGGAATGTGATTTGAGAAATAAAATAATAAGCAGACTGGGGCTAAATACTTTAAATGCATTACTGATTTAATCCACAATTATATGAGAAGTATACTGGTATCTGTCATTATGGAGATTTTACAACTCTAAAATTAGATATAACTGAGATTCCTTTCTCTAAGCTAATCTTCCATAGAAGATATATTAATATTGGTAAGGCTCTCCATATCTGGTCTCAAACTGAACTCATTTTACATCTTCAGTATTTCTTAATCAGAAACCAAAGACTATTTTAGTTATCTTGCTATGACGATGGCCTTGAAGGGAGAAAGTGACACCAAATTTATGTGCACATGTATGATTTTCCTTGTTTGCAGATATTTGCTTAAGACAGTTGTTCCTAAGGTCCTGCTATGTGAAACTGTTAAAAAAAAAATCATCAGGAAAGTGGCCTTCTTTGTTTGTAGGATTCTCATTCCAGGCATTGACCTTGGTAAATCTTCTACTCACAGAGCCTCCAATAATACAGAGGCTGACACCGGAAATGGACCCACTGGATAGGGAAGAAACCAAATATCTCTTTTCAGCCATAGTGATGCCTTCTGGGGGCTGATCTGTTTGTGTGTGTGTGTGTGTGTGTGTGTGTGTGTGTGTCACTCTGGTCTCCTAATCCAAGATGCTGTAAAAGGTTCATGTTCTTGACCCTTCTCCCCACCATGTATACTTGAATGGAACAGTAGTATGTATTGAATATTTTATCATTGGTCTTACGTACTGAATTTGAAGTTGGCCTTAATAGATTTTCTTCACTTTGGAAGCTCTGACACTTTCTTCCAGTGTCCCTTTTTCTTCCTGATCACTGTTTTGGGCGTTAGACCATTGCCTTTAGCTTCTGTAGAGTTTTATGACCTTCAAATAATAACTTCCATCTCCACTGTAGTCATTGGCAAAGTTCAAGTGGGTACCGGCACACATATACCTATCTGTGTGTGTGAGTCATTTTTTAAATTGGTGTCAGGTCTCTGATTGGACTTTGCAATTTTATTGGAATATTTTTTTCTACCTAAACTTACTAATATATATATTTTTTCAAATCATTGGAATTAAAGTTATAGTGCCATTTTATGGCAGAAGGAGTAAATGCTTGTCATGACATACGACATTTCTAGTAGTTTGAATTTTCTAAGCAGATGAAGTATATATTTTCTGGAGACAGTGCTAAATTGCTTTAAAACAAAACAAAAAAAAGAATATAAAGCTTATTGGTTTTAATGTAGTTGTCTCTCCTTATAATCCTTCTTAAATGACTTAACAAATTATTATCGACTTTTCTGTTGTTTGCTTGTTTTGCCTAGCCTCTTTGATCTTACCTAAGAAATAAAGAGGAAAGATAAAAACAGGTAAGATTTTTAAAGATTAATTATGAACCTGTGGCAAATTTGGCTTCATTGTGAGTCACTAGATGGCACTGTTTATTTGCAGAGTGCCATTTTTTTTTTTTTTTTTTTTTTTTTTAAGGAACTGGTAGTAACTGAAATTACTGCCTCATGAATAAAATATTTCTGATGGGATTTGCATTTCTATATTGGCTGAAGACACTGTTGAATGTTTTATTAACCAGCCCAGTGCAACTGTCAGCCTATTAAAGAGATCCAATGGTCCCTGTTTAGATAAATAAACTAAATAAATCCAATTCGTCAAATTGTGTTCCTGGCTGTTTATTTTCCATTCTTTTGATGTACAGTTTATTTTAAGTTAAAGCCACATTGGTTTAAAAATTAATGGGAAAATGTTATTTGGTGTTTGGAACATGAAGAAGCTAATTGCCATCGTCAAAAAGCCAGCTCTGTTTTAATGTTAAATTGTTCGCTCATAAATAGTAAACTTTTTACTGGTTGCTTATAAACTGTCCCATGGTCAAAAATGGTCTGATATTCTGTAAATATACCGTCAGAGACTGTGTTATTGAGAGTCACGGAACCCCTGTTTAATTTCTCTGGGAAAAGCACCATGTAGTTTAAAAGACAAGCCTTTTCTTGGTTTTGCCTTCGGTTTTGCCTTCTCGTTTTTCACGTATGGTGTACTTTCCTTGGACAGAAAAATAGCTAATTGATTTTTAAATGAAATGGTTTTTTATCAAAGCACTTGCTGGTCATTCTCCTGGTCAGTGCCAAGCATTAAAGTGGGACAGTCATGCTCCTGGTGGTGACGTTGCTAGAGGAACCTAAAATCTGAAGGTCATGGCTCTAATACAGGACCACTGCCCACAGGTTCATTGCCCTCTTAAAGCGTATGTTCTAGGGATCTTGAAACTCACGATTGCATTATGTAACACCACCCACTGAACTAAAGGCTTCCTACTTAAGCCCTAGGGTTACAAAAATATTGGAACAAAGTGTGTCAATTTTGTGCTTTGCTACACTGAGGCAAATTAACACCTGGAAATGACACATCCTGGTTCTGACTTTTACTTATTTCCTTTTTCATGACTCCTCATTTGCTCTTTATGCCATTCTTATTGTCTTTTATCTAGTTCTACATTGGCGAGGCTCAGAACAAAACTTAAAACAGATTAGGCACTTCTGACTTAGCATATAGCTTTTAGGAGCATAGAGCTGCTTGTGATGAAGACGAGCCAGAACTGAGCTCTAGGGTGAAGGTTTTGAAACTGTGTAATAGAAGTCAAAGAGTTTTGCCATGTCAACTATTTTATTTATTTTTTTATTTTTTTTTTAAATTTTTTTTTTCCCAACGTTTATTTATTTTTGGGACAGAGAGAGACAAAGCATGAACGGTGGAGGGGCAGAGAGAGAGGGAGACACAGAATCGGAAACAAGCTCCAGGCTCTGAGCCATCAGCCCAGAGCCCGACGCGGGGCTCGAACTCACGGACCGCGAGATCGTGACCTGGCTGAAGTCGGACGCTTAACCGACTGCGCCACCCAGGCGCCCCAATGTCAACTATTTTAAACTTTCCCGTATAAGATGTTAAAGTGGGGCTAGAAGAGATTTCACTAGAGACTTTTCTCTAGAGTCCAAGTCCTTGGAAGCCTACCAGGAAATAGATGGTCTCATTTTTTGCTTAGGTTGTTTTGTTTAACTTTGTGTGTTCTAGTTCCCCAAGATGGAAGAATCATATTTAAGAGTAAAATAACAAATGTGGACTCTAATTGCTCTTTTAGCTTTTAAGAAGTTCATAAAATCATGGAAGCTTTTAAGCTTTTCTAGGAATCCTTCCGAAATGCTTAAGTGTGGTCAAATCGGGGACCATCGAGAAATGGGACTCTATGCTCAGTGTATTTTACTGGATCTTGAAGCTCCTCATATCTTTGCAAATTTACAAAAGCCATGATGTAGGTCAGTCTCCATCACAGAAGATTCTAAAGAAATGTCCAAATTTTCTTGTTCTCTATTTGGTTCTGTTAAGTATGGTTTAAAACAAGTTATCTCTGTCCAGGACTTAGATAGAAATCACCTATGAAAATGGAAATTCATATTATTGGTTATGAAGAATTTGACCTGTCATTGCATTTAAAATGGAGTGTCAGATTTTATGGTTTGGAAAGTTACATTGCAGAGCATGGGCCTTGGTGAGAAATGTCTGATTATAGAAATGAAATGAGTTTCTGAAAAATGTGTTCTATCCTTTAAAACAAGAGTACCCTTTGTGAATCTCTTCTGAATTTTTTACCTGATACTTTTTTATTTTTCCCAATGGAACATTGCCTATCTGCGTATTGAATGACTGGCTTTTTTTGTTTTCTTGTTTTCTTATTTTGATCTTTGTATATAAACCTAGCCTACAAATAAATTTCAACTGAAGTAAGACTAGGGTTGTCTTACTTATGGACATATGTGCTTTTTAAAATAAAGTTTAGGAAGGAGAAAAAGATCTCCATGGTTAGAATCTTACAGATTATATTCTATTTAGTTTCAGCGAAGCTTAAATTTTTCTTTTTCTACAAAGGACATGATTCAGTGCTATTCATTTCCAATGCTGTCTGATCTAGGGCCCCTATTTGACAGCTTTATTTACGCTTCAAAAAAGTCATGTATATATTGTTAGACATTTGTTAGAAATGGTCCACCCATGTTTTTCTAATATTGTGTGCAAGCTAAATTTGGTCATGGACTACTCCGTCAGAAGGGGAAGTGTGAAATTGTGAGAACAGCCCAGGAATTGTAGATCTGAGACCCCAGACATGGCATGTTCTTCCTGTGCTGCCGTTTCCGTATCTGCAAATTTACATCATCATATCAGTTCTGCCCACCTAATAGGTAAACATGAATGTCAAAGACAATAAGAACTGTGCAAGGACTTTGCACATTGCACTGATTTTTAGTCAGTGACTTTGCTGTGCACGAGCAGCGATCCTAGAATTCAAGAGTTTAGAGCTGAAGGTATGTTAAAGCCATAAGATTTCTTCAATATCCTAAAAATGAAACCTTCTTTCTTAGTGCTTCAGTAGAGTAACTGCTGTGTACACAAAGGACTGAGACTTGAAATCTCCCGTCTTACTCTCAGATATGACCTTCTAAGTTGCGTTGCTTTTATATTCCAGTGCATCATTTTTTGTAAAAAACATCTTAGAAACTAATCTATACAAGCGGTTTCTCTTTGTAGATTCAGAATTAAAGGTAAAAAGAATAATGGAACTATATATTATTTTATATCATTTTATTACATGTATCATATTACTAATTAGAGTTACAGTTGTACTGAGTTTTTCACTTAGAGTTAAAACTACATGTTGAGTTATTTACTTTGGGTTTCCTTCCCATTCTTTCCCTAATTTCTAATACCTGACATTTCTGAGAAACTCTTAGAAGTCACTGTCTTTGCATTGTTATGTCACTGGCCTAACATACCAGCATTGAGAAGGGGAAGGGGGAAGATTCCATAGGATCTGTTAAAATATTGTCATTAATATCAACAAAGAATTGACATTAGCATGCCTAAAGACAACCAAATAGCTTTATAATTTAAAAGTTCCGAACATTGTCTTATACTGATAATTTGGTTTAGAATATACTCAGGGGCATCTGCGTGGCTCAGTCGGTTAAGTGCCAGACTTCAGCTCAGGTCATGATCTCACGGTTCGTGGGTTCGAGACCCATGTTGGGCTCTGTGCTGACAGCTCAGGGCCTGGAGCCTGCTTCCGATTCTGTGTCTCCCTCTCTTTCTGCCCCTCCCCCACTTTCTCTCTCTCTCTCTATCTCACACACACACACATGCACACGCGTACTCTCTCTCCCTCCGTCTCAAAAATAAACATTAAAAACAATTTTTTTTAGAATATACCCAAATATATAAGGCAAGATAATACACAACTAGAAAGAATGGGGTGGGAGCTGAAATGATTTAAATCAAATTTTCAGTAGTAAAACAATTAATATTAGAATTAATTTCAAACTAAAAACAAATGAGGAAGCTGAAGAAGAGAACTTTCAAGTGGCTGTTCTTTCTATTCACATTATTAAAGTTAGTTTGCATTTTGGTGGCTTTCAACAATGTGTTGTTGTTTGGTATAGTTTACTATATAAAGACCTCATATATTTAGTATCTATTACATATCATGCATCGAGTAAGTGGCCAAAAGATGAATAAGACCTATTTTTCAAGAAGCTTATTGTCTTGGGGCGCCTGCGTGGTTCAGTTGGTTGAGCATGTAACTTTGGCCCAGATCGCGATCTCCCAGTTTGTGAGTTCAAGCCCCACATCGGGCTCACTGCTGTCAGTGCAGAACTGGCTTCGGATCTTCGGTCTCCCTCTCTCTCTGTCCCGCCCCTGCTCACACTCTTTCTCTGAAAAATAAAATAAACTTAAAAAAAGAGTTCATAGTGTTAATAATTATAATAATGTGGTAAGTGAAATTATGGAGGCTCTGATGGGATAGTATGTGAAAGGGCGTGTTTTCAGGGACGGGCATCCAGCCTGGGTGTTTGTGCAGAAATGAAGGCACCCATGAACAGGTCATAGCCACGCTGGACCTTGAAGGATGAGGAGAAATTTGAGAGAAGCAGGGTCTATTCAGATTGGAAGTACTAGGTGGACAAAGGGGAGGGTAGTATAATGGAAGGGAAGAAGAGTGTTCCATACTACATCAGGTGTACAATAAGGGGCTAGAGCCTTAGTTCCAAACTTCGCTACACATTGAGTCATCTGGGGGACTTTAGAAAATCCTGAGGCCCAGCGCCCACTCCCAGACAATGTGATTTAAGAGGTATGGGGTGACTTGGGCATCAGAGCTCAACAAGCTTGAGAGCTCAGCGAAACCTTGATTAAGTTGAACTCACCCTTTATCGCATTTATGGTTGGAAGCCTTTGGAAGACTGTTCCTGCTGGGTAATGTGGTTGCTTTATGTTTAAATGAAGCATTTGAAACAATGAAGCTCTTCTTTCCTGAGAGTTGCAGAGCCTTTTAATTTCTTTTCTTTTTCTTTTTTTTTTCTCTCACATCTTCAATGCTATTACTTTACATACAGTTTTTACACTGGCAAATTAAGTATCTTACAGTGACAGCTACCCATATTTCTTTTGTATCCACTAAGAAATTGCCTAAAAATTAATTTCCTTTTGGTTTAAAAGTATGTGCTGTGATAACCTTTATTTTGGGAAAACAGAGAAGTCATATAGCATGAAGCCATAACCACAGCATAGAAGAGCATCATTTTTCTCCGTAGGTGGCAAAGCAAGCATTTTAAATTTTCACTTGAGCTTAGAGCAAAACAAAACCCTCAGCCTTTAATTACATACTACTAAATAGACTGTACCTTTGACCTCTTAAGCCAGTGCCAATAGAACATTTTTATGTGAATTTTTTGTCTGTAAAGTACTTACTTTTAACTGCTTTGGAAATAGGCATATTAAAACCCCTTTTAAGAATGGAATAGTTATAAAGGGTTTTGTGTGTGTGTGTGTGTGTGTGTGTGTGTGTGTGTGTGTGTGTGTTGTTTTGGGATATATATATATATATATACACACACACATATATATATATAATTTTTCCTTCCCTTGTGAAGTCTTGCAAGACTGATTATAACTTAATTTTGTACAAGAATTGTCAAGAAATTGCTAGTAATCTCTAATCAGAAAAAGAAGTACGGATGTGATGGATAAATAGGATTCTGTTATGGCCAACATCTTCATTGATCTTAACAGAATTGCTCTTTGCCTCCCCCGTGTCTGTATTTTCTCTTGGCAGTAAGCCGAGTGAATTTGGAACAGAAAGAAAGAGAGAAAATCTACTTGGTTCCAAATGATGATAGCTGTGCCTTGGCGTGGGGAAAATAACTTACAACTTGATAGTAGAATTACTAGAGGATTTCTCTTGTTTAGGGAGAAAATTGAAGTTCCTTTTGTGGCCAGGTTGAAAAATTTCTAATTTCATATAGCCCATAGCTTCTATCAATTTAAATCTGATGATTATCATATCAAATGGTAGAGTTTTTGATTATGAAATCACTTTTAAACTATTTCTGAACTGCAGTAAAAAAAAAAAAAAGACTCAGATTAGAAAAAATATCCTTTTGGATATTATTATCCTTTGGATGTTATTATTTTAAAATCCATTCTGTTTCTTAAAGTAAAACAATTGTTATTTTCTCAGGTTTGTGTTTTTTTTTTTTAAGCATAGGGAATTGATGAAGCATAGGGATTATGGGTATTTTATTTTGCTATAGGCTCTACAGTCAGATTAGCCTCATGAAAGTATGTAATTTCAAAATGTTTATATCATAAGATCCACAAATTTATTCTTTTTAGCTGATTATTACTCCCTCAGGTAAATTCTAAGGAAATAATCTTTCTATGTATCTTGAAAATACAGATGTAGGGCAAGATTTTTGCCAAGGCTTTCTATAGCAGAGAACAGTTTCTCTCTTCTTAGTCTTTGGAGATAGTCAAAATAGCAAAATTATGCTTTCTAATTCAAATGGCCATAGATGGCACTGTGGCTCACACTGATACTTAAAATATACCATATTGTGGCATTTTCTGAGTGAAATCTCCAACACCAAGTTCATTTACAATAGTCTCTTTGTATTAAGAGTTCATTTTTTACTCTAAAGAGGAATGATTTTAAACCCAGCAAAATTGGAAATATTGTTTTTTTAATATTAGTAAATAGATTATGAACAACTGTATTTCTTGAGCCCTTGATAATGTTTTTCAAATGGAGCTCTTTTTTTTAAATTAAAATTGTTTTTATATTTTACTTATTTTTGAGAGAGAGAGAGAGAGAGAGACAGAGTGCAAGCGGGGGAGGAGAGAGAGCTGGGGAGGCATAGAATCCGAAGCAGGCTCCAGGCTCCGAGCTGTCAGCACAGAGCCCGACCTGGGGCTCAAACTCACGAACCGTGAGATCATGACCCGAGCCAAAGTTAGACACTTAACCGACTGAGCCACCCAGGCGCCCCTTTAAAAAAATTTTTTTAATGTTTTATGTAAAATGGGGGCTCTTTTAATACTACCTCTGCAAAATCTTTTTTCCGTAGGTACAGCGCCTAGAGAACGCAAATTAAAATACACTCCCGGTTCTCTCCCCCTCCTGACTCCCAGAAAGCGTTCTTGAAACCTTCCCACTAAATCAAGCGTTTTGTCTTTTGAGTTCTGTCATGACTGGGGCTAAGCAACTGTCACTGGCAAGTGACAAGAGGCATAGACAGCAGGGAAAAGAAAAAGAGAGAAAAGAAAATAGGAGTCGGGGAAAATAAAAGTGTAAGAGAAAGGGTGGGAAGGTACCAGGTATACACCAGAAGGGTGAGGATGCCAGCAGCAATGGCCTCGGGTGCCAGTTTGGTGGGACTCATGCAATGATCTGCCTACTCCTGCTGTATCCTGATACTTTTAATGTCTTTTCAGAATCTAGGTAGTACCAAGAAATATCTCAAAGTACAAACTGACGTTGTCATTAAGTTCAAATCTGCCTAAAGAATTTTCCATTCCTCCAATTAAAAAAAGAAATGCTTGGGGCACCTGGGTGGCTCAGTTGGTTAAGCATTCCACTTGGGCTCAGGTCATGATCTCGCAGTTTGTGAGTTTGAGCCCCGCGTCAGGCTCTGTGCTGACAGATCAGAGCCTAGAGCCCTCTTCAGATTCTGTATCTTCCTCTCTCTCTCTGCCTCTCCCCTGTTCACACTCGGTCTCTCTCTCTTCCTCAAAAATAAACGTTTACAAAAAAAAAGAAATGAATAAAGATTCAGAAATTTATGTCTTTTTAACTAATTATTGATCCTTCAAGGAGATTCTAAGGAAATAATCTTTCCATGTGTCTGGAAATACAGATTTGCATGTATAGAAGAATCCATACAGCAAGGAATGTTAACACAATTCCGTTTTCGTCCTCTATATACCCCAACTTGGAGATCTGGTACATTTCTACCTTGGCTTTGATACTTTGGTAAAGTTATGATGTTTGTCTTGGGGAGCAGAAAGGATATGATCTATTTTCTAACTGAACACTGGTGATCATGGGTAGTCTTTCTCTTTGGTCTAGAACAGACCAACGAAATCCTCAATCTCAGTACTGTTGTATTTTGGGCTGGATAGTTTTTTTGTTGAGGGTTAGGGGGAGCTGTCTTGTGCCTTGTAGGACGTTTAGCAGCATCTCTGGCCTTTACCCGCCAAATGGCAGTAGACCATCGCCACCCCACTCTAGCCATGACAATCAAAAAATGTCTCTAGATATTCCAAGTATTTCCCTCTGAATCAAAGTTACTGCTGATTGGAAATTCCTCAGTCTGGAAGAATCACTGATAGGGATTGGAGAGGGAGAGGGAAATGGAAGTAACAACTCAGGACCTGTAACAAGCTAGACATCATGCAGTGTATCATGTATTCTCATAGCCAGTTTATAATTCAAACATGTGACGTTATGAAAAACTCAGACACTTTCCCAAGGTCTCAGAATTTGGATCCATGGCTTGAAGTCAGATTTATCTGACTTGAAAGCTACTAAATCATACCACTTTGTGGCACTTATCTTTAAGGTCATTAAAGTCTCTGTGAGTTCCAGTGTGTAGAGTATAAGGAAGATTTGGTTCACTAACCATCCTACATTTATTTCAGGCAGGCAGTTAGCCCAGAGAGGCTGTGTGATGCGGTGGGAAGCACACTGGATTAAGGGTCAAGAGCTCTGGCTTTGGGTGTCAGCTCTGATACTGACTCGCTGGGTGCCACTGGGCAAGTCCGTGTCTCCACTTCTTTAATACGCAGGGGCAACCTCTGTGCTCTCTGAGGTCAGCGAGCTCTGTTGTTGAACCGTGTTGAAAATCGGAATGTTTGGCTTTTGAAGACCAGCAGAATTTTTCAAATTGCTTTAAAACCATTCTACATGCAGTTTAGGATCACAGGCATGCTTTGGAACTTTTGGCTCCATTTAATCTATTAGTCTCATACTGATATGTCTTCTGTTTCTACAACTGCTTGCCCCTTATTCACTTCCTTTGTGAAGTCTTTTGTAATTATCTTTCCTGTCATGATAGATTTTCTTTACTTCCCATTCGCCGTGGTACTTATGTTTATAACCTATACCAACTTACACAGTGTTTCCATGTCAGTGCTGAAATGATTTATTGATTTTCACTTACTTATGTTTTATCATTCCAACCAAAAGATCTTATGATCTTTTAGCAAGGAGCCTGGGTCTTCTATTTTCATGTTTTCTGAAATATTAAAAAAAAAATGTAGCACATAGTAGGTGCTCAGTAAGTGCCTATTGAATTTAGTTTAAGAATTCACAATTTTATTTAAAAAATTTTTTTAATGTTTATTTATTTTTGAGAGAGAGAGAGTGTGTGAGCGGAGGAGAGGCAGAGAGGGAGACAGAGAATCCAAAGCAGACTCTGCTGTCAGCACAAAGCCCAACGCGGGTCTCAAACCCACAACCCATGAGGTCAAAACCTGAGCGAAAGTCAAACACTCAACCAACTGAGCCATCCAGGAGCCCCAAGAATTCACAATTTTAAAGCAAACTTTTCTGAGGAAACACTATGGTAAGCGGTAGGAACACAAAACCTAAGGCTTCTAACCAAACAATTACATCTAGTATGAATTGTTCTTTGAGCACAATTTCTATTTAACTTTCGCGGAGCAACATAATAATGCCATGTGTTACGATATGTGTTTCCTTGTGTTCTGACTCCTTTTAAATTTCTTCTACCTGGGACTTAAGATGCTTTAAGAATGACGTTTCTGCAATGTTCCATTGGATACATCTTCTCAGGAATGGCCATACATAGGAAAATATGACATATTCGTTGGCAGAGAAGAGCTGGTAAAGTTACAATTTGATGTAGTATTTCAGCAAACATTTCAATAAGTCTTTGACATTCTCCTGTAGTCCATTTTTACCTTATCAATACTTATAGTGACATATGATTGTCAACTTTTTATATTAAGGCCACACTAACAAATTAAACATGTTGTGTTTACATCTGATGAAAGCTGACGTTTTGGAAGGGTGTTAAAATATACTGACAGGTCCTGTTTATAAGCTCCTTTGGTAAAAATATGCAGATGACATCTTTAGATATTGTTTGTACACACGCCGATAGACAGAAAGCATTGGCAACAGAACAGATGCAAATGTCAACCTCACAATTTAACCTTTCGGTGGAGGAAAAGATGTTAGTTTAAAGTTACATGCATCTTTTAACTTATTTCAAAGTTTTTGTTATTTTTTAGCCTGTTCCCTCTACTGTTTCGTGGGCTGTCAAAGCAGCCACTGCCATGAGATTTACTCTTGAGAACTTTCCTCCGTAGCGCCCTTACTTAAACAATCCCAACTGTAAGATGTATTTCTTTTTCTTTTTTGTTTTCTAATTTTTTTTTAATGTTTATTTTTTGAGAGAGAGATTGACAGAGTGTGAGCGGGGGAGGGACAGAGAGAGAGAGAGGGAGACACGGAATCCGAAGCAGGCTTCAGGCTCTGAGCTGTCAGCCCAGAGCCTGACGTGGTGCTCGAACCCACGAACCGTGAGATCATGACCTGAGCCAAAGTCAGACACTCAACCAACTGAGCCACCCAGGTGCCCCGATGTATTTATTTTTCTAATTCAGTATGTTACTGTCCATGTTCATTTTATACCTCTCAAATCTTTTCGTAGCATCCTTCTGTTCACCTATACAGGTGTTTTGGGTTAACAATAGAACCTGAAGAAAGCATTACGAATCCCCTCCCTGCCCCATACACACTTTATATTACAGCATTTCTGATAACACTTTGCCACATGTATGTCTGTGCTAAGATCTAAGTTGAAAGTGTCATGTAGCACTTGAAACAGTTTTGGCTTATAGAGGCTCAAATGGGATAGCAGTGGAGGGGCCGAGAAGAGCACTGGGTGTTCTGGTCAGGAGGTCTAGGTTTCAATCCTGCCTTGGCCACCACCAACCTTTGAGAAGTTTTTCAGGTCTCCTCCCTTTTAGGGTCATCCCTTCCCTTCCTTATTTGTAAAATGAGACTAATGATACCTGTTCTACCTAGCTAAGCGTGAAATAATGCATCATAATAATGTTTTGGAAAATGTATTTTTAGAAAATACATGGAAAAGACATGTCAGAAGATCCTTATTACAGTGTGCCCTTTTGTGGGCTTTCCTTTTCTCGTTTACTCTCTCTGTCTTTGAAAGAGTAGTCCAATGCTTAAAGGCTATCCAAGACTACTTTTGGAAATCTGAGTCTGAGACACCTTTAAGTCCAAGATCATGAGATTTCATAGTCGTTGCATGCAGTAATATCACAGATCCAAAGAATGTACAGGTACCAAATAGCCCATAATATTTCTATAATAACACACTCAGATTAAAGACTCAGATGCCATAGTTTCTGAACCTATACTATAGTAGGCCTTTTTTTCTTGACTCTGTGGCCAATCCCTAGGCCACATCATTTCTGAATTTCCTTAGCCACATTCTTCTGTTTACAGCATATCCTTGATTTTATTACATTAAATCTCTTCCTGTTCCAGCGCCTTGTGTGAGGGTCTGTGAAGACAGTAGAAATATCAGAGATAATCTCACTTTCTTAAGGGGTAAAGTGACCTCAGAATAGGGGGATAGTGCTAGGCATGTGAGTTTTATAAATACCGTGCATCTGGGTTGGGAAACACTGTGACGGAGCTGGACTTGTACAAAGAGGTGTGGGGTCTCCCCCATATTGCTTCTTTGGAGAGCATAATGGGTTTATCATTGCCTATTGGATCCAATCCAGATTTCACATTCTAGCATTCATTTTACTCCTCATTCTCCCTGATTCCTAAGCTTCATCATTTTACAAGCTTCAACTGCCTTTATTTGCTTCCCTAATCAAGTTCATGCCAGTTATTCTCACCTAGCTGCCTTTATATGTGCCCTTTTGTCTGGAATTCTCTCCTGCTTCTCACCCTGTGGCCTTCAGTATGTGATTCAAGAATCATCCCTCCAACGAGTCTTTCTGACCTGATGCGGTCTCCTCTGCTCCACATTCCTTTTGTAACGAATTTACCTAAAGGAAGACAATGCTTTTTCTACGTACTTAAAAATTGGCCTTAATCTCAAAATTTACCTTAAGTCTGTGGAAATATTTTGGGAGTGATGAATAGGTACGATCCTTATATTTTCTGCCTGTGTTGATTGCTTAGGAATAAGGGGTGGTAATTACCCAAAGAAATGTTCAAAGAACTATTCAGGTGGTGATTTGGTTTATTGGGTCACGTTTCAAAGTGTTATCATAAATAAAGTGAAGGAATACTGTGATATTGTCAGAACACTTATTTCCGGTGGAATTCCAACATGTTTCTGATGGCTTTGTCCTCCATTCTGCCAGTATCTGTACTATTGGGTCCTAAACCAGGCTGCCTTAGTGTTGGCTTTTTTCCCCACACACAATTAGCCTGCATTATATGCTATTTTAGAATAAGAACTGTGACCTATCGTGCTGTGTGTAAGCGTATCAACTCTAAATAAATATTTGTGAATGAATGGACGAGTAGGGATATCGAATCTGATACTCTAGGAAAAGATGACATAGTTGTCCAGTTAGCTACTCTCTGTGGTGAGGAAATCAAGTTGGACTGTGTTATTATGAAACATACATCACAGTGTGGAGCTTTGTTAACTTTGGGTAAAATGCTTGTATTCTTCTTGGTTAAAATATAGGACTTTGCTATCCCATGTCAACCCAGAATCAGAACCAAAGGCATTAGTAGTGTAATCATGCCCTTCGGTTTCTAGAAAAGATTAAGTTTTTCCTTTAAAATAGTACATTTTTATACTCATGTCTACATTTAAAATAAAAAAACAAAATAATCACAACACAAATTTAGGCTTATAGCCTAAAGAACAGTATCTGTTTTGAAATACCCTGTGGGGTGTGTTGTTCCCATCTTTCTTAAGTTACTAGAAATCTTCTGAGTTCTTCCTTTGTTTCTGAAAGTATATCACTTTCTTACTGGTGAATGTAAAAGGGCCTTTCTATTCACAAATTGGCACCCATAATTTTAAATTCACAGGGTGCACTGTCCAATCCCAACTGCCTTTGCCTTCATCCTTGTCCATTTGGGCAGCTGACAGGCACAGTTAGGAAGTCAGGATTATGGCTCCTCCTTTTCCAGTACTGAAGACAGTACAGATTAGCAGTAGTTAAGGGCCAGGAGTGCTCAATCAAAGTCTGTGGCATTTGGAAAAACAAAACAAAACAAAACAAAACAAAACAAAACAAAACAAAAACAACCACAAATCAAGTACTCTCTTGGGAGAGTGTGGTTCTGCAGAACTGAGTTGGTCCCAAGTGATTACCATGTAAATCTTTAAAGTAAAGCCATTAGGTTAATGTTTCCCAGTCTTTTCACCACCGGGGAAACCAATCAAAAACAGTTATTAAGGAAGTGTTGATTTCCCTGTGTTTCTTTTTTATTAACAAAAGTTAAGGATATAAAATTTTAAGTATATGAGAGAAGTCAAGGCTTGTTAAATCAGTATGAGAGAACTGAGTTCGTATATTCTAGCCCCAAACAAAAACAAAACCGAAACAACAACAATAACAACCGAACTTGAGGTTTTGATTAAGCTATGTAGTCTTGTGCTGGTTAAATATATGATCACTCTTAATCTTTCTGAAATATTAAAAAAACAACCCGTGAGCCCTTCAATGCTTTTCTGGATATCTGGTAGAGAGGATAGAGAGAAACCAGGCTGAGGGTTAATGGAGAACATGTTGATGTTTAGAAAGAACCACACATTTCAAGAATGGAGCTAGATAGCCTCTCAGAACACAAATTAGGAAAGCTGGGAATATGACTTTCTATCTGCATACTCTGTAAACTAAAAAAGAAGAGGAAGAAGGAGCTAATGTTTATTGAGTGCTCATTATGTACCAAAAGCTGTGTCAAAGGCAGTTTGCATTTTGTCTTTACAGAAGCCCCGCAGAAGTAGGTGGTAAGAGATGTGGAGCCACATCCTAAGAGATGTAATGTGGCTCACCCAAGGTGATTCGCTGAGCAAGAATGAGAAACCAAGATTCTTTGATTCTGTATCCATTATTCTTTCCAACATACCACCACTGTCTTCCAAACGCAATTCTTGCAGCTCTCTGTTTTTTGTATTTTTGTGTTCATTTTGGTCTTCATCTCTTATTGGTTTAATATTTGTGGAATTTTATGTCTCTGGGAACATTGTAACCAATACTCTAGGGATGTCTTTTTGTTTTAGGTCCCAGGATCTCAAGAGCTGAGTATACTGTGAAAGGAAAGGGCTGCTGGGGATCCCAAAGATTAGTAGTCCCAAAAGTTATGTGCTAGGTCACAATATTATATCTTAGATACGAACAAAGATTTTTTTTTAATGTTTATTTATTTTTGAGAGAGAGAGAGAGAGAGAGAGAGAGAGAGAGAGAGAGAGACTGAGCACAAGTAGGGGAAGGGCAAAGAGAGAAGGGGAGACACAGAATCCGAAGCAGGCTCCAGGCTCTGAGCTGTCAGCACAGAGCCTGATGCGTGGCTTGAACCCAAGAACTGGGAGATCGTGACCTGAGCCAAAGTCGAATGCTTAACCGAATGAGCCACCCAAGATTTTTTTTTTTTTAATTAGAAGAAAGATGCTAGTAAGTTCCTCAAGATCATTCTTTAATTTTATTCTTGTGTATAAACTTTTGCCTCTAATCTCTAGCTCTCAGTTTCCTTACCTGTACAGTGAAATGTTTAGACTATCAGTAGTTCCTGAACTAGACCAGCAGATGAGAATCACCTGGATGGCTGATTGCTGTGCCCACCCTAGTGTTTCTGATTCAGAAGGCATAGGTGGGGCCCCACAAGGATCTGGAGGTTTGAATTTCCAAGGAGTTCCAGGTGGTTGCTGAAACTGGCATCTGGGCCTACACTTTGAGAGCCACTGGAGTAGATGATTCCTAGAGGCTCTTCCAACTCTAAAATTTGTATGACTCAGCTCTGCCAATTTCCGGGCTTACTGGAAAATAGTTTGTATCTTCCACTTTGAAGATGTGTGCCTTGAGTCTCTGCTTTATTTAATTTTGTTGGGTGCCCTTTCTGGTCATGCTGCACGTTCCTTTTCCTTAGAAATTCTTTCTTTCTTCCCCTCCATTCTTTGTGTACTGCCAAACAGAATGTTTGCTTAACTAATGTTAGTGCAATGCATTTCCAGAATTGCCTTTTGGGGAAATTTAAATGAAAATTTAAAGTATCATTAAGAATGCAAACAATAAATTCTTTGACTAGCTGTAGGCATCTTTACATTGCAATGACTAAAAAAGGTTCTGGTTAATTAGAAGTAATTTGTTAGAAACCTGAATCCTCTTTTTTTCTCTCAGAACAAAACTCAGTTCCCAGCTGGATGCTTATAAGTACAGGAAGTGTAATTGTGTGATGATTAATTGCAAAAGATAGATAATTAGAGTTCATATGATGTGTCAAATACGGGCAACTAAGAGGTTGACTACATGTTGGAAAAGAACAGCTGAAATCTGGGTTGTGGCTATAGATGGGTCATTTACCTTTACCACCAGAGCTTGTAGAAAGAGGTAGAAAGAACACTTGCCTGAACCTTGCCTTTCATCCCATTTGGGGCAAATTACTAGATTTGCCACAATAAAATTACTAGAGAAGAGTTTCCACTGCCTGAAATCAGGCTTAGAACATTGAGCTGTTATTGCTGAACTACCTATAAATTTCTAACACCAAATAAAGGGTTTGGGGTTTGTAGGTTTGTAGCTGTTTTCCTGTACCATATGTGTATGTATGTGTATACGTATACGTATACATATGTATTTAACTCTTTCCATTAAACCTACATTATTTCTATTCCCAGTTGAAATGACCTGTTTTTATGTCCTAATTTTCAATGGCCAAATCTTATATCCTTCAAAATTAGTGGCCCTTGCTACTAGAAGTTAAGTGTTTTCATCACAAGTCATTGGAATAGTTTTACCTTCAAAAAAAAAATGCACTTATGGTGTTTCTTTAAATCGCCCATCAAAAAAATTAGCGAGATGAGAAAAAAAGTCTTACAACCTGTCAGTAATTAAATTAACCTTCTCCAGTCTCACCTATTGGTTTATTTAGAATCACAATGACATTAATAAAAACTGGATCTGTCACCTGCACTTGTAAATGGGACTTTCTCCATTTTCTAAACTTTATATTTTTACTGAAGAGTTTTTCAGCCCTCAGAAACAGTGCTTTACAAATTCAGCTAATGACCCAAATCCAGCTTGTTTGTTGTGGAGGAGTTGTATTAAAATAACTCACTGTATGAGTATTGTCATTAATGATATGCTCATTTTGATAATGGGGCTGCAGATTCCTAGTCTATAGTCCTTGGGGAGATGCTACAATTTTTTTTTTTAACTAAGTATTGTTCTGGCTCCTTTCCTTGATTGGCCCAGAAATAGCAATCAGCTGGGGAGCAGGATGGCATGCCTCTTAGCGATCCCTTTGATCTTTGAGATGAGTATCAACATTGTATGCTTCCTAATGGAAGTGTAATTTAATGAAATCTATTGGGTAAACATACTTCAGATGTTCAAAGGAGGTGACAAAATTTTTGCTGGCAGCCAGGACCTGGCGGCTTTCCAGCTTGCCTCTAGCTGCTATGCATATAGCATTGAGAAAGGCACTTAAAATAGGAACACAAAGTATTATTTTCATTGTGTTTCAACCCCCCTGCCTGCCCTCCCCTACCAATTTCTTTCCCTTAAGTTTATTTTTGTGGTATTTCTGCTAGTGCCCTTTGCCATGTAACCTTTCCTAGTATAAAGTAGAATGTGAGATTTGATCTTTTTCTATTTTTCTTGGTTTATTTGATGACACCAAGAGTAGTACATTGGATGTATGGCACCAAAGTCAGGAGAAGTTGTAGGCATGAGACTTACATAGAGCATCCTAGAGGGGAAAAAGGCAGTCTATAAAAAGTACATATTTCAGCACCAGTTGATTAAATTAAACATTCTATTTTGGGAGGAGATGATAGAGCATTTTTGTTTTAACAATCCTTGAGGAAGTGTGATAGAAATAGCCATAGACAGCAGGAGTCAGGGGACCTGACTAATCTCTGCTATGTCACTTTCTAGCTGTGTGTTGTAGGGCCAGTCACTCTCTGTGGGTCTCGGTTTCCTTAGCTGTAAAATGAAGGAACTGAATTAGGTGAGTTCAAAGGTCACTTTTATCTCTGAACATTTATGATTCTTTTTACGAACAATTATCAACACTGTCCCATAAAAATGTTATTGCAGCCACACATATAACTTCAGATTTCCTAGTTATCACATACAGAAGAAAAAAGAAAGAGGTGAAATTAATTTTAGTAATATATTTTGTTTAGCCTAATAGATATTATTGAAAATATTATTTCAATATGTAATACATTTTAAAAATTATTAATGAGATTTTTCTTACATTCTTTTTTCTTACTAAGTCTTCAAAATCCAGTGCACATTTTATACAGACAGCATATTTCAGTTCTGACTATCTATGTCTCAGGTGCTCAATAATCACACGTGTCTGGTGGCTGCCATATTGGACAGCAGCTCTAGATGCTACAGCGCAGCTATTTCAGACCACATTCCCAGAACGTGAACATTGAGCTATTGCTCATGAATATAAAGGTTCTTAAGCCGCAGCCTCTTCCCCTAGACCAGTGGTTCTCAACTCTGGCCAGACACACCCAAGGAGCTTTAGAAAATAATGCTTGGATCCCCATGGTCCTGGTATAGCCGGGGCACAGGGATTTTTAAAGCTTCCCAAGTGATGCCAATGTTCAGTCAAGATTAAGGACCGTTGCCCTAGACATAATGCTCCTAAATGCAGCTGTGTCTTACTTCATGGGCTCCCTGCCATCAAGAAAGCTTATGTAACCTCGGCCTTTACTTGTCTACCCCACTCTTTTGGTAAAAAGGAGTATATAGAATCTTTAGATCAGATCCAAAATGTTGGCACCCAATATATAATAAACTAAGAGACTGATAGATTTTATTTCTTCTGCTAAAAATAGGAATGTGATACTTAACAGAAACACTGAAGTGTTTTCAGAACAATAACAACAACAAAAATCATATAAGACATAGGAGGAGACTTTGCCATTTTTAGAGCCTTTTATAACCTCCGAAATTCTCTGCAGTAGGCAATTTCCAGTTAATCAGTATTACTTTTTTGATACAATTTTAAATTTCTTTCTTAGATAAAAGTTTATATCCTTACAGTCCAGCTTTTTTTTTTTTTTTTTAAAGTAGGCTTCATGCCCAGCATGGAGCCCGACACAGGGCTTAAATTCACGACTCTGAGATCAAGACCTGAGCTGAAATCAAGAGTCGGACACTTAACTGACTGAGCCGCCCAGCTGCCCCTCCAACTTCTTTTTTAAAAACAGATTTATTGAAGTATACTTTACATATTACTATTTTTCATTGTAAGTGTACAATTCAGTGCTTTTTAGGATATTTATATAGTTGTGCAACCATTACCACAATCCAGTTTTATGACACTTCCTACAGGTTCCCTCATGACCATTTTAGTGAAGCCTCCAATTCCCAATTCCATGCAACCACTGATCTGCTTTCTCTCTATATAGCTCTTTTTTACCATATAATTTTTGAGGTTCATCTATATTCTAGGACTATCAATAGTTTTGTTTTTGTTACTGAGTAATATTCTAGTGTATGGACATGTAACATTTTATTTATCCTATTACCAGTTAATGGACATTTGAATTGATTGCAGATTTTTACTATTATGACTATGCTGCCGTGAAAGTCCACGTACAAGTCTGTATGGACACATACTTTCATTTTTCTTGGGAAATTACCTAGAAGTAGAATTTCTGGGTCATATGGTAAATAGATACTTTTTAAGAAACTGCCATGCTGTTTCTGAAGGGACAATACCCATTTTATATTCCCACCAGCAATGTATGAAGGTTTCAATTTCTTCATATGCTGGTTAACACTTGGTATTTTTGACAGAAGCCATCTAGGGGATATATAAAGATATCTCATTGTATTTTAATTTGCATTTCCCTAGTAACTAAGGATATGAAGCATTTCTTTGTGTGCATGTTAGACATTTATATATCTTTGGTGAAATATATTTTCAAATCTTTTGCCCATTTTTTATTAAGTTGTTTATCTTCTTATGATTGAGGTTTTTGTGTATTCTGGATGCAAATTCTTTATCAAATGTATGGTTTGCAAATATTTTCTCCCCAGTATGTAGCTTGCCTTTTCATTTTTTGTTTTTTGAAGTGTATTTATTTATTTATTTTGAGAGGGGGCAGGAGCAGAGAGAGGGAGGGAGAGAATCCCAATTAGGCTCTGTGCCATTAGTGTCGAGCCTGACGTGGGGTTTGATCCCATGAGCCATGAGATCATGACCTGATCTTAAATCAAGAGTCAGATGCTTAACCGACTGAGCCACCTAGGCACCCCTCCTTTTCATTTTCTTAATGATATCTTTTGAAGTACAAAAGTTTTAAATTCTGATAAAGTTCTACTTATTAATTTTTTAATGGATTGTGCTTTTGGTATTGTATCTCACAAATCTTTGCCTGACCCAAGGATACAAAGGTTTTCTTCTAGAAATTTTATATTTTTAACTTTTATATGTAGGTTTATGATTATTTTGGTTAATTTTTTTGGTATGGTAAGAAACAAAATATCTCAGTTATTTTCTGTTTATATGTTTATCCAATTGTTCCAATATCATTTGTTGAAAAGCCTTACCTTTCCCTCATTGAATTCCCTCGGCACTTTTGTAGAAAATCAGATGACCATTATGCAATTGTTTGTATTTTGAGTCTCAGTTCTGTTTTCAGTGATCTATGTATCTATCCTTATGCCAGTAGCACAGTGTTTTGATTACTGTAGCTTTATAGTAAGTTTTGAAATCACATAGTGTAAATTTTCCAGTTTTGCTCTTCTTCAACGAAATTCTAGATTCTTGGCATGTCTGTATAACTTCAAAAGTCGATTTGTGAATTTCTATGAAAAAGTCTGAGATTTTGATAGGGATTCATTGAATGGAGTCAATATAGATCAATATGGGGGAAGTTGCTGTCTAAACAATATTTAGTCTTCTAATCCTTTGTGTGTTCTTTAATTTCTCAGCAATGTTTTAACAGTTTTCAGTATACAGGTCTTATACTTACTTTGTGAAACTTATTTCTAAAAATTGCATTCTTTTTGATGCTGTCATGAATGAATTTTTTCTTAATATTGTTTTTGGTTTGTTCATTGTGGTATATAAAAATACAATTGATTTTTGTATATTGATCTTGTATCCTGCAACCTTGATGAATTCACTTAATAATTAAAGTAGTTTTCTTTGTAGATTCTTTTAGGTTTTCTACATTAAAGATCATGCCATCTGTGAATAAAGACAGTTTTACTTCTTTCCAGTAGGTGTTCCTATAATTGATTAATTAATTAATTTACCTTTTTACACTGGCTAAAAACTCCTGTACAATGTCGAATAGAAGTAGTGAGAATGGATTTCCTTGCCTTGTTCCATTTTTAGGGGGAAAGACATTAAGATTTTCACCATTAGATTGGTATTAGCCACAGCTGTCTTATAAATGTCCTTTACCAGGTAGAGGAATTTCCCTTTTTTCCTTGTTTGTTTTCAGTGTCTATTATAGATAAGTGCTGGATTTTGTCAAATGCTTTTTCTGTGTCTACTGAGATGATCTTATGGATTTTGTCCTTTATTGTATTAATATGATGTATTACCTTAATTGATTTTTAAATGTTAAACCAGTCTTCTTGGGATAAATTCCACGTTGTCAGATTGTTTTATCTTTTTAATGTGTTGCCAGATTTGGCTTATACATTCTGTATTAAGGATTTTTATATCTATGTTTATGAGGGATATTGGTCTACAGTTTTGTCATATCTTTGTCTGGCTTTGGCGTCATTGTAGTACTGGTCTTAAGGAAGGGGTTGAGAACTGTTGAAGCACTAAATTTCCCTTCACCGGCTTTTTAAAAATGTAAACCTGTGGCCATTTTCCATATTATTTTCCAGATTAATATTGCTAAGCCAAAAATAAAATTTAAAATAGGCTTGGGAAGCTAAGAATTGGGGGGGGGGGTTGTTTGTTTTTTGGGGTTTGTTGTTGTTCTTGTTGTTGTTCATTTTTTCCTGATACTGAGTCAGTTGCTCTTAAGGTATCCAGAATTTCTTAAGATATATGAAGCTGATTTTTCTAGATGCAGTGAAAAGGCCTGAGTGTTCTGCCATGGTGTTTTTGCTTTAAGAACATTAGCTCAATAATGGGCCACCTGCCAGTGGTCTATTTCACTGAAAGGAATAATTTACCAAAGTCTGTTTGTCTGTAACTTAAGAAAAATTTCTCAACTCTTTATTTTGAAAGTTTTCAATTACAGGGGCGCCTGGGTGGTGCAGTCGGTTAAGCGTCCGACTTCAGCCAGGTCACGATCTCGCGGTCCAGGAGTTCGAGCCCCGCGTCGGGCTCTGGGCTGATGGCTCAGAGCCTGGAGCCTGTTTCTGATTCTGTGTCTCCCTCTCTCTCTGCCCCTCCCCCGTTCATGCTCTGTCTCTCTCTGTCCCAAAAATAAATAAACGTTGAAAAAAAAAAAAGAAAGTTTTCAATTACATAGAAAAGATAGAAGAAGAGTACCAAAATCACCTATGTTACTCTATTTAAATTCAGCAACTGGGGGCGCCTGGGTGGCTCAGTTGGTTAAGTGGCCGACTTCGGCTCAGGTCATAATCTCGCAGTTTGTGAGTTCGAGCCTCGCGTCCGGCTCTGTGCTGACAGCTCAGAGCCTGGAGCCTGTTTCAGATTCTGTGTCTCCCTCTCTCTGACCCTCCCCCGTTCATGCTCTGTCTCTCTCTGTCTCAAAAATAAAAGTAAAAGTTAAAAAAAAAATTAAAAAAAAATAAATTCAGCAACTGGTAACACTTTCCTTCACTTGCTTTCTCTGTCTCTTTTAGAGAGAGATTCCTTAATTTGTTTAATATATGAATGTTTCTCAAGAAGGAATGAAGAATAAACTCTCAAGTTTCTACCTTGAGTAACTAAATCTTTATTTATTTATTTTATTTTATTTATTTATTTTGAGAGAGAGAGAGCGAGCAGGGGAGGGGCAGAGAGAGAGGGAGAGAGAGAATCCTGAGCAGGCTCTGCCCTGTCAGCACAGAGCCCAATGCGGGGGTTAAACTCACGAACAATGAGATCATGACCCCAGCCAAAACCAAGAGCCAGAGTCTTAACTGACTGCACTACCCAGGCACCCCTGAATAACTAGGTCTTTAAATGGATGACACTATCTATTGAGTTGGGGAAGACTAATGTAGGACAAGTCATTTCTTGTTTCTTTGTTTGTTTAGTGGGAGAATGGTTATAGAATGGTTATGTTTTAAATTCAAGATACCTATGAGACGTCCCAGTGAGGAAATTAAATAGCCACTTGAAAATATCAAGTTTGAGTTCAGAGGAGAATTTGAGTTAGATCTATTTTGACATCAGCATATAGACAGTATTTAAAGCTTTAGAAATAGATGAGAATACTTAAGGAGAGAGGAGAGTGGTAGAAGAGGGTTCTTAACCAAGCTCACAGGAATTATAGCGTTTAGCTCAAAAAGAGAATGATTTGAATTGAAGTAGGGGGAAGAAAAAAAAAAAAAGCTCAGCTGGTGAGGTAGAAGTAAAGCCAGATCATTTCTGCAGAAGAAACTATTTAAAGAAAGAGGACATTCCAGCCAAATTGAATACTGTTGAGAAGTTGAGTAAAATGAGGACATGAAAGAGTGCCCACTAGATTGTCAGCATGACAGTTGCTATTGACCTTGAAAGAACTTGTAGGTTGAGTAGCAGGAAGAACTAAGATTCAGCAAATCCCTTGAAAGCCTGACTTGGTCACTTTCAACCATAATCATTGACATGTTTGTATATGAAGATGATTAAAGCAAAGTTACTGCTCTATTAAATAAATTCAGTGTTAAGTTCATTTCACTTAGCTATCAATTTTAAGTCATTTAAATGGCCATGATAATGTAGATTGTGTTCCAATAAAAAGGACAGTACAATTTTTTGGTCACCATGATCCTGGCTGTGCTAACAAAGACCTGTTTCAGCTAAGAACCTAAATTATTCTGAATGTTTGGGCAGAGCATTTCTACGTGGTCATGACCACTTACAAGTTTTTTTTAGTAGTGATTTATACTCATTTTATTTCTAACCAATATAGCTGCCAACTGGACGCACATTTAAAACAAGTGGCTTTAGGGGCGCCTGGGTGGCGCAGTCGGTTAAGCGTCCGACTTCAGCCAGGTCACGATCTCGCGGTCTGTGAGTTCGAGCCCCGCGTCGGGCTCTGGGCTGATGGCTCGGAGCCTGGAGCCTGTTTCCGATTCTGTGTCTCCCTCTCTCTCTGCCCCTCCCCCGTTCATGCACTGTCTCTCTCTGTCCCAAAAATAAATAAAAAACGTTGAAAAAAAATTTTTTTAAACAAGTGGCTTTAAAAATAAAAAAAATTTAGGAGTTGCGGCAAGATGGCGGCTTAGGAGGACGCTGGGCTCACCGCACGTCCTGCTGATCACTTAGATTCCATCTACACCTGCCTAAATAACCCAGAAAACCGCCAGAGGATTAGCAGAACAGAGTCGCCGGAGCCAAACGCAGACGAGAGGCCCACGGAAGAGGGTAGGAAGGGCGGCGAGGCGGTGCGCGCTCCACGGACTGGCGGGAGGGAGCCGGGGCGGAGGGGCGGCTCGCCGGCCAAGCAGAGCCCCCGAGTCGGGCTTGCAAAAGCGGAGGGGCCTGACGGACTGTGTTCCCACAACAAGCGTGACTTAGCGTCTGGGAGGTCAGAAATTAACAGCTCTGCTCGGAAAGCGGGAAGGCTGGAGGACAAAGGGAGGGAGAGCTGCTGAGCCCCCTGACAACAGAGCTCAGTTTGGTGGGGAACAAAGGCGCTCGCCAGCGCCATTTCCCCCGCCCATCCCCCAGCCGAAATCCCAAAGGGAACTGGTTCCTGCCAGGGAACTTGCTCGCTCCGCGCAAACACCCAACTCTGCGCTTCTGCGGAGCCAAACCTCCGGCAGCGGATCTGACTCCCTCCTGCTGCCACAGGGCCCCTCCTGAAGTGGATCACCTAAGGAGAAGCGATCTAAGCCTGCCCCTCCTGCCCCCGAGCACCTTGCCTACCCACCCCAGCTAATACGCCAGATCCCCAGCATCACAAGCCGGGCAGGGTGCAAGTAGCCCAGACGAGCCACACCACCCCACAGTGAATCCCGCCCCTAGGAGAGGGGAAGAGAAGGCACACACCAGTCTGACTGTGGCCCCAGCGGTGGGCTGGGGGCAGACATCAGGTCTGACTGCGGCCCCGCCCACCAACTCCAGGTATACACCACAGCACAGGGGAAGTGCCCTGCAGGTCCTCACCACGCCAGGGACTATCCAAAATGACCAAGCGGAAGAACTCCCCCCAGAAGAATCTCCAGGAAATAACAACAGCTAATGAGCTGATCAAAAAGGATTTAAATAATATAACAGAAAGTGAATTTAGAATAATAGTCATAAAATTAATCGCTGGGCTTGAAAACAGTATACAGGACAGCAGAGAATCTCTTGCTACAGAGATCAAGGGACTAAGGAACAGTCACGAGGAGCTGAAAAACGCTTTAAACGAAATGCATAACAAAATGGAAACCACCACAGCTCGGCTTGAAGAGGCAGAGGAGAGAATAGGTGAACTAGAAGATAAAGTTATGGAAAAAGAGGAAGCTGAGAAAAAGAGAGATAAAAAAATCCAGGAGTATGAAGGGAAAATTAGAGAATTAAGTGATACACTAAAAAGAAATAATATACGCATAATTGGTATCCCAGAGGAGGAAGAGAGAGGGAAAGGTGCTGAAGGGGTACTTGAAGAAATCATAGCTGAGAACTTCCCTGAACTGGGGAAGGAAAAAGGCATTGAAATCCAAGAGGCACAGAGAACTCCCTTCAGACGTAACTTGAATCGATCTTCTGCACGACATATCATAGTGAAACTGGCAAAATACAAGGATAAAGAGAAAATTCTGAAAGCAGCAAGGGGTAAACGTGCCCTCACATATAAAGGGAGACCTATAAGACTCGTGACTGATCTCTCTTTTGAAACTTGGCAGGCCAGAAAGAATTGGCACGAGATTTTCAGGGTGCTAGACAGAAAAAATATGCAGCCAAGAATCCTTTATCCAGCAAGTCTGTCATTTAGAATAGAAGGAGAGATAAAGGTCTTCCCAAACAAACAAAAACTGAAGGAATTTGTCACCACTAAACCAGCCCTACAAGAGATCCTAAGGGGGACCCTGTGAGACAAAGTCCCAGAGACATCACTATAGGCATAAAACATACAGACATCACAATGACTCTAAACCCGTATCTTTCTATAATAACACTGAATGTAAATGGATTAAATGCGCCAACCAAAAGACATAGGGTATCAGAATGGATAAAAAAACAAGACCCATCTATTTGCTGTCTACAAGAGACTCATTTTAGACCTGAGGACACCTTTAGATTGAGAGTGAGGGGATGGAGAACTATTTATCATGCGACTGGAAGCCAAAGGAAAGCTGGAGTAGCCATACTTATATCAGACAAACTAGACTTTAAATTAAAGGCTGTAACAAGAGATGAAGAAGGACATTATATAATAGTTACAGGGTCTATCCATCAGGAAGAGCTAACAATTATCAATGTCTATGCACCGAATACCGGAGCCCCCAAATATATAAAACAATTACTCATAAACATAAGCAACCTTATTGATAAGAATGTGGTAATTGCAGGGGACTTTAATACACCACTTACAGAAATGGATAGATCAACTAGACACACGGTCAATAAAGAAACAAGGGCCCTGAATGAGACATTGGATGAGATGGACTTGACAGATATATTTAGAACTCTGCATCCCAAAGCAACAGAATATACTTTCTTCTCGAGTGCACATGGAACATTCTCCAAGATAGATCATATACTGGGTCACAAAACAGCCCTTCATAAGTTTACAAGAATTGAAATTATACCATGCTTACTTTCAGACCACAATGCCATGAAGCTTGAAATCAACCACAGGAAAAAGTCTGGAAAACCTCCAAAAGCATGGAGGTTAAAGAACACCCTACTAGCGAATGAGTGGGTCAACCAGGCAATTAGAGAAGAAATTAAAAAATATATGGAAACAAACGAAAATGAAAATACAACAATCCAAACGCTTTGGGACGCAGCAAAGGCAGTCCTGAGAGGAAAATACATTGCAATCCAGGCCTATCTCAAGAAACAAGAAAAATCCCAAATACAAAATCTAACAGCACACCTAAAGGAACTAGAAGCAGAACAGCAAAGGCAGCCTAAGCCCAGCAGAAGAAGAGAAATAATAAAGATCAGAGCAGAAATAAACAATATAGAAACTAAAAAAACTGTAGAGCAGATCAACGAAACCAAGAGTTGGTTTTTTGAAAAAATAAACAAAATTGACAAACCTCTAGCCAGGCTTCTCAAAAAGAAAAGGGAGATGACCCAAATAGATAAAATCATGAATGAAAATGGAACTATTACAACCAATCCCTCAGAGATACAAACAATTATCAGGGAATACTATGAAAACTTATATGCCAACAAATTGGACAACCTGGAAGAAATGGACGAATTCCTGAACACCCACACGCTTCCAAAACTCAATCAGGAGGAAATAGAAAGCTTGAACAGACCCATAACCAGCGAAGAAATTGAATCGGTTATCAAAAATCTCCCAACAAATAAGAGTCCAGGACCAGATGGCTTCCCAGGGGAGTTCTACCAGACGTTTAAAGCAGAGATAATACCTATCCTTCTCAAGCTATTCCAAGAAATAGAAAGGGAAGGAAAACTTCCAGACTCATTCTATGAAGCCAGTATTACTTTGATTCCTAAACCAGACAGAGACCCAGTAAAAAAAGAGAACTACAGGCCAATATCCCTGATGAATATGGATGCAAAAATTCTCAATAAGATACTAGCAAATCGAATTCAACGGCATATAAAAAGAATTATTCACCATGATCAAGTGGGATTCATTCCTGGGTTGCAGGGCTGGTTCAACATTCGCAAATCAATCAACGTGATACATCACATTAACAAAAAAAGAGAGAAGAACCATATGATCCTGTCAATCGATGCAGAAAAGGCCTTCGACAAAATCCAGCACCCTTTCTTAATAAAAACCCTTGAGAAAGTCGGGATAGAAGGAACATACTTAAAGATCATAAAAGCCATTTATGAAAAGCCCACAGCTAACATCATCCTCAACGGGGAAAAACTGAAAGCTTTTTCCCTGAGATCAGGAACACGACAAGGATGCCCACTCTCACCGCTGCTGTTTAACATAGTGCTGGAAGTTCTAGCATCAGCAATCAGACAACAAAAGGAAATCAAAGGCATCAAAATTGGCAAAGATGAAGTCAAGCTTTCGCTTTTTGCAGATGACATGATATTATACATGGAAAATCCGATAGACTCCACCAAAAGTCTGCTAGAACTGATACAGGAATTCAGCAAAGTTGCAGGCTACAAAATCAATGTACAGAAATCAGTTGCATTCTTATACACTAACAATGAAGCAACAGAAAGACAAATAAAGAAACTGATCCCATTCACAATTGCACCAACAAGCATAAAATACCTAGGAATAAATCTAACCAAAGATGTAAAGGATCTGTATGCTGAAAACTATAGAAAGCTTCTGAAGGAAATTGAAGAAGATTTAAAGAAATGGAAAGACATTCCCTGCTCATGGATTGGAAAAATAAATATTGTCAAAATGTCAATACTACCCAAAGCTATCTACACATTCAATGCAATCCCAATCAAAATTGCACCAGCATTCTTCTCGAAACTAGAACAAGCAATCCTAAAATTCATATGGAACCACAAAAGGCCCCGAATAGCCAAAGGAATTTTGAAGAAGAAGACCAAAGCAGGAGGCATCACAATCCCAGACTTTAGCCTCTACTACAAAGCTGTCATCATCAAGACAGCATGGTATTGGCACCAAAACAGACACATAGACCAATGGAATAGAATAGAAACCCCAGAACTAGACCCACAAACGTATGGCCAACTCATCTTTGACAAAGCAGGAAAGAACATCCAATGGAAAAAAGACAGCCTCTTTAACAAATGGTGCTGGGAGAACTGGACAGCAACATGCAGAAGGTTGAAACTAGACCACTTTCTCACACCATTCACAAAAATAAACTCAAAATGGATAAAGGACCTAAATGTGAGACAGGAAACCATCAAAACCTTAGAGGAGAAAGCAGGAAAAGACCTCTCTGACCTCAGCCGTAGCAATCTCTTACTCGACACATCCCCAAAGGCAAGGGAATTAAAAGCAAAAGTGAATTACTGGGACCTTATGAAGATAAAAAGCTTCTGCACAGCAAAGGAAACAACCAACAAAACTAAAAGGCAACCAACGGAATGGGAAAAGATATTTGCAAATGACATATCGGACAAAGGGCTAGTATCCAAAATCTATAAAGAGCTCACCAAACTCCACACCCGAAAAACAAATAACCCAGTGAAGAAATGGGCAGAAAACATGAATAGACACTTCTCTAAAGAAGACATCTGGATGGCCAACAGACACATGAAAAGATGTTCAGCGTCGCTCCTTATCAGGGAAATACAAATCAAAACCACACTCAGGTATCACCTCACGCCAGTCAGAGTGGCCAAAATGAACAAATCAGGAGACTATAGATGCTGGAGAGGATGTGGAGAAACGGGAACCCTCTTGCACTGTTGGTGGGAATGCAAATTGGTGCAGCCGCTCTGGAAAGCAGTGTGGAGGTTCCTCAGAAAATTAAAAATAGACCTACCCTATGACCCAGCAATAGCACTGCTAGGAATTTATCCAAGGGATACAGGAGCACTGATGCATAGGGCCACTTGTACCCCAATGTTCATAGCAGCACTCTCAACAATAGCCAAATTATGGAAAGAGCCTAAATGTCCATCAACTGATGAATGGATAAAGAAATTGTGGTTTATATACACAATGGAATATTACATGGCAATGAGAAAAAATGAAATATGGCCTTTTGTAGCAACGTGGATGGAACTGGAGAGTGTGATGCTAAGTGAAATAAGCCATACAGAGAAAGACAGATACCATATGGTCTCACTCTTATGTGGATCCTGAGAAACTTCACAGGAACCCATGGGGGAGGGGAAGGAAAAAAAAAAAAAAGAGGTTAGAAAGGGAGAGAGCCAAAGCATAAGAGACTGTTAAAAACTGAGAACAAACTGAGGGTTGATGGGGGGTGGGAGGGAGGAGAGGGTGGGTGATGGGTATTGAGGAGGGCACCTTTTGGGATGAGCACTGGGTGTTGTATGGAAACCAATTTGTCAATAAATTTCAGAAAAAAAAATAAAAAAAAAAAAAAATTAAAAAAAAAAAAAAAAAAAAAAAACTTAAAAAAAAAAAAAAAAAATAAATAAATAAAAAAATTTAAAACAAAAAACCACGTTGGCTATTCTTTCTTCAGCAATGGAAGAAGGGAGGTAGTGAAAGAAAGGAAACATTTGAGTAAATGTGATTGGACTGATTATAGAAAATGATTTACTTTAGAAGCTTTGCCTGGTTTTAAGTTCTTACTGACACCTATTAATTGTTTGAACTTGAACGATTTACTTATTTAATTTCTCTGCCTCAGTTTTTGTATCTGTGAAATGGAAATAATAATAGTCTCTACCTTGAGATTGTTGTGAAGAGTGAGTTCACAGACACAAACACACAGCAGAATAATGGTTAGTAATGCATAGTAAGCTAAAAAAAATATATTAGCTATTATCTTTTTTAAACACAAATTAGGTTGATTTTTAAATAACATTTACTTAATTCCAGAATAAAACATAATCTAAATTAGGCCAGAATCCCCCAGAGAAACAATTTCTCTGGCACAAGACTTTTCTCGGTTGTAAACCCGCAAGTCACATGTGTTTACCCAGTGTGCTAACCCCGTTTAATTATTGACTCCACAGCAATTTACCAGAATTGTATTTTCTAGCTCTGGAAAATAGATGTAGATGAATATGTAAACAGGCTAAAGTTTGTTTCTAATGTAGAGTCTCACATAAACGAGTGCCAGTTTTATACGTAGGAAAAGATGAGAGATACTTAATTATCCTCTTCTAAAATTCATGGTTCTTAACCAATTTGACAATAAATTTAATGAAATAAAATAAAATTTATGGTTCTTAAACCAAGAAATCGCACCATCACTTTCAGTCATTGTTTATAGTAAATATCATGAAATAATGTAATAGATCGTCCCTAAGCAATTTCCATTATGATTCAGAACATTTGATGTTACCTGGTATGTCCTTCCTCCACTGGATTATGTACTCAATATAAATGTTTTCTGTCCAGGCATCCAGAGTGAACTTGAGTTTAGCTGAAGCAGGTCTTTGTCAACAGCACCACCAGATTTATACTGACCAAAGAACTGCTCTATTTTATTATACCATAATTTGCATTTTCCTCATCTGTAGGGGGATGAGGTTAAGTTATTCTCAAAGAGCCTTATAATTCGGAAGTGCTATTATTGGATGATTCATAAAATGCTTATGAAGTTGATATTTTATTCTATAAGATTGTTTAAGGTGGTTTATCTCACTTGAAAGTCGATACTTTAGCCTCCTGATTTATCTGCAGAATCCAAGCACACATGAAACAACCTTCCCCCCCAACCACCACTAATGAATGCAATACTTTAGTAAAATGCTTTTTTAGAAAAACATTATAAAATATGCTGTGAGTAGGGGAGCAAAATGACCGTAATATACAAATATATTTAAAATAGACAGAAAAGAATAAATAAAGCTTATGGGATATATTCACCCCAAGTGGCTATTTTTGAGTTTATTCATACAGGGCTCAAGTCAAATAAAGATTGAATAGACCTCTGTTTGCAGTAGAAGTTCTGGCCACCACTTTTTTTTTTTCTCATGTGACTTCCAAGGGTTATTATATATTCAGATGGACAATTTTCTTAGAAATGCTGCTGCTTCAAGTGGTGGGTGTTCTGTTCAGGTAACCTGTCAGTTTAACAAATGTCTTCCATCCTAAGTGTCCCTACCTGAATTATTCTATTTTCACCACAGGGACTAAAATATTATCCAGTAGAGTTTTGTCCAAAGAGAATGGGGTGGAGGTGGTGGTACAATCAATCACTCAAGTGCTAGATGTCAGGAAAGGTTTAAAGTAAATGAAGAAATAACCAGCTTTCGGGGAAAGTGGCCTTATCTGGTCTCTGTACTGTACAAATATTCCAACATTGAGAGAAAGGGAGATATTGCATTTAAAACCATATGTGTAAGGAAAAGTTTGGGTATGTTACTTTTTAAATTGTATTGCTTCCATCTATGAGAGATACCATACCTCTGAAACTTTTTTTGCCAGAGTCACACATGACCCCTGTTTCAGAGGTCCCTTTCCCATTTTATCATGCTTGTCTTCCCCCTGTGTAGCATTTGATTGACTCCCATCTTCTTGAAACTAGTTTCCTTAATACCATACTTGCTTGGTTTCTTCTGGCTCTTTTATCTGTCTCCTTCATTGGATTTTCTTTTCCCGTCTTCCCCTTAATTTTTGCGTTTGCAGGTCACTGTTGCTTTGACTTGTCATCTCAGTGTTCTCTCTGCTTAATTTTATGTATGCCCATGGCTTCCACTAATGCCTATATATTGACGACTTCAGAATCATGCCTCTAGCCCAGACTTTCACTTTGCACACTGTACTATTTTTTTTCCAATTATCTATTGCACATGTTCCAGTTTTACAGATATTAAAATACAGTGTTCCAACCTGAACTCATTAAACTTACTGTCTTTCCTCCAAATCTGTTTCTCTTCCTGCCTTCATTATACTAGTTAATGCTTGTCTGTTGGTTATGCTGGTTAATATACCATCTATTCAGTTACTCACATGAGAAACCTGGGAGACACTTCATACTTGTTTCTTTGCCTTGATCTCACATCTAATTGTCACTAAGACCCATGGATTCTACCTCCACGGTCTCTCTCCCCTCCATCCTCACTGTTGTTCTGTCCACCGAGGACCACATGGTCTCTCTCAACCTTTAAGAACAAGCCTGAAATTTCTGCTTCACTCTAGTTCTTCTCTGGACTATTTTCCATTTTGAGTCTAGAGGAAACTTTATAAAAATGTAAATCTGATTAGATCAAACTTCTGTTTTTGTGACTTTCCAGTACTTATAGGAGGTCACAAAGTTTCAGTCTGACAATCAAATCGAGCTAAAAGACATAATGTTTTGCCTCTTCAGTGCTTTTAATGTATTGAAATATGTTGCCAACATTAAAACATTGAGAGATATGACAGAAACATCCAAATTTCAGGTTTCTTCTGAAATTCCAGGAGATCTAGAATTTTGGAAACAGCTATCACTGAGTAGTGGCTTTGTACTCAGTGGAGCATATTGAATCTGGGTCCCCATGATCACTTGCCATTTCACTCATTCTTGATGTTGGCCTGTCTCCTGTGGGGCATCTGCATTTGCTTCTGTTGGGTTAGTTTTGAACTCCTTTTTTTTTTTTTTTTTAAATCTAACCTTAAAGCCTTTCTTCTTTCTTTCTCTCTTTTTCTCTTCCTTCCTAACTTCCTTCCTCCCTCCCTTTCTTCCAGCATTTTTAGGTGATACTTTTTAATAACTATAATTTATAAATGTATTTAAACTACAGAGAACAGAATGATGCTTATGGGATATATTCATTCCAATGATTGGCTATATTTTAGTTTACTCATGTAGAACTTAAGTCAAATAAAGATCGAGCAGACCTCAGTTTACAGTTAGAATTTTGACCACTATTTTTTTTTTCATGTGACTACCAAGAGGTATCATATATTCAGATGGAAAATTTTTTTAGAAATGATGTTGCTTCAAGTGGTAGATATGTTTTGGGTAGCCTGAGTAGACATACTTTTGTCCCCCTCATACCTTTTTTTCTAAAATTATTTTATTTTATTGTAATATGAACACTTAACCTGAGATTTATCCTCTTACCAAATCTTAAGTGCATAAATATACTCTGCTCATTACAGGTACAATGTTGTACAACAGATCTCTAGAGCTTATTCATCTCACTTAACTGAAACTTTATGCCAATTGATTAGTAACTTCCCATTTTTTCTCTATCTAGTCCCTGGCAACCACCATACCACCTTTTGATTCTAGCATTTGACTATTTTCAATACCTCATGTAAGTGGCAGCATGCAGTATTTGTCTTTCTGTGACTGGCTTATTTCACTTAGCATAACATCCTCACGGTTCATCCATGTCATCACATATTACAGAATTTCTTTCTTTTTTAAGGCTGAACAGTATTCCATTTTATGTGTCTAGCATTTTTTTTTCTTTTTCTTTTTTTAGCCATTCACCTGTTGATGGGCATTAGATTGTTTCTACATCTTGGCTATTGTGAACAGTACTGTAATGAACATGGGGATGCTAATATCTCTTCAATCTTCCTGATTTCAATTATTGTGAACACCCAGAAATGGGGTTGCTGAATCATATGGTAGTTCTATTTCCAGTTTTTTCAAGGAATCTCCATCCTATTTTGCATAGTAGCTGTTACCATTTTTGCATTCCCACCAACAGTATGTAAGGGTTCCAATTTCTCCATATCCTCTCCAACACTTTTCTGCGTTTTTGTTTGTTTGTTTGTTTTGATAATAGCCATTTTGACAGATGTGAGTTGATATCTCACTGTGATTTTGATTTACATTTTTCTGATGACCTATGACGTTGAGCAGTTTTTCATATAGCCATTTGTGTGTCTTCTTTGGAGTAATATTTATTCAAGTTCTTAGCACATTTTTAAATCAGGTTATTAGGTTTTTTATTATTATTATTGAGCTTTTGGAGTTCTTTATATATTTTAGAGACGAATCCTTTTTCAGATATATGGCTTGCAGATATTTTCTCCCATTCCATAGTTTGCCTTATTACCCTGTTGATTGTTTCCTTTGTTATATATAAGAAATCATTGCCAAGATCAATGTCATGAAGCTTTTCCCCTATGTTTTCTTTTGTGTGTGTTTCATGATTTCAGATCTTACATTTAAGTCTTTAATCAATTTTGAGTTGATTTTTGTGTATGGTGTATAAAAAGTGTCACACACACACACACACACACACACACACACACATATATGTATAAGCAATGTATAGAGCATCCCCAGATTCACAGAACCAAGGGTCGCTAGCTGAGAAGGCTACAGCCTCCTGGGTATTTTTCTCCTTCTTGTGTTTTTTGGGCTTCTTGCCAACTCTGGTCACCTCCTTGTCCTGCCTGGGGTCTAGGGAAGTCTTTACTTTCAAGACGAGGGGCATGACCAGAGGCCATAAGGACTTCCTCTTCTTTTTCTTCTCCCTACTGTGGAACTAAGATGAACCAAGAGCCTGCTTCCTGGGTCTGGGTGACTTCTCTCTCCATCTAGCACATAATGTGATTTCAGGTTCTAAGTGTTGCTCTCAGAAGTTGCTGTGACCCTACTTTTTCTTCACCAGAGGCATCTTGGATGCCTGCCCTAGGACCACACTTTTCGAGGGGCATGTGGCTTTTGTGGGACAGATCTTAGTGGAATAATTGTCACTGTTTAAAACTGAGTATTGAGTCTCTGGTTCTGTGACCACCACCTTCTTTCTCTTCTTTTTCCCTAGGACCCCAAGGCTCAGGTCTCCTTTGTGGGTTTTGGTGATCATTCCTGTAGGCCAGTCTTCCCTGCATCCATGTGAAAGCCACCATTGGGATTTTAATAGGAATTTCATTGGATCTGTAAATCAGGGTAGTAGGGACATTTACAAATTGTTAATTCTTTCAATTTGTGAACATGTGATGTCTCTACATTTGTTTGGGTCTTTAATTTCTTTCATCAATGCTTTGTAATTTTCAGCCTCCAGGATTTTATTATTTTTGGTGTTACTGTAAATGGGATTGTTTTCCTAATTTCCTCTTCAGTTAGTTTGTTGTTAGTGGATAGAAACACAACTGATTTCTGGCATGTTGATTTTGTATCCTGCAACTTTCCTGAATTCATTTATTAGCTCTAACCGTTTTCTCATGGAGTTTCCAGGTTGTCTGCATACAGAGACAGTTTTGCTTCGTCCTTTCCAATTTGGATGCTTTTTATTACTTTTTCCTCACCTAACTGCTCTGGCTAGGACCTCCAGTGCTATGTTGAATACAAGTGGTGAGACCGGACAGCCTCACCTTATTTATCATCTTAGAGGGAAAGCTTTTAACTGTTCAGTTTTGAACTCTTGATCATGGTTGTCAAGGCCTCTTATGCTGATCCCTTCCCTTCTACCTACTACTTTTTTCTAGCAGTCTTTCCCCTTTCACCCTTTGTCCAGACGTGTCAAAGTACCCCAGTTTATGGTGTTGGGCATCATGTTTTAGGTCTTAATTATTGTACGTATTCTGTTTCTTTGTTTTGCAATGGTTATTCTTTCTTCTTTTCTACTTGGTAAACGAGTCATCATGTAAGCCCAGGGTCCCATTCCCTCTTTGTAAAGCCATTCTTGACCTGATCAAACCAGGCTGGTTCCTTCCTTTCTTCCACTGTACTAATATAAACCTCCAGTTTATAGTCCAGGTTTACGCTTACTGAAGTTACTTCTGCATATCTTCATGTCTGCCTCCCCCAACATCATTAAGGAGCTCATGGTCCCGGAATCTGCTGTATTAATAATATAATACCTGGTGTGTGGTACTGCTTAAAAAATGTTAAAAAAATGCAGAAATGAATGGATGAATTGATGAAGGGTGCAAAACTCCATGCCTGTAGTCTTGTTATCTTCTTTGGTCTGAGATGAGATTCTCAGTAAAATGTGTGGCTTCATTGAATTTTTCTAAAAACTAGTAGCAATCCTTACTTTATGTCATTATAACATATTCAGTTTCGTAATTAATTCACTTATTTCTGGTCTTTTATGGTAAACTCTCTTAAGAACTTAAAATCATCCTATTCTCTCTTAAATCTTAAATTCTAGATTAAGGTTCTTAAAAGGCATTAACAAAAAAAAAAGAGAGAGAGAGAGAGAGAGAGAGAAATTAAAGAAGTAATAAATATCACTTCCAAAATTCTTTTCTTTCCTGATCAATATTTTAACATACTATATGTTAAAGAATACTGTATTTATAGTTGCATTAAAAAAATTTTTTTAATGTTTATTCATTTTTGGAAGACAGAGAGACAGAGTAGGGGAGGGGTAGAGAGAGAAGGAGACACAGAATCCCAAGCAGACTCCAGGCTCTGAGCCGGTCAGCACAGAGCCCTGACATGGGGCTCAAACCCACAAAGTGCAGGATCATGACCTGGGCCGAAGTTGAACACTCAGCTCAACCGACTGAGCCACCCAGGAGCCCCTATAGTTGCATTTTTAAAGAACTTCATGATTTAGCTACTAATGAAAATAAAAACTTTTTTTTTTTTTTTTGGCTATCCTTCTATTCCCCAGAAATCTAAAACTTTCACATAAAAGTTTACCTCTAAGTTGAATAGTAAGATTGTTTTATTGGTTGGGGATTAAGTATCTTATTTTCTAAAACGATATCAAGTAAAAATGTAGCTTTCTTAAGGATATTGCATGCGTTTAGAGTAGTGTTGAGCATAGTGTGTATGTGGAGATCGTTAAAGTAGATATTTACTTCAGTTTCTATGATCTCATGCCCTTTAATTTCTGTGATTTTATATTCTCTTTGCTGTTTTACAAATAAACATGAGGGGCACCCAGCTAGGTGGTGGAGTGGTGGCTCAGTTGGCAGAGCATGTGATTCTTGATCTTGGCCTTGTGAGTTTGAGCCCCACATTGGGTGTAGAGATTACTTAAAAATAGAATCTTAAAACTAACAAACAGAAACAAAAAACAAAAGCACTCAAATAAATGTAATGTCATTCGCCAGCCTTGTAGTTAAGTAGCAAAATGTATTCTAGAATCCTTACTTTTTTTTATCTAGTATAATTTTTTTACCTGTCCTAGATAAGTCACAGATAAATATTTGCAGTTGTACTGTGACCTCCAACTCAATCATCATTACCAAAAAATAAAAAAATAAAATAAAGTAATTTCCATAAATCAACTGGAGTTGAATGGTTAACCAATGTGATAAATGTGGGATATTAGAAGGATGCCTGCGTATGATTTTTACAAGTGTTAATTTCCTATGAACATGCCTGCTGACCTATTGTCATCAGGTCATGTATTTTTAGTTATTTTCCTAAAACTGAAACTAGACTTGTATGCATCTCTTCATTTTCTCCCCAACTCTTGCTTGTGATCAATAGCATGATCCTGTCTTTATTTACATTGGCTCTAGTCCCTGGAATAAAATTCTGGGGATTTGCTCAGGAATAGGGAAATCTTGACCTTTTCAAGAGAGTGTAGAATCTAACTTAACTATATGTGCTCTAGGGGCGCCTGGGTGGCTCAGTCGGCTGCGCGTCTGGCTTCGGCTCAGGTCATGATCTCGCAGTCTGTGAGTTCGAGCCCCGCGTCAGGCTCTGTGCTGACAGCTGGGAGCCTGGAGCCTGCTTCGGATTCTGTGTCCCCCTCTCTCTCTGCCCCTCCCCCACTCATGCTCTGTCTCTCTCAGTCTCAGAAATAAATAAACATTAAAAAAAAAACTATATGTGCTCTATTGATAGCTTAGAATTAAACCTACTTTTTAAATTTCTTTTAATACAACGAACTTGACTTCTTTCCCATTATTCTATTTCTAGTGTTAGTATCCTGAAAACAACTGATTTTCATGTTTTTACATCTTGGTTCCTTAGGAACAAACAAAGCAGAGTTTTTATGGAAGTTTGGAATATGTTTTTAATTTAAATTGCTTGGCCTTATCTCATTCCTGAAGGAAAGCAAACAAATTTTCATGTTGCCTATTCTTTTTCCTAAGAAGGTAGAGGATTCCCATTTGATAAGGTGCTAATACTGTAATTAGTAAAACTTAAAATTAGAAAAAAAATTTTATATTGATCATATGGTTTGTTTAAGTAGAATTTCCAAGTTTCCTTCCACTGACAGAATTGTGCCTTTGAGAGAGATTTTAAGAGGACACCTTTTTATTAGTGTTTAACTCTTCTGGAGTGTGTGATAGGAATCATCTTTTATCACTTAACTGCCTGGTTTTGAAAGTTTTATTGCGTGTTGTTATCCATGTGAAATAGTGATTTATATTGTTATCCCTTTGGTCTTCTGTTACCATTTCTTGTTTTACCCTTGCACATAGGCGTGACGTCCTAGATCTGCAGAGATTATGAATAGAGACATGTACTGGATTACTTATTCCTTCTTACAGGGGTTAAAACGTGACTGCATTCTGTGGCACACTGCGTAGCATTCTGCCCAGGTCACTTCATTCAATGAGCCAACATGGGGATTCCTTCTTTTTTCCCTTGGGAAACTTCGCCATGGTCCAGAAGTTCTTACCATTTTAGAGTTTTCTTGATCTCAGGCCTAAAATTTCCCTATTATTTAAACGATCCTGCCAGGTATTCATAGGCCAATGCTGAAAAGTCCTAAAAATATAACCTGAAGTTCTCTGTTGCATTGTTGGAAACCTTTCACCTAGAAGATGCTGGAGATTGTGGTGCTGATAATAATAAAGATGATTATCATTTACGCAGGGAAGATTCTCCCTTCCACCTCTGTTGTCCACCTCAGTTCCCCATTCCACTCTCCCCCAAGTCCCCAACCTAGGTAACTACTGTTATTAATTCCTTTTCTTTGTATATATACAAGCAAATACAAATGTACATTTTTCTCTCTACCTTTAATATCAACAAGATGGCATACGATACAAAAGACAACGTAAACTATGCATACTATTCTCTACCTTCTTCTCTTCACTTTTCAATTGATCTTGGAGAGCAATACACAAAAGAGTCATATAGATATAGATATAGATATAGATATAGATATAGATATAGATATATAGATATCTGAATAGTATTCCATTGTACGAATGTACCAAATTTATTTAATCAGTCATATGTAGATGACTTTTGGTATTGCATGTGGTGCTGCAATGAATGACTTTGAACTTTGTCATTTTTCATGTGAAAAAAATAAAAAACAGAATTCTTCAAAGAGCATGTGCATTTGCAATATTGATAATCCTTTCACAAATACCCTCTATGGGGGATGTCCCAATTTACACTCCCCTACAGCAGTGCATGAGAGGTCTGGTTTACTCACAAAATGAATTTTCACTTACAACATGAAGTGTCAGACTTCTGGATATTGGTCAGATTGATTGGAGTAAAAGGGTAGTAGTTTTCATTAAACTTTTCTCATGAGTGAGATGGAGTGTTTTCAGAAGCTGTTTTTATCCTGTGCCAGTTTTGGGGTGGTAAGGAGGAGGGGACTGCTCTTTTTCATATTAACTTCTAGAATTCTTTATACAAGCATGACTCATTTTATTGTACTTCAAAGATACTGTGTTTTTTACAAATTGAAACTTTGTGGTAACTCTATGTCAAGCAATTCTGTTGGTGCCATTTTTCAAAATGCATTTGCTCACTTTGTGTCCCTGTGTCACATTTTGGTAATTATCAATATTAATTGAATATGTCAACCCTTTCGTTATTATTATATTTTTTATGATGATCAGTGATTATGACTCATTAAAAGTTCAGATGATTAGCATTTTTAGCAATATTTTAAAGTAAGGTAGGTACATTGTTTTCTAGACATAATGCTATTACATAGTAAATAGACTACGATATAGTATAAATGTAACTTTTATATGTCTTGAAGATTAGCCCAAGTTCAAAATAGAATTTGCAATTTTTTTTTAGTTTATAGTTTGTCTTTAGACTTTGTTCAAACACTAATTTTATTTTATCTTTGTTCTATATTTAGCCATTCAAAAATATTTATTTTTTGTGTGGTTAAAATCATCTATTTTTTACAGTTTTACATTTAGAATCATAGTTAGAAAGTCTTTTTCACCTTGGGGTTGTAAATGAACTAAGGTAAATTTATTCCTGGTTGTTTTATCTTTCATGTTTTTACCTTAAATGAGAACCTTTCTTCCATTACATCTTCTAACTGGCTGTTGTTTGTATATATGAATTGTTTTCTGTATTTTAATATTTCAGCTTGCTATCTTATATCGCTCATTATTTGCAATTTCAGGTTAGTTTCTTGAATTTTTGAGATACACAATTACATCATTTGGAAGTAGTGATAGTTTTTCCTTTAATGTTATACTTCTCACTGGTCTAATTATGTTTGCTAGTATTTTAAGTAAAATGTTATTTAATAGTAGTGCTCACTTTTTTTTTCTTTATTTTGAAAATCACCTTTATTGAGGTATACTTGACATGTAGGTGACATATATTTGACATATGTGACTCTATATATAGTCTGCTTATTCTTTGTTCCTTTGGTCCTTATTTCTTGCCTTCTTTTGAATAAATCACAAAGTTTTAATATTATGTTCTATCTCTTGTATTAAAATTTTAAGCATACCTCCTTGTGTTATTTTTTAGTGGTTTCTGTAAGGGAGTACAGTGTGTATCTTGAAGTTACACAGTCTGCTTTCAAACAGTGTCATGTTACTCCATGGACAGTGTCAAGATCTTACATAGTAGAATTCCATCCCACCCTTCATATCCTTGTTGTCTTATTTTTTGCTTCTACAAATGCTGTGAGTCTCATGACGTATACTTAGAAAAAATCTTCTGTATCTACCCAGATATTTACTTGTTGGAGCTCTTTTTTCCATCACACAATTCTTAATTTCCACTTGGTGTCTTATCTTTTCAGTCTGAAGAACTCATTTTAGCATATCCAGTTGGACAGTTCTGCTGGCGATGAATTCTCTCAGCTTGTATCTCTCTGGGGGAAAAAAAAGGACTTTCACCATCATTTTTGAGTGACATTTTCACTGGACATTGACTTTGGGTTTGACAGGTTTGTTTATTTTGCTACCATTCTGCACTTTAAAGTTACAATTTTATTGTCCTCTGGCGTCCATTGTTTCTGGTGAGAAGTCAGCCATCATTTATGTCATTTTTATTCTGTGTATGTAATGAATGTTCTCTTACCCTCTAGCTGCTTTTCAGATTTCCTATTTACCTTTGTGTTTCAGCAGATTAATTATGTTGGACTTAGGAGTGGTTTCTTTGTAGCAGGTGTGAACTTGCTGGTGATTCACTGAGCTTGCTGGACCTATGAGGTGATCTCTTTCATCAGTTTTGTAAAGTTTTCAGTCATTACCTATTTAAATATTTCTTCTGCCCCATTGTCCATCTTTTCCTTTTTGACTCCAATTGCAAATACGTGTTAGGTTTAGGCCATTTAATATTATCCCACAATTCTTGTGGGCTTTGCTTTTCTTTTTTTCACTTTTTTGTCTCTATGTGTTTTGGTTTAGGTACTTTTCATTGATCTCCCTTTAAGTTTATGGGTTTTTTATTTGCTGTTTCCAGTATGTTCTTAAGTGATTTTAATATTATTTTAAGTTACATTTGGATACCATATTTTTTGTGCTATCATTTCTACATATTTGGTTCATTTTTATAATCTACTACTGAAATTCCCCACCTCTTCATGTATATTGTCCATCTTTTCTACCATGTCCTTTAGCATTTTTATCATAGGTGTTTTAAAGACCCTGTGTGATACTTCCAAAACATGGATCGTCTCTGAGTATGTGACCATGGGTCACATTTTCTTGCTTTTTCATGTGTCTTGTAATTTTTGATCGTGTGCTGGATATTGTAAATAAAAAGAGCAATAGAGAGGGAAGTAAGTAAAATTTAATCCAAGAAACCCCACAAAATAAACAAAAACACCACTCTCTTCTTTTAGGTTTCCATGTGAAGTGGTTAGGTCAATCTAACATATAATTGAGCTGTGTACAGGCTCTTTCTTTTTTGCAGTTTCAGCTTAATTCACAGCCGTAGGCTTTTCCTCTCAGTGGTGCTTGAGCTTTGAGCACTCGTGAATTTCCAGAGATCTCTTTCTGCTTTTCAGCCAAGCCACCATCTTTTTGGTTTGTGGGATCTCTTTCTCTGCTTTATACTGCTAACGTTTTGAGTCTCTGGGAAGTTCTCTTTGCTCTCCAGTCCTGATCTTGACTTTCTATTATCTTGGGAGATTTCTCTCTGCTCCACTTAAACTAAGCCTCAGAAAATTAGTTGCCTTACATTCTTTGAAGATCCAAAATGCTTCAAAGGGTTTACTCCCAGCTTTGCTGCTCCCCTCTCCCACTCCAACCTTTGGTGGCTGAAATGCTGGAATGCCTCAGATAGGTTTCTATCAGCTCTCTTGTCCCGTCCCTATCCTACAATATGCAAGGTCTCAGAGCACTTAGCATGGGCTTCTTTTAGCTCCGCTGCCTTGCATCCCACCTTCAGAGGGTCAGCTGCCTTAGATTTGGGGGAGGTTTTGCATAGCCCGGGGGAGCATCTCTCTCAGCAATTCTACCATGCCCCAAGCACTCATTGATGACCCATAGGAAAGCATTGGTTTGCGGACCCTATATCTCACTCTGTGGCTCAGGTTCCTTAAAATCCTTACATGATGTGCCAGCCCTGATGCAGACCTTAGAAGTTTGTTAGAAGTTTGGCAGGTTTCTTCTTACCTACATCTGCGGAGGCTTATTCTACTCCTCCAGGAATGAGAGTAGCCATAGGTCTCTTCTTTGTTATAAAATGCTTATGATTTTCTGGAATGTTTCACTTAAGTGCCTTTTTGTCATCAGCTCTCTGATAGGTTTTAAAAATTATGAATTTGTAACTTCTCCAGCTTGCTTTGTTTGTTAATGTGAAACCAGTGGTCTCTTTTGACCTTCTGTATTCTTTAGGAAGCAGAAGTCCTGTGTTATTCTTTAACTACCACTGCCTCTTCTTCTTCTTTGAACAAACTATGCCTAGGAAGGCTTCTGCCGGCAGCTCACTTACACCTGTGTCCACATCCATCCATTGTTTCAAACAAAGCATATAGATTTAGGCTTCAGAACGAGTCTCCCACCTTTAGAAAGTAAATTTTCACTGGTGCTTTTTGAGCCCAGCTGTTGTGGAGACCTCTTATCCTTCATGCATTTTGTCACCTTCTACCAAGTGGCTCTGCATGATCTCATCTCCTTTTGGACAGCTCTCCACATATTTTGGGATCTATGAATGATATCTGTTGTCTGGTTTTGCCAAGAATAGAGGATTCAGAGTATATTCAGAGTCTTGTTTCTCATCCACCCACCCACCTACCCTACCTCACCCTAGAGGGGAAGGAGAGGGAAAATGATGACTTAAAGGGAACCTGTTAACTTATGCAGTGATATTCTTATTGCAAGTCCCATGTAATCATTACAACAAAGCATTTTTATTTTTCTTATGCGGATATGCAGACCGAGACTCAGAAAGTTAGACACCCTCTCTGCAGTCACAGAGATAATAAAGAGCAAAACTGGGATTTAAATCATAGTTAGTTTAACTCATACTGTTAAATAATGTGCTGATAATGAAGCACATTATCTTTGAAGCTTCTATCTTATATTACTGCCTGAATTCTTTTTAGAGCTTAGGATAACATATACAGGTATTTTCTCTTCTAGAGACAGAGTAAAAGAGTGAATGGGAACCTAAATGCTCAGAAAATGTTAAGACTCAAAGCAGAGGAACTTAAGTTCAGATATAATAAAAAGAGTCCAAAGAAAAAGAGACCAAAAATAAGAGGCAAAATTGAGCCCCAAGAGCCAGAAGGAACTGGAATGGAATGGCAATCAAATCTTTATATCAGGAGTTCAGGTGACAGTTGGGAGCAGAACTGACATGGCCGTGTTGGGCCATAGGTGTGTGAGGTCATCTTAAAGAGCTGAGGCAGCAAACCCAGAGTTTTACATACTGGAGGAATAGATTGCTGGGATTCTCAGTAATAATTGTTACTATAATCAGAGCACTTATTTTTCCTTAATTCTTAGTACATGCTAGGCACTGTACCAGTTGTCTCATGAACTTTATCTCATTTAGACCTGAGGTACATAGGGATTCAAAAAACTTGCTTTGTAATCGCAACTAGAAAAAAGGGCAGAGCTGGGATTTGAACCCAGACTCATGAGATGCCCAATTTGGAGGTCTCTCCGATTTACCATATCGTTTCTTCAAAGGACAAGAGAATTAGAGTAATAGAAACTAGCCCCCAGACTCAAAAATTAACATGTATAAAGAATATTAAATGTATACAGAGCAGAAATAAGGAAGAACGGAAAAAAGAGTGACCTTCTCAGCTTCACGTAGTATGAATGAGATTGGGAACACTTTGGTTCATGTTAGACTTTGGAGGAATCTACTAACATCTACCTCTGCACGTGATTAAGGCTACCATTCCTAAATAGTAACTCAGAAAATTCTGGAGTGGGCCCCTCAGATGATTAACAGTTGGAAAATTAGATGAAGAAAGGTCCTGGGACCGTTTCCTGTGACGGAAAGTTGTGGAGTTGTTAAGCGTTTTCAAGTCTGTGAAGAACAGTTATGCCAAGTATGGGCAGCAGGTGTTGTTGATCTGTACTGTATGTGGAACGATAGTGCCATAGATTTAAGTTTAATGTAGGGAAATAGTTCCTGACAGTAGCCAGTGACTTTTGGTAAACCTCATTTTTGAAAGTTAGAGCACCTCCTTCCTTAGGTTTTTATAAGGTGCATTTAGTGATGATGTGAGGGAACAAGGCTGACTGGAGGACTCTCAAGGTCCCTTTTTGCCCTAAGGTTCTATTATTATTGCATATTTATAGAGCACCAAAATTGACTGTGTTCTTCTCATTGAATAGAATTGCATTCAGTCACTGTCCAGGGCCATCACAGTCAAAATTAGACAGATCAGCAAATCAAGTCAAAGGTTAGTAGGTACACATCTAACTATTTGAGAATGTGTATTCTCTTCAAGAATTAGAGAATGACCTAAGAGCACGGTGAAAGATCTTCAGTGTGAAAACCTCCACTGAGACTTGTATTAAGTTCCTCTAGGTGTTTTTGTAAAAAGAAATAATAATAAGGAATCCTTTCTTAGTGTCTATTAAGCAAACCTAATTTCGAATTATTATCCTCAAAACTCCTAATTCAGAATGGAATGAAGGAAAAGAATTGTACTTTATTGCCAAACTGTTTTAAGTGGTAGATAATATTCTGTTATTATTAACTTGATAACTTTGAACTTCTCTGCCCACGGATGATTTAAATTCAATCCACACTTGATCTTAGCCAAAAGGCCGAGAAGCGATTGATTTAGATTTAATCCATTCTAACAGCTGAACTACCAAAAAAATTACATTGCTAATTTAAAACTAGCAAATAAAGTTCCGTATTTTTACTGGAAAAAAAATGGCAAAGTCCATCATATATGGTAAAAATTAACAGTTTAAGTTGTCTGACTTTTTTTTAAAGTTTATTTATTTTGAGAGACACAGAAAGTGCAAGTGGGGGAGGGGTGGAGAGAGAGGGAGAGAGAGAGAGTCCCAAGCAGGCTTTGCACTGTCAGCGCAGAGCCCCATGCGGGGCTTGAGCCAACAAACCAGGAGGTCACGACCTGAATGAAGTCGGACGCTTAACAAACTGAGCCACCCAGGTGCCCCAGTTGTCTGATTTTGTAAGGAGGAATGGTCTCATATTTTTTATTTCTTGTAACCCCACTAATCATTTCACACTTTTTAATCTTTTTATTTGGAAATAAATGCAAACCTTCAGAAAAGTTTGAACAATAGTACTAAGAACATATGTATACTCTTTACCTAGATTTACCTGTTAGCATTTTGTTCATTTGCTTTACCATTTGTGCATGCTTTCTTTCTCTACTGATCTTTTCCTTTCTACATATATGTCTGTCTTTTCTGAACCATTTGAAAGTAAGTTGCACACATCATGCATCTGTTCATGTTTTTAAAGTAATGTTATTTTATTCCTTTCTTCAAAGTAAAAGTATTTTTTGGCAGTGCCTGGGTGGCATCCGACTTTGGCTCAGGTCGTGATCTCACCGTTCGTGGGTTCAAGCCCTGCGTCAGACTCTGTGTTGACAGCTCAGAGCCTAGAGCCTGCCTCAGACTCTGTGTCCCCCTCTTGCCCCTCCCCTGCGCTCTCTCTCTCTCTCTCTCTCTCCCAAAAATAAACAAACATTAAAAAAAAATTTTTAAAGTAAAATTTTTTTTTCTCAGATAGCTCCATTATTTACCAAAACATAGAGGCAACTTGAACTATCATATTTCACCTTGTTTTTGTCCTGTTATCTCTTTTAACTGTCACTCATGAGGTCCTTTTCATGCCTTGTATCTGGAATGCACTATTTTTTTCAGATTGTCCTTTAATAAAATCTGAAGACCTGACACAGACACTTGTTGCCACAACATGTAATATAATATACAGCTTTGTCATGTGATGTATTACAGACTCTTATAGTGCCAAATTCTTGTTGTATAATTTTTATTGAAGAAAACTCTTTTTTTAATGTAAATACATGTGTTAGGATAACAGAACTAATTAGATCTCTGTTTGGTAAAATTACATGGTTTTTTACCTTTAAGTTTGTATATTTTCCATTTCAGCTTGATGTCGATTCACAGGGCTAAATTTTCATGTTTGGTTATTTCCCTCACAGTAGCTTATGATTCCACAGGTCCCTGACCGGATTTCACTGAAAGAGTGGCTACGTGAGATCCAGAATGAAGATACAGCTTCTGGAAAGGGGAATGAAATTCCATTCAAACAAAAATAGGAGGGGGAGGGGATTAATCTATTTTAAGTGCTGATGAACAAATTGAAATTATTTTCAAGTTGTAAAAATTTTATTACTCTATTTTTACTGATGTAATTTATCAATCCCTTTAATGTCTGAGATTAAAACCAACTCTGCAGAGATGAACTCTGAATATCCAAATAGTTTGAGATATGGAAGAGGTATAACTGTGGTAAAGTCAGTTCTCTACAATTTTCAGTGAATGTTGAAGACACAGAGCCAGAATCAATTTAGGCTCAGGGGGAATGATGGTCTCACTCCTCAAGTGGAATATTTTGTGGACAGAGATACCTGTATTCCTGGAAGGACCATAGTTCAGGCAACAAACTCAAAATGCAGCACAATGTTGCCTTCTTCATGTAGCCACTGAATTTTGAGTTGGAATTTTATTAGAAAGCCTCATTCTCCTCTGATGACATGTAATCCTGTCTGTTAGCATTTTTTTCCTCATGTGCTTATTAGTATTAAGTAGACTACGTGCTTGCTTTATGTTAGACCACTGTCAGAAAAACAAGACAGAATTAGTTTCAAGAATATTTTTCTTTCTGTAGCACCCACACGCAGGATGTGTGATCTCTAGTAATTCTTATTCATTTGAAATACAGCAATTTGTTCCTGTCAGTAGAGGATAGGTTTGTTGTTTTAAATTGCCAGGTTTTGTTTCTGTTGGCATGTTCCCCAATACAAATTGAATGGCTGACAAAAATCTATTTGTATGACAGTTCAATCTAGATAAGTGCCCTCTGTTGCCTAACGGTACAATTTGGGGTCTCAGAGATAAAAGCAAACTGAATGCCAGGCTTGTAACAGAGCTTCTCCATGCAGATAACAGAAGTAATCCATATTCCTGAGGTACACAAATCAGACCAACAAAGAAGAAATGCGCATGCACGTCATATCGTTTGAAATGGTGGGCTTCTAGCTTCTACATAATAAAAAATGGGAATATCTAACTTAGGAGAACAAAAATCTACCTCGTACGAGCTATGCCTAGATTTGGAATGAAAGAGAAGTGGGGTATTGACTTATAAAGTTGGAGAGAGCTCTGTTGCTTAGCATTGTCCCATCGTATACAGGTTTCCCCCGCTATCAGAAAGTTGCGTGTTCCTAGGAGACCTTTCGTAAGCTGAAATGATGTAAAGCGAAAGAAGCAATTATCATTGTTATGTGGAAACATTTTCTAACACTCCCAGACCCAAAGAATAACCTCTCTCAGGCTTTTCCGATACCTTAGGACACATCTTGCTAACAGGCACACGGAATAAATGGAGGCAAAGCACAGAGGCTCCCAGACACAGTTCAGAGCTCTGACAGCTTGACGCCCGGATGCTGTGTGCTCTTCCTGGGGAAGGAGCTGGTCAGGGCCGCTTTCACTGCTCAGGGTGCGAGCTGCCTTCCTCATGGCTCACTGAAAAACAAATGGTGAATGCTCTTCTCTTTTCGCCTTTTTTTGTAAAATCAGAAACCGTCTTCAGATTTCTTCTGGTTAGCAAAAACAGATACTAATGTAGGCCTCTAACTGAAGTGTCATGATGTGAATTTTCCTGAAGCAAGGTACACCTGTATTGGCTTTTGTCAAATTTTTTTGCTTTCTATTTTAACATGCCTGTTCTGAAATACAGTGTATATTTAGACAGTGATTCTTTCATACTTTTGATATTCTACAAGAGGTAGTTTCTGAAGGGGTCTCCTTTACCTCCCAAGATGAGGAACTGAAAATTTGTACCTTTTCTCTCTTCCTTAAAACATGTCAGGCTTACTATACAGGTATCTCTAAAACATAATTCACTTATAAAAAGAGGGATGAAATATATGGTAACAATCGTAATAAGGAAGGAATTGGGACTAGTTCATAAGGTAACAGACATCCTGGAAATATGGCTAAGAGCCCCAGTTGTAGATATTCTGAAAAATAATCCATAGTGCTTGGTGATTTATTGGATTTTAGGAGTGGATTTGAGAATAATTTTTACATTTTTATCTGAAGAGACTGTGTGCATGGTAAAACCATACATCAAACTAAAGAAAACAGGAGGAGCAGTATATGAGAAGGAAAATGCCCTAATGTGTCTACATTAAGTCTGAGATGCCTTCAGGTTATCTGAGGTACCCAGAAGGGATTAGATTTGTAAGTAGAATATGCAGAAAACACGTCTTTGCCTGCTTCTAGGTAGTAGTGAGAACCGTGGGTAAAAATGAGATCATTCAGATGAGTGAGAAGAGATCCGAGGATGAAGACCTGGGTCAGACTGAGAAAGAAGCTATAATGAAGGAGACTGAGAAGGATAGGCCAGACGAATGGGAGGAACTCCTGTGGAAGACGGTGCCGTAATGCTAAGGGGACGGTGGGCAACAATGTCCGTCCGATGCTATCAAGAGATGAAATGCAAACAGGACTGAAAGGTGGCCATTGGAGCGAACCTTGGTACAGTTGGAGCAACACAATTAATGATATCGTATTAGATTAAAAGTGAAAGTGTAAAATAAATATCCTTAAGTCCATACTGATACCAATAAATGATTGGATAATGATTGAGTAGACAGATCTTTTGTACAGAAGAATGCCAGATGACTTATGAAGATACCTCTCCCTGAAGAAGGTAGAGCATAACTCCCCACTTCTTTTTTTTTTCAATTTTTTAAATGTTTTATTTATTTTTGAGAGAAAGAGAGAGAGAGAGAGAGTATGAGTGGGGGAAGGATAGACAGAGAGGGAGACACAGAATCTGAAGCAGGCTCCAGGCTCTGAGTTGTTAGCACAGAGCCCAACACGGGCTCCAACCTGTGAACCATTAGATCATGACCTGAGCTGAAGTCAGATGGCTCAACTGACTGAGCCACCCACGCACCCCATAATTCCCCACTTCTTAAACGTGGGCTGTGTATAGTAAGTACAGTGTAGGAAGGGGGAAAAGAATAGCTTTTCAGTGGAGAAACATGGCAAACACTCCCTCAGCCAGGCATCAAGGGCAACATCATTAATGATACGTCAATGTTGATAGTATGTACCTTGGACATGATCTGAACCAAATGGCACTTTTATCTCTTCGGTCTTCCTCCCCAAAACATAATACCCCAGTTTAGTCAGGAGAAGAACATCAGAAGGATCCTAATTGAAGGGCATTCTACAAAATACCAATCCTCTTCAAAACCTGCAAAATCATCAAAAACAAGGAAAAGTCTGAGAAATTGTCACAGCCAAGAGGAACCTAAGAACACATGACTAGGAAATGTAACATGGAATCCTGGATGGTATCTGGAACAGAAAAAGAACCTTAGATAGTAAGAAAACCTGAAAAAAGTATAGTTAATAATAATGTGTAATAATGAACTATTGATTCATTAATTGTAACAAATGTACCACACTCATATAAGATGTGAAAAATAGAGGAAACTAAGTGTGGGTTACATGGGAGCTCTACTATCTTTGCAACTTTTTAATAAATCTACAACTGTTTTTAAAGTTTACTTCAAAAACATGGACAATGATTTTGTCACCTCGGAAGATATTGGTGATCCTAGGGAATCCTATGGCATGGTAGGAAAGCATCAAATTTGTTGGAAGTTGAGAAGTGGCTGGGTCATGAATAAGTTAATTGAGTTAATGCTCATGGAATACTCTTTCAAGAGGCTTGGCCAGGAAGGGAAGGATAAAAAGAGGCTGGGCATGAGCTGGGGAGTAGAGTACTGGTGGAAATAACATTTTGAAGTATAGAAAGCTGGGTACACTTAAAAAATGTTTATGTTCTGAAAGGAAAGAACCAGTAGAAAGTGACATGCTGAAAATATAAGAGAAACAACAGTTAACTGATGGAGTAAAGTCCCTAAGTAGGCAGGATTTTATTCTATTCAACTGAAGATGGAGAGTCTTCTAGGAGGAATGTGTTGTTTATGAATCAGGTATGAATATTTATTATACTTTATAGTCTGGGGGTCACCCTTATAGGGAAGTAATCTTTACAATGTTTCCATAGAGAATTTGGGCTAGAAGAACTTTGTTTTATTGCCTAAACATCACAGTTTTATTGGCTATATTCATAAGGCATTAAAAGGCATCTCTGAATTATGAGAACTGTAACTTCACTGTAATAAACAATCTGTCCCAACATGGATTCAACAGGAAGCACTAGGGGAAAAAATACTGTAAAAATTGTTTGCCTGTGAGATAGCTGGTTCCAATCTAAAATTATAGAGCAACTATATAGGGAGTCACTAGATCCCATGGATAAGGAAGCACTTCTTAACACATCTTAATAACCAGTTCAAGACCTCTCCTGCCATGTGGGCAGATTATTGTTGCTTTATGGTGGAGCCTCTGAAGATTAATCTTAAAACATATCTAAGTTACATATGTGATTTACCATATGTGTGGTTGTGACTCACCCTAAAATCAGATGTTTTTGTGGTTTAAAAAAATTTTTTTTTTACATTTATTCATTTGTGAGAGACAGAGCACAAGCAGGGGAGGTACAGAGAGAGAGAGGGGGAGACACAGAATCCGAAGCAGGCTCCAGGCCCGGAGCCATCAGCACAGAGCCCGACGCGGGGCTTGAACTCACAAACCGGGAGATCATGACCTGAGCCGAAGTCAGACGCTTAACTGACTGACCCACCCAGGCGCCCTCAAATCATACATTTTATTCTATGAAATAAAATATTCTGCCTTAAGGATTTGTCACCTTTGAAATTTCAAATTTATTATTGTCAATATTCCAGATGTCGACAACAGTGTATAAGTAAAGGCTTATTTTTGTTTACTTTGAAGGAGAGTGACAAGAAACAAAATCTACGAACTAATCAACTTTGTAGTTGATGATAAATTCGTAGAACCAGGTGAATGGTGCAGCCAGACCTGCCTTGGGGGGGCGGGGAGCAATAGGATGGTCCCTGCCTGCCGTAATGTTTTGTTAAAATGAAAGGTGGTATGGTAAATTAAAAAGAGCGCTGACATTGGGAAACACATTCTGTCCTTCCTCTACCTAGTCTTTGCCAAGTATGTGGCCTTGGGGAGATCACTCATCTGGCTTAGAACTACTCATCTCTAAATATGGAAGGCTGGTCTAGATGAGGCCTCATATCACTGTCAACTATAGGATTCTGTTACTTTTGAGACATCTCAGTGTCAGTTACAGAATCATTGAGATCATTTGCTCTTGAATGTCTAGATCACTTGAAATTATGGCTTTGGACAGATTTTCAATGAACGATTGCCTTTCCTTCCTAATGCTAGGCAGATTATGTAGGGAAACCTACATACAACTTAATTATATCTTTTGCATACTTTATCCCATTAGTTCTTTTAGAAACACAAATGAAGCATCTGTTATATAGCATCCATTTTTCAGAGTATCATTTTTCTAGTAGTGCATAGAGTATTTGTATGTCATTATCAAACAAGAAAATATTTTGACATTTTGATTATTTCAATTATAGTCTATGGAGTTGTTTTATTTTATATTCAGAAAGATTTTAAAGAATTAGATTTCCTCCACTGAAAATTTACACTATTCCAGATGTTGACAACAACACCTGGGCATTCTATCATGAGCTGATTTTCTGAATGAAGTAACTTAATTATTGATTGACAAGCTAACATGATTTAAGACACAGCCACACCATGTTCAATAGCAGTGTGAAAGTCATAAACTGCAAGCATGTGCAAGCAAGTGGGGCCATGATACTAACTCACATTGCATTTTGAAACACCAATGCTAAACTTAAATTTTAAGCTTAAGTTTAGAATTGCTGGAGGAGGAAATGAAGAGGTACAGTTACATGATTTCTGGGCTCTCCGTTTTGCAAATCATTAAATGATGTAACAGCAATGTGGTCAGAATTCCTAGTATAAATAAAAGTCTATTCTAGCATTGTGAGACACAAGTAGACTTATTATTCCATATGGATTGCATATGAGTTTGCGTGAGTCTAGATGTGTATACATACATATATAACCTCATTATATGCATACAAATATTCACATATTCATAATAGCTAAATTAAAAAAAATAAAAGTGGGGTAGAGTGTAACTCATTATTTACAGCCAAAACATAAATATCCATTTGAAACATGTAAACTGTTTTTGAAAGTATAAGCAAAAATAATAAATGAAAGTGATTATAGTAGAAAGACACTAGTTATTTTTTGTTTTTTGTTTTTCAAAAACATTTAAATGTCTTTTCCTGGTATAACATGGATTATTTCAGCGTTCTCATGTTAACCTGCTTTTTCAACTGTTGGTAGCCCAGGAGCAGGGCATGTTAGCATCTTCCCTCTGCTGGCTTGCATATGGTCCATTGGCCATGAGTTTATGATAGATAGAAAGTGTGCTTTCCCTTTATTAATGCTACAGTATTGGTGACATGTGGCCTGTGCACTTTCCAGTGAATGAGCTTGACCTTTGACTCAACACAGTCCCTTGAGCAAGAGCAAGCCGTGTTTGGTGGAATGATTATTTAGAAAAAACAGATTGGAACCTACTTTCTCTGCTAACATTAAAGAAATGCAGTGAAGTTTTTCCCACTGAAAATCATCCACAAATTGTAGCATCATAAAATAGAGAATTGGGCAAAAAAACGAAACAAACATACTAGAATTACTTAACTAATTACTTTAATTGTTAGTTAAATAATATGAACTTTTTAAGGTTACTTTTGGTGTATATTGGCACATCATTTTCTGGGGAAGATGCGCTAATTTATACTCTCAGCCCTGTATGTGTACCGGTTTTATTGCATCCTTTCCAATATTACCAACTAATGTTTAGTTGAACATCTTTCACAAGGTTAGCACATATCATGTATTATGAGAGGCTTCCGTTTGTATATAATATTTAAATTCACACAACAGCCCTGAGAAATAAATATGGTCACTGTTTTAGATATTGAAGAAAGTGATCTTCAGAAAACTTAATTTGACCAAGATCACATACTAAAATGTTATCTCTGTTCTTTGTGTTCAGTGCCTTGCGCTTTTTCATCCTAACTACTTCCCAAGAATCTAACATTTACCTAACAGTATACTTTGCCTTTACCTAAATCATGTAGTATCTTAAATCATCTTTGCTAGAAATTAATGCAGCACAGCGAACACTGTGATGAATGAAATTTCATAACTTTCTTCTCATTTTTTTTCCTCCAAAATGTTAAGTTTTCTGTCCTGGATTGATGAGCTTTTTTAAGTCCTGGGTCAGGGGTGGAGTGTGTATGAAAAGCTGAAATTGGTCATGAAGAAATAGAAGTGAGGTTAAAAATGGAACGCTTTGTGCCAAAGATAGACGCATTTTCGAAAATACCATCTGGGCATTACAGAAGTATGCTATTATTTAATTCAAACCAGCTAGAATTCAGCAAGAAATGAATGCCAGCAATTATATGACTAGCTAATAAATATAATTTCATGGTATTCGGTAAGATACCCCAAAGTGTTAATTGTAACAGGAGCAGTTAAATTCTTTATACCAGTTAAATTCTTTGGCTATGAAAGCATAACAGTTTTTAATCACCTGGTAACTTTGGGCATTATTAAATATATGGAGATTGGATTGGAAGACACGGTAGAAGCAATGGAAAAGTCTGGCCAGACTGGGTAATTTGTTTTAGACCTATGGAGAAATCTATTAACCATTTCTTCTATAGACCAATTTGATTAGGAAGTAGGACAAGCTGTTCTTTCATTACTTACCCAAACCATACTGCACTTTGTATCAATTATTTGGCTGTCTGCAGCACATAGATTAGAATAAAGGGCTTTCTTAGTGTTTGTGAATGTTGCGGATTGCTGATTAGTAATTAAAGTACTGAATGAAGAAAATTAGGCCAAAAATGAATGGCAATGAGAAAGTCTTAATTCTGTGATACAGATGTTAGAAACAGATTATCTTGAGCAGCCCATTCAACGCAGTGACATTCTACATGGCCATGGAGTGCTTGCCTTCCATGTAAAACTCAAGTCAAATGCCTTAGAGATGGTTTCCTCTCCCGTGCCTTGTGATGTAGCTGTATGGATATTAATTTAGTGAAATATCCTGTCTGCCAGGTGTGGGAACTAGCTGATTTTATTGTAATACCAGATCATTACTTAATTCATATGCAACAGAGTGCAGCACATGGAAAGCATTATAAATCTATTTACAATGTGGCTGGTCTGATGATAACATTGTATTAAATTCCCAGGTGAGGCAATTTAAGCAATTGCTTTGCCATGTGCACGCGGTGGAAATTAAATTCTCATATACACTTTAGTAATAAACCAACTGCATTGTTATGCTTATGCTAGTGGTGGGTTGTAGAATCTTCACTCTGACTATGTATATACCCTGTTTCACATGTAGAATCATATAGGGGGCTGCACCACAGATCCCAGTTCTTAATTAGTTTCAGCTCAGTTCATTCATTTTGTTTCTAGTTTAGCAGTGCCTGTCCAGAAACATATTCAGTTCAGTTGGGAAACATTAAGGCTTGGGTCAAGTAGACAGATTGTTTCAAGCCAAATTTCCAGACAGAACTGGGCAAGTGTATCTGTTTGAATTTGGCTTTAAGAAAATCAGCCAATCAGTATGCATATACCAAGTGAAAACTGCTTGGAATTTGAAATTCTCACCTTCATAACCAAAGACTCATTTTTGTCATCAGTTTAAAAAAGGCATTCAAACTTTCTGTCTCTGACTTTTTAGGGATAATAATCAATTGTTAATTTGCCGTATTTTTTCCTCTAATTCTGTAGATTTTTCTGCCCAACTGCATCTGGTCCACCTAAGTGTAATATATAAGTTACAAAGAATAAGCTTTACAAAAACACACACTAAAAGTGAGGAATGCTCTTATATTTAATTCTGTGTGTGTGTGTGTGTGTGTGTGTGTGTGTGTGTCTGTGTGTGTCTGTGTGTGTGGCAAAAATTGTCAGTTGAAGCTTCCCACCCTTATGGTACAGACCTGAAATTGCAATAGATTACAAACTGCATAGAGCTTCTGTCTTCTCCAGAAGCCACATATAAAGCACCAGTAGACAGTGGTAACTGACAACTAAGACTAAAAATGTTGACAATTTCTTGATTTGCCTGGTTAGCTTATGTATAGAAGTCATTAACTATTTATAAAATGCATTATGAATTGGGTTCCTTCAAACTGTAGCTGAGTGTGTGACATTTCCAGCTCAAATTCTCATGCTTGCATTTGGCTAAAGTACAGATTTTATACAACTGATAATAAAGTAAAAATATTTTAATCAAGATACAGTAGGTGTTTCAGTTTCATTAACTTTAAATCATCTGAATTAAAATATTCATAGTACTTAGTAATGTAGAGTGAGGTTATTAAAAATTCCACAAAAGGTAAAATTATTTATTGATGCTTTGGAAGGAAACTATCGGTACAATAAGCAGTTTGTCATTCAAAGGAATTTGCCTTTTTTGGTATTCAATCAGTTTAGTGATGATCCTGCAGGCTAAATTATGGCTGATTACAACCAGCTTACTTAAAATTTCAAACCACAAAAATATTAGGAGAAAATACCAATGTCAGGCATTTAAATGCAACTCTCAATAAAACAGTCTTGATCTTAAAAATATATATATTTGTAAAATGATATTCGAGGGTAAAGAGTTCGATTTTCTGCACCGACTGTGTCATTTTCATGAGGAACTATTTCTGATACTGGGAATGAGTTTTTTTATTCTTTAAGAGAAGTTAGTTCGATCAGAGAACGTTTCGTAAACTCAGCATATCATCTGCTTAATTACATCCAGAAAGCCGTCCAAATGACCAATGTTTACCGTCCCAATAGTAAAGACTGACATTTATAGAGACCACCCTTCAACTGCGGATAAATCCTTATTTCTCCTCTGTTGCTGAGTGTGTACACTCTTAATTGCTGGTTTTCAAAAGCAATGAATTCTCACCAAAACAAGATTAGATATTTAGGGATACATGTTTGTAATTTTCTTCTTCTTTTGAAGTTCAGCAAATCAAAATGAGAATATAATGTGATTGAACAATCTATGCCAATTTGTTGGTATTTTGGTGAAAGGGGAAAACACAAAAACAATCTCCGTATGATATTCTCGCATACTGTGGAATGTTTTAGTCCCCCATAGTGATAAAATGAATAATTAAAAAGGCAGCTCTGATACCACGGCCTGTTTAAAGGTTCTCATTTCCTTTAATGCTGTAAAATACTTTTGCTTAGCTAGTTTGGAACTACTGTAGTGGGGATCTCCAAATGGGCAAAAGAAAGGTTTGGCTTTATCTAAATATTGTAGGAAGGCCATGAGGTGGACTGACCTTGCAGTTCAGCATTTTTCGAGATAATTCTGTATGAAGTCAATCGAAATAATTAACAGTCGGTTCGGTAAATACAATAAGAGAAGCGAGCTTAATATATGCTGTTTGTGGTGGTGAGAAGTCTGGCGTGTTCACAAAATGAATGAGTTGGCTCGCTCCTGAATTGTTAAGACATCTGATATAGATGTCATTACTGACCTCAGGCTAATGACTTAACTTTGGTACTTTGTCCTCGGCAACGTTGTTGGTTTTATTTATCTATTTACCGACTTGCTACATCTGCTCAGGTACAGAGACACCCTTGCAGCAAAGAAGGGGGACTTGGGGTAGAGACTCAGGGCAGAGAAGGGAGGCCATCATCTCCTTTCTGCTGAAACATTTTGCAATTTTTGCATCTTTTTCCTGGGTGTATTCAGAGGATAATATGATGGGGAGGAAATTTTGTGTGCTAGAATGAGTGTAGGTTCTAGTTTCAGTTTAACCAAAGCAATCTTTAGAATTCTATAAGACTGATTTTTTTCCTAAAAAAATAAAGGGATATCTAGATTTGTTTACTTTTATTTACACTCCAGTCAGCCCTTTTCAACTAGCTTCTGCCAGAGAGTTAAGCCCTAATGCCCTTAGGCTTCTATTCTCTGTAATGAACTCTCTCTTATGTACCATCCTGGGAAGATTGAGAAAATAGTCACTAAAATAATTTTCTGTTTTGTGGTTCAGATAAGGAACCCTAATTGAGAAAAGCTGCGACTCGAAAATGATTCAAAATCTACTGGCTTTTCTTGCTAAAAGTCCTTTTAAATCCTAGTGTGATTTCACATTTAAGGCGGTGTGATCTCTATGTAGCAAAGCAGTGCTGTTTACTAGTATAAAAATCTAGTTAAAAATCTTGTTGACTTCTGCTTGAGGATTCTGAATAGTTCTTTTTAAACTACATTAATTTTTCAGATCACAGTTGAAAAAGTATGAAATCTTAAGGCCTAAACTGTAGACTGCAAGTGAGAATAGGCTACTATTTCCCAGCTGCCATTTTTAAATTCACTCTTTTTGCTTAGTCCAGAAGCAAAAAAAAAGGCAGCCAAGTAACCTGTAAATCTGCATTTGAGTCTGAAACGGTGATGCTGAAGTAGGATCTGAGGATGGCGCCCTAGCTTCGCAACTAATTTTCAGAGCCTTTTAGCTTTTCCAAATGTGTGTACGTTTAGATAATCCATGAATTGCTTATAGACATGTCCCTCTGACTTTACAGGTAAAGGTCAATTCCCATAAAACAAAATTTCACTGAGTGAAATGTTGACTCATAGCCCACTTTATTTACTGGGATTGAGAAAAGATGACTCATAGCCTACTTGCCTTTATGTACTGGGATTGGGAAATTTTATTTGTTTTAACACACACGCGCGTGCATACACACACACACACACACACACACACACACACACTCCCATTACTTTTCCTTCAGCTATAATTTGAGGAGAGCTTGGAGACCTTTAAGTTATTGTTTGGAAACGGGATAGACTTTAAAATTCCATCTCTTTCTGGCTACTAACATCACAATAATGAAGGAAATATAGATGAACTATTGTCTAAGCATTCCAGTGTTCAGTTGGAGTCATAATATTATCCCAGAATCAGAGATTTTAAAAGACCTATATTATATAGTTCATTTCCTGCCACAATTTTAAAGACCCCCATATACACTTGTTTTAATTACAATCTGGTGAGTTTTGCAGATATACAGCTATAAAGCTGTATTTCCTTCAGTTTGGTGGTCTTATTTGTATGGCTACATATGGAATAACATACCAGTTCTGATCCGTTTGTGAATATTAATGGAGTACTTACACAATGCAGAGTTTTCTTTCATTATTGGCATCTGAAAAACTTCTAATTTACATTAAACTTCTCAAGTTCAAGAACTCTACACAACTTTGCTTTGCAGATTTTAGCAAATAGGTTTCCATTAGGGGGCTCTCGAGGTTTGAGATGATCAGCCTTGATACCAATAATGCTTCGAAGCCTTTACTTTCTAACGTTCATCTCGCTCTCTCCCTTTTTGTTTTGTTTTATAGAAAAGGTCACGGATCGCCTACAGTGACGAAGTACGGAATGAGCTCCTAGGGGATGATGGGAATTCCTCAGAGAACCAGGTAGAATGCTAATCAGGAAGGCCCGGTGGGTGGCTGGAGGGTGAAGGAGGTCACTGGCACACTGGGCTCTCAAGCTGCTCCTTAACAGTATTAGCAACAACTCATGTGGAAGCGATACTGTTTAATGCAAAGCTGGAGTCTTAATCAACTTCAAAATGTTTCTTGGAGATCTTACATTTAACCCTTTACCTTGTGATCACTGTCTGCTATCTTTTAAAAAAATCTTTTCTTCTCCTTTCTTTATTATTTAGTACTTAAGGAATAACTTGAAACACACTGTTTGCAGACAAAGCCAAGGTCTTCACCTCAAACACATGTAAAAGGAATAAAAAAGTACATAATGCAGCTTTGATAATAATGCAGTATAATTAAATCAACACTTGCAGCAAAACAAATGAAAGTAAGCTTTCAAAATTCAACAGGGCAGCTCAGTCTCCTATTGTGGAGCTGCTTAAAATACATTCACCAAAATGCAGACTGTGAGCACCAGTGTGGAGCTCAGATACTCAGAGGTCCGGCCTCCGTCAAATAAGAAGAAGAATAGGAAAAGTCTCTTCTACAGTTTAATATCTGCATAGGCAAAAAATAAGATACAATTTCTTCTTAAAAGGGCCTTACAACTTGGCTGTCATTTCTCATTGGATCACACAGCAGTGTGATAAGTCTAATTAATGTCCCACTTCTTTCTTTGAATTAATACTGCAGACTTCATTAGTTCATGCAAATAATGTATATGACTTTTTTAAAAAGTCATCTCAGGGTAGAGATGACTTTTAAAATGTCACAAACAACACTAGTGACTTCCTCTCTTTGACACTTTTGGAGAAAATAAATGATGGGAACTTCAGAAGCAAGACCTGAGCGTGTTTATTCATATTCCTTTGGTTAGTATTGTAAAGGTCTTTACTCTGCCTAAATAAAAATGAACATAAATCATTCATGGAGTAAACCAAAACTTGAATAAGATAGTAAAACATAATATATTGGTACACATTGGAAAACTTGCATAATTGTACTTACCATTTCAAATAGATTATATTATAGGTCTATATATGCTGAAACTATATTACTATCTACTCCAATGTTAATATGGTAAACGGGATGACACTCATGGGATTAAGGCCTCCATCTATCCAACCCCCCAAAAAGGGGAGAAGAGTCATCAAGCTGATTATGTTTGTTTTGGGAAAGATCTCACCTTAGCCACTTTTTGGATGTTATCAGCTTGAATTTAGAAATGTAAACATGTTAAGATTTGACTTGGGATTTCAGCTTTCCTGATTGGAATGTGAGAACAGCTAAGGGGGAAAGAAAAAAAAAAAAAAAAAAACAAGGAGCACAACAAACATAAAAGGGTGGTGGGATAAAGGGTTTTACTCATAATAGATTAAATAACATGAGGATGAAAGAAAAAATATTGTCTTCCTATTTAAAGTGAGTTTTAGATTGTTCATATCTCTCGAATGAATGAATCATAATTTCATTTCATATCTTTACTGCGAAAAAAAGCATTCTCTTTTTTGCAGAAAAAGTGAATGCATAGTTCCCATGTCAATTTTTTAGAAAGCTATAGATCTTTCCCTCATATGAAACTACTGCTTAATATAGAGGAAATAGAAAGGAAGGGGGTGTTCCTGTCTAACTCAGACTCCTTTATTGTAATAGATGCTGTAGTACTGTGACAGGAATCTCTCTCTCTCTCTCTCTTTTTTTTTTTAAAGCATGTTCTCTTTTCTTAATGGACATTTTATGTGCCTAAAACATTTGCCTTACACACATACAAGTGTGATTTTTTTATGCCTAAAGAAAAATACTCTGCAAAAATAGATAGAGTTCATATTTTCTGAATTTTTCAAATTATATTCCTGTCACTTTAAAGTGATTTCGCAGAGATTTCCTCTGGACTTGTATAAATCAAACTTACAAATTCTGAATGTGCTTGGAGAACCTGAAGTTTAGTTATAAGGAGCTGTCATTTCAATAAATACAATATGATAAATTATAGTCATGAGACGATGTTACTGTTAGATTATGAGTTATGAGAACTTTTCAGTCCAAAATTCGAATTAGGTTTGAAAGTTCAAAGAGACCACACTTAACTTTTTGGACATTTTGTTGCCAACTGTAACAGAATTTCCATACCATAATGAAGTCATTAAATTTTGTTTGGGGGCTTTTTATCATAATGTATGAATTAAAATCCCTCAAACTAAAACACATCTCTCAGCCAGGAATGGTCACTTGAGAATAACTCTTTATTCTGCATCAGTATTCATTCAGACTACGGAATCAAAACAGAAGCCCTTTCTTTAAAGGAAGAAAAGATTTTAAGTTGTCTCTTTATATTAATTTTTGTAGCTCAAGGACTATGAAGATAGTTTCTTTTCTGGGTACGATTACCTATCATTTACATAAGAAAACATTGTCAGCCCAAAACTAAGTATATCTTCAAGTTAATTGTTGATCAGTTGATTTTTCAGAACTTCTTAGCCATATAGTAGTTAAGATAAACTTTTAATATAGAGAGAAATCTTGGAGATAAAAAAAAAATGAGACAAAAAAGCAGTATTTGTCTCATTGAAATTGGGATATATCTCAATTTTTAAAAATTATAGATCAGAAAAGGAAAATAATAAAGAATTATAGCAATGGTTACAAATAGGTAAAATAAACTACTGACTACTGACTATTTTCAATGCAACATGCACATCTTCCCTATAGTGGCTTCTTTGTAGAGATTTAGACAAATGTAAACGTCATAGCTATTATTTCTCATTCTGGCCATTTGTAATGCATTTTTTTAGGCATTTAAAACCTGATAGTTCATACGCATAATCTGCCAATTAACTATAAAGTATATTAATTTACTCTTATATAAACATTTCTGACATCATTGGAAATTTCAAGGTTTCAGCAATTAAGAATTTTTCAAGTGCATCTTTAGTGTCCCTCCTACAGTATACAATTCCATTTAATTCCAAATTAGTGGCTTTGTGTAAATTCATTTCTAATTCCATCTCATACAATCAAATATGGCTCGTCCCTAGTTTACAAAGAAGGAACAAAATCACCTACTTTGCACATTTGCGTCTTGGTGGGTCATCATCTTTCCAAAGACTATTGTCTTAGGCATTATCATTCTATTATTTTAAAATACCATGTTTTCCATTCCATATGGCAACATTTTAATTCTTTGAGAGAGTTGAGTTTTTGAAATGTAGTAGTGCTGTATTTAGAGTGGAAACTTTAATAATTATTACCTTGATTTAGTTTCATGAAAACCATTCTCAGGAAAGGGAAAGAAAAAAAATCTTACAGAATTAAATCCCCTAATCCTCTTTATAGTGGAGTATGATGATGTGGCACACAAAATGTTCCAGACTCTATTTTTGAACCCTAATAGTCTCTCAATTTCCATATACACAATGATATTGATTGGTGAATAAATGTGAGTAAATGAAATTTTCATAAATCCTAAATAGAAGGTTCAAATCCATATCTAAGGAATAGGATATTCCTAAATGTGCCGAAATTTTTGTGGTAAAGTAATATTTAGCACATATGATTGCTTAATTTTTTAATACGAGGTTCTCTTAAGTTCCGATTTGGGCTTGCTGTGCATAAAGTGTGTCAAACTTCAGCTACAGACCAGGGGGTGAAGTCGGTCAATTTAATTCCCCAAGATCTAAAGAAGGTCGGTATCATTTCATATAGCCCTGGCAGAGCAGATCATTACCAGGCACAAATCTGTTCGTTACGTGCTGAGGGTTTATAGCAAAATAAATAGACTGTCATCATAAGTTCAGAAAATTGTGTGTTCGACCCACGATAATGTGTAAAGGGCGTTTAATAGAGTTCAGCATTTATTCGTTATCTGTATGCGGACAGAGACGGCAGTGGCGTTATCAGCTTTAAAAAAAAAAAAATCGGTAGTTCTGGGGGTCACGTGACACACCTCACACACACAGGCGCGCGCGCATGAACCCTCACATGCTCTGCAGTGCAGTTTTGATTTTAGCCACAGCAGAAGGCTTAACCACAAGAGATTCCACTGGTTCAAACCAGCGTAAACCAGATTTTTTCAGCCCACAAAGGAACAGATTACCTCTTGTATCAAATTCTGCATTGGGGGAAAAAAAATCTTTGTTTCAAAAAAGATGTTGATTATCATAACCCAACATGGTGGCACGGCACATTTTCAAGTCGCCTATGGTGGAGCTAGTAACTCCATAAAATACGAAATCGCGACTTTCAGTCTAGTCTAAGCATTGTTAGTTTTCAAACATAGACCATCTTTTGTTTACTTGAATGAAAATTCCCAGCCTAACTTAAAAAAAAAAAGATAAAGATTAAAACCCCTCCCATTACCTAGCTTAGCTACAAATCCGGTGTAGAGCTTGAATGCAGCCATGCGGCACAAACAAGATAGAACGTTTTTTGTTTGGAACCTATTGAAAAAACAAATGGGTAGCATTTTTAAACACTCATTGATTATGGCAGGGTGGCATGCCCCAAATGGTCTCAATTGCTGAGGAGTAGTTTTAAACTTTGGCCCTTTGAGTATCATAGTCAACTGAAGAAGGGTGCGCCCAGAAAGAAAAGATAGCTTGTGCGATCAATTCCCAGATCGTCTGTTTCTGAGAATTAATGTTTGCCTTTTTCTCTCATGATGTTCAGATAGCAGAGAAAAGATTCCTACGTATGTTAGGCCAGGTATTTTAGTTTCGAATTTTACTTTTTCTTGGGAAGAATGTGGTAGCTTTTCACATGAAACCAGATGCTTGACTCATAGACACTGGTCGATGGCTGAGAGAATGAGTATATTAATTAAAAATAATTACAACGCCCAGTATGGTGTGAAAGGACAATGCTAAAAGTTTCATTTTCACTAAATGCCTTGTGAGACATTATGTAATATTCTGCACCCTCTTTATAAAAGATTCATAACAATTTTGAAATCTCATTCTTTTGCACTGAAATACTTTTCACACACAACAAATGAAACAACAGAATGAGCGGAAATGCATACTGCCTTTCTTGAATTGGAGACAAAAACAGCATTAAGCATCGAGAAAGCCGGGCCATAGTAAACATGATACTTTTAGAGAGACTTAGAGTGAGCAATTCATGGCACATTTCTCCCAAAGCAATAATTTAATTGATTGGCCTGTATATGTCAAGTGTTGTAACAGATGTTACAGATATTTGGATGTTTAGAAATTATCCGTTGTAGACTTGAATTGCCGAGGATGCAAATTTTAGATCTAGAATGTGGTTTATAGCCTTTCATAACATCGGTTTCAGTTTCTCTTCATCGTGGAAACTATGGCAGTCATCTCAACTATACGATATTTGATTTAGAATACTGTGAAATACATCCACACCCCCAGCACACACATACACACACGCACAAATGAGTCAGATACATGGTTGTGTCCATTTTCTAGCTTCTAAAGAGTTAAAGTAACTTGTGTTATCTGTTAGATTGAAGGCAAATAAAAAATGTCCTACAAAGGAGAATTAAAACCTTATCCCAGGGAATTTACTAGCACGTAAAGAGTGGTTTTTCTGGTTTGACTTCAGTGAGAACACACTGCAGTAACAGACAACATGGCTTTAAGATGGCCCAGTTTACAAGATGAAGAAAATGGAAAAATGAAGAAACTTCAAAAACTAAAAAATAGAAAACCACCATGTGATTGCAGTAGCCTCTTAAGCAAAACAAACCCTAGAAATCAACTCAGATATACACAGTATTTCTAAGGATAGTGAAATATTTTCTGATACTATGTCCTAAATATTATCTCTCCCGGCATGCTTTATTCTCAGTTAAAATAATGTCACCTCCAAATACAATCGTATTACTAGAGTGGGCCCATCTATGATATTAACTAACATAATTATTTGTTTTAAATATTTATTGGGACAAAAGCATGAACTATTAATCATTTTTATTTGTACAGAAAATCTGAAATCAGTTGTCAAGATTCAAAATAGAGAAACATCCTGAAAACTTGTATATACAAAACCTCTTCAGTGGTACATTCTTAGAAGAGAGGAACAGTAAACTTGTTTTCTTTCTTTATAATATAGACTTCTATGAAGTCGTTCCCCTTTATTTCATGATGGTGTCTTAGATGTACTTTAAAAGAGAATTTCACACTATTCTCTTTGTTTAATGTGACAGTGTGAGAAAGTGATCTTTATTCGTTCAAAAAACTCTGCATGTAGTCTCTGTTTAGGTTCTTTTAATGTGTTTGTCTGTGATTTTTAAATGCTAAACATGTAAACAGATAAATTGTCAATGTTAATTCTGTATCCTGTCACACAACTGATCTTTCTTTCCTGCCATTTCTTTCCTTTTTATCTTTTTTTTTTTTTGTGTGCATTCATGTTGCAGTTGATAAAATTACGTGAAGAGGTGAGTACTTCCTAGCTTGCTTTTTTTTTTTTAATTCTGCTTTTCCCTATAAAATTGAATTTCTAAATCTGAAGTAAGATCTTTGGGTTCACTTTTTCCAGGAAAATTTACACATAGCAAAAGTATTGATTATACTGTTAGAAATGTTCTTTGCTGACTATCTGTTAAAAAACAAGTAAACTCTAATCATGCTTAGGACAGTGATCATTGTTGTTGCTTGGTATCTGGAGAAAATTCATAGTTTAAAGGCCAAAAAAGGGAGGAAAAAAATAAAGGGCTATCTTAAAACTTTACCTAAGTGTGGTTTTAATGTCAACTGACTTCAGATTTGTTTTATTTGTATTGATTTCTCAAAGAAGTCAATATGATTAAAATGTTTTTTTTTCTGACATTCCAATTTACTGAAAACTCTTTTTAAATATACCGTTTTCCCTCACCCAAGATTCTTAGGTCCAACACAAGATACCATGAATCTGTTTTCCTTTTAGGGAAACACACATATGTTATAAATGCTCTACTAGTCTGTGTACACAGATTCTTAAGAATAGCCAAAGCTCTCCTCATTGTTAAACACTTTCCTTTTTGTAGGAAATAGCACCCACGTGAGTTCTCATTTTTCTGAGTTGCCGGTCTGTATTATAATGCAGTTCCAGACCTATTTGTGGCCCAGCAAATATTAACAGCAATGTTTATAATTTTATCCCAGTATCGTTGAGGGATGCTGAATGATTCTGGTCTTGTTTTTGTTTGTTTGTTTTTAATTAGGCCAAACTTAATAAATATGTAATAAATATACTTTTTTTTTCACAGGTAAAAGCAGTTATATTTTTTTTACTTAGTGACGTTGAGTTTTGTTACTTTTATACCAGGGCAGAAGATAATGGCCCATTTTGCAATTTAAAAGTTGTCTGATTGCTTCTAAGGAGGACTGTGAATTATTTTTGAGTTTAGATTGACTGCATTGATTTGGATTTTCCTAGAATTTTTTTTTATTGGTGTGTCATCATTCTGTAGGTGATATGAATGCTAAATGAGAGGCTGTGGACAGTGGTTTTCAACAACTCTTCTGATTTAAGATGCATTCGTGCTGTCATCTCTTAGTAAAAGCAATACTGATAAAAAAATTAAAAGGTGAAAATATATAAAACCCTTACCTTCCAACCTTCTTGTGTGTTTTATGGAAGCAGATGTATATACTAAATGAATATAATCAATTGCAGTTTTGATATATGAGATTTTTCTTGAGGTGAGTGATACTCAACATTATTTTTTTGCAAGACAGAATACCTGCTTGTGTGTATTTGCATATGCCCATGCTTAGGTGAAGAATCCGAATTTTCAGATCTTAATGGAACTAACAATAGACTTGAAAATCTCTGGTGAAGAAACTACACAAAGCTCTTGCCCCTGAATTTAGTGAATATAATTAATAAAGTATTGTGCCTTATTACAATCAGCATTTTTGACAGATTTATTTTTGTTAAGCTGAATTGTGTGGACATAGAAATCTTAATTCTAAAAGCTGAAAACGTCATGTCTGCACTTCTTTTAAAACACATTCTATCATCATTTTATGGCTTAATTCTTTTGTTTGTGCCTATAGCAACTGTTTCGTCAATAACGGTTCTGGACTGTGTGTTTCCAAAACTGTAACCTGGAATGGAATTGTACCTGGAAGAATGAGGTCATTCAACCAATAGAATAATATACTCTGGAATATTCTTTTACCAGTCTTTGATATGGATGTAGCATCGATATTTGTAAAATAGATGAGGATGATGACGGTGCACTGATACATGGTTTGCTCAAGAGATGATTGTTTCTCAGTCAGGATTCTAATAGTAATCAGCGGGTGTACCCCAGATTTCCCCCTTATACTTCTCCTGAGAAGACAAGCACTCATCTGTTTCAAAATAGGACGTTTTGTTGTGTTTGGAAACAGAGTATGCCCCCATCCCTTCCTTGTGATGCTCTTTTCCGGCTCAGTTCTGGGGACTGAGCGTGCTTGAAGGCAGGCTGGTGTGCACGGGGAGCAGAACTGATGTTGGCCGTGCCGAGCCCTCCGTCTGAATCCTGAATCTCCAGCTCTCCACGCTGCGCAGCTCCTCACTCGAGCTGAGCTCTGTCTGAAGCTCCTGCACAGCTTCACTTACCTGCTTTGAAAGGGCTGAGGAGAGGGTGAGAGAATGAGTTTGGGATGGAGTGTGGGGGCAAGTTGAAAGCATCAGCTGCTACTGTAGTGTATTTCCTTTCATTTTCAGAGACCGGGGCAATGCACAACTAAGGGAACAATGTAAATAGCACAGCTGTTACAAGAACTTGATTTTAGCTTGACTTAAGTGAAGAGGTTCCAAAATACAAAGTGAGGTCCTGCTGGAAAGCTGCTGGTAAACTGGTAGTCCTCTTGTGTGCAGATTTACTCCGATAAAATTGAACTGTCCTGAAGAAGAGTTACTTCCATGATTGAGGAATATGCATTTTTTTTAAGTTCTTTTAGAAATTTGCTCCTCATTAGAGCCATACACTTCATAATCTGTTTCGTCTCCTTTTCATGGAATTCCAAGAATCATCTTACATTTAAATGCTTTCTTTCTTGTATTATCTATTATCATATAATTAGACTGTCCATTTCCAGTACTGATCTTTGGGTTTTGTTTTTTGGTTTTTTTTGTTTTTTAATTTGCAGCGGCTAAATGTTCTCTTTTAATTTAGGGATTTCATCCAATATGAAAATGAGCCAAAAACTTTTGTTCTGTTATTCTGAATTAAAATTCACATTTACTCTTGATTTCACAAATCTGGTATCGTTTTAGAGAATTACCAGTTTGAAATTAAGTCCTTTGTTAAGGTAGAAAACAATATTCAGAGAAGGGAAGAACAATCCCTATGCCCAAAACCTGCATGCAGGGAAAATTAGGAGGAAGAAAGCTATTTTTGACAAGCTGAGTGAAGTGTTTAATTTTCTTTAAAGATAGTCATATATGCCAAACACAGAGAGCTCCCCTGCTTTT